>NC_023758.2:35085857-35732940 GCF_000499845.2 Phaseolus vulgaris
TATGTCTGAAGTCATAATCAAAATTATATGTCAAAAGGAATAGTATTTCCTAATCCAGTTCTAACTTTTGCTTGTGATTTTTAATTTTCTTTACATGTAAAAGAAGATACATAAGATTAAGAACAATAATACATGGCAACTTGTTAAGTGACTCAAACATAAAAAGATGATTGATGTAAAATTGGTTTACAAAATCAAACTAAGTTCTAGTGGATTTGTAAACAACAAGGAGTATATTACTCTTATATGTTTCCTTTCCTCTAGTAACTAGACATGATAGTGTAAGGTTGTTGACAATCTTAGATGCAACAACATTGATGATTACCTTCTGGAGCAAGAATTAACATAAAGTCACTTTTTATGTCAATTGTAAAAATCACAAGGTAAAACTCAATATTCCCCTTTATATTGATGATTTTCCTCTTGTTGGTATTGAGTCTAACAATTAGATATTAATGTCATTTTTATTTCAAAACATCTAAGTTTTTTATAAAAAATTTACAATATTGAGCACAACCTAGATGATTACAATGGACATATTTAATATTCTTTTTATACAAATTCATTTTGAGTTTTTTTAAAAAGAAAAAAATTATAAAATGCAAACAAAATACAAGAAAATGAAAGATCAAATCACATCTTCATGATTCATATTATTCCTCTTATCATAGTTCTCTAAAAATCCATATTTAAGTTTGAACAATTAATCAATTCAATTAATTAACTCAATTGAACAAATGTCATTGAACCAAAGATACAAATCAAATTAAAATATTAACTTCAGAAAAAATATGTATAAACTTAAAAAAAAAGTGTTCAAAATAGCAAAAAAATTCAGCACATTATATGTTGATTTTGAAGCCTTAGAAATGAAGAATGCAACTAGAATTAACTAAAACTAATATCTAAACAAAAAGTTATAACCAAAAGAGTAAGAAAATCTTAGATTAACTAAAGTACAAAATTAAAGTAACTAGGTACATTGAATCTAGTTTATTACTACTAAAATAAATTTAAACACTAAAAATAAAGCATATAAAAGTGTTTTAAATGTACAATAAAACTATAATTGTGTCCACAAAATATGTTTTATGAGCTATTTTGTTGGGATGGTGATACTCCAATAATTTGATGAGATCTTTATATCTCAAAAGAAGTATGCTAAGGAGATTTAAAATATGTCTCATTTGGATGATTGCAAATATGTTGTCACTCCATTGGTGGTAAACGAAAAATTGTCATAAATGAAGATGAGACCACAGGAGATGCATTTGTCCATAGAAGAATAATTGGAAATATATTGTATCAATTTGCCACTATACCATATTTAATGTTTGTTGTGAGTTTGTTATCTAGATTCATGCATTCTCTTAGTCAAATTCACATGGATGCAACAACACAAGTTTTGAGGTATTTCAAAGACATAATTATAATGATTGAGAAAGAAACTCATATGATGCAAAAAGTACACCAAGGTATGTAGTTTCATTTGGGACTGATTTTTTTTTTTGGTACTCAAAGAAACAAGACGTAGTTGTCCCATCTACTAGTGAAAGCTTAATATGTTCCATAGGATACTCAAATCATACCATTTGGCTTAGAATTTTTTTTGTCAAAATTGGTTAAGAACCGTATGAAAAAATCTTTTAAGAGTTGATAATAAGTAAAGTAAGTTTCTTGAGTGACAAAGAAGCTTTAATCACTACACCAAACAAATTCTTTTGTTATATTATAATTTTTATTATACTTATTATTATTAATATAAATTATATATATATATATTTAAATATAAATTCATGTGTATTATTTGTATGTATGAGATATATGTTATTGAGTTTCAAAAGATTTGAGGAAGAAGAGAGATAAAATAAAGAGAAATTTTTTTAAAAAAATTGCTTTACATTTAGGTGACAACAAAATAAAATTATTGATGGAAGGGAAGGAATTATGTTTCCACTGAGAGATGGAAGTGTACCAGCGGTTGAAAGGGTATCTAAGTCCGCTTCATTAAGGGAGTTAAGGTTAGAGATCTTCATTTCAGATAACAGTAATAAATTGGTTTGGATGAAAAATGATTCTAGATAAGCTCGAAAAATGTGAACATTGGTAAGGAGATGGGTTTCACTCTGTTAGGGGAAGAAGAAGTCGTTTTAAACAGGCTTTGTTCTTTGGAAGACCAAGACAACATGAGTATACAAATGGAAATTTGTGTTTTTGATGACGAGTCTAATTAATATGAATATAAGGGGGTTAGGAGGAAACACTAAAAGAAAATATTTAAGTGATTGGATCCGAAGTGAGGAGGTTGGAATGGTTTGCTTACGGGGACAAAGTGCTTCGAGTTTGGTTAGGAGAGTTCCTACCATTTGTGGGGTTCTAAAGAAATTGATTGGGTTGAAATCGGGGCCATTAATACTGTAGGAGGAATTATCACTATGTGGAGAAGAAATAGTTTCAATTTGACAAGCTCTTTTAAGGGAAGATTTTTTCAGTTATCGAAGGTTTTTGGAAAGTAGGAGGAGGGGTACAAATTACTATAGTAAATGTGTATAGTTTTGGTTCCTTGAAAGATAGAAAGGAGGTTTGGGATGAGATATGTGAAATCGGGAATAGTCGATAGAACAGGGCGTGGTGTGTCATCGAGGACTTCAATTCTATCAAACGAAAAGAGGAGAGAAAAAGTGTGGTGTCGGTATCTGATTATAGTAGAGAAATTGCTCGGTTCAACAAATTCATCAAAAATTCCGAGTTGATGGATATTCCAATGGTTGGAAGAAAGTTTACTTGGTGCAAGCCGAATGGGTCAGTTAAAAGCAGAATAGACAAAATCCTGGTTTCCAGGGAATGGTTGTATGTTTGGACGAACAGTAAATAATTCGTTCTCAGTAGGTCGATCTCTGATCATTGTGCCCTAGTGCTTAGAGTTTCGTCGGTGGATTGGGGGCCAAAACCCTTCACGAGTCTGAATGTGTGGCAAAGAGATGGAACATTTTTAGCTTTCGTTCGTAGTATATTGTAAAGTTATGAGGTGTACAGTGGAGGGTTGTTCGTATTAAAAGAAAAGTGAAAAAGTTAAAACTAGATACGAAAATCTAGAATAGAGAGGTCTTCGGGAATGTTAATCAAGCAGGGGAAATTTTACAAAAGAAAATACAAGAATTAGATGCAAAAGATGATGCAGACGATATAGATGATTTTGGGAGGGAGGGAGGAGAGGAAAATCTTGTTAGCCGAACAAAGTCAGAATTTTTTCAAACAGGAAGTGGTTATGCGTAAAAAAGAACGTACAAAGTGGTTAAAACAAGGAAATCTAAATACTAAATTCTTCCATTCGTCTGTGAAGTGGAGGAGAATGAGGAACGAGATCAATGATGACTTTTTACGGCAAGTGCACCGTGTTTGTCAGAAGTAATAATTGTCCCTAAGGACGGATATCGATCCCACAAAGAACAGTGAATCATCGAGTACAATATTCGCTAAATATAACAACAGAACAAAGAAAACAAACAAAGAATTAGTTGCTTCAATTGGAAAAATTGGGATTAAGTTTCATCTCTCTCACTCTCATGTATTTTGATTAACATGTTAATATTAAGTTCTTTAATTGAAATTGATGCCCATATAAAAATCATTTATATCGATTCCTCGCATATAAAATCCTTAAGAATGTTCCCTAACTATCGATCCCTCGCATACTTATAAGAACAACTTAGAACTAAGCTCAGACGTTTAATAGCAATTAACATTTCAAGTCTATTCCTAGCACTCAAATATGTTAAGTATTGTTGTTTAGGTCCGAACCCTAAAAATACCTCCCGGTCAGATTTAAGATTCTCAATTTGTCACGGAGAATTAAAAGTAAAACAACAATATCAATAATCAATCAAGAACTGAATATTAATATATAAAATATCACCTCAATACATAAGAGTTTGAGCAGATTACTCCCAATCCCAAAGGGTAGAATTAGCTACGCATACTTCTATCACCTTCCATTCTCCCAATTGGGTTACAATTCACTCTATGGTGTTTTCCTCTCAATCTGACACACTAAGGTTGAGCCTCTAGCCCTCTATTTATCCTAGTTTTCTAGGGTTAGGTTGTTTATTGTGTCGCGCTAATGGGCTAAATGATAAAACATAAAAAAAGGCCCAATCTTTCTTTGCATCTTTTCCATTCTGGGACCTTCTATCTTTATCTTTTTAGCTCAAATCATTCATCTTTAATCCAAATCTCCAATCTTCTTTAGAAATCTGCAATTAACACCAAATTTGGGAATAAAATACTCTTATTCAAATAAAGATCATAAAAAATGTAAAAATGTATAAATTCATAAATTAGGGATTATTTTATATGTAAATTAGCAATAAATCCTCATAAGTGCCTATATTTTAATATGAAATATTACTGAAATTAGACACTTATCAATCAACGGGGTAGAAGTGAAGGGTCAATGGTGCGATGATAAGAGAAGGTTAAGGCTAAAGTCCGAGAGTTCTTTAAAGGCAAATTTGATAGGATGTTTGAGCCTCAAGTTAGGTTGGACAATATTTGTTTCAACTCCATTTTTTATGAAGATATTGCGTTGCTGGTTAGAGCTATTTTTGATGAGGAAGTTAAGGATGCAGTTTGGAGCTGTGATAGTTTGAAGAGCCCTGGTTCAAACAGTTTCAATTTTAGCTTTATTCAATTTTGTTGGGAGTGCCTAAAGGATGATTTCATTTCGGTAAAGAGATTTTCTGGTCAACGAAAAGTGGCCTTGGGGATCAAATGCTTCGTTTATTTGTTTGATCCCTAAGACTGATAATCCACAATAGCTTAGAGATTTCAGACCCCATCTCATTGGTAGGGTGCATGTATAAAATCGTCTCGAAGATTTTATCCATTAGGCTGAAAAAGGTGATTAACAAAGTCACCGAGAGCACCTCATTTTTCATTTTATTCTTGCTTGAGTGAGAATTATCTTGCCTGAGCGAGAATTATCTTGCCTGAGCGAATTATGCAGAATTTTTTTGCATAAACTTGTTATACCTATTAAATTCTAAACCAACATTTCATTCAATTGATAAATTTATAAATCTACACATTACATTGACAATTCCTGCTCATAATTATACAAACACTCTCTTTGAGTCATTGAGCTAGTATATCAATCTATACATATATATGATTTCTAAATCAAAATCATTTAAAATCAAACAACCAATTCTCATCAAACATTTCATTTAAATTGATACAACAACCTATTCAAATACATTCATTAACTCATTCAATTTCGAACTCATATACATTCTACAACATCTACTATATCTAAAATTTCACATTTCAACCTCAAACAAATTCCAATCTACACAAAAACAATAAATCCTGCAAGAAATTTTGAAATTGGTGAGCACATCACTCCCACATCCAGATCTTTTAGCCTAGGATTCTATTGGAAATTTAAACTAGCTTTCCTTACGTTTAATTGAGCAGATGCTCCCTAAGAGCTTTAAACCTACCACAAGCTTCAAGAGTAGCTTAACTTGCACCAAGGAGACCTGATAAAAAATCTATCTATATTACTAGGACTTTGAACTAACAAAAACTAATCCTAAAGATAAAAGAGTCACATCCGTAAACTTAGATCGAGACAGACCTATAAGTTTCAAAATTCGATTCAAAGAGAAGAGTAAAATTGAACTTACTTTATTAGAGATTTTGATCAGGCAGTCTTGTAGTCTTCGTTGCCAGGAGTCTACTGGTGCACTCTGATCGTTAAACTGATGAGTGAGGAAGTCAGAATCTTAAAGATAAGGGAGAGGAAAGGAAAAAGGAAACTTCAAGAGAATTGAATTCATACATTTGGGATAATGTATGGACTAATATTTTTGTGTGTATTAAGTATTGATGCATATGTGGTACCAGAGCTCTCCGAGCTTCATTGATGATCTAAGTCACATATAGACTAAGATATCAAGTGGTGAGAAGTTGATGAGGGAGTTCATGCACACGGTGACATATGAGATGCACGACTTGGGTTGTATTGAACTTACTATGATCCTTTCTCTTGGATTCGCTGGTAATCTTTGAATCAGGTGTTAGTCTCTGGTAGGACTTACTTAATACGGGTCTTCCGAAAGACGTCAATTGTTATTCTGTTTGTTGAATATCCTGGATGTGTAGATCCGTGTGTGATCTATGTGATTGTTTTATGTTGGAATTAGAAAAATATTGAATAATTGAGAAATTGATCCATGTAATTTGGTTTTCTCTTTTGATTTAATTTTGTATATTATAAAACTTGATATTTACTAGCTTGTCCTTGTTTTTCTTGTTATGTTGTGAACTATGATGACTGTACTATGTATACAAACAGATGATCATACAAGTGTCAGTTTCTGAAGGGCTTTAAGATGTTTTTTTGAACCTTATATTGTTAATATTTATATTTCTATAAGTCATAATATTGTAATAGAAATATTTTTGGAAAACTCCAAGTCTGTAGAATTTTTATTGTAATATTTAAATGTATTTTTTTTTAGTGTTAAATCATAGAAAAACTAACATTTCTAAGTCCTATAAAATATGCATCTAAACATACATAGATTTAAGACTTGTCCAATATAACTTACATAGATTTAAAATTTGTCCAACATAACATAACAGGAGAACTCCAGTACTATTGCATCCTAAAGACAAAGTTTTTACGTTTTCATTTATCCGAAAAATTTATATTTACTTTACAAAAGAAATTAATGTTCCACCCAATTGCAGTAATCAACATTGTACGGGATGCTTTTTTATTTTGAATTTTCCTTATGTGATCTGGTAAGTGTAAAAGGGTTGAGATACCACTTTTGTATTCCATTAATTTAATTTTATTCTTTGCTGATAAAAAAGAAATCTCCACCCAATTACGTTTCGTTCTTAATTTGGTGATAGGTATATCATGTGATATGAAATGGTAAGAGGATTAACATCCTTTTAAGTAACAATTTTTCTAAGATTACAAGACAAGATACGAGTCGATCACACAATTTATCACTCTCTACCCCAAAATCGAAAGAAACTTGAATGAAAAAATTATATGAAAAACAGTATGGTGTTGTTTTTGTTTGAAAGAAGTATGAAATGATGAATATGAGTGGATGGTTGAAGATAAAAGGAAATAATTTGTGGAGTTGTTTGAAGTTAGGAGAATTGAGTATTGATGAAGATGTTATGGCATGGAAATGGAAATGGAAGTGGTGCAGAATAATGAGATAGGTAGGTAGGGTTATTCGTTGATGAAGGTAGAGTGAGCTTATAGAGAAACACTTGAGAACCACTTTACACTTTTGTCAGTTCAATGCTTCCTATGTAGCCCTTGTTGCGTGTTAGTAAACTACCTTTCTTCATCATACCATGCTTCTTAATTCCATTTCCTTTTTTACTTTATTTAGAATCAAACTCAAATACAACATTATAGCAATACAATTATTTAATATAAATCAAAATGTGCATATTAGTAATATAATATTTGTTAAATAAAGACTATGCTTAAATAGTTTCCTTTTCTACTACGTTTGTATACTATTAATCTCGAAACCCGTGGAAATTCCTCAAGAATGGATGTAATAAAATTATTAGAGGAAAAAATAAAGAGTTGGTTTAACTCATTTAATTTATTTAGGAATATCATTCCAAACTATAATACTGGTCATTTTATATTGAACTGCTAGTAAATAAAATACTGACAAATTTTGTTACTGTGCATATTATGCAGCTAAGCATGTGCAATGGACATTATCTAATAATGGCAGAACCCTATCTATCCCTATCCATCTATGTATTTTTTTATGCTTCAAGCATGCACGTCCAATTATGGTATAGTCACCTCTTCCTAGTTTTGTTTATCGATTGCTAGCTACCCTAACACCAGACTACACTATATACATAATATATATATATATATATATATATAATTTTTTTTTTCTAGTATGTTTAATAATTTATATTATTTTTTTTCTATATGTTTAATAATTTATATTAATTTTCTTTTCTTAATAGATTAAGTTGTTTTTTAAGAATAAAATCATAAAAAAATTCTGAATTTCAAAATAGAACGATGATTAATCTCAATATAATTTAAGGTCGAATAATATTAACATATATTTTTTTAACCATTATTTTTATTGTGTTTTTACATGTTAGTATTGTTTGAATTTTCTTTTTCTTATTAATTGATCATTGTCTAAAGAAAAGAAAGACAAAAATTCATTACATGTAACATTTGGATAGAAATATTAGGGTTTGTTAGATAGACAAGAGGAAAAATGAGTGAGGGAGAATTAATTTTATTAGTTTGCATGAAAGAAAAAGAGGAGAATACCTACATTTTTTTACTTATTTTTATCTTTATTTTCTACTAAATCAATTTAATTATACAATTTTTATTTCATTTTTCACTTATTTTTATTTTTATCAAAACTTAAACATTCAATTTTATTTATAATCTATTTCTTTTTTTTCTCCTCAAAATCAACCATGTCATTAGTTTATTTACCGTTTAAGGTAATCCACACTTACTTTTAAAAAATAACTCTATTTGACCAAAACATATTAAGTATGTAAAAACTACTAGTACATTTATTTTTTATTGTTGTAAAAAATAATAAATACTTTTTGTGTTTTAAAGTGACAAATAATTTGAGATAAATAGTATTCTAAAGTGAGAAATAAAATGAAATAATGAAATGGGAAGAATATCAATGGGAGTCAAAATTGAAGTGAAAACATAAAGAACACAAAGTACACTTAATGGAGAGGAATTCCAATAATATATGTTCTAATTAATTTATGTGGCCTGTTTTATTAATATTAAAATTTATTGAAAATTAATAAACAATGCGAAGGATTTACAAAAGAATTATATTTCTTAATAAATTTCAGTTATTTAATAGAATATATTTGACAGAAAACGAGTTACAGAATAAAAAAGTGTCAGAATTAGTGTTTACCATTATATACATGCAACTACAAAATGTTGGAGGCATTATATTTCATAAATTAAAAAATAATAAATATCAGTGAATACTGCAGTTATAATTAAAAATAAAAAAATATATTAATATAAAAATACAATAGAAAAAGGTGTTGATAGTAAAGTTTTAGAATGACAATGTGAGAAACCAGAAACTGAGTCAAAATTAATATCAGGAATGTGTCAGCAGAAGTGCTTCAGTTTGCGTTTTCTCTTCAGAAATCATCTTTGGATATTTTCTATATAAACGTTGTTTGCGGTCTCTTATTTTCCACTACACTGCATCAAGTTGATGTCTACGTCGATTGTGAAGGGAAATTCGAAGCAGACACAGCCCAGCAAGGGGTTCTGGTCAGTGTCAAAACTGCTACACATCAGTAGTGACACAATCCCACCACGAGATTTGGCACATTGTAACATTACAACAACACCAATGATAAATATCAATGAGGAAAATGAATAACATTACAGCACAAGTTAGAAAGGTTTCACATGTGTTTTTTAGCAGATGAACCCTAAGATGGTTATATATAATAGAATCATATATATATATATATATATATATATATAGAGTGAGTTAAAGAAAAGGAGAAGTAGGTAAGATGGTTATATATATTAATGAATATTGGATGAAAGTGGAAGGAGGGTTGCATTGTTTGACTTTGTGTAGGGAAATTAAAAAGAAAAAGGTTGGTGGAGATGAGTTGATATGTAGGGTGTGGGATTGCTTGGGAGTGAACATAATTTACTAAATATGTTTGGTTAGGCTTTTTCTGAAAATAGAGATTTCTTGAAGGAACAGAAAGATTTCCAAAGCAGAGAAAGAGCACTTTTTCCATAAATTGAAGGAGTGTTGAATGGGAGATAGAGAGGGAGAGATTGACACGAACAAGACAGCGTGACAGAAGAGGGGGGGAAGGGGGGGCTTTTCTGACTGAGATTTGCTTCCCTTAACAAAACCAAACAAAAGCCAATTGGCTAAGAGAAAGGGAATATTATGACTCATAGAAAGAAGAAAGGAATAGTGATGTAGAGGGCATAATCTGAATGGGAATAGGAATAGGAATAGGAATAGGAATAGGAAGAAGGTAGAAAGAAAGAAAGAAAGAAACTGATATAGCTTGGTGTGTGGCATGAGATGAGTACACTCTCAGGCTCAGACTCAGGAAGCTTTAGCAGCACCAAAAGCTTTTCCTTTTGGTAGTTCACGCCTCCCTGTGCTGTGTAAACTGTAAAGAAACCTATCAGTTCGATGGGATTGGACGTATGCATGTATGATCTGACACCACACTTTGTATCATTCTGATTTTATTCATAATCATTTCTGCACCAACTCATATATAAATCAAACTTCTCATGCATTCATCATTAATTCTTTTCATTTAAACTCCTTTCAACTTAATGATTTAAATATATATGCACATATCTTTAATGTTTAAACAAAATTTGTGTTCTTTCTATTCATCCAATCTCATTAAAAAATAATTATCTCTTTCAAAGAAAGAGGATTTGTTCTATACAAGCCTTTCTTATATCTACCCAGGTGATTTTTTTTTGCATCACTGTGATTATTAACATCCCCACAAATGACAACAAGTTGGCAGCTTAAGATTCATCATGTGAAAAAAATTAAGATCCTAATTTGTTGATAATCTAAATATTTTTTTCACTCCATCTTATTATTCTTATATTCAATAATCTAATTGAATTCAATATATTATTATTATTATTTACCATTGTTATAAGATGTCAAAACAAAACAGTGGTGTCATAATATATTTTTTAAATATTTTTTTATAAAATTAAAGTGTGATGTCTTGGTTTATTTTTAACAAAAATTATCTTTTTTTTTTCTTTTAAGTATTTATATAAAATGGTAAAAGTAATATTTTTGTAGTTACTAAAAATGTTTTCTGAAATAAAAATGTAAAAGTATTTTAAATAAAATTAATAATTTAACCAGTTATCTTGAGTTTGATTCATTGTAACTACATAAAAAATTCATTAGTCTTTTATAATGCCTCCTACACAAAATATTATAAATTTTAACTTTTATTTTATGATATATATTAGTTATTCAAGTTTCCATATCTATTTATATTAAACATCCAAACATATATTGCTTATTAGAATTTTAACGAAAACAAATAAAATAATAACCTTTGTTTTTAGAGAATAAAGGACATTTAAAAAATTAAATTCATTTAAGTATTGATTCATATAATGAACCGAAGGTTAGATTAGTGAAAATAATATAAAAATGTTTAGAATTTAATTATGAAATAGTTAAAAACTTATGGGTGTGAATGGAATGGGAGTTTGAAAAACTATTGACATTGATTTTTGACAGGATTTATTAAGTTTTATAAGAAAACTTATTAAAGAAAGAGAAAGTGAGTGGTGAGTTTTGAGGAAGAAATATATTATGATATAATGATTTTTTTGAAGTAAGATTTGATGCACCTTTTCCATGGAAGAGTTGTCATCTACATACATATGAAGTGTACTTCTCATTGATGGCATTGTTTTGTCCCTTTGTGGGAATAACCTGCGTTTGAACAAGAGCAACGAGAAAGAGAAAAAGAAAAAGGAAATGCCGCTAGTGTTCTTGAGATTTATCTGTTGAGACAGAGAAATTGGTTTGGATTAGGATGAATATTGAATAAAATAGTGATGAACACTGTTTTATATCCTCCCATGTGTTTGTACTAGCAGGGTGTTGCGCTTTCATCAATTGCATCTGTCTCACTTTTCTGCCACTATGTCCTTCCAACCTCGGCCTTGACAAAACAACACTGAAATGATAGATGCATTCATCAGAATCACTTCCCTTTTCTTTCTCTTTCTTTCTCATCTCATCCTCCAAAAGATGCCAAGAGAGAGAGAGATATACATCAACTCATTAATTAATCATGCTATTATCAATAAATGAAGGGTTCAACAAGGCCTTTTCATCTTATATATACACTTGTCCCCACTTACCACCAATGCCACAACACATCATAACCATCCCCAACTTCTAAATCACACGTCTTTTGTTCCATTTCTGGTTGTGTTGCATCACACTTCTTCACTTCCAAAACCGTCTTCCCTTCTCTCCATTCTCCAAAACCCCACTGAAAATGAGGAACAGAAACAACCATCCCAGGTGATTGCTATAGCAGCTAGGAGGAGTCAGCAAACACAACATGACAACAACAACATCAACAATTATCCTTCCAAAAGCCACCTTTTTTGTTTTCCCTTGTGGAAGCTACACTGCTTTCCCCTCTTAGGTTGTTCCCTAAAAACGTTTCCACGGCCATTTTCCCCACTATCCTTCCAAGGAAAATTTACACAGCAAAAGAAGAAACCATGCATAACCTTTCCTTTAACATTAAAGGTAAGCCTAGCTAGTATAAAAAAACTACACTACACTACACTCCTCAACATTTCCCATTTCCTCCACTTTAGATAATCTTATACATATCCATCTGGAGGCAACCGAACATATTTATATATATGGAAGGTTTTCACCCTTCTATGACGTCTCCTTTTTCGTACACATTCCCCATCAGTGGTGCTGGTAGTAGTACTAATACTAGCAATCTTACCAGTGCCACTTACAGCACTTCTACTCTATGGATGAACAGCAGAATATGGAGCAAGCTCCCTCAGAGGCTTCTGGAGCGTGTCATAGCCTTCCTTCCTCCACCAGCTTTCTTTCGTGCACGTTGTGTTTGCAAGAGATGGTATGCCCTTCTCTTCTCCAACACCTTCCTTGAATTATATCTCCAAGTCTCTCCACACCGCCACTGGTTCATGTTCTTCAAGCACCACAAAACTCGCAAGAGCTACATCTACAAGAACAGCAACAACGGTAGCGGCTGTGGTTCCTGTGAAGAAGGGTACCTCTTTGATCCCTCTGACATGGCATGGTACCGCATTTCCTTTGCTATAGTCCCTTCTGGCTTCTCTCCAGCCTCATCTTCAGCTGGTTTACTTTGTTGGGTTTCTGATGAGGCTGGTCCCAAGACCATGCTTCTGTGCAACCCTTTGGTTGGTTCTCTCACTCAGTTACCTCCCACCTTGAGACCTAGACTCTTCCCTTCCATTGGCCTAACCATCAGCCCCACCTGCATAGATGTCACTGTCGCCGGGGATGACATGATATCTCCTTATGCAGTGAAGAACTTGACATCTGAAAGCTTTCACATCGATGGAGGAGGGTTTTACTCCTTGTGGGGCACTACCTCTTCTCTGCCTAGGCTTTGCAGCCTTGAATCCGGTCGAATGGTTTACGCTGAAGGCAAGTTTTACTGCATGAATTGTAGCCCTTTCAGTGTGCTGGCTTATGACATCACATCAAACAATTGGTTCAAAATACAAGCCCCCATGAGGAGGTTCCTCAGGTCTCCCAACCTCGTTGAGTGCAAGGGGAAGCTGCTTCTTGTTGCGGCTGTTGAGAAGAGCAAGCTGAACGTGCCAAAGAGTTTGAGGGTGTGGAGTTTGCAGGCTTGTGGGACAATGTGGGTGGAGTCTGAGAGAATGCCGCAGCAGCTTTATATTCAGTTTGCTGAATTGGAAGTTGGAAACGGGTTTGAATGTGTAGGGCATGGGGAGTTTATTGTGATCATGATTCGTGGAACAGACAAAGCGTTGCTGTTTGATATTTGCAGGAAGAGGTGGCAGTGGATTCCACCTTGTCCTTACATTGCACATGATGGCTTTGAATTGCATGGTTTTGCATATGAACCTAGACTCGCCACTCCAGTCACTACCCTCCTTGATCAATTGGCACTTCCCTTCCAGACTTTTACTGCTTAATTCACAAAATCATTTGCAAGTTTCTCATATATATGCAATCATTTTATCATGCTATGCTAATCAAGGAATGCATGTTGCACATTAGCTAGGAGAGAACAAAAAGTTAATGCAGTCCTAGTGATTTGGTTTGTAGAATTAATACTAGTTAATTACTTAGCTGTTACAATACTCTTTGAGGTGTGTTTTGAAATCTAATCAACTAGCTTGTGAATGCAATTTTAAGTGGCCTCTTTTTTTTTTTATGTTATCAGCTTCCACATGCAACAACAGCTATAAATGTCTGCTATTTTTTGGCTCCCTCCAATTAGGTCTCATGGAGAAAGTTTAATTAGTGATTTATTATCATATATACTGATATGAACGTTAAAAATTTCCCTGTCTTCTATAGATCTAAATCAAGTCTCTTGAACTCTGAACTTCTAAATACAAGATATAATTAAGCTGTTGCTTTTTTAACGAATTGTTCCATGTTTCTTCAGTGATATTGATACAATATTTACAAGAGGAGTGATAGTATGTATATTTTTTTTTGCATATAATTATTTGAAAACTTTTGAGTAAGTATTTTTTTTAAAATATTATTATTCTTGAAGAAATGTCAACTAGTATATAAATAATAAGGATTTCAAAACATTGTTTTCCTATTTATAATACATTTTATAACATTATTTAAATTGCTCATTTTTATAACATTATTTAAATTGCTCATTTCCTCTTCTAAATTTAATTGTAAGAAACACAATTGGGAGCAAGGTTGACAAGCTCAAAAGTTTAGATAAACTTACAGAAACTTTATGAACTTGACTCAGATTTTTATCTCATAATTAAGTTAGTATAAAAAATTATTAATGGCATATGTACCTAACATGTAATTCAATATTTCAACATCATTAAAAAGTAACAAATCCTAATACTAAATAATACATTAGTACTAAGTAAAATTAAACTAAAAGACAAAAAAATACATATATTTCCTATTAAGGTTTATACAAGTTTATTACGAATTTTAAGAATTTATATGAAAGAGTTTGATAATAAGTTAACAGTATCATAAACTCGTAGGAATAATTAATTTGAGAATTTGAATTTTTTTAAAGGAGTAACGTTCCTTATATAGTCATATATAACTTTTTTTCTCAACTAAAAATAAAATTAATAAAAATAAGATATCCGAGGAAGTATCAACCTTATAAAAAAAAATATCCTCTTAATAATCTACAGTCTTATATTCATCAAAACAAATCCAACATATATAACCTTTGACGAATTCAAAAGTTTTACAATGTAATTAGCAAGTAATAAAAGTTTACATTATTTTTAGTTTCTCAGCTTTAGCTTCATCTCATGTAAAGTGCTTCTAAATTTTAACACAGTAAATACTTTCTCAGTATTCAATTAAATAATTTTCATCTATTTTTTTTTTTATGAATATGCATGTTTTTCTGAGTTCCACAACTTACAGATTTCCAATAATAAAGAAATTAAATTAAGGATTAAATATGTTTTTGACTTAATATACTATAAAATTAGTTGTTTTTCTCTCCTTCAAATTTTAGTTCTTTTGGATACTTGATATTTGTAGGAAAAAAACTATTGAAATGAGTTATTATTAGTGTTTTAGTGACGTAACAAACGAATCTCCATGAAATGTACTATAATAATATCCATGTCAGCTATCAATGAGTCATCATGAAATCTTAGCATCCTAATTCAAACGGTGTGTCACGTTAAAAAACTTATTCCAATATTTTTCTTACTAAAAATATTGAGGAGGTTTAAACTTTGAACTAAAGATAAAAATCAATTTCAATAGAAGTAGATAATGTGGAATTTAAAGCCCTAACAGACTTAGTGGGAGGTGAGGATAAGGACATTTTTGAAAGGTTCTGAAAGGTGAAGGCTCTTCTTCTGCACAAATCACTGCTTGGAGGGTGTTGAATAATAACATAGCAACAAAGGTTAATCTGTTGAGAAGAAGAGTCTTAATGGGAAGTTGCTTGTGTGGGTTGTGTGGTGAGGGAAGAGGAGACTATTTGTCATCTATTCTTTAAGTGTAAAGTTGTGTGGAAAATTTGGAGAATGTGCTTGTCTTGGTTGAGATGTTTTTTGGTGAACCACTTTGATGCAAAGACACACTTCATGATGTTTTTCCCTCTGAATGTTAATGGTTAGATTCTCAGAATCTAGGGAGTGGTGTGGATTGCAATTGTAGGTGAAATTTGGAAACACCGGAATAAACGTGTCTTTAATAATGGGAGAGTTGACCATATTGAGGAGTTTACGGTGGCTCAAGGAAAAACTTAGGCTTGGTTAACCAGTAAAGAAAAAGGTGCAGATTTCTCTTACTCTGATTGGTGTTTGGAACCTCTAGTATGTATGAATTCTTTGAATTAAATTTGTTCATTTTTCTTTGGTTTGGCTCTCTAACCCCTTTTCAGAAGGATGGCGTTGTGTGTTTTGCAGATTAGTCTTAAGCTTCGTTTGGAGGTCCTATCTTGGTTTTTGGATTAAGTAACTCTAAGGAGGAGCTTTTGTGTTGGGAAATGATTCTCTTTGGTTTTTGTGTTGACCTAGTGGGATACAATGTTGTTGTGTTAGAGTAAAGAGGGGTTTGTTAAGTTTTTTAAGTTCTTCTTTTTGTTGGAGTTTTATGTTTGCGATTTGCTTATGGTTTAGTTCTTTTGGATTTTGATGTGTTGGTATATTCTGGCTATTGCCAATGGTGGGTTACTCTTACGTGATATTCTTGAGTTTTGGATTAGTTGACAACTTTTGTTAAGAATTGGTTTAGGTTGGGATGTAAGGGTTTATCATTTTTTCTTTTTGTATAAGTGTTGGGTCACACTTCTTTTTATGGGTTTTTTTTTCAATTTTTGAACCTTTGTTTTCTATGCCTTTCTTTTTTTTGTTATTTCCACCACTCTAATCATAATTAATGTGTTAAAAAAAATTAAAATAATCTTTTTCATAACTTTTTGATTATAATGTTAAATGTTGAACTTGATAATTAAAATTTGTATTCACAATTAAATTTTAAAAAATTATTAATTATCGTATTGAATTTCGGATTCACTTTATTATTAAAATTTTCGCTTTTGTAAAATTTAAAAAATGATCTTTGGAAATTTCAAATTCATTTGACAATTAAAATTTTTATTTTTTTAAATTTAAAAAATTATCATGTTGACTCTAAAATTTACTTGATAATTAAATTTTTTGCTTTTAGTCAAAATAAACAAAATTACAGTCCAATAATGATATGTCAAATAATTACACAAAAAAATTCTTGAAAAGTTATGTATAGATGATAATTACAACACAGCAAAGTATATCATGATTAATTTATAGACTCGCTTACACTTTCAGTGAAATTTCTAATCTCAATCACGTTTTTTTATTCATTTATAAAATCAGAATACAATACCCTATTTAAATGATCTAAATACAAGTTCATTCTAAGAAACACTACCTGCATTTTAATATTTTATGGAAACAATTGCATTCATAGTAAAACAAAAAGATTAAAACAGAGAACGTGTAAAATTTCCAAAAGAAAGTATACATATAATTGAAATTAAAAAATAAAATGAAAACCATATGTTAATCTTTATAAAATAAATGTGTTAATTAAATGAAGAAAACAGAATATAAAAATGAATTCAATACAATGTAAAAAAAAATGGTATTGATAAATGCTGCAGACTTGATGGCAATTACTCTCACATGAAAGCTCTCTTATCTGCAATCTGGCAATGTGTAACGCTGTGTGGGCATTTCAATCCATAAAGTCCCAAAAACATTGACAGTGAGACCAACACAACAACCTCTTCCAGTTGCAGACTAGACTTCCTTATGATTATGATGGGAACTACATGTTTTCCAACAACTAATGTTCTTCTCAAACCTCAAAAGCTATCTGGGAATTTCTCTATCGTCTGTGACGACGTTCGGTGTCTCACTTTCCTCACTCCTAAACCCCACCTTCGATCCTCTTATTCAAACTTAGGAAATAGAGTAAAGTTTGCATCTTTTTCGATGTCCAAGACAACCCATTTGAAGGTCTCACAAGATGCACTTTCTCCCACGGAACAATCACTCTCTTCCTCTCCTCAGGTAATTGGAGAACATGACTTACTCGTTGTGGGTCCCGGGGTTCTTGGTCGCTTGGTTGCTCAGAAATGGCTTCAGGTATTCTTTCTTTTTCTTGGGCCAATTAATTATCGTAAATAGGAACGTTAGCTCATGCTAATCTTTGTTAAGGACGAATTTATATACTGGTTGGAGTTTTTATATTTTTAACTTTTGTTCCCTCTATATATTATGTTTATCGACATTGTAATCAGAATTTACTTGTAGCAGAATAATATATTGTGATGTATGATAAAATTGTTGAATTTTTTAGTAATTACTTTTGAAGTCATGCTTAAGGTGATTTTTATTTGGTTGACAATGTAAAAGTTTTTACTTTGCTACTCTTGTGATTAGTCGATATTCAGTAGCTTGTTCTCTGTATGTTTGTGTCTATTTATGTGTATGCAAGCAGGAAATTCCAGAATGTCAAGTTTATGGTCAGACAGTGACTACTCATCATCACAACGAGTTGATACAAATGGGTGTTTACCCGTCTTTGAAATGGACGGAAGCTACTCACAAATTTCCAAATGTCATTTATTGTGCACCACCTTCCCGCACACCGGACTATGCTGGAAATGTTAGGTGAGAAATCTTCAGGGTATGGCAACATGCTAATGAGTTTGTTCAAGACTTGATTATACATGAAGTGTTGGTCAGTTAGTTTGGTTGTTTCCAGGCCTTGAGTTGGTCAACTTGTGCTAATGCTCACCCTTGTTCTGGATAATGGATTTAGCTCCTGTGGAGTGTTCTTTATGCTCTGAATTTAGTCTTCTAAACTCCTACAAGTTGTTTTTGTGCTGATATATTATGTGTGGTTTTGATGTTTCCTTATTGGTTGAATATCATGGATAAGATAGCACATCAATCTATATTTCAATGCAAATCTTGTTAATATCCCATTGTACTTCATTTATATCATAGTGACATATTTTCCTGAGCATGATCATGTAACAGCTTAAAAAATATAATTCGTGTAATAAAAGCTTTTTCACCGGGAATGCCCTTGGATTCTGCTTAATGATCTTTGAAACTTGATAATCTTGGCATGGCACTCCTGGAAAATCTCTATTTTTGTTGTACTTTTTGTTTGTTTGTGTGATTTACCTCTTTTTGTAAATTTATCTGTCGGTTTTTGGCTCAGATTCTTGTTAGAAGATTCAAATTGTTATAAATAGTGTTAAGGTAGTGAAAGTTATTTGTAAGATATTTTTTAAATACCAATAGGAAGTGAAGGAATTATTATCTCAATGATAATGGAGTGTAGGAGTGATTGTTGCCATGTAAATTGCTCTGGGCTGTGAATGCTTTTATTGGGGACTTGTTTGATGCATGAAAAAGGATATGAGATTGAGAGACCTAGTAAATAATGTCATATGGAGGGGCAGTTGCTAGGTGGTTAAGCATGTTGAGTCAGACCAATGTGATTTGTTTGTGGTAGTTTTATAAGAATTTGTCAAGGTATGCGAATGAAGATTTGAGGTACTCTCTAACACTGAGTTATAAGCTCTTCAAAAATAGAATTTGAAATTATTATTTAGAGAACTAACTAGTACTTCTTTGATTTTTTATTTTTTTTATGGTTTGCTCAGATATCTATCAACAAGATATAAGTTTTAATGTTTAAAAAAGTTATACCCAAGGAACAAGATTTATAAAGGGTGGGTGGTTTGGATTTTGGGATTAAAGGGATGGAAGGGTAAAATTTTCATTTCTCATAAATATTCTCTAATTTGATAAAAATAAATAAATGAAAGAAATAAAATGACAGACTAACATAAACTTAATGTCCTAATATATTTTTATTTTTATAGAACTTATATTGTTATCTTATTTTAAAAATACAAGCTTTTCCCTCCCTTCCTTTCCCCTTTAAAGCCAAAAGTATTAATTGCATTCAATCTCAGAATTGTCATTCTTAATAAAGAATTTGACAGATTGGTTGCTTGTTTACATCCATGCTGTTCATAGGATGGTGAAGGTCATCTAATCTCATCTCAAGCATTTGAGTATTCTGTTTGATTGCTTACATCATGTTCCTGTAGTAACATTGAATTGATTGGTCAGGTCAACTTGATAGTGCAGTAGTTGTCTTCTTGTGAACTCGTTTATTGATATGGATGGTTAACTAATCAGGTTAGCTGCATTAAGCTGGAATGGGGAAGGTTCTTTCTTATTTACGTCAAGCACTGCTCCATATGATTGTAATGATAATGGATCATGTGATGAGGTGGGTCATAGATCCAAACTGTCATATTCTTTTGTTGTTTCTCTGTTTTGATTTTATTTAATTTAAAGGAGATAATTACAGTCCACATGGTGATACAGGTTTTTTTTTTCCAGATAATGTAATACACAGATTGTTTTAACTACACTTGTGCAATTACAGTATTTCTATTCCTATGAATCTTGTTCACATTTGCCAACTGATACTGTCAGATTTTCCTCTTCAACGGTGTTGGATGTTTGTTGATTTATCCTGATGGAATATACTTCATTTTAGGATTCTCCAGTTCTGCCAATTGGGAAGACCGCCAGGGTTGATGTCCTTCTAAAAGCTGAAAATGTGGTACTAGAGTTTGGTGGTTGTGTTCTAAGATTGGCAGGACTATATATATCCTTGGTTATGTTCAAATTATCAGGATTGTAGGAATTTTTTAACCTCAGTAATCTTTGCCACTATGCTTTATTTGTTGCAACCTTGACCAATTTTACAAAGAAGATAGAGGTGCACACAATTATTACTTGGAAAAGGGTACTGTTGATAGTCGTCCTGATCACATCCTGAATCTTATACATTATGAGGTCAGAATACCATTTTCTTTCTAATTACTTCTGTATTTACTTTCCTTATTACTCCTGTAACTTTTGTTTAATATCATTGAGCCATTGAAGTGAACTCAGTTGAGAGCTAGAGAAAAAAAGTTGGGTGGTGGTGTTAATGAGTTTCAATTAGAAAACTCACTCAGCCCTAATTTACTGATTTCTTCTCGAAATATCACAAAAGGAAATAAAATATACCCATTTGGTGGTTTAAACTTTAAATATATTTAAAGCAGAAAACAGAAAATGAAATGGGCAGATTGCATACCTGAGAAACTGAGCAAGCACAGAAATCAACTATGATGCAGAGAGACAAACTGATAACAAGACAAAAGCTTAGTGCATATTTCGATTAGTTTTGTTCTTTATTTTGTGTTTATGAAAGCATGTGAATATAGGACAGAGAGCTTTGGGCTCCCCCAACCCTCAAGAAACTCAAGCATGGGCCGAATGATTATCTAAAATCTATGCTTTGGAATGTAAGCTAATAAGCAGCCATTATAGTATTAGATTGTGTAAATTAGATTATTTCAACTACCAGTGGATTACATGTATATAATTGATTATTGTCATAATTAATTGTAGTTAGAATCAGGCTTTTGTTTGGTTAAGTTTGTTAAAAAGTAGTTTTAAGATAACTAATTTTGTTTAGAGATAAAAAAAACAGCTTTTACTCAAGAGTATTATGAAAATGAAAGGCAATAAAAATAAAACAGTTACTATTTTTTAGATCCATAAAAAAAAAAAACCTATATTTTAGAAAAAATTACAAAATTATAGCTGTCATCCCAAACATTCAACTTATCTTAAACAGATTATTTTCACGAAAAACAACTTAAATGTTTAGGAAAAAGCTTTTTAACGTTCTTTTAATCCACCATAGCCTTTCCAGGCTTCGTGTTTAGTTATTTACCTCAAACTCTCAGAACTACAGTTGACTAAAAACGCATAACTGTCTAATAATAGTGGTTGGATATGGTTTCAACAGTGTCATGCTGTCATTTTTTATGGTTTAAAGTTGTCTTAATTTTGCTCTTAAGCTTTTTCGTATATTCTAGGAATTTCCAGAAAAGTGTTACTTTGACTGCACCTCAGCAGACTTATCCCTCAACATGAGCATTCTTATCGAGTCTACTGGAGCTTGTCGAATCTCTGTTGTACATTTGAAAGCATGAAGTCAATCATTATTTGCTGCTACTTTAATGCTTCTAGTTTTGATTCATGGACTCTCATTTTTGTTTTAAGTTTTATAAGTAATAGCTGCTTGGTTTTAAGAAAATATTGAATATAAAATGCAAGGCTCAAGTAAAAACTAACATTAAAGATGAAAACATGCTTATAATTATCACATTATCTAAGAAACCTTGAGCCTATGTATGCTAAATGAGGTTGTGCTCTCTGTTTTCTTCTACATTTAGCGTTTTTTAATGTATTTAGCTGTGTTTTATGATGGTATTAAAACCGGTGCTCATTTTTATATGTTTCCACAACAGGATGCAGCTTCCCTTGCAGTTGCAATCTTGAAGAAAAAATTCCGTGGACAGATTTTCCTGGGTTGTGATGATCATCCTTTGTCTAGGTTTGGTGCTTTGTCTTTTAATTGTCAAATTACACTCTGAATATTTAAAGAACAATCTCACACTAATCATGGGTTTGCAGGCAACACATGATGGACCTGGTTAATGAAAGTGGGAAATTCAGTAAAAAGTTTGATAAATTTACTGGTGAGTTCTTTGATGGTGAAGCATTTCTGGAACTGATACTATCATATTACTTCATTCATTGTATGTTAATTTAACCTATGCTGTTATCATTTTTACATACTGTGTTGGTATGAATTTTAAGGAAGTTGTTTTGAAAATCAACAAGCTTATTATACCTGATGATTTGTGATTATATGACTGTAAGAAATACACCACTTTTGATTTTGAAAGCATAATGGCTCTTTTATATTTGGGTTTGCAGGAACGGATGATCCTCTAGGAAAAAGATTAAACAACACAAAAACTCGCCAGGTGGTTGGGTGGGAGCCCAAGTACCCTAGCTTTGCTCGTTTTCTAGAGAGCAGCCTGTGACAGACTCCTGAATTTATCTATTGCTGTTCATTCTGATTAAGCTGGAAACCACCATACACAGGTGCATAGTTAGGGAGTTCTTGATGTAGATGAATAGTTCATACTCGTCTCATCTCTGAAGTGTGCACATTTTCCTATTTCTTCGTATTTGACCTTAGCAAAAAGGATGATCAGTTATTGAATTGTCTTGGAACTTTGTTCTTTGATCACTTTCATAGTGAATGCATGCTGTAGATGGAATACGGATACGCTTGTAGTAATCTTTTGTAGGAGACATTCATTCATAGTTAGGAACATGGGACCTTCCTTCTTAGACATTTAGCATTTGACATGTGTTGTTAGAGGGATCATGCTGGAATTACCTGGTTTATTGCATTCCCCTCCTCTAATTGCCTAAACTAAATTTTACCACCCATCTGTTTTAAAAAATTTTCTTATGAGAGGCTTTGATGAACTCTATAAATTGTTTTTCTTATTTAGAGACTTTGATGTAGTCTATATAAATTGTTTTTCTTAAGAGAGATTTTGATGTAGTCTATAGATAATGTAGGAATATTTGATCTACCAAACTAGGTACATGAATGTATTTCAATCATAGAAAACCAGATCTCTCTCTATTGGTCTAGAAGTGTTTTGGAACCGTTGGAAAATCATGTTGTGTTTTAATAAATCAAAATAAGTTTAATATGTTAAAATGTTCTTATTCTTTTTGAGTTTGCAAGGAATAACGTTTTAAAAGCACAATTTAATAAAATAAAATCACTTAACCCTTTTCAGCTTACAATTAAAACAAAAAATTTATCTATTAAAATAACTTCAAATGATTTACTTAAGTAATTTAACATATTCAAATAGCACGACTTTGCATATAATTTTCTTTTTTAATAGATTAAAATGTGTTTTAATATATTAAAACTATCAGCTTTGTGACCAATCTAACTCATTCAAATTTGCATCAAATTAATCCAATTTTTTTTTCTTAAAGTACACAAACACTTTTAAAATAAGAATTGTTTGATTATCTTGAAAATTAACTTTTGAATTTTTTTAGTGAATAAATGGATTAAAATATGAGATTGAGAAGGAAAGATTTAAAGATCATTATTTTTTTTAGAGTTATTATGAACTTAAATTTTCAGGTGATCTTGGCTTTTTTTTCTATATTCTTTTATGTTGTTGGTTATTGATCAAGTCTCTCTGACTAGGTTTCATAAGGATTTATGTTGAGATCGTGTATAGTTTAAGATCTTGGTTATTGAGTGTCATTTTTATTGATTTTCTAGAGTGTTGCAAAAGCTTGAAAATATAGTAGATTAGATTTGTGAAAGTAGTTGAGCATCTAAATATAACTCATGTGTAAAAGTGAAGTGGTATAAATATTGTTGATCTTCTCACATTCTTTATCTTTTGTTTAGTGTAATTTAATCATTATATCTTTAATAATTTTGGAAATTAAAGATCAATAAAACTAGCATCTTTATTTTTTAATAAGCTAAATTTTTTTTCTCTCAAAATATACTTTAATTTTTTTAAGAAATATATCATCTATTTGTGTAAATATTTAATAGTTCAATTCAACTGCCTTTTGAACTGAGTCTTTTACTATTACAAACTCAATGAAGTGGTTTGATTTTCATTTAAAAAGTCATTTGAACCAAACATCAAAATCAAATGTGGTTATATTTAAAATTAGTATTAACCAAAGCAAATGATTATTTTAAGCTTGTGTAAATAGATTTTTGCAATTTTTGTTACTACAAAATTGTAAATCACTCAAAAAAATGTTAAACATTATATAATAAAAAAATATAAAATAAAGATATTTGCTATGAATTAATTTTTTTTATAATTATATTTATATTCATGGTTTTAACTTTATATCTCATATTTGTATACAAATTATATAATTACAAACATGGTATGATGTTTGGATAAGTATAAATACACTCTAATTACAATATATTTAAATTGTAAGACAACTTTTAAAAGTGACATCTTATTTGTTTATTTTCAAATTGAAGAAGGGAATGAATTATGTTGATTGTATTGGTGTCTACATCAATTATCCCTTCTACATCAACACAACCATGATGCCATTTAAACATCTCAACCATTTCAGATTATTCACAATCCAACAATTTCATGTTATTAGTGCATCTAATAAAGTGATTTTTACATGGTTGATCTTCACACTAACTCAGAAATCATAGTTGTTTCAAGACATTTTAATGAAGTCAAGCAGCCATACGATAAAAATGATTCATTCAAACCATGAACAAATACATTTAGCAACAAACAAACCATTGAAACAACCACTACCAAATATACGTTCTCACCAATCAACTACACACTAAAAATACACTTGAACAAAGAGTGTCCTCACCAAAAAGAGAAGCAAGAACCAAACTTTGTAACTTTTATTGTGAACAAATTAATTGGATTAAATTTTATTTTATAACAGTATATATTAATTTAGTATTTTACTAGTACATTATTCATATAAACACATATTACTTTCAATAATAAATAATTGTATACTTATAGAATATAAGTCATAATTTCATAAATCCATGTATTAGATAAATATGAATTATAGTTAAAAGTGATTCACTTACATATAAAATGTTAAAGTTTTGACTTACATTAAAGCGTTTGTAGTCCAACGGTTAGGATAATTGCCTTCCAAGCAATAGACCCGGGTTCGACTCCCGGCAAACGCAATAATTTTGTAATATATGATTTTGTTTTTCAGTTTTATTCACACACTATTCTAACAGTGCCCTAATCACTTTAGATTTCATATCCAAATTACAAACAATCCAATTGCCAATTATTATTTCTACTTGTAGCGGCCAAAATGTAGAATTTATATTTCATATTATATATGCCAAATTAAACATTCTTACAATAAGAATAATATTCTTTGTAAACAATTATACATCAGGTACAACTCTCAAAAACCAAATAAAACTCTACCCTTCTCTTCCTTCTACATTTTACAAGCTCCTTTTTTCTCCACAAAATTGAAACCAAAAGACAATTTTTCCCAACCCATCATTTACTCAGTGTTGCATGTTGACAGCAACGGTTGTAATTTCAAGTAAACACCCACTAAGCAAGTAGGATGAACAACTTGGCAGAGCATGGATTTTTCTGAATCTAAGTGCTTGGATCAAAGCTAAAGAAAGTTGTGTCATCTACCATGGATCATAACGCACCTAGAGGGGACTCGTGTGCATGATCATCCACCAACCATAAGCCATAGTCACGAAACCGCTTTATTTTCTTCTCAAAACCAACGATATAGTTATTATGAATGATAACATGATTTCCTTTAGTTTCCTTGACCCATGTTTTGTTCTTGAAATATAATCCGCCTGTAGGGAATGCTGCCTGTGGAAGCAGATACAAATCAACCTGCAATAGAAAAAGTAATCATGAAAAGAACAATATATACGATATGTATGCATTTTAAATGTTCTAAAAAATAAAATAAACCCACAAACTCCTTCTAGTTGGGAAATAAACCCATGATTTAAAATGGTTATATATCAGACTAGAGGTCAAGCTTTAGAACAAAAGAACCTTTGAAGGAGAACATTTGGAGACCAAATGACGAAGATGAGAAGTGCAAGCTCTTTTTCCAGTGACAGTGTACTTGTGCTGTTAGTTTTAGCACTTCAATCGTAAAAGAATTTTGGGCTCGATCTATTATTCACAATGTATCACAGCATAATCCCTCCCCTCACATTCACACAAAAGTTTCTTATTTATGATGGATATATATTTTCACTTTCAAAAACAAAATATCCATTTTATTATGATCGAGAACTAAAGACATTTTCCTATTTTATGCTTTTTCCTTAGGAGGAGGAGGTTGACAGTGAATTGCACATCTTTTCTTTCTAATGTAAGCAAAAATATCCATAGGGGCATACATAATATGGTGGGAATTTATCAGGAAGTTAGTGTTCATTGGAAAAGGACCTTACAGTGAATTCATGGAGGAGTGTGAAACATAAGCCTTAAAAGTCAAAGTCACTTTTAAGATATGATTTACTCTATAATGCCTGACAAACCAGGGAGAACAATCAACAACCAAAATGAAATCGACATTTTTATAGTAAATTACAGAATAATTAACTAGTGCATTTTTATATTTTATTTTAATAGTAATATGCCACAAATAATCCAACAAATGAAAAATAAAGCAGCATTTTCTAAGCCTCCACCAGACCTCATATTGGAAGGAGACCGAAGCCTCATTGGGCCATACTTATTTAAGTTTTAGATCTAGGGAATTTTAAATCACGGTCATGAATAGAAAATAGAAGTAGCCCTTGGACAGACTTTCCCCTTAAGTTTATAATAGCATCACTTTGCTAATGTATCAGAACTCAGAAACAAACTACACTTATTACTGATTGGCCTTAAGCCTATGCGACTTTATTAGAAACAAAAGATCCTGAATCCTGATTGACTATCCAAACAAGTTCCTAACATATATCTGTATAATTTGTCTACATGAGCTATATATACTAGAAAAGAAAATACAACAAACCTCTTTAGCAATCTTCATTAAAGCCCAGTTAAAAGCAGGCTGATCATTAGATTTCACAGTTTTAGACCAAGGTTGAATCTGAAGTTCCTCAATCCACTTTTTCAAAACTAGCTTTGCTGCATCTGTAGGGCGGAGGAAAATCATGCAACTACAAATGTAAGGACGGCCTTTTTTACCTGGTGGTGGTAAATCGTGAGAATGGTTCAATGGTTTGATCTGATCTCAGAAAGAAATTAAAAGATGAAGTCAATAATACAAAAACAAAATGGAGTAACACTAAAATTGCAGCACATATTCAGACATGGAAAATGATAAAGAATAAGAGACAATTTACTGGAATCATGTGGAAGCACCAAAGGATACCCAAATGGATCACAATGGAATCTCCTTTGACATTATTTGATTACATTTATGATTACCTCTTTTAGTCTTTAAGAGACAAGAAAACTCCCAATGGATCAGACAAGGAGGATTTTTATATCATTGAATTTCTTGATATCCATTTTAAGTACTATCATGGATATCTTTATGTTCTCTACAAATTTGATTCATATATTCACTAAAAATGGGAATCCGAAAACAGACTACATATAACAATGTTTATATTCAAATTATCAATCATAACGAACATTATCACTCTATCTATACGCTATTCACAAGGCAATGACGATGACGTGAAGGAGGGTATAGCATGATCAACCCAATTCTAACCAAGTCTTGTATTAAAATTTAAAAACATTGGCAGTATATGGAATTGCTAACCATTTATGAATAATAAGAAAAACCAATTTGGTTTTTGAAGTGTATTCTTGATGAAATATCTAGTAATAATAATAATCTCAACCTTCACTTCAAAAACCATGTATAAATCCTTTATGTCTGTCAATCTTGGATCAACCTTCACTTATTGCATTAATCCAATATCTGACAATCTTGTAAAACATAAGCCATGCATCATATCTCCTAAAATTAAACATAGTGAACCTATAAAAACCACAGCACCAATTTTTCACAAAATGATTTCCAATATGAATTATATACATTGCTTGCTTAAACCTAAACAACAAGTTACCAAAATTGATGTAACTCTTTGTTATTACAATAAAATAATTAAAATCAAGGACAGAAGGAAAATTATAAGAGAACACTCACTGCCGTCATATCATCAGTAAAGTACACATCATGATTCCCTAGAAGATAAGGAAATGGATCAGCCAGCCAAACCATATCAACATCATTGTACATCACACTATATCCAAGCTCCAAAATCTTCAGCAGATGGCTAGGTCTCCTGGCTGTAAAGTTGAAGAAACCCTAGACAGTGAAAAAAACAATCACAGATCTGAAAACACAGCACGACACAAAAATAATAAATAAAATCAAGTTCTTATCATAGGTCAAGCACATTGCCTAGAAGTTGTGTTGGAAGAACTTATTTACAACTTATGTGAAATTTAGAAAAGCCTATAAAGTAAATGATACATTTTTAATACACTATTTTCAGGCAGTGCCAATAAGCTCTTCAAGATTAACTTATGAAAACAACTTACAACACCCTGATTAAATAAACTTCTTAATAAGTACTTAGAGAAAAAGAAAACAGGAAGACAAAATGAATTAAGCTTCTCCCATAAGTTTAAATTAACTTATGTATAAATTACTATATAGAAGCTTTTTCACTTAGAAACACTAAAAACTTATTTTAAGTTGAGTGAAAACTAATTTTAACTTAAGAAAATTTTTAATTCATTTACCTTTTTATTTTCTTATCTTGGATATGTTTATTGAAAAGTTGATCCACACAGACTTACTTACTCTTTGATTATACAAACAACTTCTAAACAAATGCTTACAAAGCAAGCACTTTTAATTAGGATGTATGTATACCCAAGATTTTCATGGAGACTTTCACCATATAATCTCTCATCCAGAGTGGAGATCAGTGCAGTCTGCACCTTACTTTTATATATATATATATATATATATTATAATTTGATCATATCTATAACGATGTGAGAACTCCAACACCCCGAAGAAAGAGAGAACATGTCAAATGTATGCGAGGACTAGACATCTTAAACGTGAGAATAGAGAGTGCATAATTTTGAGTGACATGATAGACTCAACAAATCTCATTAGAATAGGTTTTGATTCTGTCTTATGAAAATGGAGTTTTAGCCTGAGTCCTCCAGACTCACCTATCAGTTCTAGGTTTGCACCTTAATCTAACCTATAAGTAGACTTTTATACAACCCCACTCTCAATGAAAGCTCCAGTTGTTATAACTTAAGCACAAGAGCAGTGGGAGACTCCAAATCAAAAGACTAGTCCATTAGATGGAAGGGTCTCAAACCTTAACTAACACATCATGTAGTGATTCTATTCAGAGTGTAACTCCTAATATTTTCCTATTCTTATTACTGCATAAAGGAATCTAGTTAAATGCAGTGAGAAAAAAAAAAAAAAACCTGAGAGCCAAACTTATGGGCAGCTTCAGCATCAAGCACGGGAGGGATGAGAACAGCGTGGCCAGGCCAAAGATCATTGACCCGGTGGAGAGAGGCGTAGTCCTCGGCAATGACAAGGACCATGTCCTGGCGATTCTGCATGGTTATACTAATCAACCAGTTGTTGAGGAAGGGCAAGTAGGGTTGGCTGACAATGCAGACGATGAGGGAGCCATTTCTGGCGACGAAGGAGAGAGCTTGTTGAAGTGTGTAGTGATCCCATTTGGAAGCTGAGGTTGAAGTTGAAGTAAAGGAGAAAGCTTGGGGCATGCCGACCCAGGGGCAGAAGACACCCACTATGACCACAAGAGAGAGAAGGGCAAGGAGGGTGGTGGGGCCCAGAATGGAGGAGAAGGGTCTCTTGGAATTGGCTGAAGATGGAGCTGAAATGGGGAATGGGTTGGAGAAGGGGTTCTGGAGACTTCTCTGGTGGAGGAAAGAGGACATTGCTGATTGATGAACAAACACAAAGATTCGGAATTTCTGGAGAACGAGGACGATGGATTTCTGATTCCCTCAGATCGGGTCAGATCCCTGCTCGCTCCAATGCCTTTCTTTCTTCTTTCTATCGCGTCGGTTCGTTGCTAATATTCACTCACAAACTTCACTGCATCATCTCTAATCTTATTTTTCTCTGTCATTACATTTTTTTTCTATCACAACAACATTGAAATAAAATAAGAAATACAAATAATATATTATTATACTTTCATAAGTACTAATAATAAAATAAGATTTTGAAGGTAAAATTTAAAAATGATAAAGTATTATCTTTTCCGTTAAATCTTTATAATGTAAGAGGAGAGCTAAAAACAGTGTTACAGTTCCAAAATGTTTTGAACATGAATAGAATAAAAGTTCTAATATAATATTGGCTTAAGTTTTTGAAGGGAAATTTGTAAATGCTTCTAAAATAAAATAAAATTAAAAAGATTAGACGTATATATCAAGGATATCATAGTTCATAGAATAAACACATGTTATTTGAAACTCAAAACAAGCTTATTTGATAGGGTAAGTTCATGTTATTTTTTATCATTTGTTAATGTTTAAATGAACAAATTAATTAGATTAAATTTTATTTTATAACAGTATATATTAATTTAGTATTTTACTAGTACTTTATTCATATAAACAAATATTACTTTAAATAATAATTATCTCTTTATTATTAATAAAATTTTAGTAAATAATGGTATTGTTATAGAATATACATCATAATTTCATATATTAGATAAATTTGAATATTTTAAATGTAGAATGTTAAAGTTTGTTCTTTCATCAAAGCGTTTGTAGTCCAACGGTTAGGATAATTGCCTTCCAAGCAATAGACCTGGGTTCGACTCCCGGCAAACGCAGTTCTATTATTTTTAGTTTTTATATTTTTTTCACACAGTATTCTAATAATGCCCTAATCACTTTAGATTTCAGATCTAAGTACTCTACTTGCAGTGGCCAAAATGTAGAATTTATATTTCATATTATATATGCCATATTAAACATTCTTACAATGGAAGAATATTCTTTGTAAACAATTATACATAAGGTACAACTCTCAAAAACCAAATAAAACTCTACCCTTCTTTTCCTTCTACATTTTTAGAAGCTATTTTTTCTCCACAAATTGAAACCAAAAGACCATTTTCAAGTATAACAAGGCTTGTATAGTTTGTCCAAAAATGTTTTGTGTACTCATGTTTAATTTAAATTTATTGTCTAAAGTTATTTTGTGCATTCTCCAATTGTAGTGTACTTAGAAAGCTTAAAGCACTAGTGCAGAAATGTAAAATAAATGCGGATATTTTACATTTACAAATGCGGCTATAGAACCGCATTTGATCAGCACGCATTCGTAAATCAGAGAGATACAAATGCGGCCATAGAGCCGCATTTGTAAATTAGATTTACAAATGCGGTTATTTAAAATAACCGCATTTGTATCTTCTTCTGAATGAGGGTTTAGGGGTTTAAGATTTACGAATGCGGCTCTGGTAATAACCGCATTCGTAAATCACATTTACAAATGCGGCTTTGGTAATAGCCGCATTTGTAAATCTTAATTTTTGATTTACAAATGCGGCTTTGGTAAATAACCGCATTTGTAAATAGTGTTTTTTTTAAAGTGCAATCTGTATTGTTCCTAAACCATATAAATTAACCTGCATAATGATCAAACCCAGCCAGACAAATACAGAAATATAGATATAAATTGAGAGCATCAAAATGTACATTTACAAGTAATCAAATTACATATAATAAAACCACTATTGATTACCTATGCTAGAGTTATAAAAATTTATGAAATATGTGGACCAAGATTCTCTAACATATGAAATGCCTTCCGAATTCATTGGTGTTTCTTCTGTGAATAACTGCATTGCAAAATATAGTTGACATAAATTAGTTTTTAGATATATATATATATATATATATATATATATATATATATATGTTCAAGAATTATAAAAATGATTTAACATATAGTACCTCCTTCCAACCAGTTTTAACACCTAGTCTTATAATGGTAATCATCCATTGCATAATGTAATAGCCACACTCATAGCTTCTTGGTTGTTTATTACACTATAATTCAATAAAAAAGTAATATGTTAGTATATTGATAAACAATGATAATAGAGAAAGAAAAAAATTACAAACCTTTATTCTTATCCAGTTCAAATTATTTGAACTGGATCGACCTTTTAGGATGTTATATCCACGCCATGAACTGGTTAATACAAAAAACCTCGTTAGTAGATGGTTAATTAGTAACATATACAAAGTTAAGTTTATAATGTACTTACATATCAATGATATCCTTAAATTTTGTGGGAATCTTCTTGTGTAGGGAACAGAACCACACAGCAGTCTTATCAACCATTGATAAGACAAGTAACTGTCAATGATGCCTATATCATCCATGAAAAGAGTTAGTAAATATTTAAAACATGAAATAATAATAATTGATGACATATAATTAAACTTACTCATTAATATAAGGGCATAAATAAATTTGTTTTCCCTCTTTTTCCAGGGTGTTAGTGATGTATGCTTGAGTCTCAGATGAGTTTGGTCCAACGGGATTAGTATATGCAGGATCTAAGAATCCATACATATTTTCCTTCCCCTCAGTGATACAGACTCTATGCAAAAACCTACAAGTTTTTAGTTAAAGCATAATCAATAATAATTTAACATAAAGTAAATTGAATAATAGGTAAAGATACTTACATTATAAAAAATTGAATTATACTTATATTGAGCTCCTGATTCCTAGATATAAATTCTGATAAATCTGTATTGTACATCAACAGTGGCAGTTCAGTGTTTATTTTAAAAAATGTATCATCCCACGAAACTGGAAAAGGTTCATTGCCAATCTGACTAGCAATGAGACGTAAGGAAGCTATAGGATCGTCAACTGGAACCTCACGCTTCTTTTTCGGACTTGGTGACCGAAAAGGTTTCTACAAGATAAACAACATTTGTATTAAATTATATGTAATATATAAATATAAATAAAAAATAATATAATGAAATGAAATTATTACATGAGGTTCGGGCATAAATCGAATGAGCTCTCTGGGCCAGGCAACGAATGTCTAAAATGCATCGACCACAGTGGTTACCTCATCCGAAGGTAGTGGAACACGAGCATAAGGAAATCATACTTTTTCAACTATTACCTTCGCCACATCAGGGGAGAGAGGAACGTTATGTAAGGTGGTGGCGTCTTGATAGACTTTTCCAAGGGCCACCACCCGAGGAAGTTTGCCGCCCACTACCGGTAGCTCACAATCCTTCGTCTGCCCATTGATATCATCCCCTGATGTTGGAGGAGCCTCACAACTTCCCTTTGTGCTCTTGGGAGTGGGACTAACAAGGGGTTCAATCGGCTCAGCACAAACTTGTTGCGATAGAAACTCTTGTCGCATTCGATCATTCTCCTTTTTCATCTCTAGCCACATCAAATCAGTCTCCTTTCTCTCATCTCCTCCATTAATTCTTCACGTATCTTAGTCTTCATTTGAGTTTCATTCTCTTTGGAGGAGGAGGATGACTGTCGTTATGAAACTCCAAAATATAGTTTAATTCCGACCCCTTGTCCATCTGCACGAACACGACCAGAGTGCTCAGGTCGTCCAATTGCTTCAACCAGGATATCGTGACGACCTTCAACAACAAATTTACCGTCGAATTCCAAGGAATCCTGCAAGAGTACACAAAAATCATATTTTCAAGCATTAATATAATTAATGCTTTAAAATAAATGAAAATAACAAAAATAACTTACAATTTTTTTGATGATAACCCCGAATTGCTCAGAACTTGGTGCACCCGACTTTTTAATTCGGGCCCTCTTCCATTTTACATGGCGAAAATGTGGTGATGGAGGAGAAGTGACCCCTGTTTCCACATTCTCAGACAACGTCCCCTGTTTAGATTTCTCCTTTTCCACCATCAGTGCTTGCTCAAGTTTTCGATACCCCGAACGAGACATAACGTGCGAGCTATCTCTTGAGCTTTCTTCCGACGATCCTGTCATAATTGAAATAAACAAACTGAAGTAAATAAGATAAACTTATTAATGTTATATAAACAAAAAAAGTTAAGTTACTTCACTTACCATCCAAGCCTTATTTTGACGGCTTTCTTTAAAAAGACGCCATGTCTCTTCATCAATATGTTTATACTTTAAACATGGATTTTCGTCTTTAAGGTCGCCAAAAATGTATCTCGAAGTCAGTCTTGACTTAAAGGTACACAATTTGAGTCCGATATTGGATATAATCTTTGATCGAAGCGGTTCCACATCAGGAATTTCAAAGTTTGCCTGCAAAATAACATCAGCAAATTAAAATTAATCAATGAATATTAAAAAACATTATATCAAAATGTAAAGCTTACCAGAACATCCTCCCAGATCATGTTCCGGTCGACCTCTGACACCTCATCCCATGAATTAATAAGAATGGAGAGCCTCTCATGAGAAACAACTCCAAGATTGCTCATAAACTCATCTGCCTTAGGACCAAAAGCCACTCCAGTGTTGACGTCAATGTCAACACGTGTCTTCTCACCAGCAGCACGTCTCAATGCGAGACGCTTCAATCTAGTAGGTTCTCTGCTGCCTCGTCCGAATCGAGGTTTGAGTGGGGTCTGATCGTCATCCATGTCTCTGTTAAAAAAATTAGGTAACAAACATTAGTTAATCTGCATCGAATTAAAATCTTATAAAAATAATACATAAAAATCTAAATCTAAAATGCTTATTTACAGGTTGCATGGGGGTTGAAAGTTCATATGTAAATTCCTTCACTGTGGTCTTTACGGGTTGCATGTACATCATCAACTACATCGTCATCTTTATTAATTATCTTTGGTGTGAATGAACAGGGGTCACCATTTTCAATATCATCTATGGTCTCCCCTTATTTTTTGCCGTGTAAAACGACATACCAATGTTATGATGTAGGATCTTTCACGTAGAAAACTTGATATGCTTGTTGAACCATTATAAATGACTCATCTCGTTACCCTATCTTTCGAAAGTCCACTAGTGTGAATCATGAATCATCAATTTTAACCCCACTTTTATTGTCAACCCATTTACACTTGAAAACTGGAACGAATAACTTAGTGTAGTCAATCTCCCATATCTCTTCTATAAACCCATAGTATGCCATTGATCCAAGTACTGAATTTGTATCTTTCGAAGTCGAAAACTGCATTGACTCGGCTTCAAGAGTAACACCAGAATTTTGAACTGTACTCTTTTCATCCATGGACTTCGTGTAAAATATACAATTATTCACTTCGTACGCTGTACATGAGATGACATCAAACTTCAATGCAGCAGCCAACCAGGTCAAGGTCTTTGATGCCGTTGAATCCTTGAACACCTCGTCTTTAAACCAAGGCATGAAAGTTCTATTATGTTCCATCAAGACCCATTTCTCTGCTTGTCTTGGGTTATTTGCCTTCACAATGGCTTTATGAGCTTCTATGTAAGGTACAACTTCATCTGTGTTATTCAATATGTACAAATGTGCTTGCAAGACTTCTGATCGAGATTTGCTTACAATATTCACACCACGTAAACATTTACTTGTAGAACGCCTGTGGTGCCATGAATTAGCTGGAACACCTATTGGATTTGCTTTTGTCATGTACTCTGAACAAAATTCAATACTTTCTTCAGCTATGTACCTTTCAATCATTGAAGCCTCTGGACGATAATGATTTTTCACATAACCTTTCAAAATTTTCATATACCGCTCAACAGGATACATCCATCTTAAGTACACTGGTCCACACAATCTAACCTCTCTTACCAGATGCACCACTAGATGAACCATGATGTCAAAAAAAGATGGAGGAAAAAACATCTCCAATTCACACAAGATAACAACAATTTCATTTTGAAGTTCATCTAGTTTTGAGGGATCAATGACTTTACAATAGATGGAAGAGAAGAATGAGCACAAATGGGTTATGGTATGTCTAACATTTTTTGGTAAGATCCCACGGATAGCTACCGACAATAACTGTTGCATCAAGATGTGACAATCATGAGACTTCAACCCAATTAACTTCAAATCTTGCATTGACACTAGGCTCTTCACATTTGAGGAATGTCCTTGTGGCACTTTCACACCTTTTAGACATTGACAAAAACTAATTTTTTCATCTTTTGACATTGTGTAACAAGCTGGGGGCAAATATGTACGCTTACCCATTTCTATGGGTGCCAACTCGCCGCGTATGTTCATCTCAATCAAATCTAAACGAGCATTTAGACCATCCTTCGTCTTCCCGTTAATGTTAAGAAGTGTACCAATTAAGCTATCACACACATTCTTCTCAACATGCATTACATCTATACAATGTCTGACTTCTAACCTCGACCAGTACGGAAGATCAAAGAGGATTGATTTCTTCTTCCAAATATTTGTCACAGATGACTTTTTTTTTTACTTACCGAAGGTGTGGTCTATGTTATTTACCTTTTCGTAAACCTTAACACCGGTTAATGGAGTTGGTGGACCACTACCCTCTTGGTGCCCATTAAAGGCTTTTTTCAACCTCCGGTAAGGATGATGACTTCTAAGAAACCTCCGATGCCGAAGATATACTGTTTTCCTTCCATGTTTCAATTGTTGAGAAGCAGTTTCTTCTTCTCATATTGGACACGCTTTATGACCCTTCGCATATTGGACACGCTTTATGGTAACCTGATAAGTTAACATATGCCGGAAAGTCATTGATGGTGCAAAATAACATGGCATGAAGCTTGAAAGTTTCATTAGCAAATCCATCAAATACTTCAACACCCTGGTCCCACATTAACTTCAAATCTTCAATTAGGGGACTTAGATAAACATCAATATCATTCCCTGGCTGTTTCGGACCGAATATCATCATAGACAACGTCATGTATTTTCGCTTCATGCACAATCCAGGAGGTAAGTTATAAATAACTAGTAATACAGGCCATGAACTGTGATTTGTACTCATATTACCAAACAGATTCATTCCGTCTGTAGCTAAACCAAGTCGGATATTTCTTGATTCTTTACCAAACTCTGGAAAGTCATCATTAAATTTCTTCCACTGAATAGAATCAACTGGATGTCGGTACATGTCATCGCATTTCCTCTAATCTGCATGCCATCTAAGATTCTTAACATTGTCTGGGTTTGCAAACAAACGCTTCATCCTTGGAATGATGGGAAGATACCACATAACCTTCATTGGGGGTCCATGCTTTTCCATCTCATCAATAGAATCATCATATTTTTGTTTCAACTTATAACGTGATAACCCACACCTCGAACAACTTTTCAACAATTCAAAATATTTCCAGTATAATATACAATCATTAGGACATGCATGTATCTTTTTGTACTCCATACCCATTGGACAAAGAATCTTTTTGGCCTCGTAATTACGATTAGGTAGAGTATTTCCCTCTGGAAGCATATCCTTCAATAGCTGGAGCAATTCCGTGAAGCTTTTATCAGCCAATCCGTTTATTGCCTTTAAATTCATCAATCTTAACACCGCCGACAACCATGTGAAGTTAGTTGATCTAGGATACAAAGGAGTCTCTGCATCTCTTGACATACTTCCATATCCATGCGCTTTTGCAAAACACTCAGCTCCCACATCACGAATCATGTCCTCCAATCGATCATCATCTCCATCATCGTGTACTGCTTCATCCATGTAGAACCCACATATTCTTCAGTTACGGAAACACGTGGTAAATTTAATAATTCACCATGCCATGTCCAAGTTGTATAAGATCGAAGAAACCCATCACATAGCAGGTGTTCCCTCATGATATTCACATCCAGTATCCTTCCATTCAAACAGTTAACGCACGAACACCTGATCTTTGCTCCATCATGACCACTAATAATCGCGTTACGCTGCGCAAATTGTATAAATTCTTCTACTCCCCTTTCGTACTCATCACTTATATGAACGACATTAATCCAACCTCGATCCATTATATATTCTGGAATAGTTAGGATTTTCTAATAATTAGTATTCTATCTCACACATTTGCCGAGGGTCAAACACCCCCAGACTCAATCCAAACACGATAATTCTATTCTAAAAGTAACAACTAACATAACATAAAACTTTTATTAAAACATAATTAACAACTAACTAAATATATAATATAAATTTAAGAAAATACAAATTATATAATACAAATTTATATATAATATTATATAAATTATAATACACAAAAATATAAATTCAAAATATTAAATAAAAATTCAAAAAAATTTAAAGAGAACACCAACCTTTCCGTGAACCAAGGTTGGTGGTGATCAGAGTGGCGACACGCGACAACGGCGGCGGAAGCGGTGGCGGAGCAACGACAGACCAACGAAGAGCAAATATGAAAGAGCAATTCCAATGGAACAGTACCCTAAAATGCCAATGCGCCAACGAAAACTAGTAAGGAACGAAAATGCCAATGCCAACGAAAACTAGTAAGGAACGAAAATGCCAATGCCAATGAAGAGATTCGCGAAACTTACAATGGCAAAAAGGAACAAAGATGCAGAGAAGATGCGAGCGCAAGAACAGTGAAAACGAAGGCCAGAGCGGAGAAAAAAGTGAAAGTGTGAAACTGGAGTGGTGCGCTTCAAATTTTTAGGGTAAAAAGCATTTACAAGTGCGGTTGTAAAGTAAAACCGCACTTGTAAATCAATTCCAATGATTTATAAGTGCGGTTTTTCATATAACCGCATTTGTAAATCATTGGACATTGATTTACAAGTGCGGTTATATGAAAAACCGCACTTGTAAATCAAATTAATTTCAAAAATGCCACTGCGTTTTTTACAAATGCGTTTAAGCGCAAACCCGCACTTAATAAGGAGTATTCTTTTAATCTTTTTGCACTAGTAAAGAAGATTTATGTATTTATTGTAAGTCAATAAGTGACAACAATTATACTTATAATTTATTTTATATAGTGAAACCCTTTGTCATTAGTATTGGAGAATTGAATATTGTTGGGTTCTTTTAAGGGAGATATATTTGAGAGATTCAACACTAATGTTGCTTTAGCAAACCATATAAGAGATAAGATACCACCTTCAACCAAATTCACTTATCTCCACCTAATGTGGGTGACTCCCAACTCATCACTTGAATTTATAACAATCTCCCCCTCAAGTGTGAGTCCTTACCACAAAGTTCAAATTCCACCTTGAAATCCAAATGTTCTACCATGAGTCTCGTACTCATATAACATTTTCCACAAACAATATCAATTGTTGACTTCTTCGATTGACGATATTGGGGAGAGTCAATACGTAATTGGGGAGATTTGGATTCTCTATTATACCGAGATGAAGCGATATTCCATAAAAACCTGTTTGAATTCTTAGAGTCGAAAGACTTTGCATTTTTGTTGGGAAAATGATTCTTGTATGGAGAATTATTATTCTTGTTGAAAGAACCAAAAAATGTATTACGCTTATTTATGCTAGATGAATGAGGTCAGAAAACAAGATTGATACTCCTATTTTTAACAACTTTGTATTTTTCCAAATACTTTTCTTAAGTACAAAAAGGATTCAGTCCTCCATTGTGTAAGGATCAATCCGTGTCAAAATAGAAGTGAAGAAACTGTCATATTCTTTTGATAACCCATCCAAGATGACTTCAATTTGTTCATTAGTTGAGATAGGAGAGCGATAGGAGAACCTATGGCAACTAATGTATCTATTATTTTCTTGATGTCAAAAAGATAGTTGGTATTGTGTTTCTTTTTGGTATGCGCAGTTGGATTTTCAGTTTCTTGATCTTGGCTCTTGAACGAGAAGCTGTGCGTAGCTTTGTTCGGATTTGAGAAGAAAAAGATAAAACCTACCATTTTGGTGAGGATAGACCTATGCATGAATGTTAGAAACCAGACAACCAACAATTGATCTTGTTGTTCATAGTTTATGTAATCTTGACTTATCGTGTTGGTTAAAGCATCTTTTGGTGTGAGAAAATAGAGAGGAACATCATGTCCTTCTAGAAATTTGGTTTCATTCAAACAATATCATGACATTTTTTATATGCTCTAAGTATATCAACTCTTGCTTATGATGCACTTTTTCTGGTCTAGATAATGGTATTTTTCGTACTACTTAACATACATAACATATTTAATTAAACAACAATGTAAATGAGTGTAAATATTACTACTTCCATAAACTTTTCTAATTATTGTTGTAAGTGTGAAATTAAATTAAAGCCCACACCTACATCATTGTTATTCATGTCTTCCTTCTCTAAATGTGAAAAATCTCTTCCACATGCCATGTCAAAATGCAGTTCACAAATACACATTTTTTTACACACAAATTAAATCTTAATTTCAAATATTACACATCATTTACTACAAAGTTACACCTATAATAATAACAAATTTGTAATTAAATAAACTCAAGCCAATTTTTTTTCATTTTAATCTAAATATTGTATTAACAAATATAATATTTAATAATTTTCTAATTACATATGAAAATTATTTCATATCAATATAAATATGTATTTCACAAATATAATTTATTTCTAACTCTGATATAAATAATTGTATTACACCCTCCAATACAATTTCAATTGAAAATTTATATTCTTTACTAAGACATATTTCATTTTAAAAAGTTGCACCTGAAAAAAAATATAATTGATTTCCACAACACTATAATTGATTATGCCATCACATGGCAACTATGCAACAAATTTCTTCATTCTATTTAATAAAAATCACACTAATTCAAGACTCTTAATCTATATCAAGAACTTTATATGAACCAAATCAATTCAACATATCATTTTCATAACCAACCCATGTGAACATAGTAAGTTGTTAAACTATGAACAAAGGGATAATCATTATGGAGGCCCATAACACACATGATAATGGGTTATATTGGGATAGTTTATTATGGAAGTTGCAACACAAGTAGAATAATCAATTCATAATGAATAACTTCACACTCCAAAAAAGCTAAGCAACCACACAAGACTAAACATAACTCATACAAATCACGAATAAATACATTCAACAACAAACAAACTAATGAAAAAACCACCACCAAATGTATGTTCTCACCAAACAATATCCACACCATAAACACACATGAACAAAGAACGTGCTCATTAGAAAGAAGTAATAACCAAACATTGCAACTTTCATTGTGAACCAAATGAGATTTTGGAAGAGTTTATAATGCAAATTCAAAACTCTTGTAAGATTACCGTCAACTTTTAGTCAAGGATTCCCTACCATGTAGAAGGAATCTCTATCATGCCTTACACAAGCTTCATAGGTCAAAAGAATCAAAGCACGTGAAAATGTATAGTACATAAATCGAAAAAGTAAGGTTATACGTAAAATTGTCCTTGTACAATTGGTTTCCTTTGACCTTTTTCTCGCAAGAGAAAGGTGCCCTCAAAATCATCATTCCACATTTCATTGTTGCATTTAAACTCAAATTAGTGAAAACAAACCACCTTCATTTGGATTTTCCATCTATATGAATAGTACAAACTCATATGTAAGCAAAGTGTAAATTGATTCAGTTTGAACTCCTTTAAAACTCTAAATTTTAAAACTAAATTCATAACTTACTCTTTCATTGGTTTACATAACATTTATTTGATGATTTAAGTACTTGTTAAAATTAAATATTTTCAAATATATTAAGATATATAAACAATGTTTATTTTTATTTTGATACATCACCCCATTTGATAGGTAAATTCTTGTTATTTTTCATCATTGTTATTGTTTAAATGAATAAATTAATTGGATTAAATTTTATTTTATAACACTACATACTAATTTAGTATTTTACTAGTACTTTATTCATATAAAAACATATTAATTTAAATAATAATTTTCACATTATTATTAATATTTTTTTTTAATAAATAATGGTGTAGTTATAGAATATACCTAATAATATCGTAAATCATGTATTAGTTAAATAGCATTTCTTACATCTAAAGTTGTAAAGTTTTAACTTACATTAAAGCGTTTGTAGTCCAACGGTTAGGATAATTGCCTTCCAAGCAATAGACCCGGGTTCGACTCCCGGCAAACGCAATTTTGCTTTATTCATTTTTTCAATTTTTTTCATAAACTATTCTAATCACTTTACATTTCAGATTTCAGATCAAAGTACAAAACAAACCAATTGCCAATTGTTATTTTTACTTGCAGCGGCCAAAATGTAGAATTTATATTTCATATTATATATGCCAAATTAAACATTCTTAATATTCTTTGTAAACAATTATACATCAGATACAACTCACAAAAACCAAATTAAACTCTGCCCTTCCCTTCCTTCTACATTGTACTAGCTCCTTTTTTCTCCACAACATTGAAAGCAAGAGACCATTTTTTCCCAACCCATCATTTATTCAGTGTTGCATGTTGACAACAACGTTTGTGGTTTCAAGTATAACAAGACTTGTACAGTTTGCCTAGAAATGTCTTGTGTACTCATGTGTAAACTTAAGGGGAATTTAAATATATAGTTGTTGTGTACTTAGATAATTTAAAGAGGATTTATGTATTGTAAACGAAAAAGTGACAATAATAATATTTATTTTATATAGTGGAACCTTTGCCATTATTATTGGAGAATTGAAATTGTTGGATTCTTTAAAGAGAATATACCTGGGAGATTTCAACGTTATGTTCAAGAGCAAACCATATAAGAGAACCTATGACAGCTATTGTATCTACTATTTTCTTGATGTCAAAAAGATAGTTGGTTATGTTTCGTCTTTTTTTTTTGTGTGCGCAGTTGTATTTTCAGTTTCTTGATCTTAGCTCTTGAGTAAGAATTTGTGTATAACTTTGTTCGGACGTGAGAAGAAGATAAAACCTATCATTTTGGTGAGGATAAACATATGCGTAGTTGATGTAATCTTGACTTATCGTGTTGGTTAAAACATCCTCTGGTGTGAGAAACTGGAGAGCACCATCATGTCCTGAGTTGAAGACTTTTGACAGTGTTGTTGCCAAATTAGTAATTATGATCATCAAGTTTGAGAAAATAGGTGCATTGAATGCGTGAGAGGAAGAAAGGAAGAAGTGTTTGTGGAATTTGCTGAGTGCATAGTGGAAGAAAAAAAAAATTAGAGCTCATGATAGAAGCTAAACAACTCTTGATACCATGGTTAGAAAAGAAAAGGAAAGAAGAATATTCTTGATAAAAAAATGTGTAATACACATGTAGATAGAAGAAGGATATATAGAAATGCTACACAAAAATATATTTCTGTTAATTTTGTTATGTGCTATCACCCTACAAATTTGCTTTTTCTGTTTTTGGTGTTGTCAACTAACGAATGTGGGGACAAGATATTATAAGAAGAAGCTTGTGTAGTTGTGTGCATGTGCATGAGCAGTATTTCAATATGTTTCATGTTGATGTATTTAGAAGCAGAACAGAAAAGAAGCCTCCTTTGAGTCCAAGCAAGCAAAACCAAAATAACATTCTCACCTATCTTTCCCTTACGTCTCTTAGACTCAAACCAACCACTCTCTAACTCACAGTTGGTAGATACATACACTACTCTTCCATAATAATATTATTATTCATATAAACTCCCTCACCATTTCTTATAAAACCCACTTCTCCAATAGAATCACCATGGCATTGAACTCCATGGCTGCTTCTCATTCCCATTTCCCATGTGGCTCAGGCGAGGTATTCAACTCCTTCCTTTAGTACAAATAACTTGTTTTCTTACTAGTAAGTCAATTTCTTCCTTGTTGGTTTCAGTTTCTCATGAAGTTTTACTATATTTTGTTATGATATGACAGCATCGACCTCCTACTCGTCATTCTGCATCAAAAGTGTGTCGAGTTTGTAGTGATCAGATTGGACATGGGGAAGATGGGAAGCTGTTTGTGGCTTGTCATGTGTGTAGTTTTCCCGTTTGCCAACCCTGCTATGAGTATGAGAGGAGTGAAGGGAACCAATGCTGCCCTCAGTGCAACACCCGCTATAAACGCCACAAAGGTTATCTTAGCTTATGATCGTTGGCCTTTTACTTTGTTGTTATTCCTAAGAACTTCCTTTTGTTTTTGGAAAAAACTAAGGTAGGCTAACTGATATAAAGAAAATTTGGCATTGTCTTCCTGCAGGTTGTCCTAGAGTAGTTGGTGATGATGAGAAGCATTCTGATGCAGATGATTTTCATGATGATCCAGAAGAGAAATATGATGCTAATCATTTGGTAAATTTTTAATATGATGGCAAAATCCTACTTCTTGTTGCATGATCTTTCAAATATCTCACATGATTTAATTACAAAATAGAAAATCATTGTTGAATTTATACTGCACACACAAAACTAACACAGTGATGCATTAGTTAGCTCTACCAGTTTATTGAAAAATAATAATACATATACAAAAATGTTAATTTTAATCTAATGATTGTGATCAAATGTTCTTGTTCTTAAAAAAACTAAAACTCCCACCTTATATACCCGTATAATAATGCTAATCTTGTGCTCTTATTTTTAATCAAACTTCAAATGATACATGCAATGCAGACATTGTTCCTTCCCTTTTCATGTTTTTTCACAAATTAGGATTTATAAAAGTGAATGAATGTGTGGTTGTTTGTGATTTCTATAGGAAAATAAAGACTACAAGGAACAGCAGTGGCATCAGAAAGGTCAAGCTTTCTCTACAGCCGGAAGTGGTAAGTCAAAATTGTTATGATCAATTGCTAATTATGTTCCATATAGGTAATTTTTCTTTCTTTTATCTGTAATTTATGAATGCTTCTCTGAGTTGATCCACTGTTCTGTAGTGGCTGGTAAGGAATTTGAAGGGGAGAAGGAATTCTTCAGTAATGGAGAATGGGAAGAAAGATTAGAGCAATGGAAAGCCAGGCAAGAAAAGAGAGGTCTTCTAAACAAAGAAGAAGGCAAAGATGAGCAAGTAGAAGATGACTACGTGTAAGTGCAGGTTTCAGCATAGGTTGAAAATGTCACATTCTTCTCTGTGCAGTTTGGTATCCATTTAAAAACTTCAGGAATTTACTATATATAATTCAATTTTATAAGCAATACAAATAATAAATTTAGTGTCTTACGAGTTCATGAATGTACCGTGCTATACAATGTTTACCTTGCAACATGATGCATGCAACTTTCATTTTTGCACCTTGCAGTTTGGCAGAAGCTAGGCAACCGTTGTGGCGTAAGGTCCCAATATCTTCAAGTCTAATAAACCCATATCGCATAGTCATAATCATGAGGCTCTTTATCCTCGTTTTCTTCCTCCGTTTCCGTGTCTTAACTCCAGCATATGATGCATATCCACTGTGGCTTGCCTCTGTGATATGTGAAGTATGGTTTGCACTGTCATGGATACTTGACCAGTTCCCCAAATGGTTCCCCATCACTCGTGAAACTTACTTGGATCGCTTGTCCATGAGGTTTGAGCGTGAAGGGGAGCCAAACCTTCTAGCCCCAGTTGATGTCTATGTGAGTACTGTGGACCCTTTGAAAGAGCCTCCCATTATAACAGCAAACACTGTTCTTTCAATCCTGGCTGTTGATTACCCGGTTGAGAAGGTGTGCTGCTATGTATCTGATGATGGTGCATCTATGCTCCTTTTTGATGCACTTTCAGAAACTTCTGAATTTGCACGAAGATGGGTTCCTTTTTGCAAGAAGTATAGCATAGAGCCAAGGGCACCTGAGTTCTACTTTTCTCAGAAGATTGATTACTTGAAAGATAAGGTGCTTCCTACCTTTGTGAAGGAACGAAGGGCCATGAAGGTAGGACAAAAAGGTTGTGTGTGTGTATGTTTTTCTGAGAAATTATTACATGATCGGACTTTTATTAACTCTCTTTTCATGTAATCATTTATCATTTTTTGCTTCATTTATATTTGTTCTCTTTTTTTTTTCTCCACTGCAGAGAGAATATGAAGAATTTAAAGTAAAAATTAATTCCTTAGTGGCAAAAGCTCAGAAGAAGCCAGAGGAGGGGTGGGTGATGCAGGATGGTACCCCTTGGCCTGGGAACAGTACTCGTGATCATCCAGGAATGATTCAGGTTTGACTATGATTCACATCCTCTAGTTAGTTCTTGTTTTGTGCATTCTTCATTGTCTTATAATGAAGGAATAAACAAAACATAATGTAGGAACATTTTAATATCTATATTTTTTGGCCCTCTAATTAATTCTTAGAGACAACGGAGAAAAGGAAAAATATAACGCTTATGATTTACAAATTTTCTTTCCTTAGAGGGTAACATGAAAAGTTAATGATTGGAATAACTGGTTTTCTGGTGATGTGGCTCATGGATTTACCTTGGCAGGTATATTTAGGAAGTGGTGGTGCACTGGACGTAGAAGGCAAGGAACTGCCACGGCTAGTGTATATTTCACGTGAAAAGCGTCCTGGCTATAACCACCACAAGAAAGCTGGTGCTATGAATGCTTTGGTAGGTCCAAAATCTAGAGGTTGTGTTGGTTATTTCAAGTATTACAAGAATAGTACAATTATAGCTGTAACATAATTCTTTCTTTGTTGTCTATACTTTAAAGGTTCGAGTTTCAGCTGTGCTTTCAAATGCACCTTTCATGCTGAATCTGGATTGTGATCATTACATAAACAATAGCAAGGCTATAAGAGAGGCCATGTGCTTTTTGATGGACCCCCAGATAGGAAAGAAGCTCTGTTATGTCCAATTTCCACAAAGATTCGATGGTATTGATCGGCATGATAGATATGCTAATCGCAATATTGTATTCTTTGATGTAAGTGGCGTTCATCTACTATGTAACTTAATATCTGCAAACAGCATTGGAATGATCTGTAATGTGTGTTTTCTTTTGTTGCTTACATGGCAGATAAATATGAAAGCCCTTGACGGGATTCAGGGTCCAGTTTACGTTGGTACTGGATGTGTGTTCAACAGGCAGGCACTATATGGATATGATCCACCAGTATCTGAGAAAAGGCCAAAGATGACTTGTGACTGCTGGCCTGCATGGTGTTGTTGTTGTTGTGGTGGTTCAAGGAAATCCAAGTCAAAGAAGAAATCAGGAGGAGGAGGGGGTCTCTTTAGTAGATTATACACCAAGAAGAAGAAAATGATGGGGAAGAACTATGTTAGAAAAGGGTCTGAGTCCTTGTTTGATCTTGAAGAGATTGAAGAAGGACTTGAAGGCTACGATGAGCTAGAGAAATCATCCCTGATGTCCCAAAAGAAATTTGAGAAGCGATTTGGGCAGTCACCAGTTTTCATTGCATCCACTTTGATAGAAAATGGTGGACTTCCTGAAGGCACCAATAGTCAATCACTAATTAAGGAAGCTATTCATGTTATAAGTTGTGGCTATGAAGAGAAGACTGAATGGGGAAAAGAGGTAATCATCTCATTAATTACAATAAGACTGAACTTTTAAGGTGAAGGAACTTTTGGGTTTGCTTGGTACTTCATTTTATTCTGATTAAGCATTCATTTACTTTAAAAACCATGCACAGAGTTCTACTAAATTTTATGAATGTTTCCATGCAGATTGGATGGATATATGGCTCAGTCACAGAAGATATTTTAACAGGGTTTAAGATGCATTGTAGAGGATGGAAATCAGTATACTGCATGCCAAAAAGAGCAGCTTTCAAAGGATCTGCCCCAATAAATCTATCAGATAGGTTACACCAAGTTCTGAGATGGGCCCTTGGTTCTGTTGAAATTTTTCTTAGTCGCCATTGTCCATTGTGGTATGGCTATGGAGGAAAACTGAAATGGCTGGAGAGGTTGGCTTATACCAATACCATTGTTTATCCATTCACTTCCCTCCCTCTACTTGCATACTGTACAATTCCAGCAGTTTGTCTTCTCACTGGAAAATTCATCATCCCAGCAGTAAGTACACAATTATTACTTCCTTTTTTATCATTTTACTAGGATAACTAGTTTTCTTTGCTTTGTTGTGATCAATTTCATCCCCGGTGCTTGAGAAATTATCACCTGGTTCTGGGTTATTATGTTGTGGTCATGATCAATCTTAACACGGCATACAAATAGAGATTTTAAATTCACGAAAAAGAACTAATAGCATTTGCTTTATTGTTACACTACCCTGATGGTCTTGAATAATGCAATAATTTCTTAGTGTTTCTATTGTTTTCATGCCTTGCTGACAAGGTCTACTCGATGCAGTTGACCAACCTTGCTAGTGTATGGTTCATGGCTCTCTTCATCTCCATCATTTTAACTGGTGTGCTTGAGCTGAGGTGGAGTGGTGTTAGCCTTGAAGACTGGTGGCGCAATGAACAATTTTGGGTGATTGGAGGTGTATCTGCTCACCTTTTTGCTGTATTCCAAGGTCTCCTTAAGGTTCTTGGAGGAGTGGACACCAATTTTACTGTCACAGCCAAAGCAGCAGATGATGCTGAATTTGGAGAGCTGTACCTGTTCAAGTGGACAACACTTCTCATCCCACCAACCACTCTTATTATCTTGAATATGGTGGGAGTTGTGGCTGGAGTCTCTGATGCCATTAACAATGGCTATGGTTCATGGGGTCCTTTGTTTGGGAAGCTATTCTTTGCCTTCTGGGTTATTGTCCACCTATATCCCTTCCTCAAAGGTCTCATGGGAAGGCAAAACAGGACTCCTACTATTGTTGTCCTTTGGTCAATTCTTCTAGCATCAATTTTCTCTTTGATTTGGGTTAGGATTGATCCTTTCTTGCCAAAACAAACTGGTCCAGTCCTCAAACAATGTGGAGTAGAATGCTAAGGCAGTGGAGTTGCACATGACTGTGCAATGAATATTTTTTAGGGTAGCACTTGATATTCACCATGCTCATGTTTAGTGAGTAGATTAAGAGTACTTAATTCTCAATAGTGTACACACAGGAATGTAAAAAAACCTGTATGAAACCAAGAAAATGGGGCTTGAATTCCATTACTTACTATAAAAGAGAAAAGGGAGAGAAGGACTAAAGTTTTTATTGTTTCATTTATTATTTTTTTATCAAGATTTGTTATTTCTTTATCTTTACTTGAGTCATAGTTGATTTGGTATACTTGTTAGGATAAATCAACAAGTTGGATTTTTGAGTTTGTAGCAATTTGGGAATGAAATCATAGAATGAAGAATTGCTTGAATGGAATGGCAACAAGAATGACTATGAAGATGGTAGTGGAAGTACTTACCTTGGTAATGGAAATTTAGATGAAATGCTTGAATGAAAATGAAAGCTTTGGATGAGAAGTTTTAAAACTGAGAGTAAAGTAAATGAAAATAGGGCTCACTGATTTTGATTGAAATTTTAAAATGGTAAAATTTTGAGTTTTTATTTTTATTTTTTTTATTTTAGAAAATCTCCACCATCAACAAAGTAACTTCTTCTAGCCTAAGTTATGTCTTTTTAGCTCAAGCTAAAATTTGGTCGAGAGCATCATATTTTTCTAGCTCAAGATAGGTCATTTTAGCTCAAGCTAAAATTTGACCGAGAGAAACAAATTTTTCTAGCTCAAGCTAGATCCTTTTAGCTCAGGCTAAACTTGCAGAACAAAATTTCTTTGTTTTTCTGCATATCTAGCTTAGGCTATAAAAACTTAGCTTAAGCTAAAATTACCCTGCAATGAAATTTTCTTGAAAATTTTCATTTTGTCTTTGTCAATAGTTTCAAACATTTTTAAGCTTTCTTTCATCCATTCATTTCACCTAACATTTCAATCCAACATGACCATTTCAAAAATCAAACTGGTTTTAAAGACATCAAATATTAAAACATACTACTAAATCAAAAGAAAATTAAAGACACACTTCAAAATAAAACATTGGGTTGTCTCCCAGCAAGTGCTCGTTTAACATCATATAGCTTGACGTCTGATTAACGTCATTAAAGGTTCAACAACAATCATATCCATTCTGAAACACTCTTTCTGATCATTTGAATATTTCATTGCTTCAAAAACATTAAAGCTTACTTCTTCATCTTGAACACAAACCTTCAATCTTCCTTTGTCTACATCAATTATAACTTTGGCAGTTTTCATGAATGACCTTCCCAATATTAAAGGTACTTCAACATTTTCTTCAATATCCATAACAACAAAATCTATTGGGAATAGAAATTTATTTACCTTTACCAACAAATCTTCAATTATTCCATGTGGATATTTGATTGATCTATCATCCAACTGCATAGTCATTCTTGTTAGTCTCACTTCTACATCTCCAATTTTCTTCAGCATTGATAAAGGCATCAAATTAATAAGATCCAATAATGCATTTCTAATAGTGAGATTTCCTATGGTAACTAGCAAACTGAAACTCCAAGGATCTCTAGATTTTTGTGGTAATGATTTTTGAATTATTGCATTGCATCAAGCTTCTAATTCAACTATCTCCTGGTCATTGAATTTTCTTTTCTTTATCAATAATTCCTTCATGAATTTAGCATATGTAGGCATCTGCTCTAAAGCTTCAGTAAACAGAACGTTAATTTGCAATCATTTGAGAATATCCATAAATCTTGCAAATTGTCTTTCTTTATAGGAGCATGTGGATAATGTACATCTTTTATATGAACACTCCTCTCTTATTTTTCACTTTTTTGATTCTTTTCTATCTTTTCTTCAATATCTACAATATCTTCCTTATTCCTTCTTTCTCCTCCTTCAACCTCAATTTGTTCTTTCAATCTCTCTATTTTTTAAATCCTCCTCCTCAACAACTAAATTATTTCCAATCCCTTTTCCTATAAATTTCCCACTTCTGGTAGTGATAGACTTGGAATGCTCCTTTGGATTGGTTTGTGTATTGGCTGAAAATTGACTTCCTTGATTTTCAGCTAACTATTTAGCCAACTACCCCACCTGTGTCTCTAAATTTCTTACTGATGTTTCAGTATTTTTCTGATTGGATAGAGAGGTTTGGATGAACTTCTCAAAAGTATCCTCCAATTTGGATGTTCTCTCATGAATGGAAGGATAATGTGGTTGTTGTTGATAAGGAGCTTGCCTGTTAGATGATCCAACTTCTTGCTTCCATCCAAAACCTTGATTTGGATTATTCCTCCACCCTTGAGCCATGTTATTTGGATAGTTAAATGAAAGCCACGTTTCCTTCCTTGATTGTTCATATACTAAACCTCTTCCACTGATGGATTTTGATAAGAGCATTGTCCATTAAGATGATCTCCCCCATAAAAATCACACTTCGAAACTTGATTCTGAATTGAAGGAAAATTTACTGCATGTAATTGTTGAGGCAGTCTTGACATTTGCTTGGTTAATACCTCAATTTGCTGAGTCAAAATTTTATTTTGTGCTAAAATTGCATCTGAAATACTAAGATCTAGCACCATTTTCTTTTGCATTGTATGTTTATCGTGTTGAGCTTGGTAATCTGTTGAGGCTAAGGCATCAATGACTCTTGTAGCTTGCTCTGCATCAACAATCATTATTGTACCTCCTACTGCAGCATCCAAGATTATTTTAGTATCAGGCCTTAAACCATTGTGGAATATGTTCAACTGAGCAATATCCTCAAAGCCATGATTAGGACACCTTCTTAACATCACTTTAAAATGTTCCCAAGCTTCACAAAAAGGTTCATCTGGCCCTTTCCTGAATGTGGAGATATCAGACTTAGCCTTGATATATCGAGAAAGTGGGAAGAATCTATGTAGGAATTTCTCTTCTACATCATTCCAGCTACTTAAACTCTGGTTTGGATGCGACTTTAACCATTCTTTTGCCTTGCCTGCGAGTGAGAAAGGAAATAGACGCAAATAAACAAATTCAATATCATTTTCCTCAAAGGCCATGGTTCCAACCAACTCATAGAATGTTGATAGATGAGTATAAGGGTCTTCATGATCCATTCCAATGAATTGATGAGTACTGATTAAGCTAAGAAAAGTTGGCTTCATTTCTAATGATTTGGTGGCAGGAGGTATGACTATGCTGGAGAAATGCCTTGGTCCTTGTTGCATGGCATAGTTTCCCAATGTCCTTTTAGGTGGATTTTGTCTATTATCAGCCATCTGTAACTATGTTTGATTGTGTGAGTTGAGAGTGTTGGAAGATTCTCCTTTTGCTTGTCCTTGCTTCTTCTTTTCTTTTCTCTTCTTGCTCTGATTTCTTCTAGTTGTCTTTTCAATTTCTGGGTCAAATTCCAATTGATCTTCAGGAACTTGTCCTCGTAATAACATATATCTAAGACAACTTAAGCAAGGATTAGCACAGGACAAAAGAATAAGATCTAAACACATGTCTATTCACAAAGAAGACAAATTATTCACAATACTTAATAAGTTATACTTCATAAATTCTTAAAAGAAATTGTTTCCCGGCAACGACGCCAAAAACTTGTTGATTTATCCCGGCAAGTATACCGAATCAACTGTAATATAGTACCATTTAAAGTACGAATGTCGAACCCACAAGGAATAATTCTAATTAAGATGTTCTGTTATAAAACTCATCAAGTATAGAAAATAACTTTGAGAACTTTTTCATAACTAAATTAACACTTTTACCCGAAATAACTCAAAGTTTAAGATGTGATTAAACAAGTAATTACGAAACTAACTTATCAAATATAGATAAAAATACTTGGGATTGAATTGCGTTTATCTTAATCATTTGTATTTTGGAATAATACAATATATAATACTCAAAACTACTTATTCTTGATGCTTAACTTAAAGTCATTCACCTTGATTCCTCACAGATGAAATTCATAACATGATTTCTCAAACACTGATTCCTTAGATATCTAAAAAACCATCCAGCTTTATGAACATAATTATGATGCAATTAATAACTTGAAACCTATTCCTAGCATTACAAGTTGTCAAGTGTTTTCTTCTTTTTCAGATCCTTAAAAATACTTTCCAGATAAATTTAAGGATCAAAACCAAGACTTCATTGATCAGATAGAATCTAGCAATAAGCATGAAGCGAAAATACCAAGAAAAAGTAGAAAAGAGAATATTATTTATTTATATATATATATATATATATATATATATCACCAAGAATACATTTGATCATAGTAGATTACATTCAATCCCAAGTTTGAAAACACTTAGCCACTGATGATAGCTCCTCCAATCTTTATTCTTGATCTGAATTGCATAAGAAGGGTTGATCTGAGCAGATTCTTCTCTTGAGAACAAAGTTTTCTTCTTCTTCTCTCACTAACTTCTCTATAAAATCCTCCTATTTTTTTTCCACTGCCCCTGTTTTAACTTTGTTCCATAATTTATTTAATTAAATTTAACTCAAGCGAGCCAATCTAGCTTAGGCTAAATCATTCAGTGTTATTTTAGCTTGGGCGAGCAATTCTAGCCTGAGCTAGATTAGTACTGCATCATTAATTTAATATGGATAATTTTAGCATGAGCTAAATCTTCTTGCTTGAGCGAGATGTTTCCTTTATATTGTTCTTCTTTACTTCTTCTTTCTTGTGATCCAATTAAGTTTTTACTTTCTTTCTTTTAATGCTTCACATTCATCTGAAATTTACACAAAAATTGGGATTAAATTTCTTCATTTGTTTCCTGGTTCAAAATATATAATCAGATTTAATAATTCTCGGATTGTAATTTTCTTACATTAAGCAACAATTAAGTTTCGAAATGTTCAATTTTCTCAATTCTAAAAATTACACATTGACACTTATCTGTCGTCTCAAAATATCACTCACTCAAGAATTGTCCACAAAAACCATGTCAATTAGGCCCCTCCATTCTTGTTGTAACAAACATAACATTGCTCACAAAATTCACTCAAAAATTGTCCTAAAAAACCATGTCAATTAGGCACCTCCATTTTTCAATCACAAGAATTAAAATTCTTTACATCCTTACACTAAAGTCATGTGAATGTTCTTCTTAATTTCCCTTATATAAAATAGATAAAAAAAAACACCCAATTTTCTTACCAAAATCACACTGCTCATTTCTTCATTTAAAAAAAGTGCTCCCTCTTTTCCTAACATTTAATAAGAATTATATTTTAATCTATTGAATATAAATAATTCCCTTTAAAAGTTATCTATTTGATTCTCATCCTAGGAATTCAATTTTATCTTCTTTTGCTGCTCATTTTGACACTTTAGAATATATAAAGTTGAGAGATATTTGACAAAAATATTACTATTAATAATAGTATCCGGTAGAGTAGTATTTAAAAAATTTCCTTATATTAATTTCAAAAGAACTTAATAAAAATTATTTTCATTACTGAAATATTTTTCATAACTGAAAGCCACTCAAAGATATAAAGTTCACATGCTTAAAAAAAAAGTATACTTATCTATATAAAAAAAATTGCCCCAGATATAAAGAATTTGAACTAGAAACAATTGAAAAATCTTGATTGTTTTTAGTATAAAGAGAATAGAAACTTTCTACTTTTATATTGTGAAATAAATAAATAAAAGTGGGTGGAGTTGATGCATGTTTGGCTAGTATGGAAGATAAATATGTTTTATTTGGTAAAAGATAAAAACAATATTTACTGTAACAATGATTGAGATTTTGTAATTAAAAATAAAATTTAATTATGTGCATAATTGAACGAGAAGATTGTAGTATATCCAGTTTACTAAAACTGAAGTGGGGTTGTTTTAAGCATAATTATCCTTAAAATGTTAATTTATTTTTAATTGAAAATTGGGTCAAAAAGAAAGTCATTAAATATTAATTTAATGAATTATGATTTTTTTTATGATAAAAAAAGCTGCCTTAATGTAGCTGTCCTGTCCTTGACCATGTTATAACACATAATTTTATATTATTTTTATAATAATTTATAGTCATTAACTTTTGAATTTTCAGTTTTACTAAAAATATAAAATTGTAATAAATAAAAAGTTTCAAATTTTCAAAATATTTTTTAATAAAAAATCTCCAATTGGTAGTTCGCAATTAATTGAGGATATTTTTTAGGTTTAATTACATAAATTTGTTCTGTGTTAAAATTCGTAATTTTCGTCCTCAAAACTTTTCTTTTTAATTTTACTCCCAACCTTCTTGAAATCAATTCAATATAATAGTTATCTTTTTAAAAAACGATTTAATATGATAAAAGCACATATAATTTAATATACAGTGACAGAATTGTTAAGATAATTTGGTTCTAATAAAAACAATCTAATAGAAGAAACTAATTTAAATTATTTTAAAGAAATTTGGAAGTTTTGGTAACTATGAAATTTTTAAAAAATTTGGATGAATGTGAGTTTTTGACCGTTGACACAGAAATTAAAAGGGAATTAAGCTAATTAAGTTTTGACTATGTTCCATTTAAGTCTTTTTTGTTGAATCTGTTCATTCAAACAAGATTAAAAAGAAGACACTGGGGGCGAGTTTATTATTCCTTGCAGAAATCCTAGTTACAACAACTTTTGGTGGTTTCGCTTTTGGTGTCTTCTTTTAAGGCTTACATCAGACAGATATTTATAGGACTCAACATGTCATTCATTATAAATACTCAAACTTCAAACAAAGAAAATGTTCACTGTGCCCACCAACTAGTCTTCCACTTCTCTACTACATAACCAGCACAAACTCAATTCCTTTTGTTTATTTCAACACTGTTTGTGTTTTTCAAGATCAATGAGATTCTTAGCGGTGTGTTCTGTCTTCTTATTGCTGCTGCTACAACTAGAAGACACCACATGTTTCACTTTCAGCAGGGAGAAAAAGCTGTCAGCATTCTGGACCAAGCTTGATAGAAAGATTCAAAATTTTGCTACAACTCCTTTGGCATCACCAGTTGCTTCACCAGAAACACATAGGGTAACCAAGACACACTTCATTGCAGAAAAAAAAGTGTTTTTTTTTTTCTTGTTTCAACTTATTTATCTGTAGAACTTCTTTTGTGACAAGCCATTAATGATATTGTTTGGTTGTTTATGCTAGAAAGGGAGAGTGTTGTACGTGACTGAGTATGGTGCGGATCCAAGTGGGAATGAAGAGAGTAGTGATGCCATTTTGAAAGCAGTGGAAGATGCTTTTGGTTTGCAGAAGGGTTATGAGATGGATGCAGGAGTGGATGAGCTTGGAGGGGTTGTGATTGATTTGGAAGGTGGAAACTACAAAATCAGCAAACCCATTACATTCCCTTCTGGTACTGGCAATGTTGTGGTTAGTATATATCTATCTATCTATTTTCTTCTCCTTTGTTATCTCTGCCTCAAATCTATGTTGTTTGTAGTTCAGGTAGTTTGTTTCTTTGTATGTTTGATTGGAATGATAGTGTGTTTTTTTCTTCCATGGAAGATATTACTTTCTTTTCATGTTTTTAGATGTTGTAGCATTTGGTCTAATTATATTTTCAAATACACTTTTTCATTTGATCACAATTCTTTTAATTAGTCTCTTAAAATGTGATGCTTACGATTAAATTTCAAAATGAAAATGTTCTTTTATCAGATATAATTAAATAATACCTTAAGCTTAACGATCTGAATCTGATTATTATTTATGTGGCTATAATTGCAGAAAGCACATGAGCATAATTTATATCACCATGTGTCATAAATTATCTGTTTCTGCTTTGCTTCCCACCAGCAACTAACAATTTTTTGAAAGATGTTTATGTACTACTTTAATATTATCATAGTAAATTGGAACCATTTTTGCCATGGTTCCTTTTAAAGCTTTCATTACAAAAACAGCTACTATGTTGCTAAATGTTCACTTATATATATATATATATATATATAACATTTTTCCTGAGAAAGAAAGATTAGCCCACAGCAGTAGTAAAAGAAGTCAGAGAATCAGTGACCAATATTAAGAAAAACCTTTGCTTTACTACCATTCTTCACCTCATGCAAAGCAGTCAATACTAAGCAAGAACTTTCTAACTTTTTGCTGAGATAGAACCTACAAATAGCTATAGTCATTTCCATGATGAATCTTGCACTTCTCTTTCTGTGAGCAACAACCAATTTAGTGTAATTTTGGCACAACCTTTTTTAAAAAAAAAAACAACTTTCTCCTAATGATGATTGGGTTTCTTAAAAAGTATTACTAAGTTATAATTTCTAGAGAAAGTTTTATATTAACTTATAGTAACTTTATTGACTTTTATAATGACTTAAAACTCATACTTCAAATGAATTCACATAAATACTCATACCCAAACACTAATACAATAAGCCATGCTTTTTTTTAAAAAAAATCTATAAAGAAAAGTTTGACCAAATATACCCAAACAATTGATTTAATATAATTGGTTAGTAGTGTAAAATTTTGGGTTGAAAAAAGGACTTTTGCTGTTGTGCACTTGAGAACATAGTTTATATGTTGAAGCTTTGCTTCTGAAATTCACAAAAAGTATTATTGATTAGGTAAAAGAAGGAACGTTGAGAGCATCTGATGAATTTCCTGGTGATCGACATCTTGTCGAGTTATGGTCATCAAAGTCTGATCAAAATGGCAATGGTGGAATTTACTATGAAGACATAACTTTCAGGGACGTTCTCTTTGATTCAAGCTATAGAGGAGGAGGTTTATTCATTGTTGATTCGGCTAGAATCCGGATCAACGATTGCTTCTTCCTTCACTTCACCACACAAGGAATTCTGGTCAACAAAGGACACGAGATCTACATCACAAGCTGCTTTCTTGGGCAACACTCAACCGTGGGTGGAGACAAAGGTGAGAGGAACTTCTCAGGGGTGGCCATTGATCTTGCTAGTAATGATAATGCAATCACAGATGTTGTGGTTTTCTCAGCGGCCATTGGTGTTGTTCTAAGGGGTCAAGCTAACATTCTAACAGGGGTGCATTGTTATAATAAGGCAACAGGTTTTGGTGGCATAGGGATATTAGTGAAATTGCCTGGTAATTCTCTGACTAGAATTGACAACTGTTACATGGATTACACTGGAATAGTCATGGAAGATCCTGTTCAAGTTCATGTCACAAATGGGTTATTTCTAGGGGATGCTAATATTGTATTGAAGTCTATAGAAGGTAGGATTTTTGGCCTAAATATAATGAACAACATGTTCAGTGGTGATCCCTCAAGGAAGGTTCCTATTGTAAGTCTGGATGGGGAATTCAGTAGCATTGATCAAGTGGTGGTTGATGGCAACAATGCCAATGGCATGAGCTTGAGATCAACCGTTGGGAAGTTAACTGCCAGTGGAAATGGCACAAAGTGGGTGGCTGATTTTTCATCGGTTTTGGTGTTTCCTAATAGAATCAGTCATTTTCAATATTCATTTTATGCTCAAGATGAACCTAAATTTGTAACATTTTCTGTGACCAATATGTCAGATAACGTTGTTGTTATGGAGAGTGAGAAAGAAGCCAAGGGGTTTGTCTCCTTCACAGTTGAACAATAAGAAATAAGATCTTGGCTTGCTTTCACTGAAAGGATTTTATAAGTAGTGCTGCATACTACAAGGTTAAGAAAACAGAGAGATCTAATTTTGTCATATTATGGAGGGATGAAATCTTGAAACTGTTGTGTGGCTTATAATATGGAGGTTTCAATTATACAGTCAATTTTCTATTCGATTACTTCTGTTGTCATGTAATGCTAAATGCAGCACATTAAATTCTTATCACAGTGTCATCAGTGGCATACTTTTTCTGTCTTAATTCTGATTCTCATATCAATGATAGTTATATAAGCTCAAAAACAAGCGATTCTAAATTTTATTCTTCTAATTAATTCTGAAGATGTGTTTTTCCAACGCAAATATTAGTGAGTTCTTTAATTTGGAAATAGCTGCAAATTTCGACCCTAAATTTTTTTCTTACTACTAAATTCAATCCATTAAAACTGGTTTCGGATGTGTTTGTAATATCCAAACAAACACCATTAACAAACATCCATATAATGGTATAAAATTTGAGTATATTGTATGAGATTAAGAAAATATCTCTTTGACATCCTATATTTCATCTCCATCCACTTAGCAGTTATTTATAATAAAATATTATATTCAAATAGTAAAGTTTAATATAAATTAAATATTATAAAAAATAATAATTTATAGAGTATAATTTGAATATGAGATAAAAGTGATGGAGTCAACCTATCATCAACCATAAGATTATAAGTTCTTATCTCAATGTCATTTTTGTATGAAAAAAAAAACATTATTATTGTTACTTTTATCCTTAATATGTTATTTGTGATTAGAGGATAATATAATATGTTTACACTATATTACTATCGCTTATTCATTTGACAGGAGTTTTACTTTTATACATGGTTATTGTAAAATAAATTATTCTATGAGTCAAATAAAAAACTGTTATATATGCATTTTTAAAATTAATTATTATAAAAATAAATAATATCATCATACATAACAATTAAATAATATAAAATTAAATTTTATATTCATGGTATAATAATAATCTATACCTATATATAAATATAAAAAGAGGATTTCTTTTTGGGGTATACACAATTTTTTTCTATTTTATCTTTATATTAGTATAACATTTTATTTGGGTCATTTTGTCATTTTGTTATTGATTAAAAAATTGGTATACACTATAAAAAAATCAGTATTATCTACGGATTTTTATCCACTATATCTGAATTTGTAGGTAAATTCAGTATTACCTACGGATATTACGTACGGACAACATTACCTATGGATATTATCCACGAACCTACAGATATTACCACAAATTTGAATCTGTAGGTAAATTCAGCATTACCTACCAACTATTACTCACAAAAATCTTATTACATACCAACTTTTATCTATGGATCTCTATTACATACTAACTATTACTCACAGATCTCTATCACCTACTAACTATTACTCACAGATCTCTATCACCTACTAACTATTACTCACAGATCTCTATCACCTACTAACTATTACTCACAGATCTCTATCACCTACTAACTATTACTCACAAATATTTATTACCCACGAATCTCTATTACCTACGAACTATTATCCACGGATCTCTATTACCTACTAACTATGATCATAATAATTATATACATAATATTAAAAATATTATTATCAAATGAATAATTATAAAATCATAACTAATATTCATAAATCTATACATATACATACAAATACACATGAATTTATATTTAAATAAATATATATATATAATAAAAATAAAAACTAAAAAATACGGATGTACAGACACAAGAGTTTCTGTGTTTCCGTTAGTAATAATAATAATCATAACTAATAAGTATAGATATTGTTAATATTATAAAATTAATAATATTAATATAATAATATAAATAATATTATTAGATTTATATTAATAATATGAATACTATTATTATTAATAATAATAATAGTATTGGTAATATTAATAGTATTAATGATATTAAATATATAAATTAATAATATTAGTAATAATAATATAAATAATTTTAATAAAAATATTAATAAAATTAATATTATAATTAATATTAATAATATTAACACTATTTATAATATTTAATAATACTAATAATATTTAATAATATTAATAATACTAGTAATATTTAATAATATTAATAATACTAGTAATATTTAATAATATTAATAATACTAGTAATATTTAATAATATTAATAATACTGACAACATTAATAATATTTAATAATATTTAATAATATTAATAATATTTAATAATACTTAATAATATTTAATAATATTAATAATACTTAATAATATTAATAATAATAATAATTAATAATATTTAATAATACTTATAATATTGAATAATATTAATAATATTTAATGATATTAATAATACTAATAATATTTAATAATATAATAATATTTAATAATATTATTATAATAATTAATAATGTTATTATAATAATTAATAATGTTATTATAATAATTAATAATGTTATTATAATAATTAATAATGTTATTATAATAATTAATAATGTTATTATAATAATTAATAATGTTATTAATTTGAATAATAATAATATTAATGTTATTAAATATATGAATAATTTTAATAATTTTATATTATTAATTATATTAATATTAATAATAATTATAATATGACAACAAAAGTTAGTTGGTAGAATGTTAAAACTTTGCTGGTCATTTTTCAAGGACTTAATTTTGAGTTACTTAGTTTTAACTTTAATTATAATTGTTATAGTTATATAATAATTGGCTTAGTACTTTTTAGTTAACCTCTAGCTCTCTTTTGACTCATTATTTTAAGTTTCAAAAATATTTTAACTCTCCACTTTTTAATTAATCTTCAAGCTTTTCTAACTCTAATTTTAAGTGACTAATCCACAATCTTTTTGGGAGAAAGGCAAAAAAAAGAGGAGTGTCATTCTTTTTGTTCTATGTTTGCTCTCAAACGCAAGTTCCTTTCTTCTATCAAAAAAGGTCGAACAAGTCAAAACCAAGATTATCATATTGCGGTGAGATTCGACGGGATCGTGAAGGTTGAGCTTGAAGAACGTCAAGACTTGGATCTCCACAACAGTAACAACATCGCAATAGACACACGTTTAAGAGAATAACACAAAGACAACAAGAACGGGTGAACGAGTGTGAAGTTGTTGCTTACATTACTCCGAAAAAAAAAAGGAAAGTTTGGGGTGATGTGCTTCCGTAACAACAACCATTTTTATCTTTTTTTTTCTTCATTTTTTAATCATTTATTATCTATGTGTCCCTCTCTCATCTTTAATGTATAATTTTTCAACCATTCAAACCAACCATTGTCTCCGTTATCTTTATTCTGTTGGATCTTGAATCTACAAACTTTTTAACTTTTTTTTTCCTTTTTTTTTATTTTCTTTTAAATTATTTTTTATTTTTTTATTTATACTTATATATAAAAGAGAATTTCTATATATGTAAATAATAAAAATAAAAAATGCAAGAGTGCTTGCCGCTAATAATAATAATAATAATAATAATAATAGTAATAATAATAATAATAATATTATTATTATTATTATCTAACTGTTTAAATTTTTATTTTATTAGTTGAAAATTTTCTTGGGAAACAATTGTTCTACATTAAATAGGTCTCATTATCTCATGTTACTTTTAAACAACTCTTACAAGTTAATTTCGTAAGATTTTCTTATTAAAACTCAGTATCACTTCATTCAATGCTTAGATATGGGTTTTTATACTGAAAAAATTATTCTTAGGACTTAATTCTTAATTTTAGCACTCCCCCACCATGTCATACCAGTAAGAAAATTTCTTCTAAAATTTGAGTCTTGATATAAAACCCGTATTAATGCATCTAAATTGGAAATGCTATTAGTGTTTCAAAACTATTCTTATATTAGTATTTAACATATAATTATGTCTGGTGCCTTTGAGCAAGGTGCTTGTGTTGTGGCTGTTGGAGATGAAGACAGTGGAAGAAAGAACAACAAAGTCTAATCCGGCTGCTTTTGTTCCTCCCATCAGGCTTTTGACTGAGACAACTTAACCATCTATTACTTCTTTAGTGAGGTAACACAATAAATTGTACGTAGCAATAATGATGGAAGAAAAATTATGACAATAGAAAAGAGCAATTTAATACTTCTATTAGGCAAGTCTCCACTCCATCATGGATGACTTTGACCAAAAACCTCAAGTTATTAGTGTGCAATCGAGTGTAATCAACCTGTGATAATGGACTGACGAGGATGCCATTAATATTGCAGGGATTTTATTTTTATGTTTTTTACTTAGAAAAAAATTGAGCTTTGGGGTTAAATGATTGCATCATGTCATCAATGAGTGACGCAAAACATCCTAGTTTAGTTTCAGGAATTTGCCTGTGCAAAATATGGTATTTTGCTTTTTAAACAGAACCAAACTGCACGAAAAGTTTGCAGCTAGACCATTTTCTGATACATAGCAGGGAAAATCTTGTACTGAGGGCAGCAAAACTATTGATGGGGATATTTATAGAAAATTTAGCTCACATAATTTACTTTGGAACTCTAGGATTCTTACTGATATTACATTACATTATCGGATGAGTGTGAATTCAAGTTGTAAACATTGCAAAACAAAAACATACAAAACAAAATACATGTGAACTATTTTAATTACAATAAAATAGTTCAGACATGACTCTTATTCTTCTCAACAAATTTATTCAAGTTACAAACTCTGTAAAGAAAAAACATAAAAAGGTTGGGTTATGGCAACACTCGCAACACAACCCGATCGATCTTAACTCACAAAATTACATAGTGGTCTAGTCAAATAAAAAATGGCTAAAGGAGTGTAGGGTGTTTCATTTTTGCTACAAATCACACAAAAGAAATTTTATTTCACTAAAAAACATAGACAAGAAAGAGGACCAAGTGAATAGCAATGAAAAGATTACTCCAAAGCAAGCCTTGCACAGTGCTCCTGGGCGCTCCTGAACCAGAACCACTAGATCCTCCTGAAGGACTCGGTGGCACTATTTGAACACAATCAGAAAGAACCAAGCATGTCATTAGGTATGTGTCAGTAATGTCACATTTATGCATGCATGCATATCAAGCAATTTTCTCTCTGGATTTTGATACAAACAAGAAATTAAAGTCCTTATTAGCACTAACCTGCACAAGTGTTCTGCGTTACAAGTTCTGCTGAGATATTGCGGAATGTATAACCAGTATAGGCACAGATTGTGCGATTGCAGGGATCTGTATGGGAAGTGATGTTGCCAATGAAGACGTTGCTTGAGCATTGCGCAGAAGGACAAATAGACCAGTTGGTAGGTTTGAGTTCGGATTGCTCGCATTGTAATCTAAATACAAAATCAACATAACAAATGACATCACACGTATATATAATAATACCAACAGAACACAAATTAAAGTAGTAACATAATATGTGAAAAACAAATGGGGGCACTCACATGTAGTTGTTGCTGGAGTCACACTTGCATTTGACGCATTCGTTGGCAGTATAGGCGTAAGAAGAATTTGCAACAAGCAATGGATAATCCAATGATTCATTTTTCACACTCGAGGAACAAGCTGCCACAACCAACAAATTCAATCACCCCAACATATAAATTCGTCCTTATCTCTCATCTACGCCACTAAGTGATTACACAAAGCTACAATTGCTCGGATAGGATTCTAAATTCTCTTACATCATCCTTCTACTAATTGTTTGTTTTATATGCTAAATATTATTTTTTATTATACTTTTAAGATTACAAATCAGAACTTGACTGACATGATAGACATTATCATGTGTTTGAAGATTCTAGAAATAAACATTTTTCATAGTATATAAAAATAAACATCGATTTTATAAAATTAAGTAGGCTTAAATCCGTTTAATACCGATAACAAAGAGTTTATCTTTATTCCATGGAAATAAATGATGAATATATATAAAAAACTGATCAGTCAAAACAATTCGTCTCTTTCTGTATAACTGTTTGAAAATTATTCAAAAAATCAATTATTAAAAAAAATACTATTTTCAATAGATTAACATTATGGACTTCTATTGACTTCATGAATCAGGTACACGACAACACGTAAATAATGGACCAGGAGGTAGCGTAGTCATGTTTTCTTTGTGTAAAATAGTGGTATCGTGTAATCAGACTTCAATTTGAAACTCTATGAATAAATTATCCAACTTAATTATACTTACATATACACTACGATTAGATAAATCCTAATAGATTAACATTATCCAGACCCCAAAAAAAAACAATTTCAACTTTCGTGTATCTAATTTACATAATAATTCATTTGTTTTAATAAATTTAAATCGAAACCTAGCAAATGGATCTTTGTATAATAATTTTCTACCCGAAAGTTGTTTGTATAAAAAAGTAATAAAGATGTTTGAAAAAAATATAAATATAAGAAAAAAATAGTTAAATATATTTAGCTCTTTTATAAACTAAAATCAATTTATAGCTTTAATTTTAGGGAAATGAAATGAGAAGTCTTTCTACAAAAATTAAGTTCACGACGCAGTTTCAAAAAGTTGGGTGGATGTGGCTTTGATTTCTTAAGTTTTTTTGAAAAAATTCGAGGAATAACTTACATTTGACAAAAAAAAATATATTTTTTAAGTCCTTATTACTCTCGTCCATCTTTCTACAGATTTTAGAATTAATTGACAATTTATTTTGTTCTCATTAAATATTATAAATAAATGTGTTTTTTGTATAATCAGAAGATAATTTTAAAAAATGATTAAATTTGATATTAAGATCACATACACTAATTAAAATGGTATTCTCGAAAAATACTTCCAGTTCCTAAATAACAAATTCAAGAGACTAATATAGCACAGTTTTAAATACAACTGACTAAAATATTTTTTTTAAAAAGTACTTTCAGTTTTTAAACAATAAATTTATGAAACTAAAATCATATATTTTTAAATTTTTAAAAAAACTAAGTAATTTTAAAAAAATGAAAAGAAAAAAAGTAGATCGTTTTGAATTTGAGAAAGTAAAATCATAGTTAGTAAGTAGAAAAGGTGGATGAAAGTTAGAAGGAACAAAATCAAAATTATTGTAGGTTGGGATTGGGAATGCGTTTGGAAAGAGGCGCAATCATAGTTTGCATATGAAGGAATCGAAAGAGGAAGAGAATGAGATGAAAGTGGTAGGTTACCTTGAAGAGGAACATCAAGAATCTGACCGGCCTGAAGCGTTTTGGGGTCGGAAATGCCATTGAGTGTGAGGAGGATCTGCTGACTGGTGCCAAATTGTTCAGCAATACCCTCCACCGTGCTCTGTGCCGCCACCAGGTGCGCATAGTGCACCACTCTGCTCCCATCCACCTCGTCGCAGCTACACGGCAGCGGAATATAAATCGTGGCCCCGGCGGTGATATTATTCTCGTCCGGTATATTATTCGCCGCCGTGATCTGCGGATACTTCACAAGACCCCCAAACGTCGTCGTCGCTATGTTGTACAGCGTGTCGTCCTTTTTTATCTTATAAAGCGGAACCCGGTCCGAGAGTCCCGTCCCGTTGAGGCACCTGCACGGCAACGGCACCTTCACAACCTCGCTGGGCCCCACCTCGTGGCGCTTTGTGGTGTTGCTTGGGAGGTTGTTCGCGCCTAGGATGTCCACAAGTTTCTTCACGTTGAAGAGGGTTTGGATGTCGCCCAGGGTGGTGCCGTTCACGTGAGAGTACCCAATCAGGGCGCCACAGGCGGAGTTATTCGCGCTGTTGCACACGAATTTGGCCTCCGGTTGGGCCTCTACAGTCGCCACCACCGCGATTGCTACCACCGCTATAACTTTGACCATCCAAACAGCCCCTTTCCCCGCGCCCATTTTGTTCTAGTGTGGCTGAAGGAAAGAGGATTTTCCAATCTTTTATAAAGATAAGGTAGGAGCTGTTGATTTTGGGTTGGGTCTTGGTTTCATACGTGTGATGTGGTTTGAACAGAAGTGGTGTGTGGGCAGAGAAAGTAATTATAGTAATAAAATATTAAGGTAGAAGCATAAAATAGTTAGGAGGAAGCAATTAATTTGAAGTCTTTGGGGATACTGTAGATGTGGAAAATATAGATTATTTGAAGTGTGGTGGTGTCTTTTTTCTTTCTGTGGATAGATCCTGGAAACTGCCATGCGCGCTTGCTCGCTGAATTCTGCGTCCGAGTTTGTGGGTGAAGTTTAAAGTTAATTCACGCGTTTACCATTTATTTGATTCTTTAAGAAGAAAATAAAAAATAGTACTAAGTATGAAGGCATGTTAGCCTCATAAAAGTCAGAATGAAGCATGGTGCGGCCACGTGGCTTGACTCCCAATATATAAGACTACTTATTTTGATTGAAAAATCTAATTAACTAAAAATAAAAATATATTTCATTATTATTAAGATAGAAATAGATATAAATTTTATTTTATAATTTATTTTTTATAAAGTTAAGTTAATTTTAAAATTTATTTTTTAATATGGTATGATTTATTCTAATAGAATTTGTAATACTTATCAAACTATCATTATCGAAATACCTGTTATATATAGTTTCACTCTAGAAGAGTGAGTTAGAGATCCTATATTTTATGAATCTATTTTATAAAACTGTGTTAAAGTTAAAAGTCTATTTTTTAATAATTATCAGTAATTAAATTTTGCCTGCAATTTGAATTGAAGGAGGTCCTTGTGTTTGAACAAGAAGGGTATTTAGTTATGGTAAAGGTCGTTTAGAAATATAAATAGAAATTAAAAAGGGTATTTACTATTGATTGGTCTATGTTGGAATTTAGACAATTCAATTCTTGTGTGGGAAAATATTGAGCAGATAGAGACGTGACTGAAGTTCCCTTGCGAGGAAGTCGCCCAATATGAAAACGACCGAAACATAAAGAAAGAAGGAAAGCTAGTATGAAACCAGAATCTCTTGTGCAAGACTTTACTGTGGCTTCTCTTCAGTCAACTAGGTTAATTTATGTCTCATTTTTTAAATTTCAAGTAATTTTTTTATTGGTTTCATAATTTATTTTTTTAATCATTAAAATCATAAAATATCAAATTAGATATATTAATAATCGATGTTTTAAATAATAATAATAAAAATACTAATATTGATTTGTACTATTAATTAAAAATATAAAATTAAATTTTGTCATTATTATTACAAAAACTTTCACAAATATGTATCACTAAATCTATTTGAAGTTGTTAATAAACATTTCTTGTACCCATGTAAAATCCCTGAAAATAACATCTAACTATTACAATACAAGTTTTACTGATTTCTGTACAAACTTGTGTATTTCAAAACATTTCATTTAAAAGATTATGACTTATAGAAATACAAACATTTACAATATAAGATTTAAAACATCCTAAAGCTTTCTAGGACCTCCTACACCTGCATGATAATTTGCTCGTGTACATAGTACCGTCATTGCAATTCACAACAAGCAAGAAAAACAAGGGTAAGCTAGTGAAAATATAGTTTTATAATGTGCACAATTAAATCAAAAGAGAAAATCAAATTACATGAATCAATTTCAGAATTATTAAATCTTCTTCAAATCCCAACATAAAGCAATCACATAGATTTCACATGGATCTACACATCCAGGATATTCAACAAATATAATAACAACTAACGCCTTCCCGAAGACCCGTCTAAGTAAGTCCTATAGAGACTAACACCTGATCCAAAGATTACCAGCGAATCCAACAAAAAGAATCAATGTAAGTTTAATACAACTCAAGTCGTGCATCTCATGTATCACGGTGTGCATGAACTCCCCAGCTTCTCACCACTAGATATCTTAGTCTTTGTAACTTAGATCATCGGTGAAGCTCGGAGATCTTTGTTACCACATAGACATTAATATTTAATACACAAACAAATATCACTCGATACATTATCCCAAATGTATGAATTTAATTTCACACAATTGTCATCATACAATATCATTCAAAACACAATCCACAATATTTAAAATCTTATTTAACACAAAAAAACAACACTTAAATACTAAACCATCAAAATCTAATATTTTTACAAATTTAAACAATATATAAACAAATACGACATATAAACAAACAACATCCCTGCAAGATAAATTGAATATGGGACCACGTCTCTTCGCCATCCAGGTCTTCTAGCCTAGGGTGCTATTAAAAATTAAATTTAACTTCCCTTACCTTAATTGTTTGCTTTCCAAGCAACTTCTAGAATTTTATTTCCCTAGTCTAGATAAGCTTCAAGATTTAAGGGCCTAATGCAAGTTATCCAAACAAAATAGAAATTCAGTATGTAGTAGAATAAGTTAAGAGTATTACTTTTCTCAACTGACCCCACTAAGATTAATGACTAAATCCTAAGGAAAAAAGGAAAAACAAAGAACAAATGATCTTTAGAGCAAAAATGAACTTATTCTGTTTAAAAATCTGATTGGGTAGAAATGTTCCTTAACTCTTCAGTTACAACGTGGTCCGATCAGATTCTAAAATAGATAAAAATTGGAGAAAAAATGAATAGAAAAGAAAGAGAGTTGGAGAGATGCAGAGAGAGTAAAAGAAAAGGAAAGACACTGTGTGGGGGGTTGTGGCTCTCTTTTTTATTTTTTTTAAGTCGTTACACTATTTTTTTTTTTTTAATGTAACACTATTTGAAAATCTCTTCATGATTATAATTCTAATTAACATTAAAATTAATTTATCTGATTTATTTTCAATAATCATGTTATGCAATGCATGTTTTGTTCATTGTATTCATGTGTCAATTATGTGATGGACTGCATATAATTGCAAGTCGAGATTTTAAGACACTAAATGCTCTTTCAACATCTTTTTTTAACTCCTTGAAATTTTGCCAATAACTTTGTTGTTGTTTTTTTCTCTTCTTACATTGGAATGCCTTTGATGAACCTTGCCCAATAAAGGTAAATGTCATATGCAACATAATGTCTTATAGGTTCTATTATTATGAATTACACTAAAAAAGTTCGAGTTTGTAAAAATCATTAAATACAGAGATGATTTATTCAACACATTAATATAATTATTTGAACCTCTAACTTTAAAATATGCATGTTAAATCCAACAATTTTGAGAAGGAACAACCTCACAAATATGTCTAGACCATTTACAAAAGCTTCTAAGCATTTGAAGAATTTAATCGTATACATCCACCAATTTAAACAGTTTTGATTGTGTGGTTAAACATCTAAATATAAAATATAATTTTAATATACGGGTATAATGGTTGAAATATGATAGGAAATGTTGCAGGAATAGACTGCTATTGAGAGTTCAAATGTCGTCCAATCTCATGGAGAATCATCTTCGTTGTTTTAGACATCTCATATATTAAAGATGTTGACTCATATGTGTTGTGGACCTTCATCGAATAATATGTCACTACCATACTCATAGGTTGTTAACACATTCAAATTATTATGAAAGTGTTGTCATGTAATACACATATACATATAGTCATTGTATCAACCTATAATGAAATCTTAAAAAAATAATATAGAACTTTGTACAAAACCATAATTTAAATCAAAACTTCTAACACGTGCAAATGTTATAGATGTAAGAATGAACTGTCATGGGATCTCAAATGCACAATTATGTTATCCTTTATATTAAAAATATTAGACAAATAAATTAAATTACTCAACGAGAATTATCGTTGACAATATAACAAAATAGACAACTCTCAATTATATATTATACAAAAGAAAAAATAAAAATAATGATATTTATAATGATCACAGTAATAATACATTAATAGTAACTGTAATATATTATTATTAGTAATAAAAAAATTAATAGTACTACAATTTTTTTTTAAAATAAACAACAATATAATAAATACAAATGACAATATAAATTCTAGTACTATAAATAATAATGAATTTAAGAAATAATAATAATTAAAATAATTAATTGATAGTTATAAATTTTTATTAATAATAAAAATTATTTTAATACCAATAATTTTTTAGTTTATAAAATACTATCTAATTTAGTCAATATATTAACTAATTATTTTTTATCTTTAAAATTAGTTTTTATTTAATTATTTTCTTGTAATAAATATAAATTTTCATAAATTTATAATATTTTTGAGAATTATGATTATAATAATAATAACAATAAATATTCTTATCAAAATTTTATTACATGTTTTATATCGTACTGGTATGGACCGATCAGTCACTACCATGACTCCTACCTCTTATCAAACATCGACTGCCTAATAGATGGGGCGACCGACCATAAAATCCTAAGCTTCCTGGACACTTATTCCGGCTATAACTAGATAAGTATGCATCCCAAGGACAAAGAGAACACGACCTTCATGACGGTCGATGCCAATTACTACTATGAGATCATGTCATTCGGTCTCAAGAACGCAGGGGCGACCTACCAACGCCTCATGGACAAAATCTTCCAAGGACTGATCGGCCAGTGTATAGAGGTGTATGTGGACGACATAGTGGTGAAGTCCGACTCTTTCAACAAGCATGTGGAAGACCTCGAGGAGGTATTCAAAGCCCTCAGAGGGGCCAATATGAAGCTCAACCCCGAGAAGTGCACATTCGGGGTTTAGGGAGGGAAGTTCCTGGGTTTTATGCTGACCCATAGGGGGATAGAGGCCAACCCCGACAAATGCCAAGCCATTGTTCGCATGAGAAGTCCAAAGAACATCAAGGAGGTGCAACAGTTCCTAGGGCGCTTGACAACCCTTTCTAGGTTCGTACCTCGGCTGGCCGAGAGAACAAAGCCGATGGTACAATTGCTTCGGAAAGCCGTCAAGTTTAGTTGGGATGATAGATGCAAAGAAATCTTCAAGCAACTGAAGGATTTTCTAACATCCCCATCGGTCATACAAAAGTCGAGACCCGATCAACCCATCCTGGTGTATTTGGTGGTCTCGGAGGAGGCAATCAGTGTTGCGTTGGTGCAGGAGATCGAAGGCGAGGAACGACCGATATACTTCGTCAGCCGAACGCTTCATGCGGTCGAGACGAGATATCAGATTATTGAAAAGGTGGCGCTCGCCCTAGTCCTCACAGCAAGACGAATTTGCCCCTACTTCCAAAACCATTCAATCACTGTAAGGACCGACTACCCCATCTTTAAAATTTTGTTTGAACTCGACCTTGCAGGACGGATGATAGGATGGTCGGTCGAGCTGTCCGAATTCGACATTCGGTATCAACCAAGAGGGCCTATCAAGTCCCAGTGCCTGACCGACTTCTCAACCGAGCTCACACCGCTACCCACCTTGTCGGCCGGGTGGACACTCTACGTGGATGGCTCGTCCAACAAGACAGCCTGTGGAGCCGGAGTCGTCTTGGAAGGACTAAGCAATCTCCTCCTAGAGCAAGCACTCTAGTTTGGATTTAAGGCGACCAACAACCAGGCCGAGTACGAGGCCTTGCTCGCTGGGCTAAACCTAGCCTACGACATGGGAGCACGTGAGGTCGTGTGCAAGATCGACTCCCAGGTTATGGTCGGCCAGATCAAGGGAGAGTTCAAGGTGAAAGAACCCCTGCTACAGTGCTACTATCATGCTGCCCGGAACAACATCGCCTGGTTCCATAAGGCACCTGTGGAACACATACCGAGGCAGGAAAACAAAAGGGTCGATGCATTGTCTAGGCTATCGGTCACAAAGAAAAAGAGTCACCAATGATCAGTTATGCAAGTGTGTCAGAAACCGAATGTCTTGCAATAGTCGAGGCCGAAACTGACAACTGGATGACCCCAATCATCCAGTACCTCGAGGATGGCACATGTAAGCCAGAAGAAGCAAAAACAATGAAGCAACAGTGTGCTCGATACACTATGATAAACGAAGATTTATACCGAAGAGGCTACTCGACCCTCCATTTGAAGTGCATCACCAGCGAACAGGCCGAGTACGTTATGACTGAGATTCACCAAGGAGTTTGGAAAAACCACTCGGGGGCATGGAAGATGGCCTCTAAAGTTCTGAGAGCAGGTTATTACTGGCCGACCGTCCAGGGAGACTGTGCCTACATAAAAAAATGCACCAAATGTCAGGAGTCTGGCCTCCTCCATCATACTAAACCGGAAGTGCTGCATAGTCTCATCTCCCCATGGTCGTTCGTCATCTGGGGGATGGACATCATCGGCCCCTTCGCGCTAGGAAAAGGACAGACCAAGTTCCTCCTAGTTGGAGTCGACTATTTTACAAAATGGATCGAGGCTGAGACATTCGCGTCCATTTCGGCCAAAAACGTTCAAAACTTCGTCTGGCGAAGCATTATGTGTCGATTTGGCGTTCCGAACACGATAATAACCAACAACGGTCGACAATTTATTGACCGAGGACTACAATCCTTCTATGACGACCTCAGCATCAAGTCAATCATGGCCTTGGTCGAGCACCCACAAACCAACAGGTAAGCTGAGGCCGCAAACAAGGTCATATTGAAGGAGCTAAAGAAGCGCCTCAGCAAAGCGAAGGGTCGATGGACATAAGAACTTGTAGAAGTGCTATGGGCGTACAGATGCACCCCCCCAGACAACCACACAAGAAACACCATATAGCCTAACATACGGAACTGAGGCGATGATCCCGGTCGAAGTGGGCGAGCCCACCATACGAAGGCAAATGTTCAACCTCACCCTAAACGAGGAAAGCCTAGCAGTCAACCTCGACTTGGTAAGTGAGCTTCGAGACAAGAGCAAGATTCGAGAGACCGCATGCAAGCTTAGGGCGTCAAGGCGTTACGACACGAAAGTTCAACTGGGGACTTTTTAGAAGGGAGACCTCGTCTGGAGGATGCGCAGCAATGCAAGAAGAAATGAAGGGAAGTTCTCGTCCAACTGGGAGGGACCATTCCGAGTCCGAGAAGTCGTATAGGGGGGAGATTATCACTTAGAATGACTTTTAGGAAAAATTGTACCAAGGACGTGGAATGCCATGCACCTTAAGTTTTATTACAACTGAAAGAAATAAAATCACGCACTCTTTCCTCACCCTATCAGGGAGGTTTTAATGAGGCATTTTTCTCAAAGTACTAACACTGCTTTCCTTCAAAGCCTCAGTTCGATCTGGATGAAGTGTAACCGGCATACCCTGCCAACATCGCCCAACTAGGTTTGGTCTGGACGTAGCCCTAACCGACATACCCTGCCAACTCCTCTCACTCGGTTCGGTCTGGATGAAGCCTTAACTGGTATACCTTGCCGACACAGCTCAACTAGGTTTGGTCTAGATGTAGCCCTAACTGGCATACCTTGCCAACACCTCTCACTTGGTTCGATCTTGATGAAGCCCTAATCGGTATACCCTGTCGACACCGCTCAACTAGGTTTGGTCTGGACGTAGCCCTAACCGGCATATTCTGCCAACACCTCTCACTTGGCTCGGTCTGGATAAGCCTTAATCGGCATACCCTACCGATATCGCTCAATTCGGTTTGGTCTGGGCGTAGCCTTAATCGGCATACCCTGCCAAGACCAACCATCACAAGCAAGTTAACCTTTTAACTTAACGCAAATAAACTTAAAACCAAATTATTAGTTATCAAGAGGTTGATCGACCATTCAACTTGTTCGATTAAAGACTCACATTGAATGTCAATCGCCCATTCAACTTGTTTGATTAAAGACTCACATTGAAGGTCAATCGCCCATTCAACTTGTTTGATTAAAGACTCACATTGAAGGTCAATCGCCCATTCAACTTGTTTGATTAAAGACTCACATTGAAGGCCGATCGCCCATTCAAATAGAGACCGACATTTTAACTTGTGAAAATTTAGCTATAATCCATTTAAACCGAGTACACAATGAAAAAGAAACGACTGATATATTAATAATAGCAAAAAGGGGGAGGCCACACCCCGGCCTCGGAGGAGAGAGATTAAAAAGCAAAACGACCACAACACCGACCAAAGGCGAAACTAATCTTCATTCTCTATGTCTTCCTTGCCCTCGATCGGCCCAGATTGCTGCCTCGCCGAAACTTTCATCTCGACAATGGGCATGATCCGACCCTGGTACACTTCGTTGTCAAGATCGAAGGTACCAGAGGCCGGCGGCCCCCCATAAAGTACATGGGCCTAACAAACAGCTCGGAGGAAGCTCTGCTTCAGCAACTCCTCGGTCTGGTCGAAGTTGTGATCCAACTCTGCCTCAGCCTCGTCCCTAGCAGCTTGTAAGGTAGCCAGCTCGATCATCGAGGATAAAAGCTTCTCGTCCCTCTCCTCGAACATCTTCTTCAGCTGGGTGTTTTCAGCCACCACCCTAGCCATCTTGGCCTCCACCTCCACCAAGCGGCGCCCAGCCTCAACAGCCTTCTACTGAGCTTTCTCCTTCTCGGCCATCTCCGAGTCCAACCTCTTCAAGAGGTCAGAGTTAACAGCTAGAGACTGCTTCAGATGATCAGATGCCTCGGCCAACTCATGATCCAACCGGGATATGTCCTTGTCATGGCGGTCTCGTTCTGGACACCCCAGCTGGATCATAACCATCGAGCGGCACAACATTTCCAATCCACCCCTCAACAAGTTCAATGAGGGGACTGTAAGAATTTATGGCTTAAACAAGAGGGGGGTGAATTGTTTAGTGAAATATTTTCACAAAGACTTGATTTGGAATGAATATTTATCAAACAATCTAGATAAACAATTGAGGAAAGCAATCAAACAAAAACTGTTATCAGAATTTTAACCGGTTAAAACTTCATTTTAATCGGTTGTTTATACCAGTAACAAAAATGAATTAACACAAACAGTTATATAGAGTTTGAGAGAATGAGAGATTTACGCAATAGGTTTATACTGGTTCACTCACACATAGCTACATCTAGTTCTCAGACAATCCTTTGAGTTCCACTAGTAATCACAATCAGATTACAACACACACCACAAAGAGGTGACTTTGAATCCCACAAAGCCTACTCACCCTCTTTGCAACACTTCACACCTCAAGACAAAACAACCCTCTATCTTTACAGGATTTCAAACACACACAACATTTAAAACAAGTATTATTACAAGTAACTAAACAAGGATAGAAAACACATGGATTTGCACAATACAGGAAACTTGTATGATCAGAACTTGTTACCACAACAAAGCTTGAACAACAATCTTGCACTTTTGAGAAACTCCTTTAAAAAACAAATCTCTTTCTTTGATCTCAAATATGTATCAATACTTGTTGTATTTGAATGTGTATTTTGCTTTGAAAGAGAGACTATATTTATAGCTCTGAAATGTAGTTGTTTAAGACAATTTTAATTACTGAATCAGTTAAAACCAATTTTCAAAAATTTGTTATGAAAACACACATTTAATCGGTTGAAACCATGATTTAACCGGTTCAATGAGTTAAGAAGTTGCATAACTAATTCAAAAAGGAGTTTTAAAAACCTCAAGTCAGCTAAGTGACAAACAACCGATTATCTCGATGATTCAACCGGTTGTTTTCCCTTTACTTGGAAAAACACTTTGTTTCTTTTAAAATTGATTGATCAAGCTTTGTGTAGGAATTAGAACTGATCTTAACAAAGATTATAAACAACCTAATCTAAACCCAAACCAAAAAGCAGCACAACTTCAGGCTTCACGTGGATTTGAAACATCAAAGCTCCAAAGTTCAACAGGGAAGACTCGGATAACCTCTCGGGCACCCCCTGAGTAAATTGCATGTCACCCCCAGAAGGGTCAGGAGTGACATCGATAGCTCCATGGATCACCCTGCCACGGGAGGGGTGACCGCCTTAACAACACGCTTGGGTGAGGGCGAGTCCACCTCAACAATCTCCCGACGAGGAGGGGGTGTCAACATGGAGCCAGGGGAATGGGTATTGGTAGCAATGTTACCACCCTCCCTTGACCTCTTCTTGGACTTGCTGGAAGGGCCGCCCAAGCCCTTGTCAGCACGGGCACCTGAGCCCTTCGTCGTATCCAGTGCGTTGATGTCACCATGCCTTTTCCTCTCGGCCGCTCGTTTTCTATAGGCATCCAACACGTCACCACCAGCAGGCGATTCTTGGACAATGATTTTTTCAAAAAAGAACAAGTGTTAGAAGATGAAGTACAACACCGACCGATAGCAGAAAAAGTAAAGTTTCGTACCCTTAACGGCTACCCATCACAGATATTATTTAGTTGACTTCATTCATTTTATTTTAATTTCAAATATCAATAATTATTAGAAAATAAATAATTTAATTAGAAATTTGCAATTAGATTTCACCAGTAATTTTCTATTAATAGAATATTCAGCAATCAAGGAAAAATTAAAAACGAAATTTTAAGAAAAAATGTGAACCATAACTTAAATCGTGGATATTGAAGAGAATGTATCGTTTATGTTAATATATGAGTTTTGGTTTAATCCACCTATATTTTCTTCTATTTTTTTTAATAATATTTTTTTCATGTGGTACTAGATGATTGTAATTACTTGAAGTATCAACGTGGTTGAGATGTCAAGTTTCATAATGATATGAGAGTTTTGGTAAAAAAAAAAACTTACACCATGGATATGAATAATTCTATTATTATTCAAAGATTGCAAATTCCAAGTGAATGATAAATGCATTTCAACATATTTAATTGCAATCTAATATGCTTGTGTATAAAAGATACTAAAAAAATCAAGTAATTCGGTAAATCGCTTGCTCAAAATAATTAAAATTATTCTTCTCTTCATTCCCTGGATCTAAATTGAATCACCACTTAAGCTTCGAAGGAAAATACTGCAAGTAACAATAGTAACGAAAATAAGAACAAACATTGAAAAAATAATAATAACCATGAAATAAAATTAGTCAAAGTTGGAATCTAACTCTCACCTTTTCAATGAGTGATATATAGTATCACTACAAGAAAAACATGAAATAGAAACCAATTTTAGAGACAAAAAAAAAATTAGTTGCTACAGTAACTAAATTAGAGACCATTTTAGAAACTAAAAAAAATCGATTTCTAAATTAGTTTCTATTATTGTTAAATGGTTTCTAAATTGGTATCTAATTAGCAACCAAGGTTTTAACTACCAATTATTTAGTTTCTAAATTTGGTAGCAAAAATCTTGGTTGCTAATTACATACCAATTTAGAAATCATTTAACAATAATATAAACTAATTTAGAAACCAAAAATTTTTTAGTCTCTAAAATGATCTCTAATTTAGTCACTATAGCAACTAATTATTTTTTGTCACTAAAAATTAGTTTCTATTTTATGATTTTCTTGTAGTGTATGGCTTATCTTTCTCTACATCAACTAGAACATTGCTCTTGCTATAAATATCGTACTTGTTGTAAAATTATATCAGAGACTATATATGTGAGAAGTTGTGAAAGATGTGCACAAATAACCAAATTCACAGAACTTACAACATAAACATACTTAAATACTTTGAGCTATTTCAAAGTCTCAAAGTCTTCTTCATTCATCAAGTGAGTGTATGCACCTTTCTTGTGTAAAGCTGCAGAATTATGTCACACATGTTATATATGTTGCACAAAGACACCAAACAAAGTTTATAGATAAAAAATACACTGAGGAAAAGGCTTCCGATAGAAAGAGTGATATCTGATAATGAACAATCCTGCAGATGGAAAAGTGGTGCCATTTTCCTTAGCAACCTTCAAAGTACCAATGTTTGAGTGATCCTGCCTGTTGACCAAAACGCTGGAGCCTTGCCTCGTCAAACCTGGATCGACTTCTGCGCCGTGTTAGCCTCCGTCCTTCACCGCGATCCACCTCAAGAACCTATAAAAGACAGAACGACGCCACTGCAGCCGATCACGCTCCGACGCCTAAGTCAGCGACTGAACCACCAATTACTAAGAGAAAACTCAAGAACTCTAAGGAACCGTGCAAAGTTCTCTCTCAGCGTACTCAAAACTTGCAAGCGTAAAGAAGTAATCTAAACGTGCGTACCTCAGAAGTTCGTTGGAATCTCTTATATACCTGCGCATTTTCTCTCTCCAGACAGTTACACTTCTGGACACGTGGCTCGCATCCAGCTGTACACGTGTCACCATCTGGAGCATCCTTGACTTGGGCGCCACTTCTTACTCTTCAGGTTTTTGGCTAAGTTACCTATGCATGACACAGCTCAGTGCATAGTTGCCTTGGAGCGTGATCTCTTCTGGGTGGCGAGTTCGGGTGCTTTCGTACACACCTTCCCTATGGTCTCGCCGGCCGCCTTCATGATCTACTTTACTTGCTTCACCGTGTATGTTCAGGTAAGCGGTCTCCCGAGCTCATCTTCTGGCCAGCTGGGAAATGACGATCTGCCTTCATCTTCGGCGATGTCCTTGTTTCGGCGATCTCTAATCACTTGGTCGCCTGGGTTCATATTTGGTGACTTCATCTTCAACCCGGTGACCGCCGGTTTAGGTATGCTGGAGATCGGAGCACGTCAACTTAATAACCGGCGACTACACGAGCCCCCCAACTTCCTTCCCTTCTGCCAGCCAGGTGTCCCGTCCAACACGCCTATATAATAGCTCGATGCCACGTCATCACTTCCGACTACCAGGGCGGTACACAAGCCCCCCAGTCTTAAGCGAAGACTTGTCCAGCGAAAAGACTAAAGGAGTCACGTCACTACCGATCTACGTGGCGCTGGCGCAGAATTCCAAACGTTCGCACCTTCTACTTTCCTGACGCTCCACCAAACACTTTCCCAATCGCTCGACACGTGGCCTCATCAACGGTCATCTTTAGCTGTCGTTTACGCTTCCACAAATTATTTGAAAAACCCTTAAACCCGTTTCATTTCTACTGTTCCATCATCTCTTTGCCTTCTCAAACGCTTTGAGTTTCTTCTGCAAAACCCACGACGCTTTTCAACTCTCTGAATCCCCAACTTCCTTCAGCATTCGCCTGATCATCGAAAGGTACTCCCTTTACTTCTTCTGTTGATATTTGCTGCATTTTAACCGATTCGCATCATCCATTAACTGCTTGGTGCATACGCTGTGGGTTGTTTTCTTCTTCTTCTTCCTTTTCGCACTTAGGGCTTCGTCTTCCATTTCTCCCATCATAACGAACTTTCGTTCGTTCGTCTTTTTCATCCTTCGTTCACAATCAAGTCGACCTTTGCAACCTTCGCTCACCTTTCTTTTCTTTTTTCCTTTGCAGTTCCTGCGATGGCTCGAACAAAGACTACCGCGAATCCTCCTCCCTCTTCACAAAACCCTCCATCTCAAGCTCATAACCCACCACGAGCACCTGGTGCTTCCCCCTCCCAGGCTGAGAGGCCTGCAACCTCTCGCCCCAACCTTGCTCAGGCAACTCCACCCATCGCCGGAGGTGCCTCCATCCCTTCCCCAGACTATAAGAAGTTATACCCATGGGCCACTTCAACTTTAATGAAGGAGACTTCTTCAGTAAACTCCGCTGTGGCAGTGCTTCGATTGAAGAAAGGGGACGAGCCCAACCTTTCGTTCCACAAGGAGCACGATGAAAAACTGACGGTGCTGCCTTACCCCCCCCGACGTGCCAGTCTGCGCAGATGACAAAGGGAACAACGGCGAGTTGTTCTGCTTTGTGTACACCACCTTATTCAAGAAGGTGAAACTTAGGTTCCCCCTTACCCGTTTCGAGCGGGAATTACTAACCGAGCTCGACATCGCCGCCGCCCAGCTCCATCCCAACAGCTGGGCATTCGTGCGGGCGTTTCAAATCATATGCGCACATCTGGGACTACCGACCTCGGTAGACGTGTTCCTCTTCCTGTTCGAGGCCAAGAACCCTGGAGATCGCCTTTTTGGGTGAGCCTGAACGGGATTGCTGGGAGGTCAATCCTCTCTATCTTCCAGCAATCTTACAAGGATTGGAAAGGTAAATTCGTCCAAGTGTGCCAGAATGATCGGGACACTTCGCTGCTCGACGGCTTTCCCTTGTACTGGGTAAACAAGGGAAATAAAGACTCCAAGGGAAGCTTTAGAAAGCCAAGAAGCCCCGATAACATGGGCGCTTTGGACAAGGACCTGTGCCTCTTTTGGAAGAGCGTGGCAGCCGCGAACATTACCTTTCTTACTTCTGCAATCATCTCCTTCGAGTTCTTCGAGGGCCAACTCGAGGCTAATTACATACCAATTTAGAAATCATTTAACAATAATATAAACTAATTTAGAAACCAAAAATTTTTTAGTCTCTAAAATGATCTCTAATTTAGTCACTATAGCAACTAATTATTTTTTGTCACTAAAAATTAGTTTCTATTTTATGATTTTCTTGTAGTGTATGGCTTATCTTTCTCTACATCAACTAGAACATTGCTCTTGCTATAAATATCGTACTTGTTGTAAAATTATATTAGAGACTATATATGTGAGACTAAGTTGTGAAAGATGTGCACAAATAACCAAATTCACAGAACTTACAACATAAACATACTTAAATACTTTGAGCTATTTCAAAGTCTCAAAGTCTTCTTCATTCATCAAGTGAGTGTATGCACCTTTCTTGTGTAAAGCTGCAGAATTATGTCACACATGTTATATATGTTGAACAAAGACACCAAACAAAGTTTATAGATAAAAAATACACTGAGGAAAAGGCTTCCGATAGAAAGAGTGATATCTGATAATGAACAATCCTGCAGATGGAAAAGTGGTGCCATTTTCCTTAGCAACCTTCAAAGTACCAATGTTTGAGCATTATTAGATCTTAAATGAAGTACTATATATATTAAAAATATGTATATGTGTGTAAAATTTGAAACATAAGAGTGATAAACTTATACACAGACTCACCATATACATGTAATCATCATGTCCCCATGACATGGCAACGTTGTCTAGTCCACATCCTCCAGTGTAGATCCCATTTCTAGTGTTATAAGTAGAGCATTTGTAATTAGGGTTGTCCTTAAAATACTGCATAAGGAATGAAATTGGGATAGTTAATAATTGATTAAGAAAAAAAAAACACTTTATCCGCTATTGGACGATTCATAATATGTAGTCTCATGCATGATGCGATATTCTCAATGAAGTGGTGTGTTGAAGATCTCGCATCGACTAAATAAGCATTTCATAGTACATAAATCTTACTTTATAAATCAGTTTTATAAGATTGAGTTATACTTAAACTCCGTTTTAAAATCTTTGTTGGGAAAAATTGATTACCTTATGATGAATATTTGACTTGTCAAAGGCATAACCTACAGGAAATGTATCTCCTGCAAATATCCCATTAACCATTCAATTCAATTAAAAGGTTGAATTCAAACTTCAAAACAAAAGCTAATTATTATGCAAATAATGATAATAATGATTGAATCAGAGCAGAAGGGTTCTCACCAAAAACAACCCATTGAGGAAGCTCACCAAAAGCAAGAAGGACAGGAATCTTTCCAAGATCTGAAAAGTTAACAATATCATGTGAGTCCCTATTGATTGAAAGAAAGAATAAGATCTAAATATTCAAATCATAGGGTCAAATAATGATAAGAATAATCATCCCTTCTAAATTATATATTAAACTTTTAGTAAACAATCTTGCATAAAAAAACAAAAAGAGAAAAACTTTTAACATGTTTATTATTGTTCTTAATTCGTAGAAATAAAATAATATATCGGAAATGAAAGTATCATCATCGTTTATAAGTGTAAGCCAAAGAGTCTACGATGGAGTAAATTTTGTATATAGATAAAAAAATTATTATAACTTTATAGGTGGAAATCATTTAGTAACATATGTAAATGATTATTTATCAAAGTTATACCAACACGGTGTATCTTAACTAAATATTGCTATAATTTATTATTACAATTTCTTTCATAACTTCCGCTACCATTAGTAATTACATCAATTACCTTCTCATATAACATGAATTTTTTTCTTAATTCTTTCATTGTGAAACAAATATTATAATGTCAATCTATATTTTTACAAGATTTCAATTTAAACAAATCTAAGCTTTCAACATCTATAGAACAATTTTTTAATCTCTATTCTTTAAGAAAGTTTATCCTTCATATCTTGAAATTTATGACAACAGTAATATCAACTGCTCCTTAATTTTCGATAATCCTTTGAAGATGCTTGGGGTGATGAAATTTTATTATTATTCGAAGAAGCATTTCAACATCATTTAGTAAATCGCTGGTCTCACAAGGTTCACCATCACCATTTAAGCTTCACAGGAAAATACTGCAATGCAAGTGGCCAAATTCAAAGAAAATAAGTACCCCACATATAAATATACATCAACGAGAACAGTGACAGAATAAAATAAAATATTCACCTTCTCGATCAGTGACATATAGTATGGCTTAACTTTCTCCACGTCGACCAGAACTTTGCTCTTGCTATAGAGATCATATTTGCTGCATGAATGTACAAAATTATATATATTATTTAAAGGTTCATTATGAAGTGAGAAGAATTTATGGCAGTAAAATAAACAAATTGTCAAAATTATAAATACATACTTGAATACTTCGAGCCATTTCAAATTCTCAACGTCTTCTTCATTCATCAAATGAGTATATGCACCTTCCTTGTGTAGAGCTGCAAATTTAATTATAAGTTGTTGTCATTTACGTGGTAATGGAGAATGGTGGAACAGATACATTGAAGATAAAAAAACATATATATGGTCGGTGTCGAAACTGCTTACGATAGAAAGAGTGAAATCTGATTATGAACAATCCTGCAGATGGCAAAGTGCTGCCATTTTTCTTAGCAACCTGCACATTCCAATGCACCACCATGTATGGATTCATGCATTATCATATATTTTTACACACACACACACACACATATATATATATATATATATATATATATATAAATTCGTGTGGTGAAGTTTATATGCATTTATAGGCTCACCAAATACATGTATTCATCGTGTCCCCATGACATCATTACGTTTTGCAGTCCACATCCTTCGGTGTAGATTCCATTCTTAGTTTGATATGCAGGGCATTGGTAATCTGGGTTGTTCTTGAAATACTGCATATTCATCAGGATGCAATCAGGGTTTGCGTTGATAATCAATTCAAGAATAAAATGTTTCTTAATTGATCACACGAAATTGATTACCTTATGATGAATATTTGACTCATCAAAGGCACAGCCTAAAGGGAATGTATCTCCTGCAACAAACATGCCCTTAACTTGTTCGATCAAATGCCGAATTCAAATTTCAAAACAAATTGGAATAAAGAAACAAAACAAGAAACAGAGATCATCTAAGTGTATACACATATAATAAGGATTAAATTAGATAAGAAGGGTTCTTGCCAACAACAGCCCATTGAGGAAGTGCACCAAAGCGAGGAAGAAGAAGGATCTTTCCAAGATCTGAAACAAAACCAACAACATCATATACATATACCGATCTCTCTTTCTATCACGTTGCAAATTTAAAATTGATCAAGCTTTTAATTTGCATGTATATATAGAGTATTTACCATGGATAAGAGCGGTCAAATGCAACCAATCTTGATCAGGATAATCCTTTCTGATTGCCTCAGCAGATTGCAACAAATGCTGAATTTGAGCTTCGTCCAAATCAGGATCGCTGTCATCCACCACCTCATTCAGCAGTTCACAACATTCCCATATGCCCATTTCAGCTTTGTCCAGTGTCACATATATCTCCCTCATTCTCTTGGCCTAGATCCATATCAATCATTATCAGTTATTCGCAATTTCCATTTTAATCAGCACTGTCATTCATAGTTTGCAAATGTAAATCCATACAAGTATTAGTGAAAACAATTCAACATATTGCTTTGCTTACAAAGTCATATGTCTGGTTTATGTGTTGCAACCTATAAAATTCCTCCACGCCTTTTTGTCTTTCGCTTTCAATGTCATAATCTCTGTCATATACCAGTTTCATTAAAAATGGAACTTTAAAATCATATATAAAGAATACTTGAAATTAAAAACACAAGTAGTTAACTGAACATATGAAATTAAAAACCTAAAGGAGTGGCCATATGCATTGATATCTGGAGCCATAAATTCATCTTTTGCCTCATTATTATTCTTTGGCACATTATTGCCTTGTTGAAGTTGTGAACGTATGCATGCAATATAACCATGAGAAATTAGTTTGTGCAACGTAAAGGACGAAAACAAAAGCTAGCAAAAATAATATTGATGCTTACCAAGTGCAGGTTGGTCATTGAGGATGGCCATTTTGTTCTTCAGTGAGAAGTGAAAGGATAGGGGAAGAGAAGAAAAGAGAGAAGATGATGTGATTCCACTAGCCACATAGAACAAGATTCTTGACATTCTTAGGAATCACCTTGAGCTGGAAAATATAGAGGCACTTTTCTTAGAGTTGGATCATTGTTCTAAGACAAGAACTCACCAAAAACTAGTACCAAATCCCAAACTCATTTGGATGAACCAAATATTGTCAAATTGAATCAACAAAGGGAATGAAAGCTGGAATGTCCGAACAGAATTAAACAACAATTCATATGAACCAAACAGAATTAAGAACAAAACAGAACATAGTGCTGGAAAATAGAAAAACCAAAACTGAAAAACTCAAGAACACAAAGCAACATGAACAATTGAAGAAGAAGAAAGGAAGGAGAAGAGAATGCTCATGAAGATGGAAGGAGGATGGATGATCTCGCCACTAGAAGTGTGGAATGCTCCTAGATGAGAGTGATGCCGCCACTTGAGGACTCCATTGATCCATCAAGATAAGACTAGAGAAGAAGGCTCCAAAAGCTCTCCAAAGGTCACTCAAAATTTGAGTAGAGTTTTCTTAGATTAATTCCAATCTGAATTTTACAAAGAGAGCACCTATATTTATAGCCTAAGGTGCTGAAAAGTAAGCTACACAAATTCAAAAACTCCCTCCTAAAAAGCTTCTAGAATTTGCGCCTAAAACAAAGCATGAGGAAGGTGTGATCCCTTCTCTCACTTTGGCACCTCCTTATTTACTCCTACACCTATCTACTAATACACCCCCCCTCCTAAAGCTCCTAACTAAAGCCTAAAAGATGCTAAAACAAAAGAGGTTTCTAATGTTTCCCTCTAAGCACCTCCAACTAAAGAAATTACAAAAAGAGAAAATAAATGTCCTCTAGCTCCCAAAGCTTTGAACATGCTTCTTGTAATCCTTTGAGGTGGACTTTGACCTCCATGGGCGTCCTCCATTTGTGCCTCCACCTCTTCTTGATCTTGTTGATTGGCCTCCATGTCCTCTTGAGCTTGATCTCCATCATACTCCCCGAGTTGGAGAGAATTCGACCACGAATTCTGGAGACCTACAGAAAAGGGAGTTAGATCGCTGACATTAAAAGTATGACTACCTAAGAATGTATCAGGCATATCTAACTCATAAGCATTGTCATTAATCCTCTTGAGGACTTGGAAAGGTCCATCCCCTCGAGGCATTAGTTTGGACTTCCTTTGGGTAGGAAAACGATCCTTCCTCAAGTGAAGCCAAACCCAATCGCCCTCATCAAACAACAATGCTTTTCTCCTTTTATTGGCAAGTTCAGCATACTTGCCAACCTTCTTCTCAATTTTCTTCTTGATATCTTTATGCAAAGTTTTCACAAAAGAAGCCTTTTCATCCCCATCTTTGCACAAGACATCTCCAAGAAGGGGAATAGGAAGAAGATCAAGAGGTGTTAGGGGATTAAACCCATAGACCACCTCAAAAGGAGAATGGGAGGTGGTAGAATTTACTACTCGGTTATATGCAAACTCAACATGGGGTAGTAAATTCTCCCACACTCTAGGATTCCCTGAAATAAAGCATCTCAATAGTTGTCCCAAAGTTCTATTCACCACCTCGGTTTGACCATCAGTTTGTGGGTGGCAAGTGGTAGAAAATAAAAGCTTAGTTCCAAGCTTGCCCCACAAGGTCTTCCAAAAGTGACTCAAGAACTTAGGATCTCTATCGGACACTATAGACCTAGGAATCCCATGCAAGCGAACCACTTCTTGGAAGAAGAGGTTTGCTATGTGGCATGCATCATCCACTTTGTGGCAAGGAATAAAGTGAGCCATCTTTGAAAAACGATCCACTACCACAAAAATGGAGTCCTTTCCCTTTGATGTCTTGGGTAAGCCTAAGATGAAATCCATAGATATATCTACCCAAGGCATTGAAGGGATAGGAAGAGGAGTATAAAGACCATGGGAATGCATTTTAGACTTAGCTTTGCGGCAAGCTATGCATTTATCACACAAACTATGAACATGTTTATGCATATGTGGCCAAAAGAAATGTTCATGCAACACATCCAAAGTTTTAGCAACCCCAAAATGTCCCATTAAACCCCCCTCATGAGCTTCTCTAACAAGAGATAATCTAATAGAGCTTTGGGGAACACAAAGACGTTTTCCTTTAAAAAGAAAGCCATCTTGAATAAAAAAGTCTTTGTGTCCTCCTTTAAGACACTCTTGATAGATGGGAGAAAAATCAAGGTCATCATGATAAAGTTCCTTAATGTGATCAAAACCAAGATATTGAGAGGTTAAAAGATTTAGCAAGGTGTATCTTCTAGAAAGAGCATCCGCCACAATATTTATTTTGCCTTGCTTGTGTTTGATCACATAAGGAAATTGCTCAATGAATTCCACCCACTTAGCATGCCTCTTGTTAAGTTTGTTTTGGCTTTTCAAATATTTAAGAGATTCATGATCACTATGTATCACAAACTCTTTGGGAAAAAGATAGTGTTGCCAAGTAAACAAAGCCCTAACAAGTGCATATAATTCCTTATCATAGGTGGAATAGTTGAGATGACTTCCCTTCAATTTCTCACTAAAATAGGCTATGGGGTGGCCCTCTTGAAGGAGAACAGCCCCAATACCTATACTTGAAGCATCACACTCAATCTCAAATGTCTTAGTGAAATTAGGAAGGGCCAAGATGGGAGCATTAGTCAATTTTTCTTTCAAAGTATCAAAAGCATTTTGTTGTGCTTCTCCCCAATGAAAGACCACATCCTTTTTCACTATGTCATTGAGTGGTGCGGCAATGGTACCAAAGTTTGGGACAAATCTTCTATAGAAAGAAGCTAGTCCATGAAAACTTCGGACCTCATTCAAAGATTTCGGTGTAGGCCAATTTTGAATGGCCACCACCTTTGTTTTGTCCACATGGACCCCTTTACAACTCAATACAAACCCTAGGAATTCTATATGATCAAGAGCAAACATACATTTAGCAAGGTTAGCATACAAATGTTCCTTCCTAAGGGTTTCTAAAACTTGCCTAACATGCAACCTATGGTCATTCAAAGATAAGCTATAAATGAGAATGTCATCAAAGTAAACCACAACAAACTTACCAATGAAAGGTCTAAGAACATGATGCATGAGGCGCATGAAGGTACTTGGTGCATTAGTTAAACCAAAAGGCATAACTAACCACTCATATAAACCAAAGTTGGTCTTAAAAGCCGTCTTCCATTCATCACCCGGTTTGATACGGATTTGATTGTAGCCGCTTTTAAGATCAATCTTTGAAAAGATTTCTGAACCATGTAATTCATCCAACAAATCATCTAGTCTAGGTATGGGATGCCTATACTTAATAGTTATGTTATTGATGGCCCTACAATCCGAACACATTCGCCATGTGCCATCCTTTTTTGGCACTAAGATGATAGGCATAGCACAAGGACTCATGCTATCTTGCACCCACCCTTTCTCAATCAAAGCCTCAACTTGTTGGCGAATTTCCTTGGTTTCACTTGGATTGGTCCTATATGCTGGACGATTTGGTAAAGAAGAGCCCGGTATCAAATCAATTTGGTGCTCAATCCCTCTCAAAGGTGGAAGTCCATTTGGAGGATCTTGAAACACATCTTTGAACTCTTCTACCAAATTTTCCAAGCAATGAGGACTATCAACAAGTGAGTCTATTCTAAGAGTTCTAGGGATGGCTAAGAAAAGAGGATGATGAGCCACTATTTCCCTTTCAATATCACGCCTAGACACAAGGAGTGTAGGCTTAGAACTCTTATCTTTTTTATCTTTTTCACTCTCCCTCTTTTTCTTCATGATAACTTGGTCCTCATGGACTTCTCTTGGAGAGAGAGATTTTAAAGTAACCTTGTGACCATGGAATTCAAAAGATAGTTTGTTGGTAAAGCCATCATGTAAAACTTTTCTATCAAATTGCCAAGGCCTTCCCAAAAGAACATGAGTGGCTTCCATGGGCACAACATCACATAATACCTCATCTTTGTATTTTCCAATGGAGAAATGGATGAGGACTTGTTTATTAACAATTATTTCTCCTACTTCACTAAGCCATTGTAATTTGTAGGGCTTTGTATGAGAGATAATAGGCAATCCAAGCTTATCTACTACTCTTGTACTTGCCACATTTGCACAACTACCCCCATCCACTATCAAGGAACAAATGTTGTTTTGAATAAGACATCTTGTATGGAAAATATTTTCCCTTTGACTTTCATCAAAAGGTTGTGAAACTTGTCCAAGAAGTCTTCTCACAACTAACAAGTCCCCTTCAAGTGGACATTCACTTTCTTCCTCACTAGATGCATGAGAATGCAATGAATGCTTTGGAGAATCCGAATCATGCTCACTAACTACAATGCCCTCATGCATGTACATACTTCGTTTGGAAGGACAATTTGCAGCAATATGACCATAACCCATACATTTAAAGCATTTAGTGTTAGATGTTCTAGTGGGAGACTTAGGTCTAGAAGTAGATGGCTTAGATTCCTTGGGTTTGAAAGAAGAATCTTTGGAAGGATGTTTAGAAAAAGAAGTTTTGTTTCTCCAAGACTTGGAGTAGTATCCATCATTGGAAGCATTTTTAAAAGAGTTTTTCTTAGCAAGTTGGGTTTCCACCTTCATTGCAAGATGAACTAAAGAACCCAATGATGAATACTCTTGTAACTCAACAATGTCTTGAATATCCTTCCTAAGACCACTCACAAACCTAGCAACCATGGCTTCTTCACTTTCTTCTAATTCAATTTTAAGCACAAGCGTCTCAAGCTCCTTATAATATTCATCCACATTTAGCGTGCCTTGTTGAAACCGTTGGAGTCTCAACATGAGGTCTTTCCTAAAATGTGGGGGCACAAACCTAGCGCGCATGTGATCCTTTAAAGAGTTCCAAGAGTCCACGGGAGGACCCTTGTGATAGATAATGTCCTTTACAATTCCATGCCACCATTTCATGGCATAATCACTAAACTCTAGGGTGGCTAGCTTGAGCTTATGCTCATCTTGGATCTCATGGATCTCAAAAATTTGTTCACACTTAGCCTCCCAATCTAAATATACATTTGGATCACTAGAACCATTAAAACAAGGTAACTTGACCGAAGGAAGCTTGGACTTTGCATCATGATAGAAGCCATTGCCGTAGTGAATTCTTTCCCCTTGGTGATGATGTCTTTGTCCATGGACTTGGGGTGGAGGTCTCCTTCTCCTATGCTCATCTTCACGGCCAACATCATTTGAAGAAGCTCTTGAAGATGGTCTATGAGAATGATGTCCATCATGGATAGAAGGAGATGGTCTAGATTGTTGGACCTCCATCTTTTGCATTTTCTCCTCCAACCGTCTAATTGTTCTTTGAGCTTCATGTAATTCACCAAGAATGGAAGCTTTGGAAGGAGAATTCTGCTTGTAGGATGCATCACTTGAAAATCCAGCCATTTGTAATTAAAAAACAGCAAACACACAAAACAGCAAACAAGTTAAAAATTAGCAAAAACAGTGAGCTTTTGGCAATGAAACTGCCGAAGTGAACTAAGGCTGAAAAAGATATCACTCTCAAAGAAATAATGGTCTTGCACCAATCTGATCTTGAGGCCTTGGAATCCTCAAATGAAATATGTCAAAGCAAGCACACCAATCTTAAGAGCAATCCACCACAAAACCAAAGAAACAATAAAGACAAACAAGAAAAGGTATAAGCAAGGAAAGGTAATTGCAAAAGGAAAACTATATGTAAGACAAACTCAAAGAGTAAGAATGAAAGACAATCAAGAAAATAAAGAACTCAATGAGAAAAGTAGGCACACAAAAGAATACCTAAGGAAAAGCACTAGAGTAGATGAAGAAAACAAAAATTTAGCTACTGGAAATTTTTTTAAATGCAAACTGTGCGTGATATTCTCTGATTTAACTGGAACGTTGTAGAGCGAACTGGATTATCAAATTTATACCACAGAAACTTCAAGATGTTAACTCAAAAATGGCACTGGAATCAATTAAAAACAGTAAGCCAATTGAGAGAAATAAATTTTTCAAAATCGCTGCCAGATTACCGTATTTTTTTCGGCAGGAATGTACACTTTTTTTATTTTATTTATCATTTTTTGTGTACTTCATATTTTTGAATGATTCTTTTTTCTATTCTTTTCTAACACTTTGAATATCTCAAATCCAGAATTTCAGAATTTTACAGTACGTAAATCAGTTGCAATAAGGAAAAACAGTAAGCACTTTTTTCAGAAACAGAGGAATCTTAATAGGAATAAAAAACAGGATGATGAACTATCAAAGACATAATAGAAAATGATGTATTGGAACTTGTATAGGTCTAGAATACAAGTATGAACTCAATTCTAAAAAGAAAATGCACAAAGGATCAACATCAATTCAGAAAATTATATGACATCAAAGCAAGAAACAATCAAAACAATAAAAGTATTACTAGAAGTAATGACATATATGGAATAACATGACTAAGACAAAACTTGACATGATTCAAAAATTAAAAGACACATCACAAATTGTAACAAGTGAAAGGAAGCTTAAGGTAAACTCTAGGAAGGATAATGCCATTCCAAAAGAGCAACCATACTCATAAGAATTATGAGTGCCATAAACCTTTTCACAAGCACTTGGTGTAAAAGAAAAAAAACAGCAAGATAACTCAATTAAAATTCTAAAACAGAAACTTAAATTGCAAGAAAATTAAAAGAGCTCTTGAAATAAAGTGCACACAACTCAACAATTAAACAAGAATGAACCTAAGACTCATGATACCACATGATGTGATTCCACATGATGTGATTCCACTAGCCACATAGAACAAGATTCTTGACATTCTTAGGAATCACCTTGAGCTGGAAAATATAGAGGCACTTTTCTTAGAGTTGGATCATTGTTCTAAGACAAGAACTCACCAAAAACTAGTACCAAATCCCAAACTCATTTGGATGAACCAAATATTGTCAAATTGAATCAACAAAGGGAATGAAAGCTGGAATGTCCGAACAGAATTAAACAACAATTCATATGAACCAAACAGAATTAAGAACAAAACAGAACATAGTGCTGGAAAATAGAAAAACCAAAACTGAAAAACTCAAGAACACAAAGCAACATGAACAATTGAAGAAGAAGAAAGGAAGGAGAAGAGAATGCTCATGAAGATGGAAGGAGGATGGATGATCTCGCCACTAGAAGTGTGGAATGCTCCTAGATGAGAGTGATGCCGCCACTTGAGGACTCCATTGATCCATCAAGATAAGACTAGAGAAGAAGGCTCCAAAAGCTCTCCAAAGGTCACTCAAAATTTGAGTAGAGTTTTCTTAGATTAATTCCAATCTGAATTTTACAAAGAGAGCACCTATATTTATAGCCTAAGGTGCTGAAAAGTAAGCTACACAAATTCAAAAACTCCCTCCTAAAAAGCTTCTAGAATTTGCGCCTAAAACAAAGCATGAGGAAGGTGTGATCCCTTCTCTCACTTTGGCACCTCCTTATTTACTCCTACACCTATCTACTAATACACCCCCCCTCCTAAAGCTCCTAACTAAAGCCTAAAAGATGCTAAAACAAAAGAGGTTTCTAATGTTTCCCTCTAAGCACCTCCAACTAAAGAAATTACAAAAAGAGAAAATAAATGTCCTCTAGCTCCCAAAGCTTTGAACATGCTTCTTGTAATCCTTTGAGGTGGACTTTGACCTCCATGGGCGTCCTCCATTTGTGCCTCCACCTCTTCTTGATCTTGTTGATTGGCCTCCATGTCCTCTTGAGCTTGATCTCCATCAGAAGAAATGAAAATGACAAAGAAATGGATGTGGTATTTATTTGAAAAAAGTATAGGGTATTTATATTCCCATGAATTTAAGTTGGTTAATTCATGTTTTGCAATGTTGATTTGTCATTTGTTGTTTTTTGGGGTTTGTAGAAGTGTTGTTAGTTGTTGATAGGAGGTTAAGGTTCTATTTAAGAAGAGGTTAAGAATTTTATTTATAAGAATTGAATCATTCTAAAATGTTTTATATTTATTTATTTTAAAATGTTTTATATTTATTTATCTAAACCACCATACCCTATGTCTGGTTTAAGGACTTAGTTTTGTTGAAAGATGATAAAATAAATAAGAAAATGTGATATTATAATAAAAAGATTATTTATAGTTAATTATTTAGTGCTGGAGATAAAAAAAAGTAATAAAGTAAATAATGCTTGTCATAACAAATTATTAAAATAATTTTAACTAAATTATAAAGTTTCATATTTTATTAATTATATAGTTATTTTTATGTTGTAAAAAATATAAAAAAAAATAATCTATACACAACTTGAAAAATTAACATTATGATGTATATATTTTTCTTAAACATATATCTAAGTAATGAGAAATTTTAATTACTATTATAACTTAAACTTATGTGTATGTAAAAAAAAGAGGAGAAAATTTATCATATACTATTAAATAAATTAATTCCTATTTTTTTTAGTAACAAGAATATATTTATATATATAAAGAGACAGTTAGAATTTAACTCGTATACAGTCAAAAGATAAAAAAAATTTAACACCATTATATATTTTCAATTACTAATAAATTTAAGAGCTAAAGATGTTGTTACATCCTTACATTGCAATTAAGACAAAAGGTATCTTATCCGCAAAAAGGATCACGTCCAAGCTTCTCATCCCTATATGGAATGTAATTTGAGTTTAAAACATTCCTTCTTTGTATACTTGTGTACAATTGGACACCTTTTTTTCACAACAATGTATTTTTCATGAATGTTATTTCTGATTATTATCTTATGCATAAGAATTAGTCCATCACTATAAACCATTTTTAAGAATTAATTCTTCATACGTCACGTTCTTATTTCCTACTTGTTGTTAGGTGGCATAATAGGTTCAAAAAACTTTTGTTATGATAAGTTCTGATATTAAATTAAGAAGTGGATTTTAAATTTAACTTAATCTTATAAAACCGACTTATAATTTAAGGTTCGTACTAACTTATATACTATTATGAAATGTCTTTATCTGTAGTCGATGTGTGATTTTCAACAAACATTTATGGATTATGCCATTCTTTACCCGTATCATCTTATATACCTAAAATTATATTGGCATCAATCTCATATTCCCATATTTTTTTATCCAATCTAGTTTTTTTTAAACTTCTTTCATGTATTTATGCGGTTACTATGGGAAAAAAGGATTATGTTAATGAGTCATCATGTCTTAAATCTTTCAAAGGTTTAAATTTATTTATTGGACTATCATCAACAAGAATACATTGTTATTATTGATGACCCCAAATAACGTTTTATTCAATTAATTCACTTTAAATATTTTTTTAATTTATCCATTGTTTTTAATATAAAATTATGAAGTTAAAATCATTTGGAACAAAACTTTTACTACTCTCACATTACAAACTCATACCATTTTGTGAACACAAATGCTAATTTTTTGGTATAGAAGAGAAATTTGTGTTCCCTAACTCAAGGTTAAGACTTAATTTTCTTCAAATTTATCTTTGAATCCCATTTACTATTTCTGGTCACCCACTACGCTCACATTGTACATACTTTTAATACCATTTATAATTTTTCTTTAGTTAATAATTGAATGAAATAACTTCAAATTAGAAACAAATTAGAAACATATTTTCTACCTAGTTGTGATATAACCATCATCGACTCAATTTCTCATATAACATTATTTGCACTTTTATTTTCTCATCTAGCACTCTTTTATTTTTATTTTTATATCTAGCACCTTTTTTTTTATTTCCCAATCAATCACTGTTCCAAAAGTAAAAAATAAATAAAAAATAATAATAATTTTGAATGCATTAAAAAAAATATTTTTAATGTTTAAAATAGTTAGAAAAATAATTAATAAATAAAGAAATGAGTTTTTACAAAAAAAAATAAAAAAATAGTAAATTAAAAATGTTTAGTTTAATTTTTTTTAAGAATGAAGAAAATAAAAAATTAAATCCTACAACAACATAAAAGTTGAATCTCTAAACATAAATTAGTATTTATTTTTATTATTACTGGTGATGTAATCTTGTTAATTTCAAATAAAAAATACATAACATAATTCTAAAAAAATCAAAGTCAATTAGTATTAATGAGTAGTGGACACTTAGATAATATTGAAGTGTCTACTCTAAATGCAAAATCTTTTAAAAAAAAAAACTAATGCAAATGCTACACTTAATGCTTAAAAATGAGAAGAAAAAAAAAATGTAAAAATAAATAAATATAGAAAATAAAAACAACAACAATAAAAAAAAATTAAAAAATAACATAAAAAATATCAATAACTAAAAACAGAAAAATATAAAATAAAGGCAAAACAAAATAAGATACAGATAAAAGATATAAAAAAAATCTAATTAATACTATTCGACTTTGGTTTTATTATAATTATGACATGTATTTTTTACTTGAAATTAACTTGATTACATCATTAATAATAATAAAAAATATTAATTTATGTTTATAAATTCAACTTTTATGTTGTTGTAGAATTTAATTTTTATTTTCTTCATTCTTAAAAAAAATAAATTTTAAACTAAACACTTTTAATTTATTTTTTTTTCTTTTTATTTTGTAAAAAATCATTTCTTTATTCATTAATTATATTTTAATTATTTTAAACATTAAATTTTTTTTTTACAACCAATACATTTATTTTTTTAATACATTTAAAATTAAAATTATCAATTTTTTTAATTTATTAATTGTTTATACGATGTTAAATAGAAAAAAAAAAAGAGTATTAGATAGAAAAAAAATATAAATAAAACAATAAAAGTAAAAATAGTGTTATATGCTAAACAACTTCACAATCATCTCTACATTGTGGAAAAACATTATTTTTTTTATCTCTTATTTTGACATTGAAATATCCTAACACTATTTCCTTAACTCCGCATAGTACCAAATGTGTCCTTACCTATTGACTTAGCTCTTTTTTCCTTGTATACATTATATTTTGACCCTTGCCTTGCATAACTTTTTCATTTTATAATCTTTCCTCCATTTCATCTAATTTTTTAGGACTAAACTTTATTAACTCCTTAAGCTAAGAAATATACCAACAATCATAGATAAGTGAAGAATAATATTATCATATAATTTATTTTTAAATATGAAATAATTAATTTTCTATTCATATTATATTCAAAAGGATTCTAAATTTATCTCTTTTTTTTTAACTTTTATTTAACACGTGTGTAATTAATTAACTAGATAGAGAGGGAGAGAAAGATGAAAGAAAATAGTTTAGAAGTTTAGTGACGGCAGAGATACATAAATTAATTAAATATATATATATATATATATATATATATATAAAAATAAATAAGGGACTTCATATTTTATTTCTGCAATTTTTTATATTTATTTCTCGATTATTTTCGTCCAAATATTTTAATTTTGTCTTAGTTCTTGTCTATTTATACTCTATTAACTTATTTTTGCGATACATATTTTCTCTACTGAGCAATAAATTAAGTTTATTAGAAAAATAAAGAGTATTTCATATAAAAATATTTTTTTTTCACTAGAGAATTACGAATCTTTTAAATGATTAAATTTTGTTTGGTTGTTGAAAAATATTATCAAAAACATTAGTTTTCTACCGCATTAAATTAAATTATTTAATAAAAATAACATAATATAATTTTTAGTCGTTTTTTTATATTTTTACTCGGAAAAATTAATTTCCCACATAAGAATGTTTTGTTAGAAACTTAACCAAAAAACATTATCTATCAGAACTCCTTATTTTCTGGGAATGGTATATTTTAAACAGTAACTCGAACCTAAGAAAAATTAAAGTTTACTATCTTCTATACGCGTAATCCTAAATTTTTCCTTAATATGCATTAATCTTCTTACTTACTTTGTTTATTTTTTTAGGACTGTTTTGATTATTGAGTATTTATATTTTTCAAAATATTAATTAGATTTATTTTTATTTAATATTTTCTTTATGGAATGATTTAAGATAAGAATTATTGTAATTCAAAATAGAGATTATTAGAATAATTAAAGTCTTTCTTGACTTGTAATTAGGAAGTTTGATTACAAGAAAATATGACTTCCATACACAAAAATATGTCACATAAAGATAAGGGACATCTATTTGTTTTTCTTATAATAATGTCATTTTAGACTTTTCTAAAACCAAACTTTAAGTATCTCAGGCATAACTACCTTAGCTAATCTTCGTTTCCCTCAAGAATGCTTTTTAACAAATAATTTTTTATTTATAGGATTTGTTAGAATAAGGTTAATAAAAATAAAGTGTTTGTTTTAGAATGGAAAACAAAAAAAATTTTGTTAGAAATTGATAAGGGTCAAAATTTAAGTAAATTTATTTTTTTAAATAATAATAATTATGGTTAGAGATCTCGCATTAACTAGATATTATAATATTTCATTTTTCATAAGGAGTGCAAACCTCATCTTGTAAGTCAATTTTATGAGATTAAGTTAAACTTAAAATTCACTTCTTAATATGGTATCTTAAGAAAAATTTGTCGAACTCACCCGCTATCAGACTGTTATTTTAAGTTAAGGCTAAATTTTACTTCTTAACAGTTATCCATGTTTAATAAAAAAGTTTTTTTCTAAAAAAACTAAACAAATAGTTTCTATGCTAACATTATATTTAAATAACAAATACATTTTTATAAAAAATTTAAAAAAATTGAATAAAGTCATTACTTAGACGTCATACAAAATGAAACAAAGAAAAGTTCATCAATAGAATATTTAAATGGACGTTTAAGTGACGAGTCAAAAATTAATTTGAAATATGTTAACAAAATTATTTCACTCAAGTCATGAAAAACTTTCAAAGTCAAACAAAGAAGGTCATTTGAAGAATCAACAAAAGCTCAAGTGACATGTTCGTGCTCACTAAAAAAAATATAAACATCCCTCAATTCATCAATATTATAATAAAAAATTAAGTTAAGAAAATAAAGATATGTAATAGTTTTATTTTAGATATTCTCTCTCCTTCCTCTTTGTAAAAATAATATTAGATTTGTTTGTGGTAACTTTATAGTTTAAGAAAATTAGAACAATCAACATATGAATTGGGAAACCACTCTATTGTTATCATGTCTAAAACTTTATCCTCTAGTGATTTTTATTTGTATGTAATTTATCATGTTTCACTTTTTATTTGTCCTTCTAATATAGATAATTTATTTTTTTAAAGTATAGTTATGTATTGAATTTCGAAATTCTTGGTATGAAATTACAAAGAGAAATATAAATTCATCCTTTAAAATTGTTTTTGATTAAAATCATTTCAACATATTAAATTACTAAAAATAAATTTTAACATTATGGTTGGACTATGAGAAATTTTCATAAATGTAATTTTAAATTTTAAAGAAAGATATAGAAAGTGATTCATAGAATTGAATTTTTTTTCAATATACTTAATATAAGCAAAGAATACAACAATAGAACTTGATGTATAAATTGATAATAAGATGGTTTTTAATGAAGGAATATTCTTATCATTTGAGATTTTCTTAAAATTCATTCAGAATATTCTTAAATTTTATTGACAAAGAATTGCTATAAGTAATACTAAATTATGTTGTATGAATATTTCATAGAAGATACTTTAAACAAATTCACGGATATTATTTAGTTGACTTCATTCATTTTATTTTAATTTCAAATATTAATAATTATTAAAAAATAAATTATTTAATTAAAATTTGCATTTAGATTTAACCAGTAATTTTCTATTAATAGAATATTTAGCAATCAAGGAAAAATTAAAAACGAAATTTAAAAAAAAAATGTGAACCATAACTTACATCGTGGATATTGAAGAGAATGTATGTGCGGATAAGCTTGTTAATTTACGTTTTATTCATAGAGAGTATTTTTATTGGTACAATAAACTTTCATTTAATCTTTTCTTAAAGTTATTTAGTAATAGGTATAAATTACCTATTTATCGTTTCTGTTAATATATGAGTTTTGGTTTAATCCACTTATATATTTTTTTAATAATACTTTTTTTCATGTGGTAACAGATGATTGTAATTACTTGAAGTGTCAATGTGGCTGAGATGTCAAGTTTTATAATGATATGAGAGTTTTGGTAAACAAAAAAAAACTTACACCATGGATATGAATAATTCTATTATTATTCGAAGATTGCAAATTCCAAGTGAATGATAAATGCATTTCAACATATTTAATTGCAATCTAATATGCTTGTGTATAAAAGATACTAAAAAATCAAATAATGATGTAAATCACTTGCTTAAAATAATTAAAATTATTCTTCTCCTCATTCTCTTGATCTCAAATGAATCACCACTTAAGCTTCGAAGGAAAATACTGCAAGTAACAATAGTAAATAAAATAAGAACAAACATTGAAAAAAAATAATAAACATGAAATAAAATTAGCCAAAGTTGGAATCTAACTCTCACCTTTTCAATGAGTGATATATGGTATCACTACAAGACAAACATGAAATAGAACCCAAATTTAGAGACAAAAAATATATAATTAGTTGCTATAGTAATTAAATTAGAGACCATTTTAGAAACTAAAAAAATAATGGTTTCTAAATTAGTTTCTATTATTGTTAAATGGTTTCTAAATTGGTATCTAATTAACAACCAAGGTTTTAACTACCAATTTAGAAACTATTTAACAATAATATAAACTAATTTAGAAACCAAAATATTTTTAGTCTCTAAAATGGTCTCTAATTTAGTCACTATAGCAACTAATTATTTTTTGTCACTAAAAATTAATTTCTATTTTATGATTTTCTTGTAGTGTATGACTTAACTTTCTCTACATCAACTAGAACATTGCTCTTGCTGTAAAGATCGTACTTGTGGTAAAATTATATCCGAGACTATATATGTGAGAAGTTGTGAAAGAGTTGCACAAATAACCAAATTCACACAACTTAAAACATAAGCATACTTAAATACTTCGAGCCATTTCAAAGTCTCAAAGTCTTCTTCATTCATCAAGTGAGTGTATGCACCTTTCTTGCGTAAAGCTGCACAATTATTGATGAACATATATTTATTCACACTCACTAGCCTTATTCATAGATTATTGAACTATAATAATAAATAAATCCATTATTTTAATTAATATTCTTATAATTGGGTTTATTTGGGCCTTAACTATTATTATTGTTAATTCTGTGTTTTTAGAGTAAATTATCCAGAGGAAGCATCCACCTTTGTGAATGGGCCAAATATGTAAAAGTCCAAGTTGCTTCTTGAACCAAAACAGAAAAAATATTCTGAGGAGAAGAAAGAGAAAATAAAAGCTACAAGATTCCAGAAACAGAATTGGAAGCAAATCTTCTGCAAAATAAAAAGAATTATGGAAAGTGGAAACTGTTTACAAAATCTAAACTGCAATATTTTCCCAAGATCCTTGGAGCAGAAAAGTCTATAAAAAGACACAAGCATCAAGGAGGAAAGGGAGAGCTTCATAGGGTTTTCTTAGTTTATTTTCTTCTTAGTAATTCTTTTGTTTTGCCTCCGCATGGAAGGCTAAACCTTTTTGGTTGATTCTTTTGTAATTCCCCATTGAGTTCTGAGGTTTTGTTCAATAAAAGTTTCGATTTTTAATTCTCTAAAGCAGTTGTTTTTATTGTCTAATCTTCTGGAAAACTGGTTTTTGTGAGAGGTTGTACTTGAACGCATGATTGAGAGTCTTCCTTATCTTAAACTTTGGTTTCTTAGTTAGTTCGCATTGTCCTAATTAATTTCTTGGGCGCATGATTCAGGGGAGAGGAGGTAAGCATTCCCATGGAGTATACGCATGAAACAAAATGGGTATTGATTAAACTAGTAGACGCATGCTTTACTGGTGAGTTTCAGTTGAATCAGATCGGCGCATGTTCAATCTGGTTTAGCTCTGTTGGAGGATTGAAAAAAGATTAATCTTTAGAGAACCTATGAAGAATTCAATGGTGGAAAAACTTGGGATCAACCGCTTTTTATTTGCTATTTTAATCTCTTTTATATTTTATGCACAACTATCTCAAACCCCCTTTTTCTCTTTATTGTTATTGCTAACTTTTATTGCTTGCAGATAGATTTTAAACCCTGGTCAATTGATTTTACTATTGGATTCGTTGGGAGACGACTTGGGGACATTTGTCCGCAATTATACTATCATCTCTCTAGTGTTAGACAAGTCTACGCTAGAATCATATTAATTTGACAGCAAAACGACAGCTATCAATTATGTCACACATGTTATATATGTTGCACAAAGACACCAAACAAAGTTTATAGATAAAAAAATACACTGAGGAAAAGGCTTACTATAGAAAGAGTGATATCTGATAATGAACAATCCTGCAGATGGAAAATTGTTGCCATTTTCTTTAGCAACCTTCAAAGTCCCAATGTTTGAGCATTATTAGATCTTAAATGAAGTACTATATATATTAAAAATATATACATGTGTGTAAAATTTGAAACATAAGAGTAATAAACTTATACACAGACTCACCATATACATGTAATCATTATGACCCCATGACATGACAATGTTGTCTAGTCCACATCCTTCAGTGTAGATCCCATTTTTAGTGTTATAAGCATAGCATTTGTAATCAGGGTTGTCCTTAAAATACTTCATAAGGAATGAAATTGGGATAATTAATAATTGATTAAGAAAAAAAAACACTTCATCTGCTATTGGACGATTCATAATATGTAGTCTCATGCATGATGTGATATTCTCGATGAAGTGGTGTGTTGAAGATCTCACATCGACTAAATAAGCATTTCATATTACATAAATCTTACTTTATAAATCGGATTTATAAGATTGAGTTATACTTAAACTTCGTTTTAAAATCTTGTTGGGAAAATTGGTACCTTATGATGAATATTTGACTTGTCAAAGACACAACCTACAAGAAATGTATCTCCTGCAAATATCCCATTAACCATTCAATTCAATTAAAAGGTTGAATTCAAACTTAAAAAAAAAGCTAATTATTATGCAAATAATGATAATAATGATTGAATAAGAGAAGAAAGGTTCTCACCAAAAACAGCCAATTGAGGAAGCTCACCAAAAGCAGGAAGGACAAGAATCTTTCTGAGATCTGAAAAGTCAACAATATCATGTGAGTCCCTATTGGTTGAAAGAAATAATAAGATCTAAATATTCAAATCATAGGGTCAAATAAAGATAAGAATAATCATCCCTTCTAAATTATATATTAAACTTTTAGTAAACAATCTTGCATAAAAAAAACAAAAAGAGAAAAACTTTTAACATATTTATTATTGTTCTTAATTCATAGAAATAAAATAATATATCGGAAACGAAAGTATCATCATTGTTTATAAGTGTAAGCCAAAGAGTCTACGATGAGGTAAATTTTGTATATAGATAAAAAAAATTATTATAAATTTATAAGTGGAAATCATTTAGTAACATATGCAAATGATTATTTATCAAAGTTATACCAACACGGTGTATCTTAACTAAATATTGCTATAATTTATTATTACAATTTCTTTCATAACTTCCGCTACCATTAGTAATTACATCAATTACCTTCTAATATAACATGGAATTTTTTCTTAATTCTTTCATTGTGCAAGAAATATTATAATGTCAATCTATATTTTTACAAGATTTCAATTTAAACAAATCTAAGCTTTCAACATCTATAGAACAATTTTTTAATCTCTATTCTTTTAGAAAGTTCATCCTTCATATCTTGAAATTTATGACAACAGTAATATCAACTTCAACTGCTCCTTAATTTTCGATAATCCTTTGAAGATGCTTGGGGTGATGAAATTTTATTATTATTCGAAGAAGCATTTCAACATCATTTAGTAAATCGCTGGTCTCACAAGGTTCACCATCACCATTTAAGCTTCACTGGGAAATACTGCAATGCAAGTGGCCAAATTCAAAGAAAATAAGAACCCCACATATAAATATATGTCAACAAGAACAGTGACAAAATAAAATAAAATAAAATATTCACCTTCTCGATCAGTGACATATAGTATGGCTTAACTTTCTCCACGTCGACCAGAACTTTGCTCTTGCTATAGAGATCATATTTGCTGCATGAATGTACAAAATTATATATATATAAATATATATATATATATATATATATATTATTTAAAGGTTCATTATGTATTGAGAAGAAGTTATGACACTAAAATAAACAAATAGTCAAAATTATAAATACATACTTGAATACTTCGAGCCATTTCAAATTCTCAACGTCTTCTTCATTCATCAAATGAGTATATGCACCTTCCTTGTGTAGAGCTGCAAATTTAATTATAAGTTGTTGTCATTTACGTGGTAATGGAGAATGGTGGAACATATACATAGAAGATAAAAATATATATATATGGTCGGTGTCGAAACTGCTTACGATAGAAAGAGTGAAATCTGATTATGAACAATCCTGCAGATGGCAAAGTGCTGCCATTTTTCTTAGCAACCTGCACATTCCAATGCACCACCATGTATGGATTCATGCATTATCAGATATTTTTACACACACACACACACACACACACACACACACACATATATATATATATATATAAATTCGTGTGGTGAAGTTTATATGCATGTATAGGCTCACCAAATACATGTATTCATCGTGTCCCCATGACATCATTACGTTCTGCAGTCCACATCCTTCGGTGTAGATTCCATTCTTAGTTTTATATCCAGGGCATTGGTAATCTGGGTTGTTCTTGAAATACTGCATATTCATCAGGATGCAATCAGGGTTTGCGTTGATAATCAATTCAAGAATAAAATGTTTCTTAATTGATCACACGAAATTGATTACCTTATGATGAATATTTGACTCATCAAAGGCACAGCCTAAAGGGAATGTATCTCCTGCAACAAACATGCCCTTAACTTGTTCGATCAAATGCCGAATTCAAATTTCAAAACAAATTGGAATAAAGAAACAGAACAAGAAACAAAGATCATGTAAGTGTACACGCGTATAATAAGGATTAAATTAGATAAGAAGGGTTCTTACCAACAACAGCCCATTGAGGAAGTGCACCAAAGCGAGGAAGAAGAAGGATCTTTCCAAGATCTGAAACAAACCACTAACATCATATACATATACCGATCTCTCTTTCTATCACGTTGCAAATTTAAAATTGATCAAGCTTTTAATTTGCATGTATATATACAGTATTTACCATGGATAAGAGCGGTCAAATGCAACCAATCTTGATCAGGATAGTCCTTTCTGATGGCCTCAGCAGATTGCAACAAATGTTGAATTTGAGCTTCGTCCAAATCAGGATCGCTGTCATCCACCACCTCATTCAGCAGTTCACAACATTCCCATATGCCCATTTCAGCTTTGTCCAGTATCACATATATCTCCCTCATTCTCTTGGCCTAGATCCATATCAATCATTATCAATTATTCGCAATTTCCATTTTAATCAGCATTGTCATTCATAGTTTGAAAATGGAAATCCATATAAGTATTGGTGAAAACAATTCAACATATTGCTTTGCTTACAAAGTCATATGTCTGGTTTGTGTGTTGCAACCTATAAAATTCCTCCACGCCTTTTTGTCTTTCGCTTTCAATGTTATAATCTCTGCCATATACCAGTTTCATTAAAAAGGGAACTTTAAAATCATATGTAAAGAATACTTGAAATTAAAAACACAAGTAGTTAACTGAACATATGAAATTAAAAACGCAGGTAGTTAACTGAACGTATGAAATTAAAAACCTGAAGGAGTGGCCATATGAATTGATATCTGGAGCCATAAATCCATCTTTTGCCTCATTGTTATTCTTTGGCACGTTATTCCCTTGTTGAAGTTGTGAACGTATGCATGCAATATGACCATGAGAAATTAGTTTGTGCATCGTAAAGGACGAAAACAAAAGCTAGCAAAAATAATATTGATGCTTACCAAGTGCAGGTTGGTCATTGAGGATGGTCATTTTGTTCTCCAGTGAGAAGTGAAAGGATTGGGGAAGAGAAGAAAATAGAGAAGAAAAGAAAATGACAAGGAAATGGATGTGGTATTTATTTGAAAAAAGTATAGGGTATTTATACTCCCATGAATTTAAGTTGGTTAATTGATGTTTTGCAATGTTGATTTGTCCTTTGTTGTTTTTTGGGGTTTGTAGAGGTTTTATTAGTTGTTGATAGGAGGTTAAGGTTCTATTTAAGAAGAGGTTAAGAGTTTTATTTATAAGAATTGAATCATTCTAAAATGTTTGATATTTATTTATTTTAAAATGTTTTATATTTATTTATCTAAACCACCATACTCTATCTCTGGTTTAAGGACTTAGTTTTGTTGAAAGATGATAAAATAAATAATAAAATGTGATATTATAATAAAAAGATTATTTATAGTTAATTATTTAGTGTTGGAGATAAAAGAAGTAATAAAGTAAAGAATGTTTCACATAACATAAATTATTAAAATAATTTTAACTAAATTATAAATATTCATATTTTATTAATTATATAGTTATTTTTATGTTATAAAAAATATAAAAAAATAATTTATACACAACTTGTAAAATTAACATTTTGATGTAAATATTTTTCTTGAACATATATCTAAATAATGAGAAATTTTAATTACTATTATAACTTAAACTTATGTGTATGTAAAAAAAGGGGGAGAAAATTTATCATATACTATTAAATAAATTATTTCCTGTTTTTTTTTAGTAACAAGAATATATTTATATATATAAAGAGACAGTTAGAATTTAACTCGTATACAATCAAAAGATAAAAAAAATTTAACACCATTATATATTTTCAATAATTAATAAATTTAAGAGCTAAAGATGTTGTTACATCTTACATTGCAATTCAGACAAAAGGTATCTTATCCGCAAAAGGGATCACGTCCAAGCTTCTTATCTCTATATGGAATGTAATTTGAGTTTAAAACATTCCTTCTTTGTATACTTGTGTACAATTAGACACTTTTTTTCACAACAATATATTATTATTCATGAATATATTATTTTTCATGAATGTTATTTATGATTATTATGTTATGTATAAGAACTAGTCCATCACTATAAATCATTTTTAAGAATTAATTCTTCTTACGTGACGTTCTTGTTTCTTACTTGTTGTTTTGAAGTTGTTAGGTGGCATAATAGGTTTAACAAACTTTTGTTATGATAAGTTCTGATATTAAATTAAAAAGTGGATTTTAAATTCAACTTAATCTTATAAAACTGACTTATAATTTGAGGTTTATACTCACTTATATAGTATTATGAAATGTCCTTATCTATAGTCGATGTGAAATTTCCAACAAACATTTATGGGTTATGTCATTCTTTACCCGTATCACGGGCTCATAGGATTGAGGTTTGCACCCATATAAACCCAACAAATACTCGCTAGGACAGGCTCGAAAATGGCTCTAATACCATATTACAAAGTGATCTTTAAGCCTAACTCAACCCCCATAAAACCGGCTCATAAGGTTAAGGTTTGCACCCACTTATATACAATGAAAGACTTTAATCTCTAGTCGATGTGGGATCTCCAACAAGCATCAATATCATATTCCCATATTTTTTATCCAATCTAGTTTTTTTTTTAAAAAACTTCTCTCATGTTATTTCTTCGATTACTACGAGAAAAAAGAATTATGTTAATGAGTCATCATGTCTTAAACCTTTCAAAGGTTTAAATTTATTTGTTGGACTATCATCAACAAGAATAAATTGTTATCGTTGATGACTCCAAATAACCCTTTATTCAATTAATTCACTTTAAATAAATTTTTAATTTATCCATTGTTTTTAATATATAATCCTAAAGTTAAAATCATTTGGAACAAAACTTTTACTACTCTTACATTACAATCTCATATCATTTTGTGAACACAAATGCTATTTTTTTGGTTTAGAAGAGAATTTTATGTACTCTAACTCAAGGTTAAGACTTAATTTTCTTCAAATCTATCTCTGAATCTCATTTACTATTTTTGTCACCCACTACACTGACATTGTACATATTTTTAATACCATTTATAATTTTTCTTTAGTTAATAAATGAATGAAAGTACTTCATATTAGAAACATATTTACACTTTTATTTTCTCATCTAGCACCCTTTTGTTTTTATTTTCATATTTAGCACCTTTTTTTTTATTTCTCTATCTATCACTCTTTCAAAAGTAAAAAATATAATAATAAATAAACAAAATTGATAATTTTAATTTTGAATGCATTATAAAAATAAATATTTTTAATGTTTAAAATAGTTAGAAATATAATTAATGAATAAATAAATGTGTTTTTACAAAATAAAAAAAAGTAGTAAATTGAAAATGTTTAGTTTATTTTTTTTAAGAATGAAGAAAATAAAAAATTAAATCCTACAACAACATAAAAGTTGAATCTATAAACATAAATTAGTATTTATTTTTATTATTATTGATTATGTAATCTTGTTAATTTTAAGTAAAAAATACATAACATAATTATAAAAAAAATCTAAATCAATTAGTATTAATTAGTAGTTGACACACAGATAATATTGAAGTGTTTACCCTAAATACAAAATATTTTTTAAATAAACAATGTAAATACTACACTTAATACTTCAAAATGAGAAGAAAAAAATTGTAAAAATAAAAACAGCAACAATAAAAATAAAAAGAGAAATAAATAAAGAATAACAAAAATAATAATAATAACTAAAAACAAAAAAAATATATAAAATAAAGACAAAACAAAATAAGATAAAGATAAAAGATATAAAAAAATTCTAATTAATACTATTTGACTTTGGTTTTTTTATAATTATGTCATGAAATTAACTTGATTACATCATTAATTATAAAAAAAGAAATACTAATTCATGTTTATAGATTCAACTTTATTTTGTTGTAGGGTTTAATTTTTATTTTCTTCATTCTTAAAAACATGAATTTTAAATTTTAAATTTATTATTATTTTTTTATTTTGTAAAAATTCATTTCTTTATTCATTAATTATATTTTAACTATTTTAAACATAAAAAATAGTATTGTGTAACGTAACAATCATCTCTACATGGTTTTCATTTTCTTTATGTGTTATTATGACATTGAAATATCCTAACATATAGATACCGTCTTTAACCCACCCCACATAGTACCAAATGTTTCCTTACATGGCTTAGCTCTTATTTTTCCTTGTATACATTATATTTTGACCCTTGCCTTGCTTTTCATTTTATAATCTTTCCTCCATTTCATCTAATTTTTTAGGACTAAACTTTATTAACTCCTTATGATAAAAAATATACTACAATCATAGATAAGTGAAGAATAGTATTATCATATAATTTATTTTTAAATATGAAATAATTAATATTTTATACATATTATAGCTATTACGAAGTAGACTTTAAGCCTAATTCAACTCCATAAAATTGGCTCATGAGGTGAGGTTTGCACCCACTTATATACACAATGAAATGTTCTCATCTCTAGTCGATGTGGGATCTCCAACACACCTCTCACACCGAGAGCGACAGCTCGTGCGTGAGATAACATATGATGGGTGGTCCGATAACAACCCAATAACGGGTGGCCTGATAAGCCTAACAAATACTCACTAGGATAGACTCGAAATGACTCTAATACCATATTACGAAGTGAACTTTAAACTTAACTCAACCCCATAAAATCGGCTCATGAGGTGAGGTTTGCACTCACTTATATACACAATGAAATGTCCGCATCTCTAGTCGATGCGAGATCTACAACAATATCCAAAGGGATTCTAAATTTATCTCTTTTTTTTTAACTTTTATTTAACACGTGTGTAATTAATTAACTAGAGAGGGAGAGAAAGATGAAAGAAATTATTTTAGAAGTTTAGTGACGGCAAAGATACATAAATTAATTAAAAAATATAAGGGACTTCATATTTTATTTCTGCAACTTTTTATATTTATTTCTCGATTATTTTCGTCCAAATATTTTAATTTTTTGTCTTAGTTATTGTCTATTTATACTCTATTAACTTATTTTTGCGATACATATTTTCTCTACTGAGCAATAAATTAAGTTTATTAGAAAAATAAAGAGTATTTCATATAAAAATATATTTTTTTCACTCCAGAATTACGAATTTTTAAATGATTAAATTTTGTTTGGTTGGTGAAAAATATTATCAAAAACATTAGTTTTCTACCGCATTAAATTAAATTATTTAATAAAAATAACATAATATAATTTTTAGTGGTTTTTTTATTTTTACTCGGAAAAATTAATTTCCCACATAAGAATGTTTTGTTAGAAACTTACCCAAAAAACATTATCTATCAGAACTCCTTATTTTCTGGGAATGGTATATTTTAAACAGTAAATCGAACCTAAGAAAAATTTAAAGTTTACTATCTTCTATACGCGTAATCCTAAATTTTTCCTTAATATGCATTAATCTTCTTACTTACTTTGTTTATTTTTTTTACGAAAGAATATTCTCTGTTTTATTCAATCTGTCTTTTATCTATAGCAATGATACATATTTACATTCTGTAATTAAGACTAATTATAGTGATTATATTCCTATAATTAAGTCTAATTATAGACTCATTAATAGTGATTATATTCCTGTAATTAAGTCTAATTAAGTCTAATAATGATTTTGTCCGGTAATATCCCTCAAGTTGGAGCATGTAAGTCTTGAATGCCCAACTTGACCAAGATGGCTCCAAACTTTTTAGCATCGAGAGCTCTGGTGAAAAGGTCAGCTAGTTGTGTATGTGTGGGCACATAGGATGGAAGAAGGCGCTTGTGAATGATTTCATCTCAAACAAAGTGGCAGTCAACTTCAATGTGTTTGGTGCGTTCGTGGAAGACCGGGTTTTTAGCAATGTGAAGTGTTGCTTGACTATCACAATAAAGACGAATTGGGTCAGGATGAGGAACATGTAGAGAAGCGAGAATGTCTTTAATCCACTTTAATTCTCGGGTGGTCTTAGCCATTGATCGATATTCAGCCTCAGCAGAGGAGGCAGAAACCGTTTGTTGTTTCTGGGTTTTCCAAGAGATTGGGGAAGTGCCGAGTTGAATAAACCATCCGGTGAGAGATTTCCGTGTCAGTGGACAACTTGCCCAATCAGAATCACACCACCCAAAGAGTTGTAAGTTGTTCTCTCGAGGTAGGAGTATTCCTTGTCCAGGATGCCCCTTTAAATATCGAACAACACGAAGAGCAGCTTGCCAATGCTCGGAGCGTGGATTTTGCATAAATTGAGATAAAGCTTGGACACTGTAGGCAAGGTCAGGTCGAGTGAAACACAGATAAATTAACCTCCCAACAAGTCTACGATAAGTAGCCGGGTCAGAAAGAAAAGAACCAGTAGCGGAGCTCAATTTGTGATTTTCTTCACATGGTGTAGTGGCGGGCTTCGCACCCAACAATCCGACTTCAGTAATGATATCTAAGGCATATTTCCTCTGACAAAGGAAGATTCTGTTGGGGGAGCGAGCAACTTCAACCCCCAGGAAGTACTTGAGGCGGCCTAAATCTTTCATATGAAAGCATTGATTTAAGTAGCCTTTAAAACATTGGATGGCAGTACCATTATTCCCTGCAATCACAAGATCATCAACGTAGACTAGCACAACCAACTGTATGTCATTATTATTGAGAGTAAACAGGGAATGATCCTTCGGGGATTGTTGGAAGCCGTAACGAGTGAGAGAAGAAGATAGTTTAGCAAACCAACACCTGGGGGCCTGTCGGAGGCCATATAGAGACTTTTGAAGCTTGCACACTACCCCTGATTGAGATTCTTGGAAGCCAGGAGGGAGTTTCATATAAACCTCATCATCAAGATCACCATGGAGAAACGCATTGTGAACGTCCATCTGATGAAGCTCCCAATCTTTTGCGGCTGCTACTGCTAGAGTTGTGCGAATGGTTACCGTCTTTACGACAGGAGAAAACGTCTCGTTGTAATCCAAACCCTCCACTTGATGATTGCCAAGAATTACCAATCGAGCCTTGAATCTTTCAATTGTTCCATCCGAGTTGTATTTGATTTTGTAGATCCATTTACACCCAAGTGCCTTCTTTCCAGGAGGGAGAGCGGTGAGTTTCCAGGTGTCATTGAGTTCGAGAGCATGAATCTCCTGTGCCATAGCATCACGCCACCGGGGTTCTCGGACCGCTTGAGAAAAGAACAGGGGTTCCTGCTCGGTGTGTAAAGAGGCAAGAAAACTTTGATGATGGTTAGAAAAGGAATCACAATTCACAAAATCATGTATAGGATACAAAACACCTGAGGATTCTGTTGAAGGAGGTGACGGAACAGAGGGGCTTGACGGTATCGTGGTGGCTGCGACAAAATCGCGTAACCGTACGGAAGGCAGCTTCGCGCGATGCCCTCGCGCAAGGGGAACCACGGCCGTCAGCGGTGGTGAAGAAACCGACGGCGCCGTCTCCGTCGGACGCGGCGGTGGATCCACGGGTAGCGTCGAGGCTTCTATACACGGATCAGAGTCGTTGATAGTGTGGTCGAAGTCATCTGTGAGGGTAGCATCCTCCTTGGCTGGGATGGGAGATGCAATGGGTTGGTTGACGATGCATTCATCTAGGTTTGAGGAGGCAACTTCATGAAGAAAATGTGGGTCCGTTCCAGTTTCTAAAGAGTTGGCAATAATTGGGTTTTGCAATGGTGGTGCAGTGTCCATCTTTTTGGCTTCAAAATATGGAAATTTATTTTCGAAAAAATGTACATCACGAGAGACAAAGAAAGTTTATGTTTCCAAATCAAATAATTTCCATCCTTTTTGGCCATATGGATACCCGACAAACACACATTTTCGGCTACAACTATCAAATTTATCCCGCTGTCTATTTTGATTATGAGCATAACATAATGAACCAAATACTCGTAAGTGCGCGTAGCTGGGTACACATCCATGGATCACTTCATAAGGGGTTTTTCCTTTTAGAATGGAGGATGGTGTGAGATTGATTAAGTAGCCTGCAGTCAAAACGCATTCCCCCCAAAATTTAATGTGAAGATTGCCTTGAAACCGTAATGACCGAGCAACATTCAGAATATGCCGATGCTTGCGTTTGACGCGTCCATTTTGTTGCGGGGTCCCGACACAGGAAGTTTGGTGAAGGATACCTTGTTGAATGAAATAGTGTTTTAGACACATGAATTCAGTTCCATTGTCAGAGCGAACCATTTTAACACATTTGTTGTATTGCCTCTCAACGAGTGTGAAATTTTTTTTCAAAGTCACTGATACCTCTGTTTTTTCTTTTAACAAATAGATCCAAACTGCCCGTGAACAATCATCCACAATTGTCAAAAAATATGAAGCACCACAGGATGAAGGAGTTTTATAAGGACCCCATAAGTCACAATGAATTAAATCAAAAATATTCAAAGCTTGATGCGCACTTAAGAAAAACTTATCTCTCGTTTGTTTCGATTTTTCACAAACTTCACAAACTGTATTCAACTCATCACGAGTACATTTCCCACTTATATCAGGAAGCATTTGCACAATCTGAAATGACGGATGTCCTAATCTTTGGTGCCAAAGTGCTAGTTGATTTTCCATCTTGACATGACATGCTTGAGTCTTCCGTACCCCACGATACCAATAAAGCCCATCTTTCCGTTCACCTGCTCCAATCAGCGTCCTCGAAGTGCGGTCCTGTATAATACACAATTTATCAGTGAATGTTACAACACAATTTTCTTCATCCGTCAATTGAGGTACTGAAAGTAAATTGCATTTTAATTTGGGAACATAAAGGACATTTTTCAATTCAAGTCCTTCTTCAAGAGTCATTGTTCCCTGTTCGCAAGCTAGAACACGTTCACCATCGGGTAACCCTACGGGGCACCTTTGTATAGTTTCCTTTTCACTCAAATTTTCCAGTGACCCAGTCATATGGTTTGATGCCCCACTGTCAATAATCCACAAATCCCAAATGCTCTTACCAGTCATTTTCTCTGATTCATTTGATTTTTGTTTGCTGATCATATCAACCAGTACCTTCCATTGTTCATTGGTCAGACCTGCCATCTCAAGTTTCTTATCGTCATTGTTGGCTTGACTGTTGCTTCCACTAGCGTGTGCCACATTTGCACGTATCGGGTTACCTTTGTTTCGCATCCCTTGGCGTCCCCTGCCGTTCCATTTGCCTTCACTTTTTGGTTTGTCACCCCACCATTCGGGATATCCGATCAATTGGAAGCATCCCTTCATGTCATGACCATTTTTACCGCAATGACTGCACGTCATTAATTTTTCTACCATATCTCCACGCCCTTTTTCTTTGTAATTGGCCTGCATCGCGAGACCCACGACCAACCCCCTTTCTTCCGTTGATTTGGCCATCATTCTCACTCTTTCTTCTTGTACCAACATAGCATATACGCGGTTCAGAGACGGCAATGGATCTGAGGCCAGAATGTTTGATCTTACTGTCCCGTAGCTTGCGTCTTCCAACCTCATAAGGAGTTGATGAACCTTCTCCTCCTCCCTTCGTTTTTCCAACTGAGCACCAATCCCACACTTGCATCCACCACACGTACAAGATGGAATTTTGTCACTGTTAGCAAGCTCATCCCAAAGGACCTTCAATTTTCCAAAGTAAGTTGCCACCACCATTCCCTCCTGCTTGCATCTTGACAAGTCCGACCTTAGTTGTTGAATTCTAGGTCCATTCACGACCGAGAATCTTTCTTTAATGTCTTCCCACAAGTTATGTGCAGTCTCAGCATATGCTACTGTGGATCGTAAGCTTGGTTCAATGGTGTTTAGAATCCAAGATACAATCATGGACTGCACGGTCCACCAATCTTCAAGGTCGGGTGCCTGGTTGGATATGCGTTCCATCAATGAAACCCCATTTTCTCCGGGCACAAAGCGAGATCTTTACTGCTCTTGCCCATTCGTCGTAATTTTCTCCGCGCAATTGGACTTGCGTAATTATGTTTCCGGGATTGTCACTCGCGTTGAGATCATATGACGAGTAGGTCTTCTTAGCACCTCCTCCTTCGTGCTCTGCTTTGTTGGCATTATTCTTTTCTGGTGCATCTGCCATGGTTGTGCACCGTTGCCTTTGCTTTGTGTTTGTCGGGTATCAGAGTTTTGTGCTCTGATACCATGAAAGAATATTCTCTGTTTTATTCAATCTGTCTTTCATCTATAACAATGATACATATATATATAATCATAGCATTAGAACCGTACAGATTCTTTTTCTCACATAACATCTGTAATTAAGACTAATTATAGTGATTATATTCCTATAATTAAGTCTAATTATAGACTCATTAATAGTGATTATATTCCTGTAATTAAGTCTAATAATGATTTTGTCCGGTAATAGTTTTGATTATTGAGTATTTATATTTTTCAAAATATTAATTAGATTTATTTTTATTTAATATTTTCTTTATGGAATGATTTAAGATAAGAATTACTATAATTCAAAATAGAGATTATTAGAATAATTAAAGTCTTTCTTGACTTGTAATTAGGAAGTTTGATTACAAGAAAATATGATTTCCATATTAAAAAATATGTCACATAGAGATAAGAGACATCTATTTGTTTTTCTTATAATAATGTCATTTTAGACTTTTCTAAAACCAAACTTTAAGTATCTCAGGCATAACTACCTTAGCTAATTTTCGTTTCCCTGAAGAATGCTTTTTAACAAATAATTCTTTATTTATAGGATTTGTTAGAATAAGGTTAATAAAAATAAAGTGTTTGTCTTTTAAGTATAAGCTATTCGAAATGTTTTGATACTAACTTGACTTAGAATGGAAAACAAAAAAATAATGTATTTTTTTAGAAATTTTCAAAATTTTAGTAAATTTATTTTTTAAAATAATAACAATTATTGTTAGAGATCTCGCATCAACTAGATATTATAATATTTTATTCTTCATAAGGAGTGTAAACCTCATCATATAAGTCAGTTTTATGAGATTAAGTTAAACTTAAAATCCATTTCTTAATATGGTATCTTAACGGGAGTTTATCGGACTTATGGTATCATCCGCTATCGGACCGTTATCTTGAGTTAAGTTTAAATTTTACTTTTTAACCGTTATCCATATTTAATAAAATAGTTTTTTTTAAATAAACTAAACAAATTGTTTCTATGCTAACATTATATTTTAATCCCAAATACATTTTTATAAAAAAAATTAGAAAATTGATTAAAGTCATTACTTAAACGTCATACAAAATGAAACAAAGAAAATTTCATCACTAGAATATTTAAATGGACGTTTAAGTGATGAGTCAAAAATTAATTTGAAATATGTTAAAAAATTATTTCACTCAGATCATGAAAAACTTTCAAAGTCAAACAAAGAAGGTCATTTGAAGAATCAACAAAAGCTCAAGTGACATGTTCGTGCTCACTAAAAAAAATATAAACATCCCTCAATTCATCAATATTATAATAAGAAATTAAGTTAAGAAAATAAAGATATGTAATAGTTTTATTTTAGATATTCTCTCTCCTTCCTCTTTTGTAAAAATAATATTAGGTTTGTTTGTGTAACTTTAAGGTTTAAGAAAATTAGAACAATCAACATAGGAATTGGAAACCACTCTATTGTTATCATGTCTAAAACTTATCATCTAGTGATTTTTATATGTATGTAATTTATCATGTCTCACTTTTTATCTCTCATTCTAATATTGATAGATTTTTTTTTAAAAGTATAGTTATGTATTGAATTTCAAAATTCTTGATATGAAATTACAAATAGAAATACAAATTCATCCTTTAAAATTGTTTTTGATTAAAATCATTTCAACATATTAAATTACTTAAAAATAAATTTTAACATAATGGTTGTACTATGAGAAAATTCCATAAATGTATTTTTAAATTTTAAAGAAAGATATAAAAAGTGATTCATAGAATTGATTTTTTTTCAATATACTTAATATAAGCAAAAATACAGGAATAGAACTTGATGTATAAATTGATAATAATATGGTCTTTTAATGAAGGAATATTCTTATCATTTGAGAATATTCTTAAAATTCATTCAGAATATTCTTAAATTTTATTGACAAGGAATTGCTATAAGTAATACTAAATTATGTTGTATGAATATTTCATAGAAGATATTTTAAACGAATTTACGGATATTATTTAGTTGACATCATTTTATTTTAATTTCAAATATTAATAATTATTATAAAATAAATTATGTACTGGTATGGACCGACCGATCATTACCATGACTTGGTCTCCCTGACTGAGACCCCCACGGACGGTCAGGCCGACCGACACACTTAACCATTAACGCTCAAACCAAGGTCAGTGAAGCTAAACTACCATTAAGAATTAGGTAATGCAACCGATAATTGTCGTTTTGCTGTCAAATTAATATGATTCTAGCATAGACTTGTCTAACACTAGAGAGATGATAGTATAATTGTGGTCAAATAACCTCAAGTCGTCTCCCACTGAATCCAATAGTAAAATCAGTAGATCAGTGTTTAGAATCTATTTGCAAGCAATAAAAGTTAGCAATAACAATAATAATAAAAAGGGGTTGAGATAGTTGTGCAGAAAATATAAAAGAGATTAAAATAAAGAATAAAAAGTTGTTGATCACCAAGTTCTTCCACCATTGAATTCTTCACAGGTTCTCTAAAGATTAATCTTTTCTTAATCCTCCAATAGAGCTAAACCATATTGAACATGCGTCGATCTAATTCAACTAAAACTCACCAGTAAAACATGCGTCTACTGGTTTAATCAATACCCACTTTGTTCCATGCATATACTCCATGGGAATGCTTGCCTCCTCTTTCTTGAAACATGCGTCCAAGAAATTAATTAGAACAATGCGAACGAAGTAAGAAACCAAAGTTTAAGATAAGAAAGACTCTCAATCATGCGTTCAAGTACAACCTCTCACAAAAAACAGCTTTCCAAGAGTTTAGACTATTAAAATAACTTGCTATAGAGAATTAAAAATCGAAACTTTTATTGAACAAAACCTCATAACTCAATGGGGAATTACAAAAGAATCAACCAAAAAGGTTTAGCCTTTCATGCAGAGGCAAAACAAAATATTAATGCAGAGGTCAGTGATTCATAGAATTGAATTTTTTTCCAATATACTTAATATAAGAAAAAAATACAAGAATAGAACTTGATGTATAAATGGATAATAAGATGGTCTTTAATGAAGGAATATTCTTAAATTTCATTTAGAATATTCTTAAATTTTATTGACAAGTAATTGCTATAAGTTTTTTTTTATTAGCAATAAATAAAATAAATTAACAGGAATAATTGCTATAAGTAATACTAAATTATGTTGTATGATATTTCATAGAAGATACTTTAAACTAATTCACGGATATTATTTAGTTGAATTCATTCATTTTATTATAATTTCAAATATTAATAATTATTAGAAAATAAATTATTTAATTAAAAATTTCAATTTACATTTCACCAGTAATTTTCTATTAATAGAAAATTCAGAAGTCAAGGAAAAATTAAAGACAAAGATTTAAGAAAAAATGTGAACCATAACTTACATGGTGGATATTGAAAAGAATGTACTTGCAGATAAGCTTGTTAATTTATATTTTATTCATAGAGAGTATTTTCATTGTGCAATAAACTTTCATCTAATCTTTTTTTAAAGTTATTTAGTAATAGGTATAAATTACCTATGTATCGTTTATGTTAATATATGAGTTTTGGTTTAATCCACCTATATTTTCTTCTATTTTTTTTAATAATATTTTTTTCATGTGGTACTAGATGATTGTAATTACTTGAAGTATCAACGTGGTTGAGATGTCAAGTTTCATAATGATATGAGAGTTTTGGTAAAAAAAAAAAACTTACACCATGGATATGAATAATTCTATTATTATTCGAAGATTGCAAATTCCAAGTGAATGATAAATGCTTTTCAACATATTTAATTGCAATCTAATATGCTTGTGTATAAAAGATACAAAAAAAAATCAAGTAATTCGGTAAATCGCTTGCTCAAAATAATTAAAATTATTCTTCTCCTCATTCCCTGGATCTAAAATGAATCACCACTTAAGGTTTGAAGGAAAATACTGCAAGTAACAATAGTAACGAAAATAAGAACAAACATTGAAAAAAATAATAATAAACATGAAATAAAATTAGTCAAAGTTGGAATCTAACTCTCACCTTTTCAATGAGTGATATATAGTATCACTACAAGAAAAACATGAAATAGAAACCAATTTTAGAGACAAAAAAAAATTTGTTGTTATAGTAACTAAATTAGAGACCATTTTAGAAACTAAAAAAAAAACATTCTAAATTACTTCCTATTATTGTTAAATGGTTTCTAAATTGGTATCTAATTAGCAACCAAGGTTTTAACTACCAAATATTTAGTTTCTAAATTTGGTAGCAAAAGCCTTGGTTGCTAATTAGATACATATTTTGAAACCATTTAACAATAATAAAAACTAATTTAGAAACCAAAATTATTTTAGTCTCTAAAATGATCTCTAATTTAGTCACTATAGCAACTAATTATTTTTTGTCACTAAAAATTAGTTTCTATTTTATGATTTTCTTGTAGTGTATGACTTAACTTTCTCTACATCAACTAGAACATTGCTCTTGCTGTAAAATTATATCAAAGACTATATATGTGAGAAGTTGTGAAAGATGTGCACATATAACCAAATTCACACAACTTAAAACATAAACATACTTAAATACTTCGAGCCATTTCAAATTCTCAAAGTCTTCTTCATTCATCAAGTGAGTGTATGCACCTTCCTTGTGTAAAGCTGCACAATTATGTCACACATGTTATATATGCTGCACAAAGACACCAAACAAAGTTTGTACATAAAAAATAAACTGAGGAAAAGGCTTACGATAGAAAGAGTGATATCTGATAATGAACAATCCTGCAAATGGCAAAGTGGTGTCATTTTCTTTAGCAACCTTCAAAGTACCAATGTTTGAGCATTATTAGATCTTAAATGAAGTACTATATATATTAAAAATATGTACATGTGTGTAAAATTTGAAACATAAGGGTGATAAACTTATACACTGACTTAACATATACATGTAATCATTATCTCCCCATGACATGGCAACGTTGTCTAGTTTACATCATTCAGTGTAGATCCCATTTTAGTGTAATAAGCAGAGCATTTGTAATCAGGGTTATCCTTAAAATACTGCATAACGAATGAAATTGGGATAGTTAATAATTGATTAAGAAAAAAAAACACTTCATCTGCTATTGGACCATTCATAATATGTAGTCTCATGCATGATGCGACTTTCTCGATTAAGTGGTGTGTTGAAGATCTCACATCGACAAAATAAACATTTCATAGTACCTAAATCTTACTTTATAAATCGATTTTATAAGATTGAGTTATACTTAAACTCCAATTTAAAATCTTTGTTAGGAAAAATTGATTACCTTATGATGAATATTTGACTTGTCAAAGGCACAACCTACAGGAAATGTATCTCCTGCAAATATCCCATTAACCATTCAATTCAATCAAAAGGTTGAATTCAGACTTCAAAACAAAAGCTAATTATTATGCAAATAATGATAATAATGATTGAATCAGAGAAGAAGGACTATAACCAACAACGGCTCATTGAGGAAGCTCACCAAAAACAGGAAGGACAAGAATTTTTCCAAAATTTGAAAAGTCATCAATATCATGTAAGTCCCTATTGGTTGAAAGAAAGAATAAGATCTAAATATTCAAATCATAGGGTCAAATAAGGATAAGAATAACCATCCCTTCTAAATTATATATTGACTTTTGTTGGAGATCCCACATCGACTAGAGATTAGAGCCTTTCGTTGTATATAAGTGGGTGCAAACCTCACCTTATTGAGCCGGTTTTATGGGGTTGAGTTAGGCTTAAAGTTCACTTCGTAATATGGTATCAGAGCCATTTTGAGCCTATCCTAGCGAGTATTTGTTGGGCTTATCAGGCCACCCATTATCGGACCGCTATCGGATCACCCATAATATATAGTCCCACGCACGAGTTGGCAGTCTCGGCGTGAGGGGGGTGTGTTGGAGATCCCACATCGACTAGAGATTAGAGCCTTTCGTTGTATATAAGTGAGTGCAAACCTCACCTTATTGAGCCGGTTTTATGGGGTTGAGTTAGACTTAAAGTCCACTTCGTAATAACTTTTAACAAACAATCTTGCATAAAAAAACAAAAAAGAGAAAAACTTTTAACATATTTATTATTGTTCTTAATTTGAAGAAATAAAATAATATATCAGAAACGAAAGTATTATCATCGTTTATAAAGTGTAAGTCAAAGAGTCTACGATGGATTAAATTTTGTATATAGATAAAAAAAAAATATTACAACCTTATAAGTGGAAATCATTTAGTAACATATGCAAATGATTATTTATCAAAGTTATACCAACACTGTGTATCTTAACTAAATATTGCTATAATTTATTATTACAATTTCTTTCATAACTTCTGCTACCATTAGTAATTACATCAATTACCTTCTAATATAACATGCAATTGTTTTTTCTAAATTCTTTCGTTGTGAAAGAAATATTATAATGTCAATCTATATTTTTACAAGATTTCAATTTAAACAAATCTAAGCTTTCAACATCTATAAAACAATTTTTTAATCTCTATTCTTTGAGAAAGTTCATCCTTCATATCTTGAAATTTATGACAACAGTAATATCAACTTCAACTGCTCCTTAATTTTCGATAATCCTTTGAAGATGCTTGGGGTGATGAAATTTTATTATTATTCGAAGAAGCATTTCAACATCATTTAGTAAATCGCTGGTCTCACAAGGTTCACCATCACCATTTAAGCTTGACAGGGAAATACTGCAATGCAAGTGGCCAAATTCAAAGAAAATAAAAACCCCACATATAAATATACATCAACAAGAACCGTGACAGAATAAAATAAAATAAAAGATTCACCTTCTCGATCAGTGACATATAGTATGGCTTAACTTTCTCCACGTCGACCAGAACTTTGCTCTTGCTATAGAGATCATATTTGCTGCATGAATGTACACAATTATATATATTATTTATAGGTTCATTAGGTAGTGAGAAGAAGTTATGGTAGTAAAATAAACAAATAGTCAAAATTATAAATAGGTACTTGAATACTTCGAGCCATTTCAAATTCTCAACATCTTCTTCATTCATCAAATGAGTATATGCACCTTCCTTGTGTAGAGCTGCAAATTTAATTATAAGTTGTTGTCATTTACGTGGTAATGGAAAATGGTGGAACAAATACATAGAAGATAAAAAAAAAAACATATATATGGTGGGTGTCGAAACTGCTTACGATAGAAAGAGTGAAATCTGATTATGAACAATCCTGCAGATGGCAAAGTGCTGCCATTTTTCTTAGCAACCTGCACATTCCAATTCACCACCATGTATGGATTCATGCATTATCAGATACTTTTACACACACACACATATATATACATATATATATATATATAAATTTGTGTAGTGAAGTTTATATGCATGTATATGCTCACCAAATACATGTATTCATCGTGTCCCCATGACATCATTACATTCTGCAGTCTACATCCTTCATTGTAGATTCCATTCTTAGTTTTATATGCAGGGCATTGGTAATCTGGGTTGTTCTTAAAATACTGCATATTCATCAAGATGCAATCAAGGTTTGCATTGATAGTCAATTCAAGAACAAAATGCTTCTTAATTGATCACACGAAATTGATTACCTTATGGTGAATATTTGACTCGTCAAAGGCGCAACCTAAGGGGAATGTATCTCCTGCAACAAACATGCCCTTAACTTGTTCGATCAAATGCCGAATTCAAATTTCAAAACAAATTGGAATAAAGAAACAGAACAAGAAACAGAGATCATCTAAGTGTATACACATATAATAAGGATTAAATTAGATAAGAAGGGTTCTTACCAACAACAGCCCATTGAGGAAGTGCACCAAAGCGAGGAAGAAGAAGGATCTTTCCAAGATCTGAAACACACCAACAACATCATATACATATACCGATCTCTCTTTCTATCACGTTGCAAATTTAAAATTGATCCAGCTTTTAATTTGCATGTATATATACGGTATTTACCATGGATAAGAGCGGTCAAATGCAACCAATCTTGTTCAGGATAATCCTTTCTGATGGCCTCAGCAGATTGCAACAAATGTTGAATTTGAGCTTCGTCCAAATCAGGATCGCTGTCATCCACCACCTCATTTAGCAGTTCGCAACATTCCCATATGCCCATTTCAGCTTTGTCAAGTGTCACATATATCTCCCTCATTCTCTTGGCCTAGATCCATATCAATCATTATCAGTTATTCGCAATTCCATAATAATCAGCATTGTCGTTCATAGTTTGAAAATGGAAATCCATATAAGTATTGGTGAAAACAATTCAACATATTGCTTTGCTTACAAAGTCATATGTCTGGTTTATGTGTTGCAACCTATAAAATTCCTCCACACCTTTTTTTCTTTCGCTTTCAATGTCATAATCTCTGCCATATTCCAATTTCATTAAAAAAGGGAACTTTAAAATCATGTGTAAAGAATACTTGAAATTAAAAACACAAGTAGTTAACTGAACATATGAATTAAAAACCTGAAGGAGTGACCATATGAATTGATATCTGGAGCCATAAATCCATCTTTTGCCTCATTATTATTCTTTGGCACGTTATTCCCTTGTTGAAGTTGTGAACGAATGCATGCAATATGACCATGAGAAATTAGTTTGTGCAACGTAAAGGACGAAAACAAAAGCTAGCAAAAATAGTATTGATGGTTACCAAGTGCAGGTTGGTCATTGAGGATGGCCATTTTGTTCTTCAGTGAGAAGTGAAAGGATCGGGAAAGAGAAGAAAAGAGAGAAGAAAAGAAAATGACAAGAAAATGGATGTGGTATTTATTTGAAAAAAAGTATAGAGTATTTATACTCCCATGAATTTAAGTTGGTTAATTGATGTTTTGCAATGTTGATTTGTCCTTTGTTGTTTTTTTGGGGTTTGTAGAAGTTTTGTTAGTTGTTGATAGGATGTTAAGGTTCTATTTAAGAAGAGGTTAAGAGTTTTATTTATAAGAATTGAATCATTCTAAAATATTTGATATTTATTTATTTTAAAATGTTTTATATTTATTTATCTAAACCATCATACCCTATCTCTGGTTTAAGGACTTAGTTTTGTTGAAAGATGATAAAATAAATAAGAAAATGAGATATTATAATAAAAATATTATTTATAGTTAATTATTTAGTGTTGGAGATAAAAATAATAATAAAGTAAATAATGCTTCACATAACATAAATTATTAAAATAATTTTAACTAAATTGTAAAGATTCATATTTTATTAATTATATATTTATTTTTATGTTGTAGAAAATATAAAAATAATAATAATTTATACACAACTTGAAAAATTAACATTATGATGTAAATATTTTTCTTGAACATATATCTAAATAATGAGAAATTTTAATTACTGTTATAACTTAAACTTATGTGTATGTAAAAAGAGGGGAGAAAATTTATCCTATACTATTAAATAAATTAATTCCTAATTTTATTAGTAACAAGAATATATATATATATATATATATATATATATATATAAAGTGACAGTTAAAATGGGATACCTATGTTTGTGACTTTGTATAATCATTTATAAATATTTAATTGAAGTGGAATCTTTTATGATTTCTTAAAGGATAACTAGATGTGGTCTAATAATTGGAGTAAACTAGTATTAAATGTGTTCTTCTCTTAATATACAATATTTTATTAGACGGTCCAATATTTTATGTGAATTTTAATATTTTTTAAACAAAAACTAGACGTAGCCCAAAAGTTGGAATAAATTAGTATAAAATGTGTATCATATAAACAATATTTCATTATATGGTCTAACATTTTATGTGAAGAAGACCTATTCAACCATACATATTCTAGAACTTACCTGTTACTTTAAATTTAACTAAAAGTAAATAAAAGGAAATAAAAATAAAATAAAGTTTATTTATTATAGTTGAACTTAAATAAGAAGTATTAGATTTCTTTGTGTTTCATGATGTATCGTTGAATATGATGTATTAGATAAGTTATAATTAGTATATTATATTATTATGGTAAAAATAAAATAATAATATTTTATCTAAATCAATTTGACCCAAGTAAAGTCACTTGTGGATGGGATGACTTCAGGTTTATATATGACTATTGGTTCAAAGGTTTGTACACTTTGTTATTCTTTTCTAATTTTGAGTAGCTTAATGTCACATTCTTTAAGGCTTTCCAAATTGTGCCATTTTTTTTGCAAACTCAATACACTAAAAATAAAATTATGTATTTCTACTAAGTGAAGTTTGGCTTTGATTATCTTTTAATAGTGTTCAATATGATTGAACTTTTTCTATCTTTATACTAGTTTCAAATGTTTTTTCCGACTAATATGTCCAAAATATTATTTTATAATGACAACTTTATCCTTAATTTTTTCTTTGGTAGAAAAAAAACTATTACTTAAACATAAATGTCAACAATAGTTTATAAAGATTTCTCCTTTACTTTATAAAAATCTTTATTTCTTAACTCACTAAAATATCTTTTAATGACAAAACTCTAATGAAGTATTGAGTTCCAAAATGTAAAATACTTTGGATGTATAATTTTTTACCTTAATAATATTATCTTAAATGAACTTGAGGTTGAAATAAATTATGTCACCTCATGTTAAATGAAAAACATATTTAGAGCTCGTGTACTTAATTATTTATCTCTACCTAATTAATTATTTTACTTTAAATTGAAAAAAATATATGAAAATTAAAAAATAATTAAGCATAAACTTTCTTTCTTTCCACTATATTTCACTTCAAACAAATTATTTATTCTTTTACTTATTACTCATCCATTTTTGTTTCATTATGTTTGTTCTTATCAAACAAAGGCTTTGTGTGGTACCTTCGCACAAATTACTATCCATCCCTTTGTGTAAAAAGTTGTGTAACTAAACATCTTTGAATTCTCTTCCTTTCCTAAAAAATCTTGTCATTAGGGTTCAATACATCCTCATTACTTCTTTGGATATTTCTTCATAAACCTCCAAATTTTCCTTCTGCATCTCTATAAATATAAAAATTCTCCCTTTGCCTTTCTCGAATTGTGCAATCTAAAAGTCAAAAGTGTCTTATGAATTACACAATCTAAAAGTCATTTTTTTGCTAAAAAAATGCTTCCAAATCGCACAATTTAAAATCCATGTGACCTTATCCTCTCCAACTCCCCTTGATCTCCTTTTGGATTGGTATGCGTTTTTATCAACCAAATGTAGCTCTCATGTTCCAACTTTGTAACACTAAGTAAGCTTATGATTATTTTTAATAAAATTTATACGTTTTTCATATCCCAAACCAAATGGTCCAAAGTGAGAGTAAGAGTGACCCCTTAGCTTCACTCATGTGTCTTTTCTACCACGTGTTATTCCTTTACTCTTAAATAGTAGTATCCACCGCTGTTTTTTAAAACCTGTTAAAATACACACCTACACTTCTAAAAGGAGAAAGCTTGAATCTTTTGCACTACCCATTTTCCAACTAGTGTCTAGGTTGAGGGTATAACTCTTTTTTTTTACGATTTTGCATCTACCAAGACATGGAGATTTATCAATTCTTTAATGAGGTATTTTTCTTTCACTGAAATTTGAATGTAAGGTGATCAAGGAGACAAACAGACCATGGAAAAGGCCCTCACAAGGATACCTAGCAATACACAACTTATAAAAAGGCAAATCAATTCGAAAGGAGACGAGGGGGACTTGAAGAAGAAAAGGTCACATCGCTTTCAGATTGCATAATTCGAAAATCATTTTTCGCTTTTGGATCAATTCGAAAGCCAAAAATGACTTTTAAATTGTGCAATCTAGAAGTGTTTTTTAAGTAAAAATTTACTTACATCATATAATCTAGAAGTCAGACTTTGGATATCAGAAGCTTTTTTAGATTGCACAATATGAGAAAAGCAAAGTGTGAATTTTCGTATTTATGGGGGTGGGAAAGTATGGAGATGCGGGAAGAAATACCCCCACATCTTTTTTTTTCTCTCTCTTACTAACTTATAATATATTTCTTTATGACTATTTCTTCCTACACCTCCATATGTTCTTTTGGCATCCCCATACAAAACATGAAAATATCTTTTTATCCTTTTTGTGTCACCCCTCTATTCCGGATTACATAATCCAGAAGTTACTCTTGGATTCAGAAATAGTTTACGGATTAAGTAATCCATAATATATTTTTAAAAAATGGTATTCCGGATTATATAATCCAGAAATCTGAATTTGAGAGTAGCTTCCAGATTACATAATCCAAAAGCTAATCTTATATTAGAAAAGACTTCCAAATTATGTAATTCAAAAACTAATCATGCTTCTGAAAAAAAGGCTTATGGATTATGTAATCTAGAAGCTAATTATGAATTTAGAAAAAAACTTCCAACGTAATATGAAATATTACAGAAGGACATTTTTGGAAATACCAAAATTTATAGAGGTGAGAGAAGAACATATGGAGCTGCAGGAAGAAATAGTCTTTCTTTATTAGTCTTAATGAGTTCCATTGTGTGTGAGGGCTGCTACTGTGGAGTGCTTCTTCCTGCACCTCCATCCCTTCTTCAGCCACTCCCATAGTAAACTTGATTTTACTATTATGCCCCTCAGTAAAATAATATTAAAAATTTAAAACTAAACCTAATTTTACCCCAACCCACTTTGTTTTATCTCTTTGCTTCTTTTCACAGCAGCAGCAGAAGGCGCGGCGGCACCCACCCCTCCCATTCACCTCCTTTTCTTCAAACGACCAGCAGCCTCCATTCTCGCCCAGCGGCTCCATCCTCGTCACCATTCACTTCCATTGTAACTCCAAATCATTGTTGAAGCATTGAGCCTCTTCATCCAACACAGAAAAGGTTAGTTCTGGAATTTTTTGTAAAGGAATTGTTTTAAAGCATGCATTGTTTTGTTCCGCATCACAAAGATTTTTAAATTCGGTAGTGTGTAGTTAGGTTCAATAATCCGATAGTCTTTTTCAATAGTTCCAAATCCGGTAGTCTTTTTTGAATAGTTCCGGATTACATAGGTTTCGGATTAAATAATCCGGTAGTCTTTTTGAATAGTTCCGGATTACATAGGTTTTCGGATTAAATAATCCGGTAGTGATTAATTAGTTATATAATCTGGTATGTGTTTTTTAATTGTTGGTTTCGGATTAGATAATCCAGTATGTGTTTTTTAATTGCTGGTTTCGGATTAGATAATCCGGTAGTATTAATTTTAGGCTAATCCGGAAATGACTTTTTTTTTGAGTTTCACTTATGCAATCTTGTTTAGTTTATTTTGTTTCCAGTTGAAGAACTTTTTTTTAGATTATGTGCCATGGTTCACCTATGACAGATATGGCTAAAACAAGAGGTGGTGGATCTCAAGGTCATGATCGAACAAGACCAACGGCATCCGTCCGTAGAAGAGATCGAGGTGTTGTGGAGGAAAGAATTGGTGATGTTAATATTGATAATGACAATCAACAAGAATTACATGATGATAGGCAAATGGACCAGGGAGAAGGGTTTCCTGGAGGACCTTCTAATATGTCTTTGCTGGTAAATTTTGCCGACCATGTTGTTGTTAAGCTTTGGGATGGTGAGGTAAGAACGAAAAAACCTTCAATTAAATTGTTTTTGTTAATTATTGTTTAAATTGATTTAATTATATTAAATATATACAAATTTTGTATTAGGATCGGGGAGAACTTAAATTGGTATCCCACGATAGGAAATTACGTAAATTTGGGATGCCTCATGCTGAGATTGAAGTTCTTATACAAAATTCTGGATTATTTAGTCTGTGCAATATAAGCTATGAGGTGGGGGACATGGGGTTGATTTCAGCCTTTGTTGAAAGGTGGCATGCTGAGACAAACTCCTTCCACCTTCCCATAGGTGAGATGACCATCACACTTGATGATGTGTCATCTCTTTTACACCTACCCATTTTGGGTCAATTCCCTACGTATGTGCCCTTAGAGTACAACGGAGCTGCAACTATTTTAACTGAGTTATTAGGGGTGGAGGAGGCTCGTGGGAAGGCTGAGATGAGGCAGTGTCGAGGCGTCCACGTACGATTGAGTTGGCATGTGATTAAACAATATATTTGAGAAGTTTAATTTGTTTTAAAGTTGGTGCAGGGTATATTTAGGCGCATTGTTAGTATTCTCCAACGCATGATAGATTGTCTTCAGGTCACTGAAGGCACTGACGCATATGAGAGTACAAAGGCAGCACTGCATTTAGCCCGAAGCGTGACAGATGACGGGGCGGTGTACACTAGACGATCACGTAATGTTCGTGGACGTCGTTGATATTTTGTTTTATTACATGATTGTAATAATAATAACTTTGTATGTGTACAATATGGTTTAATTAATTTATGTTGTAGTGTTTGCTATTTTATTTTTATCTGACATAAACACGAATTCATTATGAATCGGAAATGAAGTAATAAATTATGAATCAGAAGTTAAGTAATAAATTATGAATAAGAACCCCACATTATAAATTATGTCTACATCAATCGTCTCCAAGGTTCACATATGTCGGACTAATACTAATTAATTGGGTAAAAGATTGCATCCTACCAACGTAATATGATGACCATAACCTTGCCTCTGGGTAACAATGTGTACACCATAAAATGTCAGCGGTAGGTATGGGACAATCATCAACCATTTTTACCTGCACAAAGTGTGAATCATATAAATACATAGTAATCGGTGTAGACCAACATCGGTAGGGGGTGCAATACGTAATGGGAAAATAGTAATATTTTGTTTCAAAGACAAACAAACTAAGATAATATTGTATCTGCTTGCTATTAAGTATCCCATATCCGGTATTGTCATCCATTTGTCAACACTAGCCTACAAAACACAATAATGAAATTAGATAGCATACAAGTTCAATTAATCAATGCACATGACTCTTATGAATATACACTTACCACTGACAACTCATCCACTAGTAGGGATCTCTTGATATGTTCTACCCGATGATGACCACCTAATAATGTTGCGTATTCTTCACGCCACTGAGATATTTCTTTGAATAAATCCATTCTGATAAGTGGCCATCACTCTTCACTCATCCCCAACAAGGAGGCAATAGCACGAAACCCACAATGTCCATCTGCTTTAACATCTATTACATCCAAAATATAAGGGTGACATTTCGGATGAAATTGATTAAGCATGGGAATTGCATTGGTGTTGGTCGTCACCTTAACCTTTCCCTTAGGAGTCTTCAAAGATGATGAGCTATCATTTACAATATGGATGCGATCTACATGCTCAAAATATTAAGGGATGCGTTTTGTAGACCTCTGAAATTTGTTTGTTTGACTCTTTTGGGATCCTTTTGTCTTGACTACATTAAGTGGTGCACATAATGTTGTTATGTCTGGGTAGGCAATTTCACGCAACTTGTTTTTAATTGTCACTTTGCCACACATGTCAACCTGTTTGAACCGGGATAGAATGACATCCCATTCTTGTTGAATTGACAACTCAGATGATGAATCACATTCAGATAAATCTGAAAAGCTTAGTCTCGTCCACATAACATGAACTTCATTAAGAGGAATGACACCCATAGCATATTTGGCTAATTGACAAGCACATGGTAATCCGTGAGTCCGTCTAAGTACACATCCACAACATTCACTATCAAACCTGATGTGATTCCACTAACCATGTAGAGAAAGGTTCTTGACCTTCTTAGGAATCACCTTGAGTTGGACATTATAGAGGCACTTTTCTTAGAGTTGGGTCATTTGTTCTAAGACAAGAACTCACCAAAAACTAGTACCAAATCCCAAACTCATTTGGATGAACCAATTTTAGTCAAATTGAACCAAAAAAGAAGAGAAACTAAAAGGAACCGAACAGAATTGAAATTAAAAGGCAAGAACAGAACATAGGTGCTGGAAAAACAGAAAAACCGAACCAAAAAAACTCAAGAGCACAAGACAACATGAACAATTGAAAGAGAAGAAAGGAAGGAGAAGAGAGTGCTCATGAAGATGGAAGAATGTTGGATGATCTCGCCACTAGAAGTGTGGAATGCTCCTAGATGAGAGTGATGCCGCCACTTGAGGACTCCAATGATCCATCAAGATAAGACTAGAGAAGAAGGCTCCAAAAGCTCTCCAAAGTTCACTCAAAATTTGAGTAGAGTTTTCTTAGATTAATTCCAATCTGAAATTTACAAAGAGAGCACCTCTATTTATAGCCTAAGGTGCTGAAATATAAGCTACACAAATTCAAAAAATCCCTCCCAAAAAGCTTCTAGAATTTGCGCCTAAAACAAAGCATGAGGAAGGTGTGACCTCTTCCTTCACTTTGGCACCTCCTTTTCTACTCCTACACCTATCTACTAACACACCCCCCCTAAGACTCCTAACTAAAGACTAAAAGATGCTTTAACAATAGAGGTTTCTAATGTTTCCCTCTAAGCACCTTTCTAAACAGTATTTATTTAATACTTGGCCTTGCCCTTCATGGGATGAACATTTGGGCTTTTGTGGGCTTTGGTCTTCTTGGGCTTGGGCTTGGGCTTTATCTTTTGCAAAGATTAACAAGAAAAACTTTAAATGTGAAGGCGAATGATCTTGTTCTTCATTATAAAAAGCCACCTTTAGTTGATTCTCATCATACTCCCCGAGTTGGAGAGAATTCGCCCACAAATTCTGAATCCCTGCATAAAACAAAGTGAGTTCTCTTTTACAATCAAAAGTGTAAGAAAAAGGAATACATGACTTAGCAGATGGAGCCAAAGGGATTTCAGAAAAGGATGTCCTATAAATCGACCAAGTTGGAAAAATTTGTTTGGGAATGATGATGTTTTTTGGAAAAAGACCTCTTAAATGGTGAAACCCATTAGGAGGTATGAAAAAATCATCCCTAACATATTTTAACCAAGTTGGTGTTGAAATAGGAACCTTGGGTAATGAAAAAGATAAAGAAGAAGAAGACCTTGGAGGGTCCATTTGAGGCATAGCACGAGTCAACATGATGGATTTAGAGGAGAAATTGGTGTGACTCGGTGTAGTACTTACTTCTTTTTCTTTCTCATTTTCTCTTTTAGTTTTCATTTTTATTTGGTCCTCATGAACCTCTTTGGGGTTTTAATATAACCTTGCGCCCTAGGAAGGAAAAAGACATTGTATTGGATAGGCCATCATGTAAAACATGTCTATCATATTGCCAAGGCCTTCCTAAAAGAAGATGAGAAGCTTCCATGGGCACAACATCACATAAAACCTCATCTTTATACTTTCCTATAGCAAAGTTAATGAGGACTTGTTTATTCACCATGATTTCACCTACTTCACTAAGCCATTGTAATTTGTAGGGCTTGGTATGAGAGATAGTGGGTAAGGCTAACTTCTCCATAACTCTTGTACTAGCCACATTAGTGCAACTTCCCCCATCAATAATCAAGGAACATAACTTGTTGTTGATAAGACATCAGGTGTGAAAAATATTTTCTCTTTGAGTATCATTCAAAGATTTTGGAATTGTGCCCAACATACGTCTTACCATCAATAAGTCACCTTCACAAGGACTTTCACTCTCATTTTCACTTGATGGTCTAGAAGGTGAAGAATGCCTAGGTGAATTGGAATCATGCTCACTAACTACAATGCCTTCATGCATGTACATACTTCGTTTAGAAGGGCAATTAGCAGCAATGTGACCATATCCCAAACATTTAAAACACTTTTGACTAGACGATTTAATTGGGGATTTAGGCCTAGAAGTAGATGGCGTAGGATCCTTGGGTTTGAAAGAAGAATCTTTGGAAGGAAATTTTGAAAAAGGCTTTTTGTTCTTCCAAGAATTGTTGTAGTAATCATCTTTGGGAATATTTTTAAAAGTATTTTTCTTTGCAAGTTGGGCTTCCACCTACATTGCAAGATGAATTAAAGAGCCCAATGATGAATACTCTTGTAATTCAACAATGTCTTGAATATCCTTCCTAAGACCACTCACAAACCTAGCAATCATAGCTTCCTCACTTTCCTCTAATTCAATTTTAAGCACAAGCGTTTCTAGCTCTTTATAATATTCATCCACATTTAGCGTGCCTTGTTGAAACCGTTGGAGTCTCAACATGAGGTCTTTCCTAAAATGTGGGGGCACAAATTTAGCGTGCATTTGATCCTTTAAAGAGTTCCAAGAGTCCACGGGAGGACCCTTGTGATAGATAATGTCCTTTACAATTCCATGCCACCATTTCATGGCATAATCACTAAACTCTAGGGTGGCTAGCTTAAGCTTATGCTCATCTTGGATCTCATGGATCTCAAATATTTGTTCACACTTAGCCTCCCAATCTAAATATACATTAGGATCACTAGAGCCATTAAAACAAGGAAGCTTGACCGAAGGAAGCCTAGACTTTGCATCATGATAGAAACCATTGCCGTAGTGAGTTCTTTCCCCTTGGTGATGATGTCTTTGTCCATGGACTTGTGGTGGATTCCTCCTTCTCCTATGCTCTTCTTCACGGCCAAAATCATTTGAAGAGGCTCTTGAAGATGGTCTATGAGAATGATGCCCATCATGGATAGAAGGAGATGGTCTAGCTTGTTGGACCTCCATCTTTTGCATTTTCTCTTCCAAGCGTCTAATAGTTCTTTGTGCTTCATGTAATTCACCAAGGATTGAAGCTTTGGAAGGAGAATTCTGCTTGTATGATGCATCACTTGAAAATCCAGCCATTTTGGAAATAAAAAACAGCAAACACACAAAAACAGCAAACAAGTTAAGCAACAAAAATTAGCAAAAACAGTGAGTGTGGCCAGCAAGAATGCCGAAGTGAAATGAGGTAGAAAAAGAGGTCACTCTCAAAGAAATAATGTCCTTGCACCAATCTGATCTTGAGGCCTTGGAATCCTCAAATGAAAGATGTCAAAGCAAGCACACCAATCTCAAAAGCAACCACCACAAAACCAATGAAACAATAAAGACAAACAAGAAAAGGTATAAGCAAGGAAAGGTAATTGCAAAAGGAAAACTATATGTAAGACAAACTCAAAGAATAAGAATGAAAGACAATCAAGAAAATAAAGAACTCAATGAGAAAAGTAGGCATACAAAAGAATACTTAAGGAAAAGCACTAGAGTAGATGAAGAAAACAAAAAAATTAGCTACTGGAATTTTTTTTTTTTTAAATGCAAACTGTGCTTGATATTCACCGATTTAACTGGAATGATGTAGAGCGAACTGGATTATGAAATTTAAACCACAGAAACTTCAAGATGTTAACTCAAAAATGGCACTGGAATCAATTAAAAACAGTAAGCCAATTGAGAGAAATAAATTTTTCAAAATCGCTGCCAGATTACCGTATTCTTTTCGGCAGAAATGTACACTTTTTTTATTTTATTTATCATTTTTTGTGTACTTCGTATTTTTAAATGATTCTTTTTTCTATTCTTTTCTAACACTTTGAATATCTCAAATCCAGAATTTCAGAATTTTTCAGTAAGTAAATCAATTGCAATAAGGAAAAACAGTAAGCACTTTTTTCAGAAACAGAGGAATCCTAATAGGAATAAAAAACAGGATGATGAACTAGCAAAGACATAATACAAAATGATGTATTGGAACTTGTATAGGTCTAGAATACAAGTATGAACTCAATTCTAAAAAGAAAATGCACAAAGGATCAACATCAATTCAGAAAATTATATGACACCAAAGCAAGAAACAATCAAAGCAATAAAAGTACTACTAGAAGTAATGACAATTATGGAATAACATGACTAAGACAAAACTTGACATGATTACAAAATTAAAAGACACATCACAAATTTTAACAAGTGAAAGGAAGCTTAAGGTAAACTCTAGGAAGGATAATTCCATTCCAAAAGAGCAACCATACTCATAAGAAGAATGAGTGCCATAAACCTTTTCACAAGCACTTGGTGTAAAAGAAAAACAGCAAGAATACTCAAGTAAAATTCTAAAACAGAGACTTAAATTGCAAGAAATTAAAAGAGCTCTTGAAATAAAGTGCACACAACTCAACAATTAAACAAGAATGAACCTAAGACTCATGATACCACATGATGTGATTCCACTAGCCATGTAGAGAAAGGTTCTTGACCTTCTTAGGAAGCACCTTGAGTTGGACATTATAGAGGCACTTTTCTTAGAGTTGGATCATTTGTTCTAAGACAAGAACTCACCAAAAACTAGTACCAAATCCCAAACTCATTTGGATGAACCAATTTTAGTCAAATTGAACCAAAAAAGAAGAGAAACTAAAAGGAACCAAACAGAATTGAAATTGAAAGGCAAGAACAGAACATAGGTGCTGGAAAAACAGAAAAACCGAACCAAAAAAACTCAAGAACACAAGACAACATGAACAATTGAAAGAGAAGAAAGGAAGGAGAAGAGAGTGCTCATGAAGATGGAAGAATGTTGGATGATCTCGCCACTAGAAGTGTGGAATGCTCCTAGATGAGAGTGATGCCGCCACTTGAGGACTCCAATGATCCATCAAGATAAGACTAGAGAAGAAGGCTCCAAAAGCTCTCCAAAGTTCACTCAAAATTTGAGTAGAGTTTTCTTAGATTAATTCCAATCTGAAATTTACAAAGAGAGCACCTCTATTTATAGCCTAAGGTGCTGAAATATAAGCTACACAAATTCAAAAAACTCCCTCCCAAAAAGCTTCTAGAATTTGCGCCTAAAACAAAGCATGAGGAAGGTGTGACCTCTTCCTTCACTTTGGCACCTCCTTTTCTACTCCTACACCTATCTACTAACACACCCCCCCTAAGACTCCTAACTAAAGACTAAAAGATGCTTTAACAATAGAGGTTTCTAATGTTTCCCTCTAAGTACCTTTCTAAACAATATTTATTTAATACTTGGCCTTGCCCTTCATGGGATGAACATTTGGGCTTTTGTGGGCTTTGGTCTTCTTGGGCTTGGGCTTGGACTTGGGCTTTATCTTTTACAAAGATTAACAAGAAAAACTTTAAATGTGAAGGCGAATGATCTTGTTCTTCATTATAAAAAGCCACCTTTAGTTGATTCTCATCAAAACCCCACATCATTGACCCGATCAAACTCTTCAGCAATGAGAATCAAAACATGTTTAGATACAAAGCTAACCAACATCTTGTACAACTGCACATTGAATGTGTGTCCTATCACATGTAGACTCATTTCAAAGGATGCCTTGATTTCATTATGTTGAAGTATAATAACATCCTTGATAGCATCCCAACATGAGCACAAGTCTCCCATGCTATTTTGTAATATTCGTTTCAAAGACCAATGAGCTGATTCAACCCTGTATAAGTATAAAACATAAAACAATTAGACGTTATACATGTTCTAAACAAAGTAAAGGCATTGATATACCTGTTTGATGTTGTATTTCCCAAATGCATTAATGAATCTGTCCAACACTTTACAAATTTTTCTTTGTGCGGAATAATCCATGTGTTTTTCACATATTCAACAAGTAATGGCCACGGTGAACAAATAGTTTCAAAACTTTTAACAAACTCATCAAATTGAGCAATATCTGTACAATCAATGATAGTCCTCCATGAATCCATCACAACTTCCCAAGCCTCGACAGAATCAACCAACATTTTACACTTTGCTTTAACATTCTTATTGATATGAAACCGACAAAGAAGGTTTCTTGCTTTAGGAAACACAATATTGATGGCATTCATCAAAGCAAGATCTCTATCACAAACAATGACTTCAGGCCCCACATGCGATGTCAAAAGTGACCCTCTAAATTTTTGTAGTGCCCATATGAAGTTCTTTTCCTTCTCGCTAGATAAGAATGCAAAACCAGCAGAAAATGACAAACCTGTACAAGTCACACCAACAATCTCAAGCAAAGGCAGTCGATACTTGTTTGTTTTGTAAGTCGTATCCATCAAGAATACAATGTTAAATGCATTCAAAAGTTTCACAGCATCAGGATGAGTCCAAAAAATATCACTAACAATATTGGAAGACTCATGACACGTACTCCAGTGAAGATAGTTGTCATGGTCTAACAACATCATTAATTGTTGTAATTCAGTTCGTGGTCCTCTAACTGATCTCTTGTATGAGTATCTTGCATTGTATACTTGCTTTATTGTTGTCATATTATCCTCATTATTCTCCTTCAAAGTACGTAGTATGCTACTCGGTTTAACCATGCTTTTAGTCATATCAACAAGCATGGAATGTTCATTCGCTTTTAATCTGCCCGCATATGGATGACCAACTAATGTATCATACAAATCATGATTATGAGTACCACATATTACCTTAAGTACCCAACCTTGACCCTTTCCAATAGGTTTACCTTGCAATTTAAAGGGACATTGACATTTTCGAGTACCAGTTACAGTAACCTCCAAACCATCCTTATACTTTCTGTAACTACCCCCCTTTCACAACCTAACAAGACATATGTTTTTCTCCCTTGCTTCCCATTTGCTATGTCAGACCTAATAATGACAATAACAAAACCAAGTCTATAAGCAACCCTACGGACCCATTCAAGTAAGTCTTCTCGCGAAGGAAAAACCTACACAAAGTTATTCCAACAATATTACAAAAACACTTCTTCAAATTATAAAGCAATAAACATAAATAGAATGAAATTTTATTCACCTCATCTGTTGTAAAATGAGTACCATAATCCTCTTCAACTAATTCATGTTGATGCACAAAATTCATTAATTTTTCCATATATATCATTTCTACTTCATCCGATCTTTTTGTAATCAATCCAACCTCCATGTCCATACTTACACCTTCATTCATAAAACATAAATTTCTATTTTATTCTAATTTTCATAAATTCAAACAAGTATGCAAAATAAAAACAACATTCAATTACCCTTCCGGATAGTGTAATCCATAAGTAAAATAGTACCTTCCAGATTAGATAATCCGTAATGCATTTCACAACTTCAAAGTGACTTCCGGATTGTTTAATTCATAAGTCAAATTAAAACAGCAAATTGCATTCCGGATTACATAATCCATAAGTCATATTTAAAGTTCTAAAATGACTTCCGATTTACGTAATCCATAGTTCATTTTAATGTACCGGATTACACAATCTGGAAAAGTGAGTATCTTTGTGCCGGATCCGGTTTACCCCCGGTTTAACTAATCCGGAACACTTTAATGTTGTCTTACGGATTGTAAAAACATTCCGGATTATAGGGGTGGATAACATGAAGTTCATTGCACGGATTATACAATCCGGTGATCTAGCGGATTAACCCAATCCGGAGAAATAAGTTTAAAGCACGAAGACTTACCTACGAACGGAGAATACGAGCAGTGAAGACCACCCACCACAACAACAGCACCACCTCCACGGTTACCACCACAAGCACCACTATCACCACCGGCAAGCACCAAGCACCAAATACCAAGGACCAAACACCTTCGTTTTCGAGTAGAAAGGTAAAAAAAAAATTCTATTTTTATCTTTTTTTACTGAAGGACAAATTTAGAATTTTAAAAGTATATGGGGTTGACTGAAGAAGGGATGGAGGTGCAGGAAGAAGCACTCGCTGCTGTGTTAGGAAAGGGCGTGAACACAAGCCCAAATGTAAATGAAAACAGAAAAAACTACCACATGGGCTATTCACTTCTGTAAAGCCCAAATCCAGTTTAATTATTACTGCTTATGTATTTGTGGAGATATTTTCAACTATTGGCATATAATCATTTTAAAACACCGTAATAATTTAATTTTAAAAAATAACTCGTCCAACTTTAAATATTATAAAATATATAATTATATACAATGTTAGTTTAGTTCTTTTAATTTTATTTATATAAAATATTATATGTTTTAAACTACTCTTAGTAATATTTATTAAGAGATATGGAAGTATTTTTGAAATAATAATCATAATAATAAAATTATTAAAAAATATTAAATTAGTAAAATAATTACATTTTAATCTACCCAACTCAAATATATATATATATATATATTTGAGTTGAGAGAGTGACACTTCCAATATTAATATCATTACTAATGTTTTAATATGTACATAAATTCTAATGTTAAATAATATTATTCGCAATTAAAAAATAATTTATCAATATTTTTAAGCACAAACAGTAATAATAAATAATACTATTTTTTACAATAAAAAGGCTATAAGATAAATGATGTCTATTATTTTGGCATACTTGATTGTTATTGTCAAAAAGACTTCTTTATTTTGCAGATAATGGTCAATGTTTTCTTCGAGTTTTTCCATGAGCTATGTTAAAAAATTTACATCAAATTAATAAATATAATCAATTTAAATTATACAAAATGGAGATAATATTCATTTTAAAAACTGGATTTATGATGATGAGTTAGATTTAAATTTATTTTTTTAATTTGATATAAAAAATTATTTTAACTATATTTATAGGATCTATCAAGTCACTTCAAATTATTAACCATCTACAAATATTTAGTCTTATTACAAGTTGATTTTGAAAAATGAGTTATCATTGAACTTACTTATTGAATAAGTAATTAATTCCAAATCACAATAAAGAAAAATCAAAGATAAGTGATTAATTCCAAATGACAATAATAAAAAAATAAAACATAAATAGATTGAGAAAGTGGTATTGGAATTAAAGATAAGCCAAACCCAAAAAGTATCTTTCTCCAAAAAAAGAGCTTTTAGATGGATGAATAGCGGCAACTTCACGCCGCGCAGTTACTGCAAAAAAATGAAAAGAGATTCGCATTTGCGTTAGTGGATTCAATCATTCCCACTTCCATCACATCAAAACTCCTTCACAACACTTCTTTCATCAATAATTCTCACACCCATCTTCCTTAATTTTATAATTCAATTTCATAACCTATAACTAACTTTCCACCACCTCACTTTTACTTTAACCTTTAAACACAATAATTAAAATAAATGTTATACAACTTAATTAATAAAACCTACACTAACTTTACTGTATAACAACAGTATGTTACGTAATTAAATTTGAGAATTGATATTCAAAATTATGATTATGATAATGTTTTTCAATCATCCTATAATGATGTGAGTTTAGGGGAAGTTTAGGAACTCAAATCACTTAAACTTCTTAGATGCTAAAGTATATGAAAACTAAAATGATTTGAGAAGGTTGAAGAAGAATGAAAATGAAGATGAATTGCTTTGAAGCGCATTTAGAAAAGGAAAGAGAGGAGTGGATTATCAACTAATTTACATGTCTCCATGCATCTCATTACCTTATCTACTTATTTTCTTTTCGCTATTATAGCTAGGAATTTAAGTGTAATTTTAAATTTTATATTAATTAAAGTTTAAAAAAAAATTGAGTAACTATTTTCTTAAATGCACTTAACTATTTTTGCAATAAAAATTACCTATAACAAAATTATTAAAATTACTTATTTTATAATTAATTTTATGAACATATTTTTTTATAAAATTTAATGAAAAAATAATTTAATAATTATGATAATTTTATTTTTATTTTTTTAAATAAAAATATGTATACATGTGTTTATACTCATGTGTTTCTCATAGTGTATATATATAGAGTATGCTGATAAAAAAAATATATAGAGTATATACATTTAATATTTCTATTTTACTCTTAATTATTTTATGATGTGGTGGTTACATCTATACAAGTGAGTGCTAAGATTTTGTCAGATTGAATTAGGTTTAAAGTCTATTTCTTAATATGATATCAGAATCATTTAAAACTTATCCTAGCAAAAATTTATTAGACTTATTAGGTCATCAGCTATCGAACCATCCATAAATATATACTCTTACACGTGAGTTGGAGGATCTCAGTGTAAGTCATATCAACTTAAAGATAAGGACATTTCAAAATATATAAATGAATGCAAATTTTTCCTTATAAATATGTTGATACGAAATCTTTCTCAAGTCCTACCTATTAGGTGATTTGTGTTTGCACCTATGTGTCGATCACTCCAAGTTTCTCACTTTCTTTATTACTCATCAAAGTTCATCATCACTTCATCACCATGGCTCAAACTCAGGCTGAGTCTCCCACACCTTCCTCCTTTGGCCCCATCATAAGCACACCATGTGATGAGCAAGTTGGTGGGTTCGATTGGATGGTCCTTGTGGCAGCCATTCTATGTGCCTTAGTGTGTGCTCTTGGCCTCAACACTATGTTGCAATGTGTCTTCCAATGTGCTTCTCGTCTCCTCACACAACCTGGCCAATGGATGGCTTCTCGCAGACTCAATTCTGGTCTCAAGAGGAAGGAAATGGTTGCTTTGCCAACCTCAACCTACACACACTCTGCCTCTTCATCTTCACCTTCTTCCTGTGTCATCTGCTTGGCTGAGTTCTCTGATGGAGACCCTATAAGGTTCCTCCCAAACTGCAACCACCATTTCCATGTTCTCTGCATTGACAAGTGGCTCCTCTCTCACTCTTCTTGCCCTACTTGCAGACACCTACTCAACCCAAATCATCATCATCTTCAATCCTTACATATTAATCTCATAGCTTAGTCATTTACTTTCTTACTTCAACTTCATCAATCTCTTCCCCTTCTTTGTTTTCTTAGAACATGCAACATATTTATCTTCCATTAAAGATTATTCTCTTCTAGATTCATACAAATCTCTTTTTTGGGATATTCATTGCACATGCATTTCTATAACTCAAATTTGACACCAATCTCGCAGACAAATTTAACCAAATTTTTTCAATTATTGTTTAGTTATCTTCATTGAATTCCCCTTTTGCATCACATACATGGACATAACTATGTAAAAGAATTGAGATGTAATTTTAGCAATCAAAACTATACAAATTGAATAATCAAAATTAGACTATAATTTTTTCTACTTAATAATACCTATTTAGCCTCCACCATGGGACAAACCTGTTAACAAGATATGATTCTATTAGTCATTATCTTATGCAATTCTAAAAATATGAAAAAGTAATATATATATATATATATATATATAATACATTGTTAATTTAATATCATCTTTGTTTGGCGTTCTCATTTTTCTTTTTAAAACTAAAAAGAAAGGTCAAATAAATTCTTAAAACTTTTAGGATTTTATTTAGGTTCTGATTTTTTTTTTTCATTTTGATCTCGAAACATATATGATATTGTTACACTAAATTTTTTAGATTAAGAACCCAAAAAAAATAGCTAAGGTTAGAAACTTAAATGCAATTCTAAAAAAAATTCAAAAAATTATTTAAATTTTTTTTAATTCAGGAAAAAATATAATAACAAGATACAAAATTTAAGAGACAAAAAAAATATTTACTCGCAAATAAATAAATATAATTATGTATATATCATAGTAAAAAAATGTATCTGATTAATTATAATTAGAAATTATTTTATACAAAATCTTTAAAGTACTTGCTACAAAAGTTAACTATTCAAAATTACACAGAAATTTACAATAAATTTGTTTACACTATAAATAGATTTTGTAAGAAAATTGAAAGTAAATAAACATGTGATGCATGACATATTCCTCTCTAAGTGAATATTCTCTCCGACACATCCAAGTGTGTGATAAAGCCACATTGATCCTGTCACTTAAGATTTGGTGACTTTATGAGCACAAAAACCCCACAATTTTACATTTGAATAAGATGAAAGGCAATCACCAAAAGTTCCCACTCATGAAAGATTTTAACTTTGTCCCAAACAAAATAGAAAGGATAATAGATGGTTGAAGCCACCATAGTCACCAATAATGTAGAAATGCCAAAAATGGAGACCACATGAAACTAACTACCTCAATTTCATACCATCGGTAAAACCCAATATAGACAAAAATCTCATGACAGGTCAAAATATTTTAACTTCAACTTTTACGGGACCAATAGCAGAACAATTTTATGAGTCAGTGTTCACACTATAGTTTAGTACATACTAATGTATCGAGGTTTTAACCATAAATCCGTTGTAGTCTAGTTGGTCAGGATACTCGGCTCTCACCCGAGAGACCCGGGTTCAAGTCCCGGCAACGGAATATCTTTTTATGCTTTATTTATTTTTTATGCTTTATTTATTTTTTATGCTTTATTTATTTTTTATGCTTTATTTATTTTTTATGCTTTATTTATTTTTTATGCTTTATTTATTTTTTATGCTTTATTTATTTTTTATGCTTTATTTATTTTTTATGCTTTATTTATTTTTTATGCTTTATTTATTTTTTATGCTTTATTTATTTTTTATGCTTTATTTATTTTTTATGCTTTATTTATTTTTTATGCTTTATTTATTTTTTATGCTTTATTTATTTTTTATGCTTTATTTATTTTTTATGCTTTATTTATTTTTTATGCTTTATTTATTTTTTATGCTTTATTTATTTTTTATGCTTTATTTATTTTTTATGCTTTATTTATTTTTTTATACTTTTTTTTTTATGATTTATTTACTCTTTTCTACAAGGGAAACGTTGTAATTAAATAAGTTGTACTACACGCGCGTATTTGTTTCATATGGATTAAAATTTGGTCGTGAGAACGATATATTTTCCATATTTTTTTTATATAAGCTTTTAAAAAATAGTCCCAAGTATAACTAGTTCATATAAAAATTGTAATTTCTATTTTTATTATATTTTTTTATTTTTTACATCTATAATTTTGTGAAGTGGATAAAAATATGATATTTTTCACAAAATATGAATAGTTATGGTTAAACCACATTCATATTTAGGATGCATCGAGCTTAGTGCGGGTTTAATTATTTCATTATCATTTTTAAAGTAAAAAATTATTTTGCATCCTTATCCCATTAGGAAGATGGGCAGATTCCTATCCACCTCTTTATTCTTTCAAATATTAATTTAATAATTATTTTTTTATAAAAAAAAAATAGAATAAAGATATATTATAGTATCAAGTATTTAACGTCATAAGGGTATAATTTTTTTTTCTCTAATATTAATTATAATTGTATAGATATTAAATAAGAGTATCAAATAACTATGGGATAAATGTCAAATAATTATAAAAAGGTGTAAAAATGATCAAACGGACCAAAGAAAAATATATTTTTTTTTACCTAATAAATTAAAGGTGTTTTAGTAATTTAAAATGAGACCAAATGAGTATGGTGACAACATGGAGATGGAGAAAATGTGGATATTTACATACTCATCATTGTCCTTATACTAATTTAAAAAAGTGAGTATTACTCATACCTAATCGATACGGTAATTTGCTGTCAAAAGCAGGATGAAATCGAACAATACCCACGGGGACGAGTTTATTTGTTATCACTACTCACATTATCACATCACTCTTTCTTTCTTTCCAAATATTTGTGAAAGTAAACTTTGTAGTCAACCTTGTTCTCTTTCTGTATTGTGTTTTAAAGCAACACATTCAATATTTGCATGCATGAATGTTGTTCTTTATTTCCACTTTGGTGATTATAAGCAATGAATATTTTCACTCATAAATTTGTTTAGTTGATTGCATGAGTCGAGTAGTGTATAAATGTGTACCAATTTAAGTTTAAGTTTATTAGTTACTAGTCTAAGTACAAACTTTCAGTTGCTTAAATACATTGATAGCTCAAAATGGTTCTATCATATAACTCTTTTAAGTTATGATTATTTTTAGTAATTGTTACTCATTTTTTAATGATGATATTATATAACTCATTTTTAAGTTGTGACTCATTTCCACTCATTTTTTAGTGTTGATCATGTAACTCATTTTTTGAGTTACTACTCACTATGGAGTAGTTGTCACTAAAAATGAGTAATTATATTATATAACTCATTTTTTTAGTAGTTATCACTTATTTCCAAGTTGTTGTATCATATAACTCATTTTCAAGTTTACACTCACTTTCGAGTTTCTACTCATTTTTGAGTAATTATCATTAATTTTTTAGTAGTAAAATTTGTTATGCTTTTAATATAAGAAATTACTTAAGGTCTTGCTCAAGGTACGAGATCGAGCTAACTCAAGGTGTAAGATCATGCTAAAATTCCCAAATTTGTGGAGGAAAACTAGAGATACTCAAGACATGAAGTCGAGTTAAAGATGCATAAACATGGAATCAAGCTAGTAATACCCAAGGAGTTAAGTCAAACTAAAGATATTTAGGTGTAAAGTGAGATGTTTTTAGTGTGGAGCTAAACTGGAGATACTTAAGGCATGAAGTAGAGTTACAAAGACTCTAGAAATGGAGCTTAGCTAGAAATATTCAACGATGTGTAAATTGGCAAGTTGTTAGACATCATCCAACCTTAATCAAGTGATATACCATTTCTGCATTTTTTTTAATGAAGAAAATAAAACAAGCAAAAATAAAATTTTGGATATAGTAAAGGGAATTAGTTTAATCAATTTTTATATGTGATAAATCTTGACATTACAAAATTAGTTAGGAACATTTTATCATGTGTATGTGTATAATTTCTTTTTGTATTTAACCATCTATATGTATTGTATGTGGTAAATATAGATAATCACCAATATATGAAACAATAGATATGGAGGAGATTCAGGACTTGTATAATCATTTTTTTATTTACTTTTGTTTAGTTTGTCTTCTTTCTAAAATGATTTGAGTGTGGTTGCACCCACATAGATGTGAGAGATATGACCATAGAGATGTGACAACATCCAAATGGGTGTGGGAAGCACCCTCACATAGAAAATTGCACTAGAAGTTCGACCCTCATGGTGTGAATGTGTCCCCTATTGGTGTGAGAGACATGCTCATATAGAAAATGACATCAGATATTCATCCACAAGGTTGTGGTTGTGTCCATATAGGTGAGAGGTTGATCTAAAGATCCTCAATATTTGCATCCAAGTTAAAGGTGCTTAAGGCATGAAAGAAAGTCGAGTTAAAAGACAAATAGGATTTTAAAATTTTAAAAAGTAATAGAAATGTAGTTTAACATTAACGTATGGATGTGTAGGGAGGAGGTGCAGGAGGAATTTACCAAAAATAGCACTCTAACATAATCCAACACACAATCCAAATAATTAAAATGAACTGGGTGAGAAAGTGTTATCTATATCAGATAATCATATCGAAGACCTCAAAAATCCTTTATAGAGTTATAACAAAAAACATAACGAGTTATGGCGGAAGCATTGCGGTCGAAATAAATAATCTCTAACTATATATAAAGGATGAAAATAGTTATAACTTTTTAAATGGGACCAAAATAGGCCCAAAAAAACTAATTTTAAGTAAGCTGTGATTTTTATTTAAGGTTCCAGCCGCACACCCCACACCACCACTACAAAAAATATGTTTATTAGCATGGGTCAAAAAGGGACATTAGCTATAATAAATAGACGCAAAAGTGTAGTTATCATTAAAATTTGGAAGCTAATATACTCGACATAAAAATAGTGGCGGGTGTGTGGGACATAAGTGGTGTGTTTTTTTTGCGTAGGCCTAGCCTACATGCTCTCCACACAAAATTATATTTTATATTGTTTATTTAAAGAAGCGTGAGCTTAGCCTACATGTTGGCCACATAATTTTTAAACAAGCGTGAGCTTAGCCTACATGTTGCCCACACAAAATTATATTTTATATTGTTTATTCAAAGAAGCGTGGGCTTAGTCAACGGATTGACCACACAATTTTTAAAGAAGTGTGGACTTAACCTTCATAATTTTATTACATATTTAAATTTAATTTAATATATATATATATATATTATGTTTGCGTGGGCTTAACCTACAAAATTTTAAATTTTTATTATTATTATTATTTATTATTTTTATTATTCTTTTTTTTTAGTTTATGTCCATATAACCCACACTTTATTTTACTTTTTTTAATAATGAAAGCTTAGTGGACACTATTTAGGGTTCCTAGCATCACCTTCACTTTTTTTTGCAGCTAATTTTACTTTTTGATGTAATGCACATTCCATATTTAAATTTTAATTAGGTTTTATTAGGTTAAAATTGAAATGGACCTTTGGTCCAAAGTTATGTCTCTTAAAAATTAGATTTAGGTATGTGCTTGCATCTCCTTCTTCCTTATGCGCGGCGCCGCTACAACTCCTCCTTCCTTATGTGCGACATGGCCGCAACTCCTCCTTATGTGCCACACCGTCGTAACTTCTTCTTCTTCATGCTTCTTCTTCTCACCGTCGCTACCTTCATCTTTTTCTCTGCTTTTTGGATATCTCCGCTATCCGTTATCACTCCGAGATGGCAAAAGCGACCACCATGAAAAATCTGCATTGTCACCGTCTTATTGTGGTGGTGGTCAGAAAATCTGCCACGGTCATCCGTCATGGCCAATAATTGATAACACTAAGAAAAATACACATGTATATCATATTTTAAATTTATCCGATCATGACACTAAGAAAAATACACATGTATATCATATTTTAAATTTCTCCGATCATGACTCTAATTCCAATGTTATAAAGGGCAAGATATCAATGAATTGAGGTTGAATAGTGATTTGTATTTTACTGATTTTAAAATGTATTTGGAGTTTAAAATAATTTTAAAGTGTATTTGTCTATTTAGAATTTAAGTTTTTAAGATGAGTAAGTTAAATTGACTTGTGAGATTATTTAGATTTTATATTGATATTTTATAATATTAATATTTAGAATTTACAAGTATTATTTTATATATGATCATTATATGCATATATTTTTTTTTATCATGGTTATTACCGTTTTTGGAAAATTGGTTTTTATTGACCAACATGTGATAGGTCGAAAATTAGTAACTCATTTAGATGGTTCTAACAAAAACTATAACACATAGTAATGTGAGCTTTAAATTTAGAATATACAAATAGGTACACAAACAAATTTAATTACATACCAATATAATAATGTATTTTAAATATGTTATTTATTATATGAATCAAATAATATATTCAGTAATTAAAAATTATTTTTTTAGCATATTAAATGTAATATAAAAAAAAGTGTTTAGATGTAAATTATACCAACAAACGTTTCTAAATATATATTAATAAAAGACATGAGTTTAGTCAATGATAGTCAACAATAAGACTATTGAAAGAGTATAAAGATATAATGGTTAACCTAAAATTGTCAACCCCATTTTGTCTAAACTCATCAAACCAAATCCAAAGACTAAATGGTTGGTAACGATTTACACCTTTTATTCCCAGCAGTTTTATATTAAGTTGCTAGTTAATTTGTTTTAACTATATCATTGTTATATATATTTTCTTTGCACAGTTTTGCAGAAAGGGTTTTTAATCTGTCTCAATAAGAATAAGAATAGTTTTTTTTTATAGTTTCAAGAAGTTAGGTTTTTTAAATATGTAACTTTTATTTATTTATTTATTTGAATTATTATAGATTTTAAAAAAATATTTATAGAAATAAAAAAGTATAATTATACTTTAAAGTAATATTAATGCTGTGTTACAATCCTACAATAAAAAAAATATAAAAATATTTATACTTGACACTTTAATAAATTAATATTTTAATCGTATTAAATTTATTTTTTAATTTAAAATATTATTATATTACTATAATAGTTTGTGAAGTGTTTTACTCTTTTTGGTATTAAAGAAATTTTTTATTCTTAAAAAATAAAGGATAATTTGACGAGACAAACTGAGAAAATTAAGAAAAGCAAAAGAAAGGACAGAACAAAAGGTGAATAGTTGGGTGTACGTGGAGAACAGTTTGGGAGTTGAATGACACGTTCTTTACATGCAGGCAATTGTCTTCTCTTTATAATCTCACCCGCACTCCTCATCTATCACAGAAACAAAAACATAAGTAAGGTTTCAAAATTATCTATAATGCCAGGCCTTACCATCGGGGACACTGTTCCTAATCTTGATCTTCAAACTACGCAGGGCAAAATCAAGCTTCATCAGTTCTGTGCTGATGGCTGGACCATCCTCTTCTCTCACCCAGGTTCTAAGTGCCTTCTAAACAATTGTTCTCTCTACATCAGTATTCTTTGTCATTTTAAGTTCCCTGTGTTATGGTTTTGGTTATTTATTGTCCTTCTTATAAGTTATAATTTATAAATGTATATATTTTAGGTGATTTTACACCGGTTTGTACCACTGAGCTTGGCAAAATGGCCCAGTACTCTGGCGAATTTTATCAAAGAGGAGTGAAGTTATTGGGTTTATCCTGTGATGATGTGCAATCTCACAATGAGTGGATCAAAGACATTGAAGCCCACACTGTGAGTTTATTTCCCACTTTTCACACACAGATCAAGTTCAGTCCTGATGTGTTCATGAAAACCAGTATAAATATATTGTTATTGGTTTTGGCTTTGGCTTTTTGCATGCAGCCTGGTGCCAAGGTGAATTATCCAATCATTTCTGATCCCAAGAGAGAAATCATCAAGCAACTCAACATGGTTGACCCTGATGAGAAAGACTCCACTGGCAACCTACCCTCCAGGGCTCTCCATATAGTGGGTCCAGATATGAAGGTGTTATTCTCCCTTTGACTAATTAAACTAACGAGTTTGCTTCTCTTTTTGTGTGGCTAACGTGTTAATTGATTGGTGGGGTATTGCAGATAAAGTTGAGTTTTCTGTACCCTGCAACTACTGGGAGGAACATGGATGAGGTGCTGAGGGTGATTGAGTCATTGCAGAAGGCCTCGAAGTTCAAGGTTGCAACCCCAGCAAACTGGAAGCCAGGGGATCCTGTCGTGATTTCCCCTAGTGTCACCAATGAGCAAGCCAAAGAAATGTTCCCTCAAGGCTTTGACACTGCTGAACTCCCATCAAAGAAGAAATATTTGCGTATCACCAAAGTTTGATTTCCTCCTCCATTTCCTGTATCAAGGAAGGAGGACAAGACAACCTTGTTTTTGTTTGATGTATCTTTTTTTCACTTCAGTCATGTTTCACCAAAGTTTGATTTCCTCCTCCATTTCCTGTATCAAGGAAGGAGGACAAGACAACTTTGTTTTTGTTTGATGTATCTTTTGGTTGTATCTTTTGTTCACTACAATTATATCATGCTGTAACCATATGTTTGTTATCTTTTGTTCACTACAGCTATATCATAGCTCAACTATATTAGTTATAATTATAACTATTTTGTCCCTTCACTGTTAAATGACTTATACTGTTCATAAGCATAAATTCCTAAGCAGCAGGCAAGCCTGAAGAGAATTGGAAAGACAAATAGTTATAATAACACTTTAAGTAATTACAGAATTTCAAATGAATCACTCTTAAGTCCTAACTCAGTACCGAAGGTGAGGTGACGACAAGGATTAAGACATGGATTAAGGTTTTTAAAAAGATCCACTTTTACAAAAAGAAAAACTCAAGAACAAAGATAAACTAAAACTAAGAATCAAACAAACCATTATATCCATGTGTACTCACACTTTTACAAAAAGAAAGGTAAGAACAAAGATAATGATTCAAGTAACTAAAATTAAATCAAACAATTAGTTATATTCATATGTCAAAGAAAACTAAGGACAAAGATAATTATTATTCAAGAAACTAAAACTAAATCAAACAAATACTTATACTCATGTCTCAGGTAAATCAAAAAGGAGTAACAAAAAAATGACATGCAAATTGGTTTGGAAGAAACAGAGGATATCTCTTGGCCTAAAAGAGTAAAAAAAATAGTAGAAATGGATACAAGACTTGATCAGACAAAAGGGAGTAACAAAAAAATGACATACAAATTGGTTTGGAAGAAACAGAGGATATCTCTTGGCCTAAAAGAGTAACATAAGAAAAATGACATACCAATGGATTTGCAAGAAATAATCTAGAATAAAACAGATAATTTGTAGATAATCTAGAATAAAACAGATAATTTGTAGGAAATTAGATGAAGAATTTGATAGAATATTGAAACATATTTAAACAAATTTTACAAAAGAAAAAGTTATGCTTCACATTTTCGTATTCAAGATCAGTAAATCTCCATTACAAGCTTAGTATATAGAATATACAATCAGTTCAACAGTTGAATATAATCAGTTCAAGAGTTGAGTATTCTCTTTGCTTTATATTATGAAATTGAATTAATAGAAGTTTGAGTCTATGAATCTAAAACAACATACATCAATATTTAAGGAATAAGAGTAGAAAAGGAACTAATTTTTTTTAAGAAAATACTAAAAAACACAGCAGAAATTTGAATTAACTTGAATTCATAGAAGTTCCAGCCAATGGTTCAAACAACATGGATCAATATATTCAGGGATATGAGTATAAAAGAAATGAAGATGAAAACAATTTAAGAAAGTACTGGAGAACACATGATCAAATCAAGCAATAAGAATACAAAAAGAACTAAGAACAGTTTAAGAAAGTCCTAAAGATAAAAACAATTCAAGAAAGTACTAAATAACACATGATCAAATCAAGGAATAACCGTACAAAAGGAACTAAGAACAATTTAAGAAAGTACTAAAGAACACATGATCAAATTTAGTAGACTACGTGGCGTGAAGATATCAGCATGAAACATGAACATAAGAACAAAATAAAAAGAGAAAATGTGGAAGAGAATGGAAGAAAGAAAAGGTCATACCATTCGAAGCCTCATCTATTTTAAAGATAAGTATATAAAAGAAGAATCCCCAGTTGACTCCTAGAAAAGACATGACTACAAAATTAGAACACACTCTCATAAGTGTCTCAAAATGCTCTCAAATTTCACATATGATAAAAAATGATTAAAATACTCTCAAATTTCATATATGATCAAAAATGAAATACAAAAAGAAAAGATGACTATATATAGGAATACTCATACAAAATTTTAAAATTAAATCCAAATACTAAGCTAGAAAATCCTAAAATTTAGCCAAAAATCACAAAGAAAAAAAATAGGAGGAAAATTCAAAAATTCAAAGGCTTTATTGTATTTGGAATGATATATTATTGTTCCTTTTTTTCTTTATTTGTGCATTCATCACTTCCTCCTGTTATTTTTTTAGGCTATCTTTATTTATAAAGACTTCCTCCTTTCAAGCACTCGTCATATCCTAGAAAAGCTTTCTCTCCATCCATAGCCTCATCAAAGTGCCCTAGTGACAAAGTAATAAAAGAAAAACAAAGGCTTCACCCACAAAGTAATAATATCATTCACACTCGCCACAACCGAAACAAAACATAAAAGAGCAATGTTAAAAACTCCAAAGCAAAATTAAGACACACTATCAATCTTAATCGTATTGTGAAACTAGTTTCGAATGCAAGCATTACCAATGTTAAACACTGTGTTGGAAAAATCCATTACATTTTCCTCGGAGCCCTAGATCGATTAGGCCATTACCAACTTACATTGTGGTGTCGGCACAACAAGCTCCTACTTAAGGTGGAGATTATTGCGGAAGCTTCCAATTGGGAAGGAGGTATTTCATGGTAGGAGAGAAAGATGGAAAGGAAGAAGCATAAGGTAGAGAAGGAGAAAAAGGTTTTGCAGGCAATGAGAGATGGAGAAGCAGAGTCTGTGAAGGAGATGAGAGAGGCACAATAAGTGTTCATTTGCAGAAGAAGGTTACGAGAGAGATGATGAGAAGTTATATGGTTTGTTTGATTGAGTTCGAAAACAATGGTTTATTAAAATTTGTGAGTGATGGAATAGTTAGGATATAATTTATAAATTATTTTAAAAGTATAAAATATAAGTTTATATATTTATTTTTGTTATTAAAAAATATTTTAATAATGAATTATAATATTTTTTTTTAAATTAAGTTAATTATTTCTTTTTAATATAAAGTATTTATAATTATTGTTATTTTATAATAAAAATAATAATTTTGTGTTAAACTTAAATAAATTTATTAAATATATTAAAATTTATAAAAATAATATTTATTATATATATTTATTATTTTATATAATTATATATACTTGGTTAATATTATAATTTTATTTTATTATTTTTATTATTTATAATTATATGTTATTATTAATAATATAATTAAATATTTTTGAAATTATTCAATAAATTAATCTAATATTTAAATTTATATTATATATATAATTATATTAATAATTATAATAATAATAAAATAATTAATATTATTAATATTTTGATTAATTATATATTTTTAAAATAATTTATAATTTAAACATAGTAGCACTATAAAATTCACATATTTTCATAAATAATATGAAATATTGACTAACAACATGAAAAAAATTATATTTTATTTTTTATGTATAATTTTTTATTTTAATTTGTATCTAATAAAGTAAAAAAAAAAATAACAATTTTCGCTTACCATTAATATAACATGAAATAGTTGGTGATTATAATAAATAGATGAAGTTATTACATTAGAATCCTAAATGATGTTGTGTCATGGGAATTTAAAAAAATTACAAACATAATAATGTTCATTAACACATTAAATTTAACTGACAATCAAAATAAGTTCAACATAAATAATAATAATGATAATAATAACACAATAAAAATATAATCAATGTTCTTCATGGTCTTGAAGCTGATGAAGTGTATCTTCGATTTGACCCAAACGTGTGTTGATAGTGTTGATATTCAACCTCAGGCTTGACATACTTTCATGTATATTTTGAATTTCCTCCCAAATTTGTGTTAACATTGTCGCCTGCAACATGTTCTTGAGGCAATGGAATGTCTTTGTGTTATTGTTTATGTTCATTGTTAGGCCTTCCAAGTTGTCACACACCATTAACCTCAAAGATATTCATTTTATCATGTGTTGCATAATGTAATGAGGCCAATTAATCATTACATTATTTTTTAGGCACCATAACATGAAAACATCTTCATAAACCAACAACGAGAAGTTGCTCCCCCAAGGACACAACATGTGCACACATGTGTAATGAGGTAGTCTATTATTCATAGTTAAACTACCTACGTTTCTTACATTTTGATCGGGCACCTCTTCTCTTGTCATGATTAATAGGGTTTGTTGACGATCAAATGTATGTCCTCAGGGATGGTACCACGGGTTAACAAGAGATCATCATATTTCAGATTTGTCACGTTCATCCAATCCCTATGTCTAATTATAATTTTGTGTGTGTCAATCTGAGTAGCAAGGTAACCATGTGTCGTTAGATGAAGATTTAAATAAAAAACCCTAATCATATCCTCATAATATGGTAGTTTTATACTAAGAAAGTGTTGCAATCCTTGAAAGTTCAAATATTCTTGACAAGTTGGCTAATTTAGGATTTATTCATAGAGAATCTTTTCATTGGTATAATAGACTCCCAGCTAGTCTGTTCTTATAATTCTTTATGAATAGGTATAATCTACCTATGTATCGTTTGTGTTAACATATGGGTTTTGGTCTAGTCCCCCCATATTTTTGTATTTTTTTTTTAATAATATTTTTTCATGTGATGGTAGATGATTGTTGTTACTTGAGGTGTCAGCTGAGATGTCAAGTTGCATAGTGATGTCTAACACGAAAATTTTATAAAAAAAAATAAAATTCTTGAAACTGAAAACCATATGTGGCAAAAAATGAAAATCTAAGACTTTTGGAGGTATGACTGGTCTATCGTGAAAATTTTCCTCAAATGCAACCATCTAAAGTTTCGTTTGGAAATACCGGGAATAATCTAAAATGCCCTCCCTCCTTTGTAGCGGATCATAGGAACTTCATCATTATTTGGTTCGCCTTTACCCTTACCTTTAGGCGTTTTTTGCCTATTCGTGGATGAAGATGTCATCTATAGGGAAGTTAAAACCTATGATGAAAATGTTACGAAACAATGACAAAATAATAGTATATTAGAAAATATCCTCACACATAAATTTCAAATGAAAATCAATTCAATAATAATAATATTAGAAGTCAAATAAGAAGTACAATGTTTGTCTTGAATTAAAAGTAGATGCAATTAAATTACAAATTGAACAACATTAAAATATAACTAAACATAATTTATTGACGTTGAGTCATGATGTTAAACAATTTTGCCATTCTTCGCTCTTTCGGCATACCAAATACTCACATCGCAATAGTTGAATTTTCACATAGAAAGTCCTAGCATTGGTTCATGACTGCTTCATCCTAAATATCTAGATAAAATAACATGGACCAAATATTTGAAGGTGAGTATTGATACGAACTCTTACAATGATCATTTTGTACGTCTTCACCATAATAGTCATTTTGTCGTTTGATTTCCGCAGTGATTTCTTATGATGAAGTGGCTTGTACACGAGTAATGGCTAGTACCTCATCAACGACATCGTTACCACAGTTCATGGAAGCGACACAATTTTGCAAGTGTGTATTCAACATATTGAATTGATTCTCAATTACATCCACCATGGGATCTTTTCTCTTTGATCCCCTAGATGACGATGTCCCACTGGATGGTTGAGAGGGCGCAGATGGAGTATTACTTGGATTGTCAATTGATTGAACATGCGCTACAGGTGAGCGTGGAAGTTCGTGAACTGCAACATGAAACTCTGGTGGCTCAAGTATGTAATCCATGTTATGATCGTATGATCGTCTAGGTCCAAATATAAAGAAATGTAAATGCATTTATAACAATTAAAAATAGTATATACATAAAAAAAAAACAGTAAACACCTAAAAAATATTGTAAAAAACAATTATTAAAATTAAAAATAATAAACACATAAAAAAACATATGACACATAATAATAAAAAATGTAAAAACATTAACACATAATAAAAAAATAAAAACAGTAAAGTTATAAAATAAAATAAAAACTAAACAGTAAACATAATAATAAAGAAAAATAAATACATTCATACAAATCAAAAACCGTAAACACAAAAAATAAACTAAACAATAAACACATATAAAAGAATATAAATACATTTATTAAAAATAAAAAAGTAAACATATATTAACAAATGTAAATACATTTTTAAAAATTAAAAACAGTAACCACACTTAATAAAAAAAACTCTAAATACATTTATAAAAAAAAAATTAAGAACTTATGTGAAGGGTGAAGAGGACTGGAGAAGAAGAAGAAACAATACGATGAAGAGAAGCAAAGAACCACTGCAACCAGAGGACCAAAGATCCAATTTAAAAAAAAGAGTATAACAAAATAAATTCCAGCACTTTTTTCACATAAGTAGAACTGATTCTCCTTCTACTTTTAAAAGCCATAGAATTGATTCTCTCAAGTAAACCTTCACACATACTTTGCTTATGCATATGCATACTCTAATGTATTATGAATTTTACACACTTTTATGAGAGAGGTGATATTTATTTTTGTACTTTGTACATTAAAATTTAGTTTGATGGTATGGCGTAACTACTTCATTAGGTCTTTTATGTACACACTACAAGATAATAATTTTTTTTTTCTAACTTAGTTAATATAATGATTAATTATTCGTCTCTCATTCATCTCCCGTTATTGTAAGTAAATATACAAAAAGAGAGAGGATTGAATTGTATATTTAATACGTTGGAAAATATTTTCAAATCAACCTTTAATGAAAGTTAACTTGACTGACACATAGTTAAGCCCCCCACAATGAAGTGCAATCTAACATGTGTTTAATTCTCTCATGATATATCTGATGATCAACTAGATGTATATCACTTTGATTATTTCAATATATAGTCACACAATTTTGCACGATATATCTTGTGTGATAAGCTCATGCTTAGACAAATGATAATAATCTTTGGAATTACATAGTATAACTCAAGTTATAATTGTTTATACTATGTTTTTGTAGAGAATGTTCTTTCATCATACCATCAAGAGGATCTTGAAAAAAATGTCAACATCAAACATCTCTCAAAGAATGTGTCAAAGTTGCCAATTGGTAACAACTCCTCTAAAAAGTTTGTCTGTCATGTTAGAAAAACTTGTGAGGTTAAGCTAAACCAATATGGGGTGAATTAATTTTGAAAATATTTTTCCCTTCAATGAAAAATTGTTTCAATTAGAAAATTGAATACAATTGAATTAGGAATCAAGATTGATAAATAACAAGATAAAAAGGTTGGAGGAAGGGAAAACACTATAGAAAATCATTAAATACCAACTAATTTTAGAGAGAAAAAACTAATTAGTTACTATATTGACTAAGTTAGATATTATTTTATAAATTAAAAAATTATTGGTATCTAAAGTAGTTTTATTATTAATAAAAATTTATAGACTAATTTTTAAATTGGTATCTAATATTAGCTATCAATGTTTAACTACCAATAATCTCAAAGATTTCGATCAAAGTACTCTAGTTTGGACAATTCCTTTGATAGAATACTTTAGTATTCTTTAACAATATAAAATTGTGAACTTAACCTTATATTCATCTAAGGATGTAAACCCTTTTTTAGTTAGCATCTTAGTGATCTTTGATCACTTTCTTTGTAAATCTGCTCTAGACAAAAGTGGTTGATGTTCCAAACAATATTTAATGTTTATCCAAGACTAGTTGTTTTTTCAATCAATATTCAAGTTTTAAATAGAAATGTAAATGTCCAAATCCTTAAGTTGTATTTTTTGCGGTCTAAGTTGCATAACGAAACTTTATAAAAAAAATCTAAACTATAAATCTTCTTTGTAGTTTAACTCTTTCAACACATTATTACCTTGTTGTCTAATACGTTAAAGAAGGAAATTTCTTTTATTGTGAAAATCATTTTGACAGTAAAATCCCAACACCTCTTTTTTATATCACATCAAATACACTCTTCTTGTTAAATATTACAAAAAATTTCAACACACAACTCAACCATTCTTTCTTATCTATTTGATTTTGTTTTCCCCAATACACTAACTACAAACTCCAATTCATTTACAATCCCATAAAAAGATTATTTTAATTTTTTTGAATTTTTTTAAAAGTACAAGTATAATTGGTAAAACAACAGTTAATATAATCTCAAACTTTATAAATGACAAACAATAAAAATTATTTAAATAAAAAAATCGACAATTAGAAAGGAATACATAGAGTACAATTTACTTTTTTATAAATTTTAAATTAAATTTTTTTATAATGTTATCAAGACATAAAATAGTTAAAACCAAACTAGTATTTATTATTATTTAAAAATTTAATAATACTTCAAAAATAAGCATTTAAAAAAATATAAATACTTTTTGAATGTATAAATAAATGAGGTAATTATTAATTTTTTTTTCTCTAAATCCGAGAAAAAAAATTGGTTATTTTTTATGTTTTTTAGAATTTTGAGAATATATTTATTATTTTTATTATTATATTTATATATGTCTTCCAATTTCTAAATAATTTAGACATTTCTCTATTGCGTTAGAGGGAGAGAGAATTGAATAAAATAGGAAATTAGATAAATAATTTATTAAAACTAAAAAAGTTGCATTTATGATATCATACAAAATAATCTTAAAACATGAACAAGAAAAATGAAAGGAATTATTAAAAAAAGTTATAAATGTTTTCTTGAAAGTAGAAATAGGTTGGTCAATTATTGGTAGCAATATACAGTATCATTGATGGTAGAAAAGTTATAAATGTTATCTTGAAAGTAGAAAAAGTTTGGCACACGATTAGACGTAGTATTAATACTATACAGTATCATTGATGGTAGAAAAAAAAGTTATAAATACTCAGAGCAACATTAGTAATTACTATTACTATAGATCATCGATAGTAGAAAATTATAAATGCTTTCTTGAAAGTACAAATAGTTTTAAATAATGCTTTCTTGAAAGTATAAATAGTTAGGAATAACACCAGCAACTATATACATGTACCTTTAAAAGTAAAATAAATACTCATTCGACAATTTAGATATTTTATTTAATATATAAAAGACAATAATTTACTCATTATGAAAATGTTTCTCTTAATTTTTATTTTTGAGATATATTTAACACAAATTAAATCGATATCTAGTATAAATTGTAATCACGTTCACTTGTTTAAATATTTGTTCTTAAATGTATTTTGTTTCGTTAATTCACTAATTTTATTTCTAATATATTAATAAAATATTAAATTAACAAACTAAAATTTGTCAATTTTTCAATAAAAAGAATTTTCTTATTTTTTATATTTTATCTTTATTATATAATGTAATTAATCTATTTACCTTAGGAAAAGAACATGTTGAAATTGAAATTTACAGAAATATTAAAAAAATACACGCGTTCAATTATCTTCCACTTTTATTTCTTAGTAACTAATTCGTGTGTAATTAATATCTTATTCTTATAGCAAATGGATTTATTTAATGAATTTTGAATTAATTTAAAATATTTCTTAACAGTGTATAAAACTTCAGTATGGTTTTACACTTACAAAAGATTACTCTACTGTTTACCTGTGTATGGCACAGTGGAAGTTCTAGTCATATATAAATGTTGAATGAAAGTATTACAGTGTGGGCCCAAGAAGGGACCTATTTCTGCATCTCATCGCACAAAATGGGAATAATGCACCCAGATAGGGACGAATCCTAAAAGATTATAACAGAGGGCCATCATCAACATAGTAATAATGGATATCTACACTCTCTATATGTATAGTGTATGATATATATTTCATCTAATATCTTATATCTATAGGCCACCTTATATATATATAAATATATATATATATATTATAGAAGTAACATGTTCACTTTAACTGCATTGATATTCAGAAAGATCGCCCACTGTCTCAGGGTAACCTTCCCTTAAGCAATTGATTGGAGGTATAGTCAAGGTCTCCTGTGTCCCATAAGCATTCCAGCAAAAAGGGTCATCCAGCAATGCTCCTTCAAATGGCAAAAGCTCAACCTCAGAGAGAGTGATGTTTGTGCAAGCAACAGTGTCACTGCAAGCAAAGTGAATAGGAGTTGTTCTAACATCATAGGTGCCCTTTATGTTGCTGTAGGACACATCATTCACGTGCACAGCAGAAGTCTGGTTTAGACATTCCTTTGACAAACAGTAGTATTGGTCTATAATGATGCAGTTCCCAACGTTCTCCATTTGGATGTTATCAAATCTCAGACCTGTCACTGATCCCATTCCCCCTTGCCATGTTTTGATTCTAAGTCCGTTGTCTGATTCTCTTATGATGCTGTCACGGACTGTTAGGTTTGACACACATGCCTGGGAGTTGTGCACTCCAAGGCTTCCAATGCTGCAGAAACAAAACAAGGCTCTATGCTTAGTGAACATGCTCAAATTAGCATCACAGAAAAGTTAGTGTTACAAATAATTATATATTTGTTGTGTTATACTCCTTCCAAAACTATACTTGTTTTAATCATGTAGTTTTGTTTCAAAATTGCTGATGTTTAACAAATTCAAGATAACATTTGTAATGGTTTTTTAGTTATTGCTAGTCTAAACTCACTCCTTATTCACTAGCTTTCTCAAATTGTTTTAGTTTAATGATATGATAAAACTTTTTACGTGTTCACTGTGCATACATTTTAAACTCATACAGTGTTACTAATTAACAAGTATCACTTGGTGCTTATTTTTAATTGATCATCATTAAAGGATATGGTTCTGCATTGTACCTAATCCCGTGGCTAGGACCACAAGTTAAACCTGCTATGTCCACGTTTGAAGAACCGGGTCCAACTGAAATGCAATCGTCACCTGTTGAAACCGTGTGATTATAGTTGACATAAGTAAGAATAGTGAAATGTAGAACCACAATATCAAACAGGGTGAGTTAACATTGTAATATAGTCATTACCATTGCTTATGAAGGAGTTATATATCCCAACATCTTTGGTGTTTTCTACATGGATTCCATCGGTGTTGGGGCTCAGTTTTGGTGAAGAGATGGAGAGCTTATCAATCAGCACTCCTTGGCAACCATCAAATTTCATGTGAAACTGAGGACTGTTTTCAATTTTAAGCCCATTCACCTTCAAATTGGAGCTCATGAAGAACCGTATCATCTACAAACAAAAGAAGGGTAAGTCCAAATTTATAAATATTTCAACAGTTAGTAAATGCATGAGCTGAGTTCTCAAGAATAGTTTGGCTTAGTTTACTTACAGCAGGACTACCACATGGTCCTGACAAAGTTTTTCCATTGGGGCCCTGAAAGTGCCATTGTTTAAGTAGCATTTAGTATATATTTCATTCAACTTTAAATAACCACAACAACAAAAATTGAGAGGAGAATGCACACAGTGATTGTGTTAGTGACAAGACAAAATGGTTACCCTGTGAGGTTTGCAAGGGAGATCCCACCATTTGTCTCCATTCCCTTCTATTGTTCCTGTACCATTAAGAGTCATTTGGTCAAGTCGGTAAAATACAAGCCATTGGTTTCGGCTATCCTTTTCTGGCCATGAATTCGGTCCATCTGGTGCCATTAGTGTTCCATCCACCTGGTTATTTGTCTACCTTGTTAGCAAACTGAAATACTATTTTATCTATACCTATACAAGGGACCATGCCACAACTGAGAGGAGTAAATCTTGACCATTCAATCATACATAGGCAGACAAAGTTAAACTAATCTTAACCTTATGTACAAGGTTGAATTGAACGGCTAATATTAGCTTCTTTCTTGTCTCACACATAAAAGGTCTCTAACAAAATACTATGTGATGTGAGCATTAAACAAGCATTTTCTTACTTGGAATACCAATCCTGGCTTGCATGGACCTGAAAAAATAGTTGAAGTGATTTTAAAGCTGTAGTTTTCTGGAGCAAGAAGAATCCCAGACTCCACAGCACATGCTGCTTTCCATGCTGCCCTGAATGCAGGTGTGTCATCAGCACAACCATCTCCAACTGCCCCAAAGGATCTCACATCAAAAACACACTCAGAAGAGGAGGTTTGGTTATCATTTGGATAAGGGTCAGAAGGAACAGTGGGAGAATCAGCAGGGGGTGGAACTGAAGGGTTCTCTGGCTCAGTGGAAGAATCAGAGGGAGCAGTAGGAACAGAAGAAACTTTCCTCTGCTTGGTGTGATGGTGGTATCTTCCCTCCACATTTCCAAAATTATTGTTCAAAAGTGTGACAATGGTCCATAGTGTAAAAAACACACGAACTGTGAGATCCATGAGGGGTTTTAGTCTGAATATTTTCACTCTGAATGTATGTGTCAATGTGGGAAGGACCACAAAATGCTGCTAAGTTGTTTCTGTAAATAGACAAAAACTTCAAATTCAGAATTTGTAGTTCTAGAGATAAATGGATGAGAATGAAATAGAAGGAAGAATGGAAAAGGGATCATGCATATCCAGAGGAAGCTTAGCAAAGAGCAGCTCTTATTTATATTGGAAAACTTGTATGATATTGAACACAAAGAATGCTCAAAGCACAAGGATGCCACGTGTAGAGTTCATGTTGGTTAAAAATGCCAGAGTGTCAAGGAAACTTTAAGGTACTTTTAGAGGTAAGCCTTCTTTTAACTATAGTCACAAAAATTGAATCTCCCACATTACTGTTTGATAAAGTTTAGGGAAAACACTTTATATATAATGCATTGGAGCTACTTTTACACTTTAATTCACTTAGCATTAGTCTCTATAAAAAATTTATGTTTTCTTTCCCACTCTTTATTTGTAAAGAGAATTTGTTTCCATTGAGATAATATCACTATAATCAATCACTCACTGTATTTCACATATTTAATTTCAAATTCAAAATTTCTTCTCAATTTTGTACTAAAAAACATCTTAAATAAGATAAAAATATGTATATAAACTATTTTTAATTTTCACTACTAAACAAATGTGAGACTGTGAAATTATTAGACTTAATAGCACACAAATAAATGAGTGGAAGGATACACTGAAAATTAGCAATAAAAAAAATTGTACATTGAACAATTTTCAGTTACTCGGCTATTGCGAAGCAAATTTTCTTTTACTTATAGCCATCTCTAATAGTGGAATCCATTTTGAATTCTTAACATAGTTTTTTGGTTTATTTGTGTCAGTATATAACTGATGCTATATATATTTAGTCTGTAATAGAATGAACAGGAGAAACTAAAAGAAAAATAGTTCCTTTTGTAATAAAGAGACAGCAAGTACAATTGACCTTTGAAAGACGGTGAATTTTTTAGTTGAAAAGAATCAACAAGCCATGTGTGTGTATTTTCCAAGAAAATATGCAAAACCATTCTAAACACCCAGTGTCTTCAATCTACATGTCCAATCATATGTAACATGTTTTTCTGTGTTTTCCCTGAGAAGAGGCCAAATCAATGCTTGCAATGCATAGCTTCTGATTCTGATCATGAAAACCCTACAACATTGCACATTTATTCTGGCTAAAACTTAATAGAACTGTAAATTACGTACACACTTGCAGTTTAAGAAAACAAAGCATCATGGAGAAATGATACAACTAAACTTTTATGATGTTCCACAAAATCTCTATTTTAATTTGAACATACACATTATCTTCTTAAACATTGTATAATATATTATATAAGTTGATGGAAACTCTAAGATGATTTTATAAGGTTAAATTACTTAAAATTTTACTTAGACTGATTCAAAATTTATTCTTACAAAATTTTCAAGTCACCCACTACATCTCAATATAAAAAGATATGTTGAAAATTTAAACCTTATATACAAATCTTACCAATTAAAACCTAATCGTCTACATTTACTATTCAATTATGATTTGGTCTATTTGATTTTCATCCCCGAAAAACTAATGTGATGTATAAGAATCTGCAATTAAGACATGACAGATGACCTTTCTTCAGGGCAATTTTTGAAATGGTAAGGCAATTGAAGCATCACAGACGTCACGTTGAATTAATTATCCTATTGCACTCTCATTCACATTGTCATACTAAATAATATTTGCTTGTTCTGTTCTGACATGACCAACTTCCACCCACAAGAGAACACGTAGAAGGCTTTGATAGAACGATAATTCATGAACAGTTGGGCACAGAAAATAATTTAAAATAAGTATGAAAATGGTATTGATGTAAAAGCAATCCATCCCGTGACTCTTTGTTGTTGTTTAGCTCCTTGTGGCCAAGAAATTGTAGGCAGCATATATTAGGTGGGTGACCATCGATTTAACTTCACCCATTCACGGGTAGCATCAACTCATGCATGATTAAATCTCATCAAAAGAAAAAAGTAAAAAGAAAAGAATGATACAAAGTAGTGCCATGTAACTACATAGTCCTAGTTAATATCAAGGTTTAAAGGTTAAAAATTGCAACCAAAACATTAGTCTCATTTGTATGTATGTAATGTTTTTACTGCAATGAGAGTTTAAAAGATTCCATGATCTATATATCAGTTGGAGAGTGACCCTTTTGAAACTATGATCACTCAATTCTATATATGGTTCTATATATTAAGAAAAATTGAGAATGAAAGAGCAATGGAGTTTGTGACTTAACCTGAACATGAGTGATTTTTTGCTCTAAACTTTCTTGGTTGAGGAAGTTTTCTGAAACCATGCAAAGGCAATGGAGTTGACTTGCAAAATGTGAGTGGTGCATGTAAAAGAAAGAGTTAGATAAGTTAAAGTTGAGTTTGAAGAGGGTTTTATAGAGGGGTAAGGTTTTGCAGAGAGAGTGGAATTGTTTAGCATGCATGCATTACTACATGTTTCTGATAACCTGTCACGTGTGAGTCTCACGGGTTAGAAAAGGAGAAAAGGGAGGATTCTAAAATCCAATATCACAATGACTCAACTTAAGAAAAAGAAGATTTAGCAAAGTTAAAGTCTTAACTAAAATATTAGTCCCTGCCTTGTTTGAAGTATAAGAAAAAACAGTGCAATAAAATAAATGAAGAGTTAACAGAGAGATTATAAAAATAAGCACGACAGATAAAAATTATATGCACGTATGCAGAATATTTTTATATTAATTGGACAAATAGTTTTTGTCTTAATATTCGTTTTTGGTAAAAACAAAAAAATTAATTGTTTTCTTTTTTTAATTTCAATTTACTTGAATAAATATATTTTTCTATTTCTTAATACTAACAAGTTCACTCTAATTTTAAAGACATTCTTTTTCATTACAACCTTGATTAAATATTTTTCATTTGTACAGTTTCATTGAAAAGATATATTGTATTATACTACAAACCTCAATGTTTTATAGAATTTAATTGTTTCTACACACATAATGTTTTTTGTATTTTTTTCACATTAGAATGTTTTCATTTAAAAAAGAAATTTCGTTACAAAAAATTTCTTTCTCTCTCAACATTTCGATAAGAATAAAATATAAATTTCATACACAATATAGGATGTGTATAAATTTTTATTTCGAAAATAAAAACAAGTATAGAATTCCTATTGCTTTTATATAATCAACAAACAAACTATGTTATGATTATTTAAAAGGATGTACATGTATTTAACTATTTATATTTTATCATACAAGGTATATTTCAACAAATATTTTCACCGCAAAAAGAAAAAAAAATAACTTCTCAATAAATTAAAATTAATTTATCATTACGAAATTGAAGAAATGATATAAAATAGTTTATATAAATTGGTTTATAAATAAATTAATTTTAACTTATAAAAATGTAATTTCTTTTTTTATATATTATATAAAAATCATGTAAAATTTAATTTGTTCTTTACTTATTGAAAATTATTATACAAAAAGATTGTCTAAAGATGGGGTAAAGACTGTGTAGCCAAGAATCTTCTTGAAGTGGTAGGTTTCTATTAATGTGTGTTGTATTCTTCATTTAACGTATTATTGATTCACACATGCCACCCAAAACAAACAAATTTAGTGACATAATCGAGTGTTGCAAAACCAGTGAAGCACACGGTGTGAAATGGGTAAAATATTAAGTAAATAAATCACATTTTAAATTTTATTAATATAAATTAACGCAAAATGTTAATTATTTTTTATTCTACATATCAGAACGTTATTATTAATAATTATTGATGCATATTATTGAAATTTTAATTTAAGTTTATTTATATATATTTTATTTAGACTTGTATATGTATTTTAAAGGTTAAAAAAATGATAAATTTATGTTTTATTTTTTAATATCATAAACTTATAAATATTTTTAATATTATTTTTGTACATTTTTAATTATTAAAATAATTTCATTTGTGGCAATTTAATCCAAATTAAAACATCAAATTCTGATAAAATATCTTGACTAGTTAATGATGAGTTCGATTTTAAAGAATTGCAAGAGATCATACAGAAATAAGTTTACAATTTTTTTTTAAAATTTACATTATTACATAATTTAATTACAAATATAATATATATATATATATATAATTATAGGTAAAATCTAAAAGTACTTGTATATAAAGATGTTTTAGATAAGTAATATTCGTAATATTTATAGTGAGTTTTTTTTTTTTTTTTTTACACTAGTGGTTTGTAGTGCTTTTATATAAAATTAACTCTAGATACATTATATAGATATAACACATATATCATCTAAGTATAAGTATTTTTATTATATAAAAATAATGTAGTTTCAAGAAATATATAATGTTATAAAAGATAAATAGTTTCAAGAAAGAGTTCATGCGAGATTGATTTTTTTCATAATTCAAACTTTAGATTTTATCAATATTTTCTACTAACTAAGAAAATTATCACTACAAGAAAATCATGAAATAGAAACCAATAATAATTAGTTGTTATAGTGACTAAATTAGGAAGCATTTTAAAGACTAAAAAAATTTTGGTTTATAAATTAATTTCTATTATCGTTAAATGGTTTCTTCTAAATTAGTATCTAATTAACGACCAAGGTTTTTGCTACTAATTATTTAGATTCTAAATTTGGTAGCAAAATCTTTGGTTGCTAATTAGACACCAATTTAGAAAGGATAATAGAAACTCATTTATAAACCAAAAATTTTTAGTCTCTAAAACAGTTTTCAATTTAGTTACTATAATAACTAATTATTTTTTTTTCTAAAATTTGGTTTCTGTTTAATGATTTTTTTTTTGTAATGTATTGAAATAAGTCTTTATCAATATTTTTAAATAATAAACAATTTTTTAACGTGGATTGTATGACAGTATTATAATATCAACATAAAATAGTTTAATATTCTAGTTCACATTGTTACGTAAAAAAAAAAAAAAAAACTGTTAAGGATCCATTTTTATAATTTCTTATTACAAGTACTCAATAAATTTAAAATTTAAGTTAAGAATCTTATTACAAGTACTCTAAATTTAAAGTTTAAGTCAAAATGAAAAATATATTTAATCGAAAAATATATTTAATTCAAAAATGTCTCTATAGATATCTTATTAAAAATACTTACATCTACACTGAGGTTAAAATTGATTTAATTAAATATTTAGAATTGATTTAATTAAATTAGGGTAATGGGAACGGAAAATGAAGGTGAAAGTGTCTTTGAGGCTTTTCACGTGTTGGTGTGTTTTGTTCTTGTGAGTGTCACGGACGGTGTGGAGAGGAATAAAAAAATGTTGATTGGGTTTTGAATAGATTTGTTTTCCATTGGAGTGAGACAGTGATGTATGAATTGAATGATGAGGAATAAAACACATGCAAGGTTTCGTCACCTTCTTCATAACCCATTATTTTAACTTCATTTCATTATTTTTCTGCATTTGTCTTAATCCAACATTGCCATTCAACCGGATTTGCCTCAGACCAGTTTAAGGAAAGTTGCTAGCTGTTCCACCTTCACTCCCACCTATTCCAATCACAAACTAAATCTAACACTTCACAATTTTACTACTTTAATTTCTTTTTCAAATTTCACTTCTCCTGATTTACTTTCTTGTCTATTAAGAGTTCAAACTTGGTGTTTTTTTTTTATCTCACTATCATTTCTTTCTTCTTTGTATTCTATATATAAGTTCATTTCTTCATATTTCAGTTCTTTTAAAATGTGATTACACCTTGCAACAGATAAGTTAAGGATCATTTCTATAATATTAAATTTTTAAATATAGTCTCTAGATTTTGATAAATTATCTTATTTGATCTGGAATTTTTCTTGGAATTATAAGAAATTTAAGATAAACGAGCTATTTATGTTTTTTTATAGAAACATAAGATAGATTATTTGGATGTGAAGATGATGTGGTAATTGTATTTTGAGTTTTATGTAGAGTTGTGTGTTGTTTAGCATGTTTCCAATATTTGAGGTTGATATTGTTTAATTGAATGAAATTTGTTGTGTGTTCTCATTGTATTAGACTACTATATTTAAGAGTAGTATTTGTTAATAAATTTGGATAAAACTTTAAAAATATGGTTGTTCTACTACATGAGATTGATTTTATGATATTTCTGCTGAATTAAGTCATGAATTCTTGCTTAAATGAAAACAATCCTACAACTCAATCTTGCTTTCAGTCATGTTTTCACTTAAACGAATAAGTTTTTGCTCTAGCGAAAATAACATTAAAAATCAACTCTCCCTACTAGATTTTCGCTCAAGTGGATTCATTTATGCTCAAGCTAAAATATTATCACTCAAACTAAAAAAATATTTTTTTTTCTTTCTTTTCTTATCTTCCTATATTTTCAATGGTTTGGATTATATATGATTTTTTTTAAAATGAGAAATGAATGTTAAGTAGTAAATTTAATTAATTTTTGTTTAAATAAGTTATATTGTATAGTGATACTTACTGAGATTGATGGAATGTGTATGAATTTGTTGTCACATGCCTGAGATAATATGTGAACTATTATTTAATTTGTGTATTAAGTATTAACACTTGTGTTGTAACAGATAACCTTTTGCTTCATTGATGATCTAAGTTACATAGACTAAGATTGCACATTGTTAGATAAGTGGATGCACAACTTGAGTTTCATTGAACTTACCCTGAAAATTCTTGCACACTGTGACATATTTGGATGCACGACTTAAGTTGTATTGAACTTACTCTGACAATTCTTGCACCATGACATACATAGATACACAACTTAAGTTATAATGAACTTACCCTTATCCATCCTCAAGTTCACTTGTAAATTTAAATCTTGTGTATTTGATCAAATGTTAGTCTTTAGTAAGACATACTTAATACGAGTCTTCTAGAAGGCATTAGTCGATATTCTATTTGTTGGAATCCTTGATTTAGATCTATGTTATTGTTGTATGTTGGTATTTGAAGGAGATTAAATGGTTGTAATATGGTGACATACCACAGATAACTCCTTAAGGGAAATGCTCATCCATGCCTAAAATAATAATATTGTTCGATTTCGTAATCATCTTTTACTACAATCTTAAGAACTTATGGTTGTCGACATGGGTATTGACACCAACTTTACATCGAAAAAGTTAAACAATGATTTCGGGACATGGACCATCTTTGTGAAACCACTCTCGAACGTTTCAAAGATCTTACGACTTTTAAACAAGACACCAGTACATGTATAAAACACATCGAAGAGTGGACATGTGCAAATAAGGTATTTCGCCACACTTCGCTTAGCACATTATCTAACAATTTGTTCAATGTGTATTGCTCCTACAAGACAACCAAAGATATTTGAGATTCTTTTATCCTCAAATACACTACTAAAGATGATGTTAGACAAATATTTGCTATCGAAAACTACAATTGTTGGGAGATGATTGAAGATAAGAACATCACGATATAGATAAACGAAATACCATAAGCTACTTGAAGATATTAAATTATATAACATAACTTTGCTTTATGAATTCATTTTAGAATTACTTATAAAAAAATGTAATCCAACTATAAACAACAATTGAAGCATAAACACAAACAAATGTCATTGTCAAATCTCGTTACTCATATCATCATCGAAGATACCAAAAGAAAGGAATGTGTTGATGTAAGGACTAAGGCATTATCTAATAAGAAAAATACGGTATAGGACAAACTAACTCAAAAAGGTAAAAAAAACTTGATCACAAGAAAATAAATTAAATTTTTTGTCCCAATGGATCTAACCTTACCTTCAATAAGAAGGAAACTTATTTTTTCCATGGAAGGTTAAGTCATCATGCACCTTATTGCAAATATAGATTCAAGAATGACAATCCTCCCAAGGTAAATATAGTCAAAGGTCAAGATATAATTGTTGTAGTTATTTAGCGAGTGAACATTGTCACCAATGTGAGCAAATGAGTGGTAGACTAAAGGGCTACTAGACACATGTGCAAACAAAAATGTGTTTACCTCCTATACTAGTGTGGGTATGAAAAAGAACAAGTATAGCTTGGTGATTCCAGGAAAAGTTTAGTTTTAGGAAAAAGAAAAGTTCTTCTAAAGCTCACTTATGAAAATACTCTAGCTTTAAACGATGTGATACTTGTGTCATCTATTAGAGTTAATTTAATCTTTGTAGCTTTCTTGGAAAAGGTCAGGGTTAAAGTGTCATTTGAGTCTGAAAAGATTGTTATGACAAAGAATAATATGTTTGTGGGGAATGAATATTGGATCAAGGTCTTTTTGTACATAACATTACTGAAGTTGCTAATGAATCTACATTTTGGTGTTCTGTTTATATTCTTGATTCTTATTATGTGTGGCATGCTAGATAAGTACATGTAAATTCTTCGCATGTTATTAAAAATTAATTAACATGTATGACAAACAAAGTAGGAAATGTATTATATGTGTAGAATCTAAAATAACGAAAAAAAAACATGTCATTTTATAAAACATTAAATTGAGCTTCTAGGTTTAATTTATATTGATCTTGCCAACTTAAAACAAACTATGTCTAGAGGTGGTTAAAATTATTTTGTAACCTTTATAGATAATTATTTTGCATACACCAGAGTGTACTTAATCAAATATAAAAATGAAGCGTTTGATATGTTTTTAACTTAAAGAATCAATTAAATAGAAAAATTAAAAAGATTAAATGAGATAGAGGTGGTAAATATTTTCCTAAAGGAGCAAAATTCATTGGTTGTAGGTGAATCTTTAAAAAAAAGTACCATTCAGATGAATTCATAAAAAAGTATAAGGCGAGATTAGTACTGAAAAGTTTTACTCAAAAACTCAACATAGACTACTTTGATACATTTTTCCTAATTACTAGGATTTTATCTATTTAAGTGTTGTTAGTTCTAGCATTTATCTATAAGTAGTTATTCACCAAATGGATGTTAAGACAAATTTTTTGAATGGTGAACTAGAGGAAGAAATTTATATGACTCAACCTGAAGGGTGAGTAGTTCTTAGTCAAGAGAACATGCAACTTTTAAAATTGCTATGTGGGCTGAAAAAGACACCAAAATAATGGTATGAAAAATTAGACAATGTTTTACTTTATGGTGGTTATTCTACTAACGATATTGATAAATGTATATACACTAAATCTAAAAAAGGGAGAATGTGTATGAGGACTATTTTATGGCAAGTGTATCGTGTCAGAAGTAATAAATTTGTCTCTAAGGAAAGATATCGAACCCACAAGGAATAGTTAAATTCTCAAGTATAATATACACTAAATAGTAAAAAATATGTAAAAGTTTGTTAGGAAGTTTGTTGTGTATGATGAATTTGCAAGAATGTAAATAAAGCAAAGTAAAATATTTGTGTGATTCAATTGGAAAAATTGGGATTGAAATTCATCTTTCTCATTCGTCTTTATTTTTACAAAAGATTATAATATTAAACCTTGATTGATATTGATGCACATATAAAAATCATTCATATCGATTTCTCATATACAAAATTATTAAGAGAGTCTCCTAAATATTGATTTCTCACATATTTATAAAGCTTCTTATCATTACAAACAGATGTTATAAAGCCATTAACATTTCAAATTTATTCCTAGCATTCAAATATGTTAAGTATTATCATTTAGGTCAGATTCTTAGAAATATTTTTCAATCAAATATAAGGATCAAAATCATGAATAATTCAATCTTTGAGAATAAAATAATAATATCAATCATCAATCAAGAACTAAAATATTATATATAAATATCACCTCAATACATAAGAGTTTGAACAGATTACTAGGGAAGAATTAGTCACTCATGTTGGCCAGTACAAACATAGAAAGCAAGAAAAGAAGATCCAGGATGTTTCTCCTTTACAGCTACCTCCTCTATGATTTTCTATCTCTTTTCATTTTTCCAATGATGTTTAGGGTTATGCATCACGCCTCATATTTAACCTAGTTGGGCTTGGGTTAAGTGAGTTATTACTTGTTTAGGCGAGTTTGACAAGAAAAAGTCCAACTTGACTTGAGTGAACTTGCCTGAACGAGCCTTGGGCGAGTCTTTGACAAGTTCCTCTAGAGTGATATGGCTTGGGTGAGTTTCCAATGTTCCAAATTCCCCTTTTCATCTTGTATATTATCCTTTAGCCCTTTCATCTTCATTTTTCCCTAGAATCCTGAAATTAATAAAAATTTGGGAATGAATCGTTCTTATTCATATTATAATTACAAAATATGTAAAAAGGCTTAAATTCCTAAATTAGGGGTTGAATTATAGCTATTTTATCAATAAAAATCCATAAGTGTCTACCTTTTAATATAAAATATTACTGAAATATGACACTTATCAATGTCAATATATGCTTATTTGTTGCTGCCATGCTAATTTTTGGTACATGCAATGATATAGTTTATAGAACAAAATTATTTTTGGATCTAAGTTTGAAATGAAAGACATGGGTAAAGTAAATTTAATTTTAGGAGTTAGAGTCACAAGGAAGTGAGATAGTATATTAATAACCAAGAACAATATAGTGACAAACTTCTTAAGAAGTTTGGCTATTTGACTTTAAACTAGTAAACACCCTTTATGATATTAACTTTAAATTAAATAAAAATAGAGGAGAATCTATTTCTTGACCTAGTATGCATAAATAATTGGGAGCTTATTGCATTTAATGAGCTTTTATATATTAGACACTGCTTATACAATAGGTAAATTGAGTAGGGAGTTTTTATATACTAGACATTGTTAACACTTATACAATTGCTTATACATTAATTAGTTATGTTATACTTGGGAATGAAACCAACACCATTTGTATTAATGCATTGACATTACCAATAGACAACAACTATAACTAAAAACAAAACTTGCCATGGAAATAATTAACATATACAATTGAGACATAATTTGATAAAGTATGTGCTAAAGAGTAGAACAATTTCCATTGATTATGCTAATTCAAAACAAAATCTAATAGATTCTTTGACAAAACCACTAAGGACAAAACCATAAAGAAGAATGAGACTAAAGCCAATTCAAACAAACAACTAATAGAAACTTAACCTTTGTGATTGGAGTTCCCATGAATAAGGTTCATATGGGTAAAAACAAGTCACTTGTTAGTTATGCTAACATTAAAATTGATTTAAAATCAACTTTGTTCATTCCTATGGTGTGGTAAAGTTCTAGATAATGCATCATTGAGAGGATAAATTTTGTAATTAAATTCTATGTGATATAAGAAATTTTAAGTTCAAACAAATTCTTTAATGATTTTCATATCACTTATGGGTATGCAACATACATTTGATGAAATCACCTATATATGAGTGTCGAGTGGGGCCACTTGTATGAGATCTTGGCAAAATCTCTAGAACACACATGAATATCAAGCATGTACATGATCTAGTAAGCACAACACAACGATAAAACACAAGAATTGTGGGTATATTGTGATTGATTAACGGTAACACATATTAAGTGTTTTTAGTTCATATAGTTTGCTATACCAGCTACACTGTGCGTTAAGTTTCTAAATATAGGATTGATTCATATGACTTGTTATACTAGCTATGATACATTACATCTTATCTGAAACCCATAATTTTCTTCTTCTTCTTTTTGTCTTTTGTAGTATGTGGGGAATTGTTGTGAATGGTGAGTATTATGAAAGGCATATAATCTCCCATTGCCTAGATTACACACTCTCAAAGACTTTATATACAATAATTATCCATGTACCTTCAAAGTGGATAGCAAAGGAGGTGGACTTCAAGTGCATGAAATTATGGGTTTCATTTGGGCTTTCTTGTGCATTGTTCAATTCAAATTCTGTCGATTTCTCCCTTGTGCATGCATTAAGGAGGTTTTGGTTCTTTTTACCACTTGGTTGATTTATTTATTTTATTTTTATGTTTGGTTAATATAAATGTTAGTTTGTCCATATTTCCTTATTTTTTTGACCTTGTGAACGTTGGAGCCTTGTTTCCAAGTTCTATATTGATGCCCCTTTCACCATAACATGTCTCTCTTTTTTTCAAAACATTCACCATTTCTTTCATAACCTAACAAGATCATGGGAGCATATGACCATGTAGGTCAAGTCTCCTCTCCTTATAAATAGGTGACTCCTCTCCTCTAAATCACATTTTCACACATTCTCCTATTTTGGACTCTCTCTCTTCTGAGTGATTGCTAATTCTATGATCTTCGATACCATCCGAAAAGTTCTTGTTGTATCCTACAAAATTTGCACGACATACTGTAGATAAATCTTTAAGGAGAGTACTCATCCACATCTTAGGAAAGCTCTTATTTGTGTTCTCAATCATCTTTAACTACAAAAACACCCTTATTTTTATTCAACTTGTAAAAGTTTGTGCAAATGAGTAGAAATATAAATATTTCCTTAAATAACATATTTATGAGCCAAGTTAAACTTATTTAACATTCTTGATTTTATAAAAAATATTTTTAAATTATCCTCATTATAATATATAAGTAAATATTTAAAATAATAGCACTAATTAAGATTGAATTTATTAAATTTTACCTATATTTAAGTCCATCACACATGATATTTTTATATATTTAAGAAGCAAATCTAGTTTAAGGTTCTGGACTAAGGATACATCAAATGTAGAACAGTACCTCAAACTCATGAATGAAAACAACCTTAATCTTTCTAGTAAATTTATAACTGTTGGAGCCCTACACATAGATCAAAGTTGATTTCAGGAAGGACTACATTTTATTGTGCCAAAATCAAGAATGCCATGAAAGATTACATCAACTACAGTATTGCATCAATATAATTACTAAAACATAATGTTTCATCCAGCCCTAACTTGTATAGCCATATATTTATATATATAACTTGATATTTGTTGTTTCACCATTTTCTCTTCTACAGCTTTACTCAATTATGAATTTTGATCAGTACCAACAATCTACCACTTCTTCTTGCTCTGGCGAATCCCACTTCTTTGGGGTTGGGGGTCCTGAGGCCTTTGGGGTTGCACCAAAATAATCCCAACCCAGTCTAGCAATTTCCACATAGATTGTTCGACCATAAAAATCCTGTAGACAATGGACAAGAAACAAATCAAAAGGGAGCACTCAATTGCCAATCTCATGGATGGTGGCAGTAGAAGGATGAGGCATATTATGAAAATTTGAACCTTCTGATCCATGGTTTCTAGTGCAAGCATGGCATCATCTTGGCATGTATATTGAATGAAAGCAATACCCTTAGATCTTTTTGTGTTCATATCTTTAACCATTTTAACTGCATCACACATAAAATGCATGACCAAGAGGTGTGAGTTAGAGTACTAAGTCAAGATGTAAACCACCCAAGGCCCATACCATTATGAATAATGAGAAAACTTGTGCATTTACCTTCAGCTATCTTGCCAAAATTAGAAAATTCCTTTCGCAAAGTAGTCTCACCAGTAGAATATGGTAAATCTGCTTCCAGATAAAAACAAGTAGAAATTGATATAAAAAAGTAAATTATAAGATGGAATATCTGAAATTAATATAAATTTGCCACCATGGCATGGAGACAACAGAAGAGAAAAAAATAAGAGAAGGGCACACAGGGAATGTAACAGTAATACGGATAGATATTATAAAGAGGAAAAAGTTATAGCAGTGCAGCTGCACAAATTATCCTCCTGGAGATTGGACGCAAGATGCTTTCAGTAGTTTGGCTATGTACATTAGGTCAATCAGTTACTTTAAAAGACAAGTTTAATTTTGCATAAATTTGGATAGATGCTTAGTGCTTTGAAGCTAAATGCTTCTCACACTAGCTAAAGGCTATGTCAAATGTTGTCAACCAGATGACAGACACCTTTGTACTTCTATTTATCAAGTAGATACAATGACAAAAGTGATTCTGTTATCAGTGTACAAGAACATTTTTATTGTCACTATAACAAGGACGAAAGATCAAGAATCCTCCTAAATAGAGAAACAATCACAAATAAAACAAACAAGAGGCAAAAAATATTCTTAAAAGAAAACTCATCTCTTGAGGGGTTAAAAACCTATAAGACCTAGATAGAGTTGACAAGGTACACATCTACACTAACTATAGCTAACAATTCATCATTCCCTTTTTTCCTTCATAAACTTTACAATATAAAGCAATACATTGATCCAATCATTGGCTATCTGCACAATGCGTTAATATGGAATAAAATATAAAGAAATATAATAAGGCAGTGGCAACAAAATCCTGATGTGTCCCCTTTAATATCTCATGCAGTCTTTCAATCTATTGGGCTCCCTGGTATCACTCTTATGGGTCACTTTACCATCATTTGTCTTTCCAAAGATGTTCAAATAAATTTTTCTAGAAAATAAAATTTCCAGCATTGATGGTATTTTACTCAGCACTCAATTTTTCCATACCCTTAACCTTAGATATCCCCACCAAGGAACTAATATTAAGCTGCCTAAACCTTTTTGAAGCATAAATTACCTAGTGTTGGCAGTGGTAGATAACAGTTGATCGATGACATTTAAACAGAGTGCTACACCATAAGTAAAAAAGCATCCTAAAGGGATGATATCTGACAAGGCTTGCAACTCCAACAAATAAACAAATGTCCTTATATTTTCTCCTTCGCAATACCCACATCACCAAATTGGGAGGCATAAAAATTGCTGCTTTGCAAGGAAAAAGGGATAAAAGGAGCTAATTCTAAATCGAGTATGTAACCATAGGGCTCAAACAACACAAGAACAATTGAAAATGAGATGGGCATGAATGAAACACACACATACAAGTTTCAACTAAATGGAATTGAAAGGTAAGAGGGTGAGAACGAAAAATACTTTTCACAACAACTTTGCTCGCAAGAGGGTAGTCATGGCGCAGAGAAGATGCCCTGAGAGTAAGAAGAGAAAGTTTTAGACTTGCAGAGGGTTTTGCGAAGCCAGGGAAAGAAGGAGCCAACATACTCATCTCCATCATCTGAAACCAAACACTGCCTTTGATTTTTATAAGGAAAAAGACTCTTTTATAAATACGGCTAATTTGGCTGGTCTCAACTAAACCAGTTTTATTTATAATTTTAAATTTCATAATATTTTTTAACAATTTCAACTATTAATCTTTTATGAGTTAGTTTTAAGTATTTACTTTATTTTATTTTATTTTATTTGTATCGGTTTAAGTAATGTGTGTATTATAATAACACTAAATAAGTGTAAAAATAAGTACCTAAATATTTCAAAGCATACGCAACGGTATGAATCCGTGCTTCATGTTTAGGCTAAAATGGGCTAATTTTAATTTTTTATTATTAGTATGGGAAAAGATCAAAATTTATGAAATTAGATTAAATTGTGGTGAATTATTTTAAATTAGAACTCTATATCTCATTGCTTAACTTTATTTAATTATGTTAATTAATTTTTATTTAATTATGTTAATTAATTAAAATTGTATACGAGTAAGAATTTAGTATAAAATAATAAAATTAAAGTTATATACGAGAAACAAACTTAACCCAATTACATAAAAAAAAATTACTCGTGTAATAAAAAACTTTAGATTGCTCCATTTTTAACCTCATGTTCAAAGTAGAATTAAGGACAAAAGACACATCCTACCGTTTAATGGGAAAAACCTAATAAAAAAATTATCATAATTACTTATTTTTAGTTATTCTTTGACTCCTTTAGTTTAAATTTTTTAACTCTTATTTTGAATTTTCTTTCAATAAATTCATGCTGTAATTTAGATTAATTTTGAAATTTTCATAAGTCTAAATTATTTTAAATCTTGATGCATATAAATGCTACCAAAAATATTAACTTATCATCCAACGTTCTTTGAAAATCTCAAGTTTTTTCCTCTTCAAATCATACTCAGCTCTTTTTCTTTTCCAGGAAGATCCTCCAATATTCTAAAGTTTTGTTCCTAACTACTCTGTCTCAGCTGAGAAGAAAATAAATCTTACTCTACCCTTACAAAACCTTCAAATTTTTTGAACTGTCAAGTTCTAAAGTTTTAAATTATTCACATTTCGAATCTATCATCAGCCTTCAAAGAGTTGCATAAAAAATTTAAGAACTTATAAAAGAAAATCTAAAGAAGGATCAAAGCTACTTTAAAAATAGAAAAAAAAAATCAGTTTTAAAACATTGAGGAAACTAAAATCTATCACAAATCAAGTTAAAGAGAAGTGTTACTGTGCTGTCGGATAATCCATATGACAATTCTACAAAAGCATTGGTTATGATGGTCATTAAACTAGTCTTTTGATTCCCTTATCACAATATTATGAATTCCATTTAGATAGATTAAAGATTGTGACAAAGTAGTCAAGTAAAATCTGTTAATTATAAAGTAATATATATGGGAAAAACCTTGGCAATTTTAAATTCGGATCCCACGAGGAACAAATTTCAACTTCAACTGTTGATTTGGTTAACTAAACAAAACCATCAGTAATTGCTTTGTATAATCTCAACATCCCATATCATATATATTCACTTTGCCAAAATAAATCAAATAATAAAAACCCTACAGTGATTTAGTACAAAATTTACTCCGCAAAGCTTCCTCTAATTGTTGGAAAATCACCGAGAATGCTCCTGCATAAGAACAACCCAAAACTAGACAGTTATCCACCAGATAGCAGAGGTGCTGCCACTTGACCATCATAGCAATTAGCAACATATGAAATGTAGGAACCAATGTCTAAGGTACAAACATGTGGCATGTGGGAAGTCAATGTTCACCAGTAAAAAACAGAAATTTTCAGTAATGTGGTGACAAATTATCAGACTGATTGTATTTATTTTATGATGCACATAATGTTAATCATTTCACTAAGCCAAAAAGGATATCTCTGAAGCCTAGAAAAAGAACTTATTCCACCAAAGCTATTTCTAGTTTCTAGGCAAAGTGCTACACTAAAATAATGGAAAAGACATTTAGAAAAATTGAAATTGGAAAATCAGGTTAGAGAAAAACCTGATAACGGGCTATTCTTGTCTTGTAATGAACCTTTTACCAACAGTGTCCCAGGGATTTGCTGAAAAACCTGTAGGATAAGATACATAACTTAATATCAACGTCAATTCTGCCAACCAAAGTCAATTTTGAAAGCCAGGTAAAAAAAAGATAGCAAGCATACCGATATACGAAAGCATAATTTCTCAAGAGAAATATTCAAACTCGATTCATTAGATGTCTCTCTTTTAGGTTGGCAATCAGTGGAATTATTGACAATTGTTAAATCATTCCTCGAGATTGAATCACAGTCATCTTTTGATATTGCAACCTATCATAATGAGATCGTGATTAATAGCCATCATAAGGAAATTAAATCAGAATCAAAGTCTTAAGAATGACTGATCTTACATCCACTGTGAAAGAGGAGGTATTCAATGAACAGGACAGGCCATGTGAAGAAAAGTGAGACTTAACAGTTTCCAACACATTAATGGCACTATGTTGGCGTTGAAGACCCTGAAAAATAAATCTGTTTCATCACATCCGAGGATACCAAAAGTGACGAGACACATGAAAATGTTATAGGTGCAATTAATCACTATCTCAAGCCAATTTAACATGTACTTAATATAATTAAAGATCTCTTTCATACTGGAAATCAAAACAAACTTTTTCCCCTACAGGAAACACTGGGTTCCTACCAGACAACCTTGTACGCAAAGGATAAATGCACTAGCAAGAACTGAATGCTCAAACCAACTAGAGTTACGCATCAAATAAGATATTTCTTGTGTGCTTAAAAGAATGGAAGGATAACCATAACATTCATTCATTTGGGGGAAGTATTCCCATTACAAGGTGCCACACATCACCAAGCCCAACCATAATACGCACGAAAAATTGTTTTCATGTTCCAATAGTTGACCAGGCTTCTGAAGTTTGAACTTAACTAGCTGTACATGTACTTCCTTCCATCTAGCAGGAAGCCTCTTTGAGTTAGATACCATACATATTATCTTACAATAGGCACACCCTTAAGTTGATGAAATTAATCCCGAGCCTTCTAGTACACAGACAGATTGCTGTTAAAACCACTTTCTGAATTAAATCTTACAATTTGATACAATTGACACCTACCAATACATATTCTATAATGAATCTTAAATGACTCAATTTGACAATAGATAAATGGATCTGCGCAACATCATATTATCAATACAAATGGCATGATTCAATGATACGTTATTTTTTACTTCTCTTTCATCAATTCTAATGAAAAAAATTAAATTCATATAAAGTTTAATTGGTTAACTAAAATAAATTGAAGGAACACTTTTGAACTAATCCTATTTTATTATTGCACAACTTTATTTGTCTTCATTTCCACTCTTCTAAAGTAAAGGATTCGCAAACTCATAAAAACTTATAATTTTTTAATGAGACTTCAGAGTTAAGTTGTTTTATCTAGATCAAACAATTTACAATGAACACTACATATCTATATGATATTTTAAGTAATTTTTCATTGCCTTCTAAATCTTACTATTCAATACAAATTATGATTCACAGTTCAAAAATTGACACAGCAAGTCACGTTTTGAATGGTGATTCCTATAGCTTTGGTTTTTAACCACACCAAATTGCATTATCCATGTACATACATATGTGAGTTTGTGTCTAGATAAAACAATGCAATTATTACAAACTTCATTGTAGATACTAGTATACTATACCTCAAGCGTGAAGGATGTGTTTATCTTCTTGGATAAAGAAATTGATGGCTTATGAACAGGAGGCAAGAAAGACCAAGCAAGCCCCCACCGGAATGTCCTGCCTTGAACAAATTCAGTTGTCTTCACTATGGAAACACCAAGCCCCCAAAGTGTTGATACAAGATACTTAAGATTTGATTTTTTACCAACCATTGAAGTGAACCACCTATGAACAATTAAAATGAAAGCCCAAATTTATTACAAGCATACAGGGGTGTAATTGCACAAATATGAGAAAACAGAAATTATTTTGATAAACAAATAGTAATACCGAAAATGCTGCTTCAATTGTGTACTATCTTCAATAATACGAATAATGAAGGCCCTCTCACCACCAGGGCAAACCATTTCATGAGAAGTCCCACCACAAGAAGTTTTGGGATTGAGTCCAGCTTCCTTCAAGCTTTCAAAAAATGGTGGATTGCACATACAGAAATCAAACTTCTCATCATCCCTGACCACACCAACAAGTATGGGAGGTCCATGATAATTCTTATTCTCACAGACATGCAAATCAAGAGGCAAAGGAGCTACCTCCACGTCAGTTTTCTTGCACGAATTTGTCTGGTCACTGTTCACCGACTCTTCAACTTCCACACAGGGAGCATTTCCATTGTCTTTAACCTTTCTGATTTCAATCAGATGAGAAATATGTGAATTGCTACTAACATTTTTCTCTGCCCACTCAATTGCAACATCAGTCACATCTGCACACAGTCATTGTAAGCAAATTTAAATATCAATTTTGATAATAGTTACAGAAAGAAGACCGCCAAAAGCAATGAATAAAACATGAACAAAGTTTATTATTTTATTTTTGTGAACACAAGGTATCCCAAGACGAGAGGCTGGAACTAATCCCTTCAGATACTAAAATCCATTTATTAGACTAACCTCTCCTAATCCTAATGTTTTACACAAACTTGGGAATTAAACCTCTGACCACATTCTTAAGGGGCATGTCACACCATGTTGGTGTTCCTTACATGCCTTTGGCGATGTCTTTCAATACCCAGGGTATCCACAGCTGAAGGTCAAGGAATCCTTCGAGGTACTAAAATTCATCCAAGAGATTGACCTCTCCCAATAGATATATTTTCATACAAATAAACTACAGATTGAATCTCTGGCCCGCGCCTAACAGACAGATTTTATCTGCTAACCATGTCACACCAAACTGGTGTTCCTAGTGTGCTTTTGATGATCTTTTCTAATCACAATTAAAATTTCATGTGAAAATCTAAACAATCCTTCATTGCGCTCATTGCCAAAGTAAAATTTAAATTTAAATTGAAAAATAACACCAAAATCAATTAAAGAGCTACATCTAACTTATATAATTTTGTTGAAAAAGGATATACCTGATCCTACAAAACTCCACCCATGGAGGGAAGCACCAAGAAGAGGGTAAATGCAACTAGTTCCAGTTCCTATGTCAAATCCCCTAACCTTGGCATCCCTTGAAATGGTGCCAGGAATGATGTCCGATGAAAGAAGATGTTGAAGCCAGTGAATGTAATTGCAGCGGTTGGGCACAGTGGGGCAGAGTTGCCCATCAGGAATCCACCTACCAAATAGATTCATCAGCAACAATGTCAATAATTGAGTTGACAGTGAGAGAGAGAGAGAGGCAAACCAAGTCAAATTGTGACGATGATGGAGCAAGACGCGTGTGAGTTCACGTGTGGCATTGAAGTCGGTCCAATCGATGGTGGGGCGCATGTGAGGAGGCGAGGATTGGACGAATGCGTGGAAGGAAGGGTAGAGAGATGCCAAAAGAGCAAAGTCCGGTGGGCTTTCTGAATATACAATTCCATTGCTTCCTTGTTGTTGTTCATTTCTCTTCCTCTTCTTGCTCCCTCCCATGTCTCTCAATCAAACCTTTTCACTTTCAAAACACAATATTTAGTTTGTTTTCCCACTTGCACAAAGTTCAAATGTTTGCAGCTCAAGGTTGTGGATTGGAAATGAGAGCGGATTCCCTAATGTCATGGCATGAAGTCAAGTTGCCATTTGCACATTTTCTTAGGGATTGGTGTGGTGTGCAAGATTTCAGTACCCGTCTGTTATTTTTACCAAATATCAGCTTAACTTCAATTTCCCATATGCGAATTTGACTCTTTTCTTGGTTATGGAAAAAAGTTAAAAGCCTGCACTTATTGTACCATTTTAGTTAGTTAAGTTCACTAAAATTCAATCTTCAATATTATAAATTTTAAAAAAATATACACAAGATGGCATACCAACAAATTCCTTTCAATAACTATAAAATTAGTAATTGAGATTTTTAAGGTTTTTTTAAATTATAAGACATCTCCAATGGAAGTTTTTTTTCCAATGGATGGTTTATTTAATTCAAAAAAAATAACCAATACAATAGATAGAGGGGATTTGATATCTTCTAATAACAAAGATATGAAACAGGAATAAATAAAAACATTCCTAATGATACATATGTAAGCTAGATATTCTAGACTATATAGAATCAACTCCTTATTCCTATAATTATAACAACTGTAAAATTGTACTTGAGGAGGAAACCTCCACTACAGGGGAAGAGGAAGATTAAAAAGTAGAAGAAAGAAAATATAATCAGAGCAGAAAACAATCTCTAGTACACTCGTCTAACCCCCTGTCATTTGACCCAAACTTTGCCAGGAATCCCACCACAATGCAGCAGAAGGCCCAAAAAGCTCATGCTGAAAGTCTGAAACCAAATCGGATGCAGAACTTTCAAGCAAAATATGTTTCGTCTGTAGACTCCCACTTTTCTTAATTATTTAGGCCAAAGAAGAATTTTGTTTCCCCTATGTTTTTAATCCACAATTCTGATCCTCTTATTTAAAAATAGAAATATTTAAAATCACTAATTTTGAAAAACTAGGTGACTAAATGTCTCTATTTTGAAATGGGGATACAAAATTAGAATTTTAGCCTCACTTTTATTATGCAAATAATCTTAAATTGCCAAGTGGATAGTGATCCAAATTTTAGATTACTACCTTCATTGTGATATCATTGGAGGAACATAACGAGAATCACAGAAAAGAATTATTTTGGAAAACAGATTTTTTTTTCTCTTTGGAGTAGATCCCCTCTTGAATAGGGAATTCAGTTATTCTGCACAAAGCACATATCACCCTGAAACAACCACTCTCCTCCAATATGTAAAATACGAACTTACTTCGCACAACTCCCTTGGCATAACAACTAAAGAACCATCATAGGTTCACGGGGAGAGGCTAAGAAGAAGAGCATAAATCTATGCTGAAACATATAACATTTTGCACCATCAATGATGCCACACCATAATCCTGAAAAAAAAAAAATTACACCTAAAACCTTTCCCTGAACATCCCAAAATTAACTTGTAAGGAGAAGCGCCCAGATGTCTTGCAACCAGCACTGTACTCCTTTTATGCGAGAAACTAATGTATTTTTCCCATTTTGATAAAACATCCCCAAAAAAGAGACTAAGGAACAATATAGGGATATTCAGTACTATTAACATCATAACACTGCTTTGCTACGGCTACTGAAAGTATCATCACGTAATACGTACTAATTGCATAATTATTCTTTTCCATCACAGCGGTTAAGAGGAAAATAATAGGGAATACTGATTTTCTAACACTTTTAATTCTGGTATGCAAGAAAAACAATGAACATAGTGAAGCAAACGCAAGCCAGACTCAACATTCACGTGACCCAATTCGGACCATGTTCGTAGAAATCATAGATTCATACGATCATGTTCAAACTTCAATTCCATGATGCACGCAAACTTCATTTGTAAAGTTATCTTTGAAACTTGATTTGATACTCCTCATTGTTCCAATTTAGTTCACATTATAATGCATCATTCACTGCAGATTACTGGTAAAACTGTGTACAATGCATAACAAACAGAAAACAACTACAAGCATTGATCAAACAATTTAAATAGCACGCTTCGTCTATTTGCCTCAAGAATGATCCAGAATTAACAAATAATCACAAACATATCATGCCCACCAACAAAAAAACAATGTACAAGCCATCTTTCATGAATAAAAAGGATGATTTTTCATCTTTTTGGACTAACCCACAACCTAAAATCTGCAGAGGCCGAAATGGTGTTTTAGTCAGCACTTAATTTTTCTCATACCTTTAACCCTGGATATCCCCACCAAGTAACTAACATTAAGCTGCCTACACCTTTTTTGGAGCATAAACTAGATAGAGCTAGAAATGGTAGATAACCGTTGACAATTACATCTAAACAGAGTGCTACACCATAACTAAAACAAGCATCCTAAAGGGATGATATCTGGCAAGCCTTACGAGTCCGACAAATAAACAAATGTCCTTATATTTTCCCCTTCGCATTACCCACATCACCAAATTGGGTGGCATAAAAATCGCTACTTTACAAGGACATAAGGGATAAAAAGAGCTAATTCTGAATCGAGTATGTGTCCGTAGGGCTCAAACAACAAGAGAACAATTGGTAATGAGATGGGCATGAACCAAACACACAAATACATGCTTAAACTAAATGGAATTGAAGGATTAAGAAAGAGAGAAACGAATATTACTTTCAACAACAATTTTGCTTGCAAGAGGGTAGTCATGGCGCAGAGAAGATGCACTGAGCGTAAGAAGAAAATTGCAAAGAATTTTGAGTGGGTTTTGGAACCCTTTCGAAATTTAAGAACCCAAAATTTCTTTGTAAAACACCATGTTAGATTTATCCTAGTGCTCTTATTCGTGTTGGTAGGGGTTTTAGAATTCAATCAATTAAAAACTTGTCTAAAAAGTGAGAACTAATTAAAATAATATTTTTTATTAATTTGGATATTTTTTCCACAACCGTTGAATAATTTGGTTTGATTTTTAGTTTGACATATTGGTTGAATAATTTGGTTTGATTTTTAGTTTGACATATTGGTTTATGCCTGTAAATTTATGACAAATGAGTAACAACACTTTTTAACATATGAGCAAGATAGAGAAAGAGTTATCATGGTGACCTAAAAGTTAAATATTAGCCTTAAAGTAGAAAAGTATTTAAATGAAAGAAAAGGTTAATAGAAGGAAATAATATATATACTTAGGAACTAGTGTTGATGTTTATGCTTTGAATTTTGAGCAATATATAATATATGAAAGTGGTAAAGTGTGTGGTGAGAAAAGTATATCATAAGGTATAGTATATATGTCTTAATGTATAAATATAATATAATCATTTGTTTTCCTTTTAAGTATAGACATTCATTGTGTTTATATATACTATTTTAGTTTTTTTTATAAGAAAGAAAGAATGTTGTTAATATATGTAAATAAATTATTTAATGCTATACACAGTGTTAAAAATAATAAATAATTTATTGCTCTAAAGTAAAGAATGAAATTATTTATCATGATATAACATTATGTTATCAAATTAAAAAATATAGATAGAACCAAATACATGTATTAATAGAAAATTATTCAATAAACTACAAATTGATCTAAATCAAACCGCAAAAAATCATTTGGTTTGTTTTTATTGTAAATCGAACTATATATAATTTTTATGTTTGGTTCACATGTATTTGTAGTAAAAAAAGAACCAAACCCACAACACAAATAACCATAGTGATTGGTAAGTTGTAACGACAATGCCATAAATGTTGATGAAGCATTTATTAGTGGTGCTTTACATATCTATGTGTAAGTGAGTATTTTTAATTACTTTGGAAAAGTTAAATTATAATGTAAGTCATAGATGATATAAGGAGTTCATAATTAAATCTATATCTTATATATTATAACTTGTTTTAGTTGAGTTTTCTTATGTTACACCTTCTGAAACTCTTTTCTAGAACATATGTTTTGATGTTGATAGTCTAATAACTTGTGGGTAAATTTTCTTTTTGTTATGTTAAAACACTCACATGAAATCAACATTGCATCAAAACTAAATAATGATTATATAAAAACTCATGAGGTAAACATGTTTTGTCAAAAATGTACCAAAAGGTTCAGACTAAACTATTAAGATTGAACTCTTGAAAGTAGACTGTCCAAGTCCAACATGTCATTCAAATATAACAATCACCCCTTTGTACTAATCTAAAGCAACTAACACATGTTTTGCTTCATTTACTTAACTAGTAAGGAAGTCATTTGACACCATGAATTATCACTCATATTCTCATTTTTTTGAGTGTGACATCCATATTGTTCCCCAAATTGAATATCAAAACAGTCTCATTATGTTTTCACATCACTTCCTCTGATACCAAATGATGAGAAAACAAAAGGGGGTATGTTTTGATATTTAGGGGAAGGGTTGATCACCAAATGTTACTCTGATAAGATCAAATTTGGATTCTTATAACTCCATAAAGTTCTCATAAGAGAAAACTTAATTTTCTTTCACAATTTATATATCCCTCCCATTATATTATAAACAATAATTTTGATAAATTTTAAATGATTAATTTTAAAACATAAAGATTTTTAATTTATTGGTTATTACGAAGGTTGTCCCTCCAAAGCAAGAAAGAACCACAAAGAAACCAAAGAAAGAAGGTGAAGATAACACCTACAAAAGCAACGAAAACAAATACCCTAGGGCAAGAAAGAATAGAAAAATTGGAGCAATAAGAAAATATTAGAAGAGAGAAAACAAAAAGTATTATTGCTTTCACACTTACAAACTGAAAGATCATCTAATGTTAGCACAAATATATCGTTTGATCAACTATTGCCTGATACACGAGCAAGCTAGGATTGTCTAATATTGTCGACCATCATCTTATGCACGAACATGCTACTTTATCAGCCCCCTCAAGTTGGGAATATATATTCTACATTCCCAACTTGCAATGTAGACTCCGAAAATTAACATGAGTTAAGGGTTTGGTGAAGATATCAGCAACTTGCATGGAAGATGAAATGGGAAGCAATTTTAGGAGACCAACATTGAGTTTTTCTCGAAGAATATGACAAACAATTTTGATGTGCTACGTCCTTTCATGAAAAACTTGGTTAGAAGCAATCTGGATGTCAGAGTTGTTGTCATGGTATAGAATAACAGGTTGAGTGTAAAGAACACATAGATCTTGGGGGAGATAAGTTATCCATTGAATCTCCCAGGTGGTGGCGAAAAAAGCTCTATATTCAACCTCTAAGGAGTCTCTAAAGATAATTTGTTATTTCTTTGATTTCCAAAATATGGGAGAATCTCCCAAATAAACAAAGAATCATGTCACTGACTTATGAGTTTTTGAACAAGATGCCCAATTTGAGTCATTATAAGCTTTAAGCTGGATAAAATTGTTGTGGGAGAAGAATATACCCGATCCAGTGGAATTCTTTAAGTACCGAAGAATTTGGAAAGCAGCACGTTGATGATGTGAAATAGGGGCACAAACAAACTAAATAAGATTGTTGATTGAGAAAACAATATCAAGTCTGGTATTAGTTAAATATAGAAGACATCCAATGAGTTTTTGATAGGATGAATATTCATCTTCTTCACTTAGTTGAGTGCCAGTAGTAGCAGAAAGACAAACAGGGTGAACAATTGGAGTGGGCACATGACCACAAGCGAGCATACTTGCGTTGACAAAGATGAATACCATAATTATTGCGAGCAACTTCTAGACCTAAGAAATAGGTTAGATAACCTAAGCTCTTTATCTTGAAGTGTTTATCCAAAAAAGTGGCGATTCGATTGATTTCCTCAAAGTCATTTTCAGTGAGGACAATATCCTCTACATAAAGAAACAAGGCAGTAATAATTATTAGTATGTTTTAAAAAGAATGAGTGATCAGCAGTAGACAGAATATAGTTTTGAGAAGATAAAAAGTTGGATAATTTGAGATACCATTGTCATCCAACTTGTCTCCAATCGTAAAAGACCTTTGAAATTTGCAAACATTGTGTTTGTTTGTCCAAGGAAATCCGAGTGGAAGTGCATGTAGACTCCTTCATTGAGATCTTCATGCATGAAAACATTGTTAACATCTAATTACTTAAGTAACTAATTGTTGACAGTTATAAAGGCTAAAAGGAGACGTAGGGTTGTAATTTTTGCCACATAAGAAAGGTACACTTAGCAACAAATCTCACCTTGTATCTTTTGATTGAGTCATCAATATGTGTTTGATCTGCAGCCAATAGTTGTCTTTCCAGGTGGTAGAGAAGTAATGGCCCAAGTTTTATTTTGTTCAAGTGTCTCTAGTTTATCTTTCATTGCTTGTACCCAACATGATTGTTTAGAAACTTCCTCATCATTTTTGGGTTCAACATGTGCAGAGATAGAAAATATAGCATTTTTAAAGTCAACAGATAAAGCATGATAAGAAACAAAAGATTGTATAGGATATTTAGTACTTACATTATTACTCTATAGACTTGAAGTTTGGTAGTCTTGTAGATAAGCTAGTAGGCATGTAATACATGTAAATCGCCATAAGGGAGTGATATTGTTTTCATCAAGGAGCAAACATATGTAATATTATAAGTATCAACACTGCATTGCTCAGTTTTAGAGCCTAGAATATCATAATTTCTTTCATAATTTTGCGGATTGGATAGATAAGTTGTTGGTACTCTCCTAAATATTAGTATTTAATTTATACGAAAAGTTATTTTCATTAAAAATTATATGTCTTGAGATCTCAATTTGGTAACTTTTAAAATTAAGAAAAATGTATCCTTTTGTGTGAGATTGAAAACCAGGAAAAACTCTAGAAATAGCTTACTATCAAGCTTCTTTCTATTGGCATTAAAAGTGGTGAAGTAACAAACAACCAAAAACATGTAAAATAAAAATGTCAACTTCCATAAAACTTGTCATAGAGAGATGCGTTCTTTAAAAATGGTGTGGGATGCAATTAATGAGAAAAGTAACATGTTAAATAGTAAAATTCCAAAATAAATAAGGTAAATTAGCTTGAAAAAGTAAGACACATTTCACTTTTAAAATTGATATTTTCTTTCAACTGTGTCATTTTGTTTATAAGTTTCAACACAAGTATTTTTGGTATATTATGCATTTTAATGAGAAAAAATTATTTGTAACAAACTCTAAACCATTATAATTCATATGGTTTGAACATTAGTACTGAAAAAAAAATTCAAAAAATGCAACAAAACTAGTCATGTTATTTATAACTTCATATTTTGTAATCATAGAAAAATTCCAAGTATAACGCGAGTAATTATCAGCAATAGTTAAAAAATATCTATAATCATACATGAAAACCATAGGCAGGACTCAAAATATTCATGTTTAATAATTCAAAAATGAAGTTTTCTCTATTTAACTTTATGACAAGTATTAAATATAAGATTTTTCAATAGGAATATAAATTTTTTCAATAGGAATATAAGAATATTGAGATCTCAAAAAATCTAGTCTATTATTGGAAGGATTTCCTAGTCTATGATGCCACAAGCTAGTGTTTTTAATATTACAATTGTAAGTTGATACATTAATTTGAGCAAGAGATTATCAATTAGTAAAAGAATTAAAACATACAATCTAACATCAATTAAACCAATCTTCTTATTGGTTTTGACATCATATAAAATGGAAGAGAAAATTTATTTTACAGTTAAGAACATAGGTGAAGACATTTCCATTTGTAAATCTCAAATTCGAAAAAGATTCTGTTGGGAATATCTCATTTTTAGGTCATTCATGTCAGACGCCATACATTTTCATATTATGTTTTGTCTTATAAGGTAGGGAGACAAAGTGAACCAACCACGAAACCACCATGTTGTTACAGCAGATCCAAGCAAAGAATTAGAGTGACTTTTCTAATCTAGGTGTGTTACCAAGAACAAGTTCCACCTTGTTTTTAGCGCTCAGGATTGTAATGATCAATCTATTTCATGAGTGATAATTCATCACATCAAGAATAAGTGAAACAAGAGAAGCAACAGGATTCTCGTTAAGATGGAGATAAAGAAAAGTTTGTGTCAAATGTTTTTCAGCCATATTTATAAGAGAAAACGTATATGATATAAAAAAATCAAGAAAAGGAGAAAGTGCAACAAAGTTCTTCAAAAGAAGAGATCTAATACCAGAATATAAAGATTGTCGCTCCAAAGCAAGAAAAAACTATAAAGAAACAAAAAAAAGAAGGTGAAGATAACACTTGCCAAAGCAACAAAAACAAAGCCCATTAATACAAGAAAGAACATAAAAATTGGAACAAGAAGAAAGATTAGAAGAGAGAAGGGAAAACAAAAGGTATTATTACTCACACCTAATGTTATCACAAACATATCGTATAACGAACAAGCTATAATCGTCTAATTTTGTTGACATGATGCACGACCATGTTACCTTATCATTAGTAATATAGTATAAAAAATTTATACTTAATTTATCAAATCTAGTTTTATGTTCACTGAGTTTTACTTGTATATGTTGTGTGATTGCAGCAAGCTTACATATGTCTCGGAAAATAGAGCTGAAGGAAGAATCGAAAGGGGGGTTTTATTTCCTATAACTCATATTTTCTTCCTACACCTCCCAAATTTCTCAAGAGAAAGGTATTTTTAACTTTTAATATGAATGCATGAAGAACCCGAAAGAAATGCTTGCATAAGATGGAGTAAAAAAAGATTGTATTTAAGTTTTCCTATTTCGTATGACTTCATTAACTTTCTAAACTTATTTATCAATTAGTTCTTATTATTTATTTCTTAATTTTAGTTAAATTTACTAAAAAATTATTATTTACCATGTTTGTTAATTCAATGTTAAGAACAGTGTGTTCTAAACTTGATAACTATGATTAATTTTTTAAAATATCAAATTTTCTTCTACAAATTCAATTTTCATAAATTTTGATAAAAAGAGGTAACATGTAGATATACCATTTACCGAAAAACATGTTAGTAACTTAAATGGTACCACATAATATTGTCTTAATAGATATCGCACCGTGACAACATTTTAAAAAATATTTCCAAAATTCGGGGTTGATAAACAAATTAATTACTGAATTAAATCGCGATTGCGAGTATTCATAAGCTAGATTTATTTATGTATTCTTCATTTTGTTTAAGAAAAGAATTGCAAGTTAAAAAGGAACTGGGAACCGGATAATGTAGTTTTTTTTATCTATATTTCATGTTTGAGAGTTGTGTCTAACGAAGGAACAATTTCTTTGTGGAGCAAAAGCATGAATTATGTATTCCAGAGTATGTACATACTCAATCTTATTGGTAAATTCTAGAGCTATAAAAGGCTGTTTGGCCATAGAAACTACATAAAAAATAAGATATGATCAGATTGCAAAAGCTAGACACAGTATAAAGGCGCGTCAGAAAGCTCCCAAACTAGGCATGGCAGAATTACACAAGGGAAAAAAACATTCTACCACTTTTGCTTGGAGAGCATCATAATAAACTCATCACCAACACCAAAATGCCTCATTGTGATGCAATAGAGACCACAACAGATCAACAGAGCAAACTTCTTCTGATCAAAAACAGAAGCGAACCATGAGTCATCATTCTTTCAAAATTCAAAAAATTAATTAAATCTGCAACAAATACAACCGCAACTAGATGTCCCTCTTTCATTTTTATTTTTTTTAGAGGAAAGGGTGAAAAATATTAACTCTCCGATAGGATCACAATGATATTTGAACAAAAGAATGTGGAGTTCGGAGATTTATTAGAGAATCAGTTGGACCAACTGAGCACAATAATATTTTCCCTGATCAAATGAAAGACACACGTACATAAATATATATACAAGGAAATAGATGTCTGACCTCCGAACGACAGGTTGGAGACACCAATGGTGTGATCGCTGTGCAAAAATATCTCACCAAAATACTGATCAACCAAAACCAAACCCTTCACTAGCCTCATGGATTGCAAGTAACAAACGTTCTTGAAGCTGTTCCTTAGAGGTATACTCAGGAAGGTCAAGTTGATTGAAGCTGAAGTTGAAAGTGATAAGCAATTAGGATGGCTGAAACTCATCATGCAGACATTGTATTTGTACTAAACGCATGGATGAGGACAGACTATATATATAATAATATCTACTTACCAAGTATGAGCTGATGGCAGACGATCAGGTGCTCCATATGCCTTGTGAATCTGAAACCTTTGCGGACCAGAGATGCCCTGCAAGGCCTTAAAGCCCTCCAACGGAACCTGAAAAACAGGTTACAACAAAGGCTACATATGTTACTAAGTGTATTTTAAAGGAAATTAAATACCCCTAACAAAGTTAAGTACTTTTACCCTAAGATGACAAACAATATGAGAAGCACCCCAACAAGATTAACCTCACCACCCCACTACCCCCAAAAAACCCTTGAGAATAATACATCACAACCGTTTACAGCATACTACATGGTAAAATTCATGTATTTGTGTTGCATACTTGAACATATATCAGTAACGAACAACAGTCACAACACATCTGGCAGAAGGCTAATATTCTCCAATACTTCAAGAACTATATCATAAATGAGGTCATGTAAATCTCTGACAAGGGAAATGCATTTATATCATTCATTGAGCCATATTTATATTGTAGGGAGGAACAAATATAAATGAAGCTGTGAGATCTGCTAGACTTAACCAGATAAGAATGGAACGAATATGAAACTACAAGTAACTTTTGTTATACTCAAATTAGGAAAAGTTTAAAAGAACTGTTGAACTTATAAAATTCATCACAGATAACAAAATGACAACTTATAAATGCATAGAACTATTCAGTAACAACTAATCTTCGACCATACATTTTTTATTCTTACAAAAACAGTTTTCTTGATATGCCCTATATGTTTAGGGTAGCATGTGATTGAAATATTTATTTATAAGATGACAATTTTATGTTTCCATCAGATCACCTTTGATGTTCCAGTCACAAATTGCAGTAATCTTGCCATGTCTTCTTTGTTGAAAGTTTTGACCACTTCCCAGAACCATTGAACAACATTTGATGCCACTGTATAGCCAGTATACTCAGTGTTGGCCTTCAAGTCATCCACTGTAGGGAGAATAACACCATTCAGGTGCTTCATTGGTGATTAAAAATATAATACATAATTTAACAAATGATAATACCAACTCACAATCAATTTCTGGAAGACCACTTATGAGAAGCTCAAGCTCTTTGTCATTAAATATGGATATGAGTTCTCGTGGAACCAATTCATTAAAACCTTCTAGGAAGGAATTGATTTGAGGACGGATGGCATTTGTCAAAAGATGTTCAGCAACAAGGTCAACATACTCGTGCTTTGTTTCTTCTGTAACCCTTATGTTCCTTCCTCCAGGTTTAAGCTCATAATCAGTGACCTATTTCAGAATTTCGGGAGACACCAAAAGCAAAATGGTAAGGAGAATTTTTCTAGAGTTAATATATTGAAATTAAAAATAAAGTCAGATTAAAGGTTAAAGATTTATGGATATCTATTTTTACTTTTAACCTAGTACACAGGCAAGACATGATAAGCCAAAATAAAATGCTCATTTACCTCATTCTTCTCATAAAGAATATGCTTTTCCTCGTCAGCATCCATGCTAAATGTCAGATCAGGAACATCACTCACATCATTCTGTTATGTAGATACAAAAATAAAATTAAATAAAATGCATACAGAAAACAAGTATATCATGAATACAAATGGACTGATATAGGCATATTCAACAAAGCTTGTTAGAAAAATCGATATGGTGGCTTATAATACCCAGTCACTTAAGTTTGTATTTTATCCAACTATATAATTAGCCTCGAACATAGGTAAATTAACAATTTCTGAAATCACAATTTTATACATGACTTCCCAAAACACACGCACCTCCCCCATGTCGCTCACCTCTATGATGAGGCTGACACTTCTCTCCCTCACCACCCACAATCATGACACTCCTATATGGCCTGACCCTTAAGTGTGTGCATGTTGCCTATGAAAAATAGCCAATAAAGTGTTAAAGATTGTAAATTGAAACTCACCTCCAACATCCATTTCAAATTCTTATAGTAATCAGGATCAACCGCTTCAATATCATGGTATGTAACCTTAACACCCAGTATATGCTTGTAGAAAGATCGGGTAAAGTAAACATCCAGCAGTTGCCCATCAAACAAAGCCTTCCCCACCTGCATGTAAAATCAGACAACTGTCAAAGATTCAAAACCACTCAACAGTTAACCAAAGTTTAATATTGGTGTCATAGACAGCTTTAACTATATATCACCCAGCAAAATAAAAGAAATCAGGGGGAGGGGGGGTTTATATTATCATGATACCACAGATAAAAAGTCTTTGAAAACATACCACTCGGCCCACAAACTTGAAGTATGAGAGATGTTCAGTCTGATAGACTGAGTTAGGGTTTGGTTGGAAAGTTGCATTGTTACCCACTGTTGTGAAAAGTAAAGCACCTTTGTCAAATATGACCCTTGATAGCAGCTGATACCATTCTCTGGTGAGACCACCTGCATCAATACCCTCTTCACCTTGAAATTGAACATTTAACCGCCCCTTTAGATCCTGAGTAGGACGCATCCTTAACTGATTATAAGAGTCCTCCAAAATATAAGCCCTCCTTACACTTATACGCAATGGCCCAGACAAGTGTTGGTCATGTTGTTGTCTTATTCTTGAGCGGAAATAGGCTCTCTTGTTATCAAAGTCAATCAACCTTGGCGCCTTGAGCATCATGGAAAGTGATTTCTCCAACAAACCTGGGTTCTGCCTAATGAAAGCATTTGAAAGTCGGCGATGCTTTTCAGCAAATCTTGTGAAAGTGATAGCCCCATCAAGTTTTCGCAGTGAGTCTCCACCACCTTTTACACTCGTTGAAGCTGAACAACCAGCAGACTCCTTGACTTCTCTAGCAGTCGCATTTCCATGGTCTTGCTGCATGAAGGATTCATTTGCTTGTAGCTTTTCACACAAAACAAAGAAAGCCTCAATAAAAGGCAATAATCTCTGTGTTCCTGGAGGAAGAGGTGGTGATGTAGAAGAACCTTGCAGATTTTCAGCAACATTTATGTTTGACATGTTAGGAGAGAAAGAGCTCTGTCCAAGCTGCATCTCAGCAGCACTTATACAATTACTCAGTTCTTGCCACAATGGCTCAAGCGCAGTATTTAAATTCCAAATAGTTGCTTGATCATCATGCTGATCCACACCATTATCCATATCCATCTCACCCACAGTATTAAGTGAAGTGAGTGAACTAAGAGCTTGCAGCACACGTAGAATGGCTGCACCAGCCATAGAACCAGCACTTAAACCAAGCATATTTGTTTTTTGTAGTGTGACAAGCTCACTTATGGCTGAACCAGTCAAAGCATGAGCTGATTCGGAAAGCTCTACAGTAAAAAACTTCCTATGGGATGGAACAATGAAAGCCAATTTCTTCAGCACTTCACCAGCAAGCATATACATTTTATCCGAGAGCCTAAAATAATGTCAAATTGGTCACTATTGTTCATCACAACTTTAGAAAAATATGGAGATGGAAATGAGAATTAACAGGCGAGACAGTATAACAATTTTTTAAAATGACATCTATTCTAAATACCGTACTTAAAAAAAAGGAAAGTATAAATATGAAAAGGTTAAGAGTAGCACCCTTCACGACCAAGAAGACTGCACAAATTCCGCAAATCAGATTGTGGCAACTGCAAGAAGATAATGTACATATCTACATTCTTCTTCCCTTCAGAATGGCATACACGCATATCTGCACGCTTATCTTGTTGATTAGAGTCCGACTCCACCAAAGGAGCATCCTTCTCAGTATTACTTGGGGCTTCACTGGCTGACAAATTTTGGGTATCTGCCATTTCTTTTTCAGACTGTGATTGACTTTCTAATTTTGAAGCTGCTGTATCAACTATAACTTGAATCAGACCCATTACCTGCTCAAGATGAGCATTGCTGCGTAAAAACAGGGGTCGACTCAAGAGCTTCAGAAAGAGGACTAGAGGAACAACCCCTGTCTCAGCTTTAGAGGGATTTAGTGTAGGTCCCTCTTCAGTAACCTTCTCTTTCCCTTTCTCATTTGTATGCACATTAACTGGACGTGAAGAATCAGAAATAATAGATTGATCAAAATGAAACAACAATTTTGCAACAGCAGAATGATTTGTGGCCAAATAAGTCAGAATTTCAAGAATTCGGCGGAACACAAGGGGAGGAAGACCTAGAATGAAAACATGATGGGAGTGATCAGCGATTCAGTGAACAATAAACTATAATATTGAAATAAGCACCTAAAAAGATTCTATCCCAGACAAAGTACAAATGTTACCATCCAACAATTGAGATTGACCATAAACTGTGTTTGAGTGACAACCAAAAAGCCTCTGGGAATTTAGTGTTGCTGATCTACTTACAGAGCCTTCAGCTTCAGGTTCAATCATGTCAAGCAAAAGATAAATAAGTGTTGCCATTGTAACAGTATGCGCACATAAGTTTAACAAGAGCCTTTGCAGAAGGCCCTTTCCAAGGGGCTGAAAAGAAGACAGAAAAATATTAGCGAATTATTGAAATCATAGAGACAAACATCCAAACTACAGCATATATGCCTCACCACACACACTGAATCTTATAATAAACATCTACAGAATAAACAGTAGGCACAGAATTAGGAACAAAAGGAATGCATTTTCACATTCAAAATGATGAGGTAATTAAGACTACCACCAGGAAGAGATTCAAGTTACCTGTGATAATCGTAGAAGCCGGATCAAAGCTTTTAGTGCAGTTGCATCAAGTAGTGGCTCACCCTCAATCTCCTTCACCTTCAAGCTATCTGTAAGAGCAGATCTCCTCCCTATTGTAACTCCAACACCCCGATCCATCACAGGCCGCCTGTCAAATCCAAGACCATTCCTTCGATTGTTAAGCCTGTGGCTGCTCCCAAAAAGGCTGCGAGCTTGATAATGACTCATTGCTCGATCCCTCAAAATTTGAGCTTCTGCAAGCAATGGAGATGGCAGTGCTGACAAAACAGCTTCCGAAGAAGTCAAAAGAACCTACAACAGATAAAATACAAAGGATAGTAATCATCATGTCATATTTCACAAAATGGAATTTCCTCAATAAATACATTGCAAATTAAGATTTAAACCTCTTCACGCAAATCAGCAGGAAATGTGGCAATTATAGAGGCATTATCCATGTCCACTGGCTGTCCTTCGGCCTGCTGGGCTACCCTTTGAGCTCTTTGTTGGGCCAACACCTCCGCTTGGATATCTGGAGGAAGAGCAGCCAAAAACTCGGGATCAATATCTTCTGCAGAAGGTGGCGCATAGGCTGGTGGTTGAACAGACTGAGCTTGTTGGGATGCTAGAACTTCTGCTCTTAGATCATCAGGCAGAGCCTCCAAAAAGGTAGGATCAATTGTATTAGCTCCAGAAGCTTCATTATTTGCACTAACTTGGTCAGCCTGAGAAGCATCTGGAGCAACCTCTGTGTTCTGAGCTGATAACAACTCATCCCTCCTGTCTTCAGAAACAGTTGGTTGCTCTGATTGATTTCCTTCAGCACCAGTACCAGCCATATCAACATCAGCACTAGCATAAATTGATGGGATATGGCAATCACCTGAATTAGGAGTTTCAAAACCAGAGCCCCCTAACTCAAGATTAGTATGCTGCCCATCAGCAGTTGATGATCCATTACATTCCATGGATTCAACTGGTACATCATGGATGCTAGTCAGTACATCAGCAGCCCTTTCACATTGTATAGCAGCAGCATTAGACGAGTTAACAAATATTTCCACATTCTCATCAGGAGTAACATTTCCTTCAATTACTGTGCAATCAATACCATTTGGCATGATGTTCAATGAAACTGGTTGAACTGACATAGGCTCATTAGCTGGCAGGTCTTCACCAGTATCTCGAGCAACTGAATCAACGTTAATCTCTTCACCATTACCATTTTCTTGCTCCGGACTTTCAATCTGCTGACACGTGGAGTCAGTTCCTGCAGTTAATATTGGACCATCATGAGAAGCAAGAGCATCAGACTTATTCTCTTGTTCTCCAGAATTCTGTAACTGTCGCTCAACAGGACTGCTTGCAGGAGCTACACTGTTCAATTGAGCTAGGAATTGTTCCTCTACTGCTTGAGCAATGGATGCCGCTTGTGCACTTCCTTGTGGCTGACCATCATCAGTCCATCTACCATTACCCAACACTCTTCTTCCAGGTAGGTGCAATGAGCCCATGCCGACAGAATAGTCTGTCAAGGGAGGAGGTGCAGCACCACCCAGACGGTCGCCAAACAGACTACTTGGCACATGATCATATGGAAGAATAGGTGCATCAAACATGTAGAAATGAGCCACATCAAGATTCCCGGATGACAAGGTGTCTGAATCTCGAGATGTAGAATTACCACTAGACGACCACATTGAGACAAAATCGCCAGATGGAGGTGGTCTAACAAGAAGAGGATGCTGAAAACCATTAACTTCAGTAGCAGATCTCTCAAAGGAAGACCTACCAGTCTGACGACGACGCTCAAAACTCTGAAGACGAAATAGGTCATCTACATTAACACCTTCAAAAGGTTCAGCAGCCACATCTATAAATCCAGGTTGTCCAAGAATCTGCAAGTGATCCAAGCCATCAAGAGCTTCCCTCCACCTTACCTCTATGACACGATTCTCATGAAAATCATCATCATCTTCATCAATCATCTCATCATTGTATTCATCTCCAAAGCCAACATCATCATGATCCTCCACATCAGTATCTGCCAAGGACATCATGCCCCCACCATCTTCAGCTATATCCTCGTCTTCATCCTCTCCATCATCATCATCCTCATCCTCATCACCATCATCACCCATATCATCATCTTCATCACCCATGTCATCATCAGCCCTATTTTCAACATGAAAAGTCATCTCAATTTGATCTGGGTTGTGCAAGACACCGCCCTCTCCCATCTCTTCACGCATGAAGTCCATTCCAAGTTCCATTGGTGGGTCTTGAGCCAATGTCCCACCTTCATCTACTCTCATATCCTGCTCTACTGATTGATTTGGATTATCAACACAATTATCACCTTGAGAAGTTCCTTGATCATGTGCATTATCCATTGTATCTATGATTGCTTCTTGGCTGCCCACATTCTGATCATGGGCCACTGCTTCAGTTGCAGATGGTGCTGTTATTTGATCATCAGATCTATCATTTAAACCAGTAGATCTTTTCTTTTCTGTCCCATCAGATTTAAAGATTTGCTCACTTGCATTAGCAGCTCTTGTAAGACCTTCTAAACCTTTGAGTATAAGATTCACAATTTTTGGTGCATCAGGATGATCCAAATCAACTACTTGCAAAATACTAGTTAGACACTGAATGATTCCCCCATCTATCATGCTCTTTGCAATATCAGGTGAATATCCAGAACCAGGTAAGCTACCAGATGACGAATTTTTCGACAAAATAGAATACACTAGATCAACAAAAGTGAACAGCCTCTTATCTGGCAATAAGCTGTTTCTCATGGAATTACTCTCAAAATTAGAAAAGGACATCAATTCTTTAACAAGTTCATTTGTCACTCGTTTACGCCCTTCACCAGATCGACCACACAAAACTACCAGGAACCATGAAGCCTTTTCAGACAACTTACCTCTCCAATCATCAGGTCCTGCAGATTTATCAACAGAGAGTGGTAACAGTCGATGTAATACATGATGGATAATACCACTATGTCCAGATGGTTGATTAGATCCACGGAATTGACACATTTCAGAATCACGTCTAAGTATAACACCAACTGCATGCCCATACATCAGAAGAATGTCACTCAGTAATTTGAGAACAAAAGTCACCTTCACTAGTCCTGTAGACTTTTCAGACTCAGGCTCTATTGACGCAGCCTCGTCAACCTTAGATTTACCCTTCACTTTCATGGTAGGTTCATCAATTTCCATGAATGTTGAGTCACGCTCAGATTCTTCCATACCTTTCATAGGTGGGTACTTTAGCACAATCTCAAGAAGCTGATCAATTACTTGAGTGAGATTAACAGGAACCTTCTTGTGGCTTTTCAAACATTTCCCCTGTCCATCATGAGACTTGCTTTCAGGTATCCGGACACATTCATTGGAAGATAACCCAGCCTCGATACTGGATGACTTTGACTTTTCTTTTTCTTTCTCCTTTGACAAAACAACAACAGTTCTTCCACCTGATGTTTCTAACTGACAAACTGCTGCTGCAGCTTTCATGAAAACGTTAGGATCCCTGGAGATAACAGGTGCCAATGATGTCAAAAAAGATCGAGGAGAGACACGCCCTGAATGGCGATTTCCGCTTAAAGTTTGTCGTATCTCCAACTCCATGGCTGTCTGTAGTGTTTGAGGATCTTCAAGGAGGTGCCGGACTATAGCTGATACAACAGAGTCATACCCAGGGAAAAAGCAAATCCTTGGAAGATTAAAAAGAGCAGCCAGACCTCCATTTTCAAGGAACTGCAAAGCTAGAGCATGTGTTTTTGTTAACCTAGCACATAATTGCAAAACTGCCTGCATGACTACCGCAGGAACATGTTGTTTTATCAAATCACAAGCAACATCCAGCAATTTATGACTCTCTTCAACAGTTGCAAATCCCGTAGATTTCCCCAGTATACTCTCAAAAGCCACTGCAGGCTCTTTCTCGTTCCCATTTGAATTTTTTTCCTTTGGTACAACTGTATCAGAAATTTGCAAGGAACCATGCTCCCCTGAAGAATCAGGCAGGGAACCAGTTTGAGTTCCTTCCACATTTTCAACTTTTGGTCTTGACTGCACCATTTGATCCAATGTAAGTAGCAAAGCACTAATGCATTTAGGAACAGGTAGTTCTTTCCCCAGCTCCTGTCTGCCTTTGAAGTTTGTCAAGATATCTATAATGGAAGATATAATGCCATTCTGAGCAGCAATTTCCCGTGTGCTTACATCCTCAAAAAGAAGAAGTGCTAAGATATGTGCTAACACACTCAATGCACAATTATCCTGGGAAAAATCCAATGGACAAAGTTTTAGCTGCTGCAGAAGATAAGATATTACCTTTGGACGATCATCACCTTTGCTCTGACTGCAAAGTGTCACAAGCAAATCTGTCAACTGAAATGACACTGAATCACTAGTCTGAAACAACTTCACAGATGCAGCAAGTATATCATCAACAGGAGGTTTCTTTACATGTCCCTCTTCAGTTAGCACATCTATAGTCTTCTCGGCAGTCTCAGCTTTAGTAGATTCAGAACTGCTTCCTAGGGATAAAGCAAGTGCCCGAGCAAGTTCATCATCCTCCTGGACAGGATCGTCAGTATGACTAAACAGCCACTCCATGGCCATTTCAACACTATTTGTTTCAACTCTTCTCAATGCTTCCTCAGCCCTTGCCCTTGAAAAACCCATCTCAACAATAGTGGCAATGGTTGTCTCATCAGGTGGAGGGGGCATGAATCGTTGGTTTGTGCTTCCCACAATGTTACTACGACTTCGCTTGACATCTCCGACACCAGAATATACATGTGTAACAAGTGAAATAATAGATGCAATGAAACCAGGACTACAACTACTAAACATGGGATGATTCCAGACTGGTAGGATTACATCCAAAACCTGAGATTGTAACATACGGACAAAAACTTCAGGGTCTCTAGGAACTGGAAAGAGTCCAATTGAGAGACCAACTGCAACTGGCTGAACAAGAAGCTCTGCCTGAGATGCCGAGGTTGGGGACAAAAGATGAGAAGAATTTACAAAATACTCAAGCAAACGACAGTAGCTTTGCAATGTATCAAGTAGCCATGTATTATGGGACAGTTTACCTCCTTCCCCTTTTTTACCAACATCATTGTCAGGTGATGGAAGAGAACACGGAAGGGTCCATAGCAACTGACTAGTAGCTTCAAATGTTGTGAGGAGCTCTTTAAATGTCCCATGGACATAAAAATTATTAACCATTGCAGTATAACAACTCCGACGCCTACTGTCAAATGTGAGAGCAGCCATATCATCCACAACCTTCCCAAGATATCTACATTTTACAGAAAGTGACAGTTCAAGTCCAGAAGCATAAGTAGAATGCCCAGAGAAACTAAGGGCTTCAAGAAAATTTGTAGCTAAAACAGCTCCAAGAGTCTTTGAAGCTGAACTGAGTGACCCAGAATCAGCTCTGCGACGATTTGGCGAAGTGAATCCCTTCACAAGGGCTGTGAAGAAAGAGCGCAAAGTTGAGGCCAATTTGTTAAGAATCTCTGAAACAAGAACATCGGGGCTTTTCTTTTTCATATCTTGGGATGAAGGTGCTTCCAGGCCACTAGGAGGTGCTTCTGAATCAATGTTTAAAGCTTCCAAGTGACGACCAGTCCTGCCACCTCGTATGCGAGATATTCCATGCCGACTTCGACGATGCAAACTTTCTCCAGCACGAACTACAGAAAGGAATTCTCGTTCCCCACTCCACAGGGAATGTGAACCATTCCTACCAAAAACTGGGTTTGTGTATCTTACTGTTTGAATATTTGAATCATCATCACTCTCTCTTTCAACAGCAGTAGATGGAGGTACCTGTGAAACCTCAGGCTCTTGATCAGCATTCTTCTTTTCCTCGGCCTTAGAATCATTGCACAATGATATTTGCCAAATTATTTCCTTGTAAGTTTTCCCAAGATCTTTCAACACATCAGCATCTGAAGTGCTTAGTTCAGAGACAACAGTGCTTGTTCCCTTCAACAAAAATACAGAAAGAGTTAAGACAGCTTCAAGACTAGAAAGATATTTCAACACCTTTGTCTGCTTTGCAGATTCCACTAGAGCAAGTTGGGTCCCTCCCACCAAATCTAAAAGCTCATTAGTAGATCTTAGATGCTCCCTTAAGAACGAGCATACAGCCCGAGCAAGAGAAACATAGTGTTGTGGTGAGAAATTCTTGAAGGCAACAGATATGCTGTGCCCAACAGAAACAGAAGCTGGCATCAAAGGTAATGTAACTAACTGGAGAATAGCTTCAATTCCCTTTTTCTCAACAAATATACGACATGTATCAGCATTCTGAAGAATTGTCTCAAGTAGACGAGCAATATTGTTAACACAATCTGGTAGAAACGACTCAACATTCATTATTGACATATCCGGAGATGGCTCAGAAATATGCCCTGCATCATCAGCCTTAGAAGACTCATTATTAGGCAAGATCAAATTCTTTTCCTCACCATCCATTTCCATTGGAACCGATGTTGAAGAGCTTGGATCAGAACTCAAGGATGAGGATTCCACTGCAGAACCAATTTTTGAGATACTTTCCAAAATCTCGACTAACATTTCCACTCCAGGACCACGCAATGAAGCAGCATGGCGCATTAATTCATCCAATCCACTAGACAAAGATGCAGGTGTGTCCCCTGCCAGAGCACGCAAATATGTTTTAGAAGTAAACACTTTCACAAAACACCTCAAAGAGTTCCTATCTTTTACAGCCTGCAGGCCATTACTATTTAAGCACAAGGCATCCAAACACTGGGGGATGCATGTAATGGCTTCTGAAGAGTTGAGAACATCATCCATTATAGCATCCAAGAAGGCAGACGGAAGACCAGCTGCATCCAAAACAGGAAAACATGTAGGATCCTTTTGTATTAAGTCACTCATGACAGTAGCTGCAAGAGAAAAAACTCCACCACCAAAATCTTTCGCTCTTCTAAAAATTATGCATAAGCAATGAGGTAGAACATTCTCTTCAGATCCATAGATACGAGCAGTATTTCCAGGGGCATAAGTTCCCAGGGATATAGCACGCAATAAAGCTTTCATTAGCAACCGACGGTGATATGAAATTAATGGTTCAGAATACAATGGTTGTTGCACATCATCCAATCTTGAAGAACTTCTAACCATATTGACACTTCTTGAACTAAACTCAGATTTTTCATCTGGCTGTTTTCCCCCATTTTCTACATGGGACACTTCAATCTTTAGGCGAGAGATGGTATCATCCAAACCTCCCAAATCTCTGAACAGAGCAGCAGCCGGATTACTGTAATCCATAAAAGCCTCTAAAATGCGCACAGACTTTTCAACCAAATGCAAATGCTGTGGATTTGTATCTTTAAGGAGGGGTAGCAGAGTAGGAATAAATCCTGCTTCACGCATGGCAGAGCATCCTGATGATGTCGAAACCAACACACTGACAAGAGACAAAAGAGCTTCTGCAAAATAAACTGACCATTTTGAGGTATCACTAATAACAGAGTCAATGGCTTTTTGCATCAGGCTAGATAAGATGCCACGGTGCCCACCAGATGTAACTGCAGTTTGTACTGACTGTTGACGGGAACGATCTTGGCAAAGAGCAGCTAATGCATGCAAACATAAAATCCGAATTCTTTCCAGAACTGCATCTTCATAACTTAGTAAGGACACTAATTCATTGATAAATCCAGGCTCAGCATTGAAGAACGAAACCAGGTCATCGGCATCAGCACAAGCCTGAATTAATACTATGAAGGCATACAAACGAATGCATGTATATTGCTGTCTAGAAGCCAAAGAACCAAAAGCCCTAGCATACCGTAGTCTAGACAATAAAGAAAATCTTAAACTGGCAGGCACCTTATATTCTGTAACTAACTTGTGCAAAAGCTCGAGATCAGTTTCCACACGTTTGTCAATATCACATAAGTGTATAATTTGCAAGCCTTGGACCAAGGGTTCAGCCACTTTTATGTCCCTTTCTGACTCATTTAAAGCATAAAATTCGAAATGAAGCGTACAACCCAATTCACAAGCAATACGATCACAACCATCAGGTACGCAAGATGCAATCAGTCCAAGTCCTTCCTCCTTTCCACCCCATCCTTGGGCAAGAGCATACAATTTTGAATTCAACGAAGTATCTCTTATGGAGTACTTTCCAACTGTTTTCTTCAAAAAGGTAGCCAAGGTGTCTAAGCTAGCCTCAACCACATCTGGATCAGTAGAAGCAAGCAATGCAGAGAGATGCTGCTGCAGACACACAGAAACACATGCAGCATCAATGCTAGAGGTATGAAAGTGTAACATATTTAAAAATAAAATACATAAAACAGGTCACCAATAAAAAAGGGAACACACAAAAAGCAATAAACTTATCTTAGCTCTCCTTATTATGAAAACTAAGGTGGAAAAGCATTACTTAAGGGAAGATGACATACCTCATATGAACTGTAGAAATGCTTATTTGTGCAATTATCCAAAATTGTTCTAATGACACGAAGAATTTGAAGAATGGCTATTCTAGGGAATGGAGGGTCCAAATCAAGAAAATCATCATCAATCAGCAGATCCTTCCTTGGTTTTATGTACTTCTCAAAGTATGAATCAAAATGGTTAAAGAGATCAACCCAGTGATGAAAATCTCCCTGTACAAGAAAATAAAAATAGCAATGAATCAAGCACATCAAAACAAATGTGTGTTTGTATCTAAGACAAGGCCATAAAGTTACCTTATCAAACTCCCAAACAAAACCCTTCAAAGGTTCTTCTATCTTCTCAAGTGGAACTGAAGTAACACGATCAATAAAACATCGAATTTTGGGAGGCTGCAACCAGTCAACAAAAAGGTAATTCATACAATATTTTAATTGATCTATCAACATGTTCATCTCACACTGAAATTAAAATAATCAACTACAAAAAATATATAACTAAGATAATAAAAGAGCACACTACATAACTAAAGTCATAACCATGTAAAAGATCAAAGAGTAGGCCAATTAATTAAACACGTAACTTTATATATTAAACACAGAAACTGATTTCCAGCTGATAAATAGAAATTGCAACAAGACACAACATACAAAATACTTTACCAATTGCGAAAAATGCAAAGTTACTAAAAGAAAACTTGTGGAAGGCAATATTCTAGTTCTTAAAGCAAACCTCTACTCAAAATATTAGACAGAATTCACTAGTATTGCATTGACAATATGATTTAGGCAAAATGAACTAAAATAAAACACATAAATAACAACTAATAACCCATTAGTATGGGTAGCTGAATCAATTGAACAAAGGCATTGGCATCTATCAAGTTGAGAAAATATAATCAGAAGTTTTAAAAGTAATAACATCACATCTTGCATCTTCAAAATTGCCATCTCCAATCCAATTTAAGCAAATTAGGATTTCCATGTCCATAGAAGTATGGAGAACAATACATCTATATATAGCTTGTTTCCAGCATAACAGGGTTACTTTCCTTCCGAAGACATTTTGGTTTAATATTCAGAGAAAAAAATGTGTATAACACATTATACGGGTTTTTGTTAAGAAAAAATAAAGTATCAATCTATTAAAAGGTTTACATGTTGTGCTATGTATAAAAGTTGCAATAAGGAAATCAAAAAGTGTGATGCTTTAGAATTGTGAAACAGGGACTTGATATATATGGAAGAAGCAAAAGATAAGAAAATACACATCCCATATTAGGACATTAGAATCAGGAATTAATCAAACTACAACCAAGTCAAAATCAGAAACTAAAACATTTATTAATCTTTGCAAATCGTAGTGCATGTTACAAATGCAACATTCTAACACTGATTGGTCCCTTTGTTGGTTCATCAATTGTTACAACCATAACCTTAGCTTACGTTAAAGCCATCAGCTGACACAGCATAGTACATATTAAAAAACAACTAAAGATGAAAGGTTGCATTTTAACGAGGATAGCTAATATGCAAATGACAACAAACATATTTCATGCTATACTATTCCCTAATTTTCAAGTCAATTGTCCCTTTAATTTCAATGCAAAATACAACAATAGCAAATTTTTAATGAATCCATGCAAAATACGAAACATGCAATTCAGACAAAAGAAAGCGTCACCATATTTGCATTGTAACAGTATCAATCACTCTTTTCCTGCATTTAAGAATTTCAAGAATAAAAATCATAGTATCTCTTCTATGAGAAGAAAAAATCTTCCGCAAAACTTGATCAACTAAAGCTAGATCATACATAACGTTAAAGCAAAAGTCATTAAGGTTCCAATAACTACTCAACAATACGACAGACAACGGAACTTAAAAAGGGTAAAATTCATCTAAAAAAATCCCAGCTTGCCAACACCAACAGTAAGCATCAAAAGTCCCTCGTCAATAAACCGAACAAAATCGCATATAACAATTTGCACACGAATCAGTGAAAACTCATCAAAAACTGAAAAGGGGAAAATGGAAATAATATAAAAAAAAGTTGCAACCCAGAAATTAAAAAGGACAACCCAGAAAAATAAATTAATTAATTAAAAAAACACCATAAACCCCAACAACAAAAAGACTGAATTAAGGAGAAGAAACGAATAATCGTAAAATTGATGATTAAACAGAAGAATCGGCGTATAAATGAAGAATCAGAAAAGAAAGGAAAATAAAAAGGAAACCAAAAACTAACCACTTCAAGTGCCCTTTTCCTCTTCAACTTCATCTTGGAACTAAGAGCATCGAAGGGAAGAAAATAAAATAAGATTTTGCGAGTTGATCAATCCCCGACCAACAATCGAGAATTGATCCCAATTCTGGAAAGGAATGAGAAAATTGAAGTGAAAGTGAGGAGAGAGAGAGAGAAGGAGAAGATTAGAGGAAGCGAGAAACCCAACTGAGAGAAGAAGCTGCACACAATAACGTGGTTTTCAATTCCAATACCCTTCTATATATTCACAACAAAAAAACTATCATAAATTTAATTAAATATAATAAATAGCACCACCTTATTATTATAAATCAAAAATTAACAATTATTATATTACTACATATTATTATTATTAGATGAACACTAAAAAGGCAAAAAGGGCACACATTTGCTGATTAAATAATTTTGTTAAAAATATGTTCCATCACTAATTTTTTTTTTCTTTTTTGGTGGATTCCTTTCTCCTTTCTTCTTTAATATCTTGAACACTCTGGATATTAAAAAATTGTACTTTTTTTAATCTTCCAGAAATGGAATATATCCTTGAAGAAAAAACAGAACTGCATAAGGTTTTTTTTTTCTTATGTAAAAGCAATATTATAAATTTCAATTATCAAAGTGTTGGTTATCCTTTTATTTGGCTATTTTATTTTTTAATTTTTCCTATCAAATCGTGAATTTGATTTTTAAGATTCCAAGTTTTCAGCTATGTTGCAAACCAGAACAAAAATCAGCAATATTATTTGGCATTTGCAGAGCTTTTCATGGTGAAACACTGACTTTTCGGTTTTTATAAATACTTTTCATTGTGAAATCTTTTTCTGAATAAATATTGTAAGCAATTTGATGGGTCATGTTAATAGAATCAAAAAATATCAAAAAACTATGAACTTGTGAAATTCAAAATATAAAAAACACGGTTTATTATAAACCTTTACTGTATTATTTTATTAAGTGAAATATTAAATAGTGAAGTCTTTTAAATTTGTTAACAAAAATTATAAAGATTACTTCTTTCATTTGAGATGCATAAATTTTCTGTGTATTCGTAGGGTTAAATATATGTTTTGTGATATTAGTGTTTTTTTTTTGTTCTAAAAATTATTTTTTCTTACATTTTAAAATATTGATTTTAGGCATAGTATTAATTTCTCTTACAAAATGTTGATAGTGATAACATCATATTGATGTGATGTTATCAAGTGACATATTTTCTTAAACTAAAAACAAAATAACCAACTTAAAAAAGGCTTTAAAAATATTACAAAATGATATATTCAAATAATAATATATTTTCTATCTTCACATTTACATTAGTCTTTTCTCTTCTTCTTTTTCTTTCAAAACTTCATTCATTCTGATTAGTACTAATTGTGGTAAAAAATGTCAATATTATAATTGTTTGAAAACTGTTATAAAGTTCATGAACAATCCAAATATATATATATATATATATATATATATATATATATAACAAACTTAAACTTAGGAAGAATAGAAAATGAAGACAAAAAATAATATATTTGATTTGGAAGGTCGAATAATGAAGTAAGACACAAACTAATGGTAGAAAGAGAATGGTAACATTGGTTAGTTATAACCTGTGTTATGTCAACTAAAAAAATAACATTATATGATAGTATTCCAAAATTTGCAATTTTAGAACAAAAATAAATAAATAAAATATATATATATATATATAACAAACTTAGGAAGAATAAGAAAATGAAGACAAAAAATAACATATTTGATTTGTAAGGTCGAATAATGAAGTAAGACACAAAGTAATGGTAGAAAGAAAATGGTAACATTGGTTAGTTCTAACATGTGTTATGTCAACTAAAAAAACAACAAAATAACATTTTATGATAGTATTTCAAAATTTGCAATTTTAGAACAAAACTTTATGTAGTGACGTACGTATTACTTGTATTGCTCTTCCATTAGAATTTAAATTTTGCATCAATAATAACCATTGATGTTTAATGGAATCAATTTCTGAATTATGTCCTTCAAATAAGACATTTCTAATATGACATAGAAAGTAGCTAGTTTTGTTCAATTCTAAAACAAATAAAAATCTTAATAAATACGGATATTTTCAATTGAATTTATGTTATTTAATTTTATATTAAGTGAGCGACGGGGTTGTTTTTTGTCTTGTCATCTTATTTAGTTGTCTCTACATGTTATTTTATGTTAATATTAAATAACATAGTTTTTTTGTTGACATAATATCTGATTTTATTATTGGATGAGGGTAAATATAAACAAAAACCTAAATACAGTTTCACGAGACTATGAAAAAGTATGGGCTTAAAAAGCAAAACAAACGTGGAGGAGTTGGAGTTGTGCGTGGTAGTGAAGGATATCCAATAAGAGGCTTATTTGTGAGACATCCAATCGGCAAGTTGATTGTAAATTTCGATCATCCACAACCTTCACGCACAACTTTAATCTCACCTTTGTTTCGCAATCTTCCAACACTGTATTTAGGTTTTCGTTTTGTTTTCCCCTTCATTCTCGTTTATCCTTATCCAACATGTTTTTATAGACTAATTGTATCTCTTAAAGGTTTATTTTATTCTCATTTTTTTTTAACATAGATTTTCATTTTTTTATAAAATTAGAGTTGTAATAAATCTACTATAAAAACGTGTATTTTTCAACAACAAAAAATTGCATATACTCTCTAAATCATTAGTTATGATTTTTGTAGAAATATTTTTCAAATAAGTGGAACTTTGATGAAGATATTTGGATCATGAAGACCAGAAAGAGTTGAGCTTGTGTTGAATCTCCTGATAGAAGCATTAGACGGTGTAAGAGTTAAAGACATCATAATGTTCAATTAAATTTTCGACAAACCCAAATTTTGTTTTAACTAAGACTCATCCATTTATAATAATTGAGATCTCTATGAATAGGGAATAGACAAATAGAAACATACCTTATGAGTAGTTTTAGTAGTTAGATAACTCATCTTTACATTTCAGTTTTTATAGTTTTCGTTTGTACTTTGTTTTCAATTTTCACTTTTGTCTATTAAAGTTCTTTCTTTTCTCTCATTATTTCTCTTTTAGTCTCTACGTTTTATGTTCCTTTATAATTTCCCTTCTACAAATTACATTAGAAAATTGATTGAATTCTTAAAATGGTTAACAACAAATATGAAACTATGTTAGAAGATGTTTTGTTTGAGTTATTTTATTCTTTGAAATCATTTTGGAATTATATTTTCGATTGAAAATCATTTTCTTTAAACATACAAACTAAATGTCCATAGATGAGCTTATTAAAATATTGAAGGTGCATGGTTACAATAAGATGGAACACTCAAGAAAGAAAAATCAGTGGCACTCAAAGCATGTAATTTCAAGTACACAACCACCAAAGCTCAGGTGGAGGAACCTAAAGAATGACCTTTAAATAAAGAAAGCTTTAAAGTTGAGGACGAAAGATTCTTCATTTCCAAAAAAAATCTACGAAGTATGAAAGAAGAAAATAGGCTTTAGAGGAAAAAGAATCCAATCCTAACAGGGGTGGGAACCTAAAGAGAAAAAAAGTCAAATGGTATGTTGTGAGTGCAAAAAGCTAAGGCATTTCACATGAAAATGCCTTCAGGTTAACAAAAGCCAAGAAAAGTCAAGAAAGATGTCAAGAAGTTTTTTTATAGGAACCTAGGAAGATCAAGATGACTCAAAAAGTGAAGAAGAGAAAATAGAAGAAACGACCAACCTATATCTAATGGTTGGCACATCATATGACATCTCATCAAATGATGGTGAAGAAGATCTAGAATTATTTAACCTTCACTCTATTATTAAATCATACCATGAGCTTTTTCCTTTCTCTTCTCGTATCTCTCAAGGTTTAAAAAACATTAAAAAGAGAGACATTTTTTTTTGTCAAAGATAGTTGAATGTCTAAAACTTAAGTCTACTATCTTAAAATATATTTTTCGCAAACCAATCTTGCATGTACAAATAAAAACCTAGACAATGATCTTAATAGATTAAATGGGACATATTAAAGGGTTCACTGAGACATTGATGAAAAAGAAAAGGAAAATATATCTCTCATTTCCAAAATAAAATCTCTTGAAAAAAGATTGTTTGAAGAAAACCACCCTCAAATAATGCATGACTTATTATTTGATAAAAAGACTCTTAGGAAGTCATATCCTCCAATGAAAAAATAAATAAAATATTAAACCTATTAATAGGATATTCTTGAAAATCTTCTAACAAAAGAAGATTAGAATTTGAGGAGGAAAATAATAAATCTCATGTATTGCACAATCATATTGCAGGAAATATGTCTAAGCATTTCAAAACTAGAATAGAGGATTCAAGTACATTTGAATACCTAAAAAATATATAACTCATGTTGCATGCATGATTAGTAGGAGGAAAAAAATTCATGTCATGGTAATTGGACAATGGGTGTTTGCAACATATGATGGATGAAAAAGTATATTTTCATATACCTAAAGAAAAGATAAGGTAGAAGCATTAATTTCTGAGGAATCCAAAAAGGACAAATAGTAGGTATTGGGAAGATATATAAGGATAATATATTTTATTATAATCAGTATGTAAAATCAGTAGGTAACATATGACTTTATTTACCTATTGATCCCATTACCTATGAATATTATCCTTTATAATTTTTTATGTCTCAAGTGCAAAAAATTATGTACAAACTTTATCTGCGAATTATATATTGTCGCTAAACTACTTCATTGTTATGTACAAATAAAGTCATAGATAACTCAATTTTACTTACATATAATAATATAATAATATATACATAAAATATCTATATATGAATCCTAATTATCTATGAATTCAAATCTATAGCAAATAATAATCAATCATCAAATAAATTTTAACGTTATTATTATTATTATTTAACTTAAAGCTATAAAAAGTTATTTATAACAAATTAATAAGTCTTAAGAAATAATTGTAACAAAATAACAATTGTAGGTGTTTATTTTAAAAAAATGAATTTAAACAAAATTAAACTTTAAGGGGTACATTTGTAAATAGGATAAAATTAAAGTTTAGGATTTCTAGTCATAAAGGAGTAAAATTTATGAGTTGTATACTCTTTTCCAAAGTTTTTTTACAAAATCTATTGAATTGGAATGTAAAAATATAAGCATGTTTACCTAAGAAAAGTAATCCAAAGCCTCGTAGACGTTGACCATTAACAATTACAAGTCAATATATTTTATAAGACTCTTCTAGGTTTAAAACATGTTTTGGTAAATCCAAAACTTAATTTAAAAAAAAAAACACTTCTAGAAGGTACAATTTTAAAAGTGAAAATCCTACCAATCAAATTCTTAATGTGAAGTTAAACTTTGATACGATATTGATGTCAATTTTTCTATATTATCAAATAATTAAAATTAAATTAAACATGCTTTTAAAAATAGTATATTTTTTTTCTTAAACATCCCAAATACTATATTTATCCACGTATCTCGTATTATTTCACTAGTAAAAATAAATAACTATATACATATAATATATCTAACATATAGTTTATAAAACAAAAACATTTTAAAAGGATGTATATAAAATATATATTACACAAATCAATAAGAACATTTTTTTTTTAGGGCGAAAATCTCTTCTTGAGTGATTTTTTTTTTAAGATTTGTCTCATCACTTGAGCAGAAAAATAACTTAAAAGGAACATAATAACCTTAACATATTTTTTTCTTAAGCTAAAAATGTTCACTTTAGCAGAAATTTCAAAATTTGAAATTTAACATATTTCACAAAACTAATTAATCTAAAATCTAAAATGACCCTTTATACACTTTTAAACATCAAATATATAATTGTGTTTCCAATCAAATATATATATTAAAAAATATATAACAAATCAAACATATATATATATATACTAATAAAATATAACAATTCAACACTCAAATTGTTCACTCAAAATTTCAATATCTAGATTAAAAAACATAATAAAGCATATAAACAACCAATTCTTTTCAAACATTTCAAGGGTAATCTCAGTCCATCTTAAACATAGCTTGCAAACTAAAACTAGTAGATTCAATTCAATTATCTCAGCTAAAATTATATTAAAAAGTGTACTGTTCGATCGTGATCGAGCTTTGACTCGGTCACTTAAAACACATTTATTCAACCCACTTAGCTCAGACTCAATAGACAAAGCTCAGTCCAAGTAAAGGGGATATATTAACAATTTATTATGTGATTACTAATCCTTGAAGGAGTGTTATAAAAGGGCCTTGAGACCCCAAACAAAAGGTAAACATGATTCAATGCAATATACACTACACTCACATCATATATTTTAATGCTCTCACTAACTTGATTGTCAGAGTCTTATCAACCAGTGAAGTTTCTCTCATTATTTCAAGCATCTCAAAGTGGTACTCTTGAAAAGTTGACCCAGAATCCACCTCCAAAATTCGACCCAGATTTATTGGCAAGAACAAAAACCAAGTACAATTTCCACCCATTTAAATCAAACATACAATGATAAAGTCTCAAAATTTCAAACCCTTATCATGTTCTCAACAAACATCAAACATCTAAAAGTATAACATCTATCATATCAATATAATTTACTTCATAAATTATAATCTAATTCAAAATAGCCTCATTACCTTAATTCTCGTGCTCTTCAAAGATTTGTTCAAACTTAAAAAAAAATAGAAAAGTTCCAACTTACTCTCTAAGAAATCTTATTCACAAACAAAGAGAATGCAACACATCATTGTAGACCTAAACTAACCAAAATATATCTATTATGTTTAGATTTTACATGCATTCCCAATTCTATTCAAGTAAAATGCTAAAAGAAAGAAAGCCAAATATTTGAGGAAATACAAAATTTTGCTCAACGAAAATTTTTGTTCAGTCTATAAGACTTTATTATTTGTCATCTATGCAAATGTGTGATTTGATTGTAAAAAATATGAGCACTAGTTTTCAAAAACTTAGAAAGAATGTAGACAGAAAAGAAAATAAAAGAAAAGGAGCATAGAGAGACAAAAGAAACTTTAAAAAAACATGATATTACATTTTTCACTAATGCAAAACTAACTTAAGAAACAAATTTTCAGTAATTTTTGAAATTTCATTCACTTGAAGTTGTATGCCTTGTACAAGACATAAATAGTTAATATCGGATTTAAAACATTCTAAATTCTCTATGAAAAGAGAAGTGCTTTTACGTTAATTTTTTAATTTATCTTATAATAAAAATTTATTTATTTATTTAATAAAATAAATAATTAAATATTTTTTTTATTTGAATGATTATGTAAATTTTTTAATATTATTTCTGTAAAATTATATATAAATTAAATTATATTATTTTCAAAATTTGTAATTATTACTTATAAAATAATAATAACATATTTTTTAATTTAATAAAAATATGAATATATATGCTTTTCGTGTATGTGTTTTCACCAACATAGTTAATACAATTTCTTTTATGCATTCGTGTTTTTTATAAGCCTATGCATTCGTTGAAAATATTTTTCAATATTGTTTTTGGCAATATAAAGCATGCGTATAACACAAGAAATGCAAAAAGTAGTAATCGAATTATTTTTGGAAAGTTATGGCATCCTTTAATGGAAGCAAAGTTGTGTTCAACTCTTTTACTAAAATCAGTAAAAAAACTTTAATTAAAAAGCCAGTTTTCTCATATGACAAGTTTTTGTAAGAAAAATAATTCCAACTATTTAAAATTTTTGAAAAGCATATCAACATAATCACTTAATGTTTTAAGTTATTATTTATCTACTCATAAGTTTTGCATATGCTAATTTGCAGCGTGCATGTCAGGTAAACTTTAGATTCCAATCATGGTGAAGAAAGGAAGAAGAAAAAGGTATTAGGATGTGTTTGTTTGAAACAATTGTTTGGGAGATTTTGAAAAGAGAAGATAATTTTTTTATTGTTTAAAAATAAGTAATTTATTTTCATATAATAAAATTTAAAATATTTTTTTTTTAATAAATTAGAGCCAAAACACCAACAATGGTTAACACAAAGGATAATGAACTTTGTGTTTAATCAAGTGATTTAGGGTTGAAATTATCATCTTGTGTGTGTAATAATAAGTAAAAATTGTATATACTCTACTTTAATTCACTTCACTTAAGTGTGTATTATAAATATGAATATATTTTGAGTAATGGTAGACTTGATTAGAAAGTGAGAGTAATTGTAAGAGGGGTATAGGTAGTAAGTAGGGTTAGACTTGTTATTTGGGCTGTTTGATAATGGAACAATTCTAATGAAAGAAAAAAAAAAGGTAATGGAGGTAAGTGAACTTATAAAAATATGGTATATGTAGAAGAAACAAACACATGTAATGGTTTTCCTTAAATCTCATAGTGTTTATTCTTCTTTTTTACAAATATTTCATTTTCGTTTCCTCAACACAAACTCTTCTTTTTTTTTCTCTTCTGACTTCCAACTTCAAAACCTTTACTATTTTTCTTACGGTAAGGGTTTTTTCTTTCTCCAATGTCCAATGTCTTAATACTCCTTTACAAAGTGTTGAATTTATATTCACATTATTTGATGAATGCAACCATTTTATATGTATGATAAAAAATAATTGAAGATATCTCGAATACACTTTAAGAATTATTATGATTTGTGAAGATGTAAAGCGTTTTTTTTATAATGTGTAATGTAATGTATAAATGACTGTTGTAAGTTTTTTGCACATTGATTTGATCTAGTATTACATTTAGAGCTCTTCCTCAAATCATCTTAATCGATTAAATGATATTGGTTAGCTTCGTAAGTGTGAAAAATAAAGAAAAACACAAGAAATAAAGGTTAAATTATATTTTAAAAACTTTTAGTAGTTTTTCGCAAGTATCGTTTAAAGATGTGTTGACAAACTGACAAAGGTTTTCACAAACTGAGTTTGAAATGTTTCTCCTACTTTAGGTTAGTGAAACAAATATAACATGTAATATTACATTATAAGAGGGGGAATAAATTACTTAAGATATTTTTACATTAGTTTGTTTGATAGAGAAAATTACGTCTAGTCCTCAAACAACTATTTAAGTTCTATTAGCAACTAACATTGCAAGAAACACTAATATTCTTTCTTGTAGCCACTTTTGGCTAGTACGATTATTCTTTCACAACAAGTCACCCTTCGTTAGCACGAGTATTCTTTAAAAAAAAGTCACTATTAGCTTAAGACAAATAAAATGTTTAGGGTGTGATCACAAACATCACAAAGGTTGCTTACTAGAGAGAAATTGCATCTTTCAATGTTTACAAGGTTAAAAAATCTATATTGGTTCGTAAGATGAAGACAACAATATTCTTACAAAGCTATTTAATGCACAAAAAGATATTGGGAGCGTTTTGGCACCTTTGCAAATTAAACTCATATACTTTTCTTCTTAATGGATGACTTTATATAGGTGCGAAATAAAAGGAGTGCTACAAATCCTTTTTTGTTCGTTGAGCCAACTTTAGACTCACTTGAACATCTTCTTAATGTATAAGGAGCTTTGACGTAGAAGATGCATTAAATATGTTTCATGCATGCATTAAATGCACTTATCCTCTTCAAACAACATCTTGATAACTAGTTGGATTTATCATATCTTGATCAAAGAGCCTTTACTTGAAACAAAGTAAAGTGCAGATCCATACAAAGTAAATAGTCATTTCCAAAATTAACAAATCAAGCACTAAGGAGTTGGTGAGGTAAAACAACTTTAGCTCGAGTTTCAAGAGATCATTGATGAGACAAGAACGTTAAGTGGATAATCTTGGTTAGATGTAAGGAGCAAACATTCCTTGCAATACAAAATAAACATATAGATATTTATGAAGTAAGATGTTAACGTAAGACTATGTATGTATTGTACGAGCATATAAATGTTTAACACATGTAAAAGCAAGATTGCATAGTTTTATATCATCTAATAGACGAAAAACTTATTTCTTTTAATATTTGTTGCTTGAACAAAACTTGTGTCTTATAGACGAAGTATGACCATGTTTTATGCTTGTTGTCTTCAACATTTAATCAAAATCATGAGTGTTGGACTTTCCCCTAACAATAAGGTTACAAGAAACATTTTAATCAATTAAAGTAACAAATTAATTGATTAAAATCACTTAAAATATTGAGTAGTCATGATTTACTAATTTTAATCGATTAAATTAATCTTTTAATCAATTAAAATCATTTAATGATGAATATTTATTTTGATCATATTATTTAATAAATTAAATTGAGTGGTTAATCAATTAAAATAACTTAATGTTTAATGTTTCATTTTTCCTTTGAATCTTCATGTTTAAATCGATTGAATAAAAAAATTAATCGATTAAAATCACTTAACTTAAAATAATTTGTAAGTGATTTTAACAAATTAAAATGAACCTTTAGTTATTAAATGTCATAATTATAAATTAATAAGCATAGTAAATATATGAATAGAAATAAATTAAATAATAGAAGTATAAAAAATAAAGAAAGTAAAACAATATATAGCTCCAAAAAATAAAAGATTACTAAAACATATTTATTATGATTGATATAAAAAAGTTTGACCTCATTCCTCCCTTATCTTTTTGTGGTCAAACTCCTAAGAAAATGATATACGTTGTAGCGTAAAATGAGAAAGAAGGAGATGAAGAAAAAATGGTAGAGAATGAGAGATGGTAAAAAAAGAATGTAGAGAGAAAATGAAGAGAAAGATATGGAAAGAGAGAGATGTAAATAGAGATAAGAAGAGTGAGAAAAAAGGTGTTGAAGAAATGAAGAGACATGGGGGATTTATATGTCTTTTTCTTCTTCTCCTTTTTAATTTTTTTAAGCCTTCTTATCTCTTTTTCTAATATTTTTATATGTTTTTAATTAATCATTTTAAAAAAAATATTTTTGAATTTCTTAAAATGATTTTTATATATTTTTTAAAAAATTGATCCATTTTCTAATGTTCAAACTCTATTTAACAAAAAAAATAAAATATTACGAATATAAGCATAATTTTTCTAACACTTAAAAATAAGGACGTTACGATTTGTTTTTAATACTTATTGAAAGCTTCATCATAAAGGCGCTAATTGACAAAGTTTATACTTGACCCATGATTTGTTAAGTATTCTTAAGAGTAGTGTATGATAAAAAAATGTATGGCGCAACTTCAAGTTTGACAGACGCACTGCCAAAAATGTTTCTCAAAACTTGTTTTTCGAAAAACTCTACTTATGTGGTTAGTTGCAAGTTAATAACATATAATATGAAAAGATAAGAGTTAAGAGAGATTTACACAATCTATTTTAATATTGATTCGTCTAAACTAAGATTGTGTCTAGTTTTTTTATCAACACAATCAAGTTCCACTAAGCAGACTAATGTTGCAAGATACAACTAAGTGTTCTTTGGACCTCAACCACTATTGGCTAAACACTAGTGTTATTTGGAACTTAGCCAAACACCGAGTATTGTTTGGAACTCAACCACTCTTAACTAAACCATTAAGTATTATTTGGAAGATAACCACGCCTGACCAAACCTGAGTATTATTTGGACAAAAACTTATATTGACTAAAATCGAAAGATTTAAAAAGAAAGTGATATAAAAGATCACAAGATTTGTCCACTAGAAAGAGGCTAAAGTCTTATGTTGGATACAAGATAAAACTCACTTTTATAGACAATTATAAAGACAAACAATGTTCATGCTCACAACTACAAGGCTAAGGACTGCTTAAGAAAATTAGAGCTTATGCATGTTGTTGCAAAAGTTTTGTCAGTTTTCCTTCTTCACAAAGATATTCTTTATATAAAGCTTGAAAAGAAAAGAGTCGTTGAAAAACCTTTCTAGCCTTTGTGAGAGTCTTCTTTTGCTACTTCTTCTTTGGGCATCAAGGCATGCTTTGAACTCATTAGATGCTCTTGACTTAGCACTAAATGTGTGTGACTTCTTTGACAACACCTTTAGACATGACAAAGCTTCATATGCTTAAGCAGTAGCTCCCTTCCACCTTTTGAGCAAAATAAAGGACTTGATACAACTAGCTAACTTTACATTAGTGATATCCTACCTTTTCTAGAAAAAAGTTGCTTGCAAGGAACATTTGTAAGCACGTTCTTCAAAAGTTCTTGATATTGAAAAAATGTTGTGAGATCCTTTTGAAAAAATAAAGGAGCGTACATTCTATGCAAGCATAAAATAATCATTTATTAGTTTGGCGTGTGTCATGAAATGCTTAAGGCTTGCGTCTGCCAAACAAGTATACTCATTGTCCGAACAAAAACTTATTAAACAAAGTATACTTATTTACATTTGCTCAAGCAAAAGCTTATCAAGAAAAGAACATACGTTTGTCAGACAAAGAAAATATTAAAAAACACTTGTAATTTTCTAGTCGCTCAACTTTTGTCTCTTGGGTTAAATTGGACACTTTGCATCTAACATGATATGGCATACATAAAGTTGAGTTTTACACTTAGTTATTTAAGCACATGATCAAAATCAAACATAATATCTATTGAACTTGGATCTATGAGTTGAGAAACAACTTTTCCACTTATTAAATAATGTAAAAATTGTCAGTCTTCGCAAAATAAAATATGTTATTTTATTAAAACTCTTGCAAATTTCACAATGGGAAGAGAGAAACTTGAAACACTCTTAAATTCTCAAAAATGTGATTTTTATACATATGGAATTGGTTATAATTCTAACTTTTAAAATAAAATAAAGCACATAAAAACTTCTTTTCATACAAAAAAAATCCAATTATCTCCATTCATCACTTATTTCTATTGTATGAGGAAAGGTCATACTTATAAAAATTGTAATATTATGAAATTCGATGTGCCAAATGGTAAGTTAGAGTAGAAACTAGAATGTAGTAAAGATAAACTGAACATTGTTGAACCTAAATTAATAATGGTACCCTATTATTTTGCATAATCTAATTTTGTAGGTGCACTTGAAGCTAAAAAAATTACTTTAGTATTTGAATAATGGTTGTTCAAGGCACATGATTAAAGATAGAGAAAATTTTGTTGATTTTGTTCTCAAAACAAATGGATTTGTCACATATGGTGATAATAATAAAGGAAGAACATTAGAAAGTGGTGACATTGACAATGGTTCTTCCATTTTCATACAAAATGTACTATTTGTTGAAGATTTAAAATACACTTTACTAAGCATTAGCCAACTATGTGATAAAAGTCACAAGCTATACATATGGAGTTTGATATATTTATGATGGAGACTTGACATACTTTCTAGGGCTTGAGTTAAGAAGATGAATCTAAATATTGCATGAACTTACTAAAGAAATTTGAGATTGAAAAGTGTAAGGAATATGCAACACCAATGTTCACAAAATGCTACTTGGATTGTGATGATAAAAGAGTAGATGTTAACTCCACCAAGTACAAAGGTCTAATTGGATCATTGTGTTATCTAACAACAAGTAAACCTAACATCATGTCAATGTTTGTATATGTGCTAAAGATCAGTCTAATCTAAAGAAATCTCACTATAGTGGTGTTAAAAGAATCCTAAAGTACCTAAAAGAAACAATCAATGTTGGGTTGTGGTATCCAAGTGATGCTCCTTTAACAATAGTTAAATTTTCAGGGATTTTGTAGGGTGTAAGCTTGATAAGAAGAACACAAGTGAAACATGTCACATGTTGGACAAGAGTCTAGTATCTTGGCATAACAAGAAACAAGCTTGTGTAGCTTTGCCAACAATAGAAACAACACACATTATTGCATATAGTTGTTGTGTTCAAAACTTTAGCTTAAACAATAACTACTTGACAAAAACATAAGTTTTGAACTAAATTCATCAAACGAAAAGGATCGCAAACTTATGCTTCTATTGTAAATAGATGTAAATTGACTTTGAAATGAGGCAAATGTTTTTTTTTTTCAAAAATACTATAAGTTAGAAAGATTAGTTTTTCTTTTTTAGAACCTTTGGAGAGAGAGTTAATTAAAGACTAAGGACAAAAATGTGGATTCACCAAAGTTTTAGGAGACTCAATCTTCACACCTTTCATAATAGTTTGTATTATTGTTTAATATTGTGTAACTAAATTTTTTTATTGGGATTGATTGTATCCACTCAAATTTTATGTTTATCTTTTCCTAATCTAAATATATTTCATCTTCTTTATTCTTTTTAGTGATTTTATCTTTAAGAATAAGGTTTTAGTAATGAATTATTTTATATTGCTTTTCTTAACGAAATAACTCTTTGTTAAAATATTTTAAGAAATTATAATTTATAAGATTGGTTAGTATTTAATTGTTGAAAAATCAAAATTAATGACTTTTATCAGGAGAGTATCTCAAGAATTGAATTGGTGAAGTTTAATCCCAATAACTTTTATTACATTATATTTTATTATTTAATTTAGGATTTAGGATTTGCCTAATTAAACAAAATGTTTGCCTAATTAGGATATGCATGCTTTTTAAGAGAGATAAATATTTCGTGTTTTTATGAGAACGAGATAAAATATTAAGTCATAAAAATTGATGTAATCGACTTTTACTAATATATTTCATTGGAATACCATTCAGAAAAATTTATATCCGAAAATAAGAAAACAATTCCACATTTATTTATTTATTTGTATCGTTTCCATTTTTACTAAATTTATATTTTCAAAAATAATTAAAAATAAAAACAATACACTTTAACCATTTCATTTTTCATTGATTAATATTTTCAAAATAGACATTAAATAGAGTTCCATTATTAATTAACCACATAAATGAAATAAATAAATAAACCCACTTTAATGATCTTTATTCATTGGAAAAAAAAATCTTTTAGTTGGAGAATATTCTGAGTTCTTAACAAAATATCTTAATAGATAACATGTGTTAAAACAATTTTCCTTTTACGGCATCGCCTTAATTAGATTAATCCTGAATTCGATTTTCTTAAATTAAAATTTATAATTAAACATATTTTATTAAAATTAATCGGTAAAATTTTAAATAAAATATTAAAATAAAACTATTGAATATTTTGTATCAATAACATAATAAAAAATACAGTATGCATGTACCTTCGATTTCTACAATATTATCTATGATAAATTATATAATTAATACTAAATATCTAATTATGAAACGGACGTTAATCGGAAATTAAAATGAATTAAAGTGTATTGTTGGAATAAATATTTGAATTGGAAGTTACTTAGAAGCGAAGCAAATGGGTTTTGTGTGATAGCTTTATTCCACGTCTCCACAAAACCTGATTCTTCTTTAACAACAGTCACAAATTCCATTGTTTAATCAATACTTTAAACAAAACAAAAACAAACCTCTCTCTAAAATTGTTTAGATACTTTAGCTAAGTTTAGCAAATTTTTTAAATTAAGTTTTTCCTCCTAATGCGTGTCAAAATAAAATTATAGTTACAATTAAGGTTAAGTAGTTAATTAAGTCGTTGAAGGTGTTTTATAAAAAGAAGTTTATTAAAGGTGTGAGATAATATAGTAACACCCGATCAAATAATATTTAATTATTACCATATGTAACACTCCGGAAAATACATCTAACTATTCTACATATTTCTATACAAGCATAAAGTTTTTCAAAACATTCCTATATGATTAAGACATATAGAAATACAAATATTTACAATATAAGTTTCATAATCAACACCCTAAAACTCTTCTGATCCTCAGACACATGTAAGATCATCTGCTCGTGTACGTAGTAGAGTCATCGCAGTTCAAACACAACAAGAAAAGCAAGGGTAAGCTAGTGAAAATATAATTTTATAATATACACAATTAAATCAAAAGAGAAAACCAAGTTACATGATCAATTTCTCAAATTATTCAATCTTCTTCAAATCTCAACAATAAAACAATCACATAAATCTCACATGGATCTACACATCCAGAATATTCAACAAACAACATCTTCCGGAAGACCCGTATTAAGTAAGTCCTACCAGAGACTAATACCTGATCCAAAGATTACCAGCGAATCCAACAGAAAGAATCAAGGTAAGTTCAATACAACCCAATGTTGAACCAAGTGGAGTTCAATGTTTTGAAGAATCCAAATCCTTTGAAGGATGATGAAGCCTCTGCTTTGCTTGTTGCTGCTGTGCTGGCTTCAGCCTTGTTCTGGGGTAGTTCAATGTTGTAATCAACACTTAGATTAAATCTCAAAGCAATTAGCATCTCAATTTTAACAAAGCAAAATGATTTTCAAACTAAGTTGAAATAACCGATTGTTTTGTCGAAACAACCGATTGTTTACACTTAGATGTTTTGAGAAAGTTTGAAAACTGTTTTTGAATGGTGTATTTTGTTAAGTAACAAAACAACCAATTGATTCGAGGAAACAATCGATTGTTTGTTTTAAAACCATAACAGAAAAACTGTTTTCTTTGACTGAGCTTTAAATGCTTTAACTGAATACGCTCCAGTCATTAAATGTCTTGACCAATCTATTTTAAATGCAATTAAGAGTTTGTTAAGATTTGATAACAAACTATATTCTTAGATATATTCTGAAAAACAGTTTTGATATATTAAGAATCTTGAAACAAAGTTTTTATAGAAGAGTTTTTAAAAGTATTCTGAGATTGCTAAAGAGTTGAGAGATTGATCAAGGTGCTAAATAGGGATTCTACTTGTATTGATTTCAGATTTCCATCTGTAACAAGTGTAATCTTTGTGTGTGTTGCTGAGATTGGCTGTGTGTTCTTGAGGTGTTCAAGATCAGCAATCTTAGTGTTGGCCAAGGAGAGTGTGAGGTGTTCAAGGTCATTCTCTTGGTTGTGGTGTAAGTGATCAAGTGGTGATTGCTTAGTGGATATCCTCAGGGTTTCTGAGAAGACTGGACGTAGCTCTTGTTTGGAGTGAACCAGTATAAACAACTGTGTACAATTTCTCTATCCCTATCTCTTTAATTCAGTTTGATATTTTGGAACTGGTATAAACAACCGATTGTTTCGTTAAAACAACCGATTGTTTTTCCAGCTTTGTGCTTTTGCTGATTGTTTTGGAAAAACTGAATCCTTAATCAAGATTCTTTTGAAGTATTTTCATTCTAAGCTTAAAAGTTTTCAAAAATCCTTCTTAAACAATTCACCCTCCTCTCGTTTAAGGCCATATATTCTAACACCCAAGCCGTGCATCTCATATGTCACGGTGTGCATGAACTCCCCCATCAGCTTCTCACCACCTGATATCTTAGTCTATGTGAAGCTCGGAGATCTCTGTTACCACATAGACATCAATACTTAATACACAGCAAACATCAGTCCATACATTATCCCAAATGTATGAATTCAATTCCATACCATTCCGTCATATAATATCATTCCAAAAACGATCCACAACATTAAAAAACGTAATTAAAATAAAAAAAACAACACTTAAATATTAAACCATCAAAATATAATATTTTTACAAATTTAAATAATATATAAACAAGCAACCCAATATATATAACACACAACATCCCTGCAAGAAAAATTGAATATTGGGACCACGTCCCTTCCGCATTCAGATCTTCTATCCTAGGGTGCTATTAAAAATTAAATTTAGCTTCCCTTACCTCAATTGCTTGCTTTCCAAGCAACTTTTAGAATTTTATTCCCCACCGTTTGGATAAGCTTCAAGATTTACGGGCCTAATGCAAATTATTCAAACAAAACAAAATTTCAGTATATAATAGAATAAGTTGAGAGGATTAAACTTCTCAACTGACCCCACCAAGATTGATGACTAAATCCTAGGGAAAAACAGAGAACATAGGATATTTAGAGTAAAAATGAACTTACTCTGTTTGAAAATCTGATCGGGTAGAAATGTTCCTTAACTCGCCAACTACAACGTGGTACGATCATATTCTAAAATAGATGAAGATTGGGAGAGAAAATTAAGAGAGAGGGAGAGAAGAGAATTGGAGAGAGAGAGAAATGGAAATAAGGAAGAGAAGGTGTGCAGGTTCTGTTGTTTTTTTTTAAACAACACGCTGTTACACCATACATGTTCTAATACATGTATTGGTTTCTATACAAAATTGGAGTATTTCAAAATATTTTTATTACAAGATTATGACTTATAAAAATACAAATATTTATAATATAAGATTCAAAAAGAAATTCTAAAGCGACAAAATCTCCAAAACTTGTATGATTATTTGCTTATGTACATAGTACAGTTTATAACACAACAAGAAAAGTAAGAGTAAGCTAGTGAAAATATTTTTTTATAATATACACATTTCAATCAAAAGATAAAACTAATTAATTTCTCAATTATTTAATCTTCTTCAAAACAAATATAAAACGATCACATATATCTCACATGGATCTACACATCCATAATATTCAACAAACATAATTACAAATAACGTCTTCCAGAACATCCAACACCCCGTATTAAGTAAGTTCTACCAGAGACTAACACCTGATCCAAAAATTATCAGCGAATTCAGCAAAAAGGATCAGGGTAAGTTCAATACAATCCAAGTCGTGCATCTCATATGTCACGGTGTGCATGAACTCTCCTATCAGCTTGTCACCACATGATATCTTAGTCTATGTGACTTAGATCATTAGTGAAGCTCGAAGATCTTGTTACCACATAGACATCAATACTCAATACACAAATAAATATCTGTCCATACATTATCCCAAATGTATGAATTCAATTTCATACAATTTTCATCATACAATATCATTCAAAACACAATCCACAATATTTAAAATCTTATTTAACATAAAAAAATAACACTTAAATGTTAAACCATCAAAATCTAATATTTTTATAAGTTTAAACAAGATATAAACAAACAACACAATATATAAATAAACAACATCCCTGCAAAATAAATTAAATATTGAAACCACGTCCTCTCCATATCCAGATCTTCTAGTCTATGGTATTATTAAAAATTAAAGTTAACTTTCCTTACCTTAATTGTTTGCTTTCCAAGTAACTTCTAGAATTTTATCCTCCTTAGTGTAGATAAGCTTCAAGATTTAAGGGAATGCAAGTTATCCAAATAGAACAAAAATTCAATAAGTAGAGAAAATTACTCTTCTCAACTGATCCCACCAAGATTGATAACTAAATCTTAAAAAAATAGAAAATAAAAGATTTTTAGAGCAACTTACTTTGTTTAAAAATCTGATCGTAGAGATCTTACTTAAGTGTGATCAGATTCTAAAATAGATGATGTATAAAGTGATAAATGTGAAGGAAAGGGAGAGGATTGGAGAGAGAGAAAGTCAAGTTAAGTGGATTTGCTTAGTTGTTACATATTTTAAATCTATTATTTTAAAATTTCCCAAATTACATTCTATTAACATAACTAATATGTATGATTAATTAATTAAATTATTTAAAATTATAAAAATATTAATTACAACATTATATTCAAATATTTTTAAAAATTCAAAAATTAATCCTAATTATAATAAAATATCACAAAATGAACATTAATGTTATGCTTGATCCACTTATAACTATTCCGAAATTGCAAAAATAAAAAATCCTTAAGTTCCTAAAATCGTGGCCAAAAGTGTAAGTTTTCTAAAAATAATTCTAACATCCTAACGAACATGATTTTATAAAAAAAAAACAAAAAACAAAAAAGATGCTAATAAACACAATTATTTTAAAAAAATACAAACATATTAGTAAGCAAAATTTTATAAAAAAAATGAAACATGCTAGGAAGCACGACTTAATAAAACCATGAAACTTTATAGGACAACTTTAAAAGGAATAAAAATATTCCAAAACCAAATTCGTATTCTGAAAAACAATTTTTTATTTTAAAGTTGTATTTCTAATCATAATATGCTTATGTTATTTTTTTAAAATCTGTCTATTTGTATAAATTCAAACTAAAATTGTACCATTTTAATAAATCCTCCTTCTTTGTATTTATGAATTAATTAAAATAATATAATTTAAAAATAAATAAATTTACAAAATAAGATGAGAATTAGAGGTTACTTTTTATATATCTTTAATTTTTTTTATATGATAAAACTATTTTAAGAGTGAGGTTATTTTATTACCAAAAGCACTTGGAAAGAGGTGTATCATATAGATTATGATTTTATAATGTATGTAAGAATTTTTACATCTTAATGGTTACAATAAATCTTATTTCACTGTAACGTCAAAATCCGCTGAAAACAAAACCAAGTACACACTTGTTTTGCATCTTGCTCTGCGCCGTCGTCACCGCCGTCATCGCCCTCCGTTCTCTGCAGAAGCTCTCATTTTCAGAGCAAAGCAATGGCTTCATTTGTTTCTACTGAATGTATCCTCCCCATTCGATTTGTGCGTGGCCAAGAGGGTTCCTGTGCTACAACCAGCATTTTACATCTTCATAATGCTCCTAAAACCCTATGCCCTCTCTCCTTTTCGTTCTCTCTGCGAGGTTGCATTCCTAATCCTTTCTATCATTTTGGTTGTTGCTCATATTCGTGGTCAACGAAGAATCTGATTTTCCTGGTTTTGTTTAATTCTCTGCTTTCTTTGTTTAGCTTCAGAAATTAAGCCACGCGTTGCTGTTCAGAGCAAGGGTGGGTCATCTTTGACGCGGACAGATGCTGTGCGGAATCTGGCAGGTTCTGTTACCAGAACCAGCGGACTTCGTTTTGCTGTGGTATGTATCCATGTATTCCAAAATTATTAGGTTATTTGTTAGTTTTTTTCCCAAATATTTATGGGAAAAAGTTTTAAAGTTAGCTTTATAACAATAAGCTTTTGGAAAAGCTGACATGAATGAACTTTTACAAATTAACTCACACACAGGTTATTTTTAATTTATGGGAAATTTATCTCATGTTTTTCTTATGGTGTAAGTACGTCTGCCGAAGTTTATCTGAAAAGGAATGCCAAACTGATTCTTGCTTTTTGTCTTAGGCCATGAATTTTGTTGGTCTTATATTATTGTCCTGGGTTGTTTTTGGGTCAGGCAGTGTGTCTTCCGTACATATAATGTTTGAAGGGGAAAAGTAGTGTCAACAATAATGAAATATTATTCTTGGAGTTAGGGCTTGTTACTCTTAGTTTGTTAACAGAAACCCTTTACATTCAGAACCTGATGTTGGAGAGCAAGAAAGTTAGAGAACTTAGTGGGTCTTTTTGGGATTCATTGTAGAAGAATAGGCAGAGTGGAGTTTCACTGGAGGCATGTGAGGATAAGGACTAAGGAGGTGATTGAAACAGTAGGGATGGGTGGTTTAAAGAATCATTTAGGGTTTTTCATTGGCTGCATTGTTTACGATGTCTTCCAGAAATCGGGTCTGGTAGATAAACTAAATAAAACAAGGTAGTAATTGAGAGAAAGAGAAGGGCCTTGGCATTATTGGATGATTTCCCTCATCATTGCAAAATTTGTGGTATTAGGCTTAAACAATAACAGTTTAATAGATACTTGGAGTGACATGATCTAATTAAGGCATTAAAAAGTTGGTATGTCAAGTCAGGTGATTGGATTGGTGCAGGCATGATATAACACACATCTAGTTTGAGCTTACTTACTCTGTTGATGTACATGACAAAATGACAGATAGATGTCAATTGCATTAATGAGTTTAGCAGATGAAAACCAATGATTGTATGTATTGTGCGGCAAGCTATTTGCAGATGTGTACATTCAGGAAGAGAATGAGTGGATGTTCAAAGAGGTTGTTTGCATAAGCCACACTGATAGCCATAAATAGATGGCAATATGGTTCCCATCATTCATGCCGGATGCTTATCAGAGAACTCATCTGTCACCAATTCCGATGATTAATTGTTCACTCTTAGCTTAGCGTTTGAGCTATGCTGTAGACAGAAGCATGCCAAGAGTACCCACCATGTTTACATTGCGTACTAAATTTTGATGGTCCTTTAACTGGTCATTAGAGAAGATTTAAGGGAAAGTAAGTAAAAGGGTAGAGAGTAAGATATTATCCTAAAGAATGCACCAAAAATATAAGAGAAACATCTAGGGAGAATCAGATAAGCACACTGATTTCTTTGCATTTAACATACAGTTCCCTCTAAAGCCATTGCAGCCAAGGATCACAAAATGATACCACCAAATTACTCCATAGAATACACCATCAAAGGATGTTTTCATACTTCTCCTAGAGCCCCTAAAATGGTTAATTAGAAATTTGTCCAAATCTTTTAACAAGAACAACACTAATTTCCCCCCAAAATACTGAAAAATTGTACTGTAGATATTTGTTAACGGCACAAAACAAACATCTTTGTGTGGCCAAACCTGTATGTAACCAATTATTTGTATTAATCCTATCAAACACCATAGGCCAATGAAAGACCTCCCCTTAGAAGGAATCCTGTACTTCCTAAGTTGGATGGCAAGAACAAAGTTCTCCTTTTGGAGTATGCGTGAGGTACTCCAACCTATTCTAGTGCCCAAATCCTTTTCCACAGATGATAAAATGATGAAACACAGAAAGGGTGAATTCTAATTTTAAAGCTTCTTGGTGATTGATTAAGGCTTTGACAATAATGAAAATTTGAAGAGGGGGAGGTATATTGGAGAGAGTGAAAGATACAAATCGAATTGTGTTGATGAAGGGATATGAATTAGAGAAACGTGGTGGTGAATCACGCCGAAGTTATGGTATTCTGCTTCAAGATTTTGCATTTATTTTCTTCTTCAAACTGGATTGTACTCGTAAGTTTTTCTAGTTCTTTTATGTTTTGTTTCTCATTTCCATTTTCTCTTCTTTTAGGTTGTTGCACGGTTTAATGAAATCATTACCAAGCAGCTCTTGGAAGGAGCTTTGGGTACTTTTAAGAATTATTCAGTTCAGGATGAGGACATTGATGTAAGTGAGCTGTCTTATAAGTTCTTGGAATATTGATTATTTGTAATATACAATGTTTCAATTGTAATTTGATTAAGTCTCCTCTTTGCTACTTTTTGAAATTTATTTTGTTTTTCTCACTTTTTCTGTTATGTTAAATATTCAGTTTTACTGAAATATGAAGTAAAGTTAACTTATGCGCTAAAACCTTGAAAGCACATTTGGCATAGAACATGGATATAATATGACAATATGGAAAAATTTAAAATGTTCTTGGGCATGCTATGGTTATAATTCAAAATATAAAATTAAAATAAAACAATTTTTTTAAATGAAATAGAATCAATGTTATAAAAAGTAAAAGGAGCCCGAGTCATAGTAGGCATAATAAATGCAACCATTTATCCAATTTTTTTATGTTTGGCTTGTAAGAGTTTAAAAAATAAAGGAAAAATAAAATTGTAAAATGCAGCCAGTAGTATTTGAAATGCCTGACTAGATATGTGTTTGACCCAGGTAGAACATGCCACAACTACTATTTTGAAGGGTCCATGCTTCCTTGGCTAAAACAAGAGGCCAGTCTTTTCATTTTTTGTCGCTCTCCTATCTTTCTCTAATCATGTATTGGAGATTATAAAATATAGACCCTTTTCTATCTCATCATAAACTTTTGCATTTATTTCATTTAGTTTTAGCTTGGTGTGTTAGCTGTATAGTTATGTCACCCTTGGTCATGATTTTGGACAAAAAAATTGTGCAATTGATGTATTTGAATACTGACAGAACTTTTACTTACAAATAATGCGTTGAAGAATGATATAGGAATTGGCGGCAACTTGTATTGTTCAGAATTTTCTCATCACTTTCTGCTGGATTTTGAATACTGACAGAAACTTGTTACTTTCTCTTTTCCCTTAGGTTGTTTGGGTACCTGGTAGTTTTGAAATTGGTGTAGTTGCAGCAAGACTAGGAAACTCAGGCAAATATCATGCAATCTTATGCATAGGAGCTGTGGTATGATAAATCTTAATTTATAGTTGAAATCTTTTATAACATTTTCATGACCAATAAGTATCCATTATCTATATTTATGTCTACATAATTTGAGTTTCTACTGTGACCAAATTTCTTGTTAACAGATACGGGGAGACACCACCCACTATGATGCAGTTGCTAATTCAGCAGCATCTGGAGTGCTTTCAGCCAGTCTAAACTCAGGTGGTATTCTGTTAATGTCAATTGTTATCTTGACATTGGGACAGATTACATTTGAGTATTTAACTGCTGTCTGTTTTCTTGAAAATGAAACATTCATACAACATTAGTACGGCAACTTGTTTTTGTAGAATCTAGAATCAAGGTTGAGAGGAAATTTGAAATTTGAGAATTATTTTTTAAATGGTTGATTATTTTTTAAGCACTGCCTGTGTAAGTTAACTTTGACATTGATCTTCACTGAATAAAATACTGAAACTTTATGTTTCCTCTAAGCTCATCAGTGCAAGCTAATGCCTATTTTTTTCTTTTGGTTTATAAATGGAGACATTTATTACTATTATTACTTTCTCAGTATTTTTTTTCATTAATTGTCATCAACACAGCAAAATTAAAGCATTTTGAGATGCCTTTGCAGGTGTTCCGTGCATATTTGGTGTCCTAACATGTGATAATATGGATCAGGTAAGTTGTTGTGAAAGTTATGAAATTTCTTCTTTGCAGATGAGACATATGATTACTTTGTTTTCTATCTGTTCTTCGTTGGCTAAGTGCAGGCTCTAAATCGTGCTGGTGGCAAATCTGGAAATAAGGGTGCTGAGACTGCATTGACTGCTGTAAGTTGATAACTTGATATTATGAAGTAATTATGCAATATTCATTTGAAATTTGACATCAAGCTATATAAAGATTTATTATACTCATTGCCTGTTGTACTTTTCATGGTTCTTGTCCTCCTATCTTTGTATATGTCATGAGCTAATTACGGGAAAAACTCAAATTGTTAGGTGATGGTTAATAAATAATCTTAGTTTAGTACCTGGAACATAAAACTTATTTTTATAGCATGTCATAACTCAAGCTACCTATCTGAAGAACAGTAGATGTTAGGCAATGGCTCCTGAATAATTTTATTGCATCTCTGTCAGTGCATCTCTTCTTCCTTAATGAATTTCTTTTTCAACTAAAAAATCAGCATAATTGCACTTTTGGTTCCATAGATTTTTGCTCAAATTTAATTTATCATTTTTTAAAATATCTACAATCAAGCTCCACTGTGGGTTTCCTTCTGCCTAATGGCTTAAAAAGCCCTTAAATGCTCATTTTCTTCTCAAATTATTTGGGTTGGGTCTTATTTTTATGGAAAATTATTTGAACGCATCACATTCGAAGGCTTCAGTAAAAATTTGATAAAATTTGAAAGATTTTGTAGGGAGCCAGTTTTTGGTTTTGAATTGGGAAAAATATTCTGATATTTCAATTGACGTGTTTATATCATAAGAGGATTTAAAATGTCTTAGATTAATTTGTGAAGATTTTTGATAGAATCCGGGTCTTTTACGTGGATGAAAGCTCAGAAGGACTTGATGATAGCATTTAAAAGAAATAGGGATTAAATTTGAGCAAAAAGTTTTACACTAGTCACATTGGAGGCACTAGAGGTGCAATAAAGCTAAAAGAGGTTATATAAAAATACCTGAGTTCTTTACACCAAGTTTACATGTTCTATTCAATAATTAGACGTATTCACAGTTTGGTTGGATTAGTTTTGAGACAAAAGAAACATTTGATTTGATCATAAAACAAACTTATGATTTGGTGGATCAGTTTGCAATTTGTATAGCATCAGTTATTTCTGTTTGTGTCTTTTTATTTAAGGGACAATTCTTTATTCTTTAATTAGGAAAAAATGAAATTTCATTGACTAGAGGGTGAAAGTAGTGTCTCAAACCAATACATGAGTTTTTCTAGTGGATATTTTATTATTTAAGGGAACAACGTTTATTGAATAAAAAGTAATATACATAATAGTTGTTGGGTAAAACTTGTTCAAAGTATTAAATCTCATTTAAGAAATGATAGTATGCTCTAAATTACATATCACATGTCAATATAATCTCAAGTTTATTTGAGAGTAGTGTAGGAAAACTTCGTTTATTTTTGTGGTTCGTTTTTTTTTTTTTAAGGTTCGTTTTAATTCAGCATGGAACTGAATAATAAAGTGTGGATTTTGTAATCTTCACTATTGTAGGTTAATTGTTGGGTTTAGAACGGTTTGGATTGGTTCTTGGACACTTCTTCATTACATCGGAGTAAAGTGTGCTCTGAGAAGGGCCGGGTTTAGCATAGAACTTCATCCATTTTCAGATAAAATGGTGAATTATTGGACATTTTTAAGACTATAGTGAATGTCGAGAGTTAGTCTAAGCCCAAGTAGGCAACCATATCTAAAACTCTTACTCTAACGAGATGATTACACATTACACGACCATTTTCAATGTAATTAGTTATCAAAATTGCATTGTGAATTGCAAGTCAGCAAAAACTTAATACACAAGGTACTAACATCCTGAATTATTCATAAAATTTCTTAAAAGGTTGCAACAGGTATTAGTCGAGCCACAAGCATATTTTCCCTTACCCTTTATAGTTGAAAATGTTTTATGTATTTATCTGTGTGCAGATTGAGATGGCATCTTTGTTCGAGCACCATCTGAAGTAGTGAGTGTTTTAACCAATCTCCAAGAGCTTCTGTCCGAACGGCATGTAATTCCCAATTTTCAAATTTTCATGTCCAGATTGCTTTTTCTGTAGTTCCAGATCCTCTGAAATAATTTAGGTTATGTTTGGACATTTAATGGTAAGTGGAATGTAACAGGATGGCATGGAAGAAAATGGAATAAAATAAAATAAAAATATCAGTGTATTGTTTAAATGTTTTAAAATGGAATAAAATAAGCTTTCATTAAATTATTTCATTGTATTATTGTTATTATATTACTCTTATAAAAAACATGTTTATATCTATAGCTCAAAAGTATTAGAGCAATATCAAGGACTGAACAGTTATAAACAATGGTATGGAAATGTATCCTAATATGTTTGTTACAAATTGAATAAGCCATGTCACTGACTTTTAAGATGCTTTTGCATATATGTTAAATATCATAATTTGGAACTATATTTTAAATTTTGTAATCCAGAAATGGTATGAATTGCATAATCTGGAGCTCGAAATACAGATCCAAATGTATTATTTTGAAACATGGCTTTGAAAAGGTCGTTATAAACAATAGTTATAAGTTTTCTAAAAACAACAAATCTGAAATGTATTCCTAAATAAGTTGTTCAGAACAAGAAATTCAGAAGATCTTTAGCGTATTTCAAAGAGTGAGATTTTTTATCCAAGTTATTGACGTTTGAATTTTATTAAATGCATTATAGCTATGGGGTGAGAGAAGAAAACATGGGTGGAGGAATCGTAAAATACATTTCGAAACACAAGAATATGATAAAATTTTCTAAACAATATATTTCTGAACGCATGAAATATATTTTAAAACAAGTTTTTTGAATACAATTTTTGGAACAAACTTTTCAATAAATATAATACCTTTTTAAATATTTTTCAAAATGGGTTTTTTGGAATAAACTGTGGAACAATTTTTTTTTCACTTTTCTTCAACTTCTGCACCATTTTCTTTTTTCTTTTGGTAGCAGTAATGGTGAGCAGTGGTGGTGGTGGCATGAACGGCAGAGAAGCAGACGGAGGGCAATTTGGTCATTTCATTCAACTGTGGGAGGTGTAGATTGAAAGTTGGGAAGTGCAGGAAGCAAAGGCCCATTTGTAAGTGCCTTTGTCAATTTAGCTATGCTAAGGCTTCGGAGAGATAGTAATACATACCTATAATATAACAAATAACTAATATGCGCTCATATTCAATTTAAAACTATATTTTAGAATAAATAATTTTGAATACTTCGAATTATTTAAAAAATATTTTGGATTATAAAACCTAATTTGAACAAATATTTTAAATTGTATTACACAAATCAAAATTACATCTTATAATAAAGGCACTATAGTTATTTTTTATATTATGGCGTGAGAGAAGAAATATGGAGGTAGAGAAATAAATAAATAGTGATAAATATAAGAATGAAAAACAAAATTAAATGGCAGAAATATTCTATATGATGAGGACAGATATATTATATATAATATGAGGATGGATAGTATTTATTTATTTAAATTTAAAATTTATTATTCTTAAATTAGTAATTATTCGTTAACAATAGGTCATTGTCTAAAATTTAATAATAATACTCAGTTTAGAGATATTCCAAAATTATGATTTGAAGCATACCAATCAACAATATCAACCATTGACAGATTAAAAACTATAGAGAGACAGTTCAGAGATGGTACCATGTTCTTAAAATAATATATTTGATTTTGCACGTGCAATTAAATTAATTCAAATTAATTGAGTTGAATTAGAGTGATGCATGTAGTTAGTAGAAGACAAAGTACTCAAAGTTTTGAAAATCTGCAATGTCTTCAAATGAACTTTGGTTTTATTATGATTTTGACCAAGACTTCATTATTTGTTTACTGTTTTCAATAATTAATTAAGAGATGTTGCTAAGTTTTTTGGGTTTTTACCAATTCTTGATTGAGTGTGAACTTATTTTTGGAGTGAAGATGCTGCCCAATAATATGAACTCAGTTTCAGAGAAATTCATTCACATGAACTTAGTTTAACACCATTTGAAGGCTTCAAATCTATTGACAAGTTTGATAACATAATTTTAATAAATCTCATAAGATATATTATCTTTTTATTTAATTACCAAGATTATTTAATTACCAAGATTATGATTAATCACTTATATTGCTTGTTCCCAACTCCTTGTTTAAAGGTTCTGTGTTTGCAAAAGAAATGAAAAAGAAAAAGAAAAAGAACAAGTCAAAAAAATCTCTTTGATTAGTCTTTGAATAACTCCTTTTCTTTCTTTCATCTTCAATAAATAAATACTTCCTCCTATACTATTTAATATTTATCATCCCAAATTATAATTTATATTAATTATTTTTTCATAAAAATACTTTTCTTCTTAGTTCAATAAATAATAAATGAGCTTTAAATTTAAAACAAAGTTAATACTATTAACTTCATTAACTAGTTTCTTTATACAAATTAACATATTTATAAGATACAATGAGATAATTTTATCTTACCGCAAAAGTTATTTTATTTTTTTTATTTACATTTTTCTCTTTTATAAGTATTCATGAAAATATTTATCTAAAGATTATTTTACCAAATTATATAATTTTACTCCATATTTATATAAATGAATAACTTTTTTAAAATTTACATATATAAATAAGTCATGTTTTCCCGTACAAATTTTTGTCAAACGTAATTTTTTATTTATTGGAGCCGTACTTTAAAATACGACTTCTTCTATTTCTTTCTAATTTATCCTTAAAGGCAGTTCAGAGATGTCACTTTGTTTATTTTGACTTTTTAAAATTATTTTTATCATGTTATAAAATAATAAATTATATCTTCAATGATAAAAGACACAAATACACAACTTTAATAAAAAAATATGTTTGGTCAAAATTCAGGCTTTAAACATAATTTTTTTAGTTATACTTACAATTACAAAAACAATTTACCCGTATTTAAAATTTTAAAAATTTACCCATTTATGTAAATACATTATAAAATTGCACCAATTTTATAAAAAAAATAATCCCAAATATTAAGGAAGTTATATGATAGATCTTTTACAAATTAATTTAAACATAAATCAATTTAGTTTATTAAAAATTATTTATTTATTAATTCTCTATCATATAAATGTTTATGGTGGATTAAACAACACAAGAACTTGGGTTAATTATTTCATGATTAGATCTAAGTGAAAAGTATCAAAAATTATTCTTTAGGAATAACTGCTCAACTTTAGAACGTTGATTGTCTGTGAAAGTAGCCAATGGGCTTCAAAGTTCAAAATCAAAGTTTTTCATAGCATTATTATTATTATTATTATTTCAAAATAATATTACATTTTGTTTATCCTGCTAGAAAAATTTCAATAATGATTCCTATTTTTATGTTTTTAATGAAGTATATTAATTACTTTTATGTTTATTTCAATGAAGTAATTTTTTTAATAAAACATATTGATTCCCTTTACACTAACAATAATTTTTTAAATACATATTTTACCTAAGACATCACAATATATTTTGTGTTCTTCTATGCATTGTCAATGTACACTATTTGAAGTCTCAATTGCCAATAACATGTTTATTTTCTCTCATTTCATGCATTTATATTATCTTTATTTTTTCCTCACCTAATGGTCAAAATCATGGTGCACACTCTTCCATATTGGAACATAATGTTTCAGCTTTTATTTGTGACATTTGGAGAATTGAATTTTCCATAATCTCATAAAGCCATTTTTCAATCATTTTGGTCTGTTTAAATAGCTTCATTTCCATATATATTTGGAACCTTTCTTACCTATGCACTTATTATCGTCGAATAACACTATAATAAAATTATTAAATAATAATAAAATTTTAAAACAAAAAATAATTAATCATTATATTAAAATATTAAATAATAGTTAAAGTTCAAGATAAAAAATAACTAATCATTATATTAAATTAGATACTATTTTAGAGACTACAAAATTATTGGTATTTAAATAATTTTTATTATTAATAAAAATTTATAAAATGGTCTTTTAAATTGGTATCTAAATTAACTATCAAGATTTTAATTACTAATATTTATGTTTTAAATTATTCTCTAAAATAATAATAAAAAATAATTTAAAATATAAATAACTAAAACTTTGATAGCTAATGATTAGATATTAATTTAGAAACTATTTTATAAATTTTTATTAATTAATAATAAAAGTTACTTTATATATTAATAATTTTTTTTAGTTTATAAAATGGTATCTAATTTAGTGAATACAAGAACTAATTATTTTGGTTTTCTAAAATTAATTTTTGTTTAATGATTTTCTTGGAGGATAAGTTAATTAAGAATTTTTTTCCACTCCCTATTCTTTATAATATGATAAAATAACACTTATATGTTTTTAATGACAATTACTTTGTTATAGGGTTTTAATAAACCACACAAATATTTGTTAAATTTAATAAAATAATATCCATATTCCTATTTTATTTATTAAAAATATTACATTGATTAAGATTTAAATAAGGATTCATAAAAATTAAAGTTAAAGTTAAAAAAAAAATTAATAAAAAAAAATTATTATGTATAAAAAATATAATTAAAATTATATTCCCACTAAATTATAAATTGTCATATAAAAAAATTTATAATATTAATGAGATAAATTCTTTGTCTTTTTTTTTATTTGTATTAGAGGATACGAGTAATCACAAATTACGTAATCTTTGTTTGGTCTCCAAACATAATTAATTAGGTGAAAATCAATTAAGTGAAATGAATGAGAGAATGAATTTCAAAATTATTAAAGATAACATGAGGAAAAATAGAATACTTAATTAATTTTTTTTTAGAAATACTATTTGTATAAAATAACACGCATCGACAATGTTTTTGTATAATAAATCATGATTAGAAACAACATAATAAATATTCACACTCTTCAATAATTTTAATTTTAACTAATTAAAAAAATTCCCATAAATTTTGGAGCCAAGATTAAAGACTTTCGTATGTATACCTCTATATGATGAACAAGAAATTGCTCACTTAATAAACACCAAATTAAAAAGTTATTTATTTGTATACAAATATATATAGGCATGTTTATTTTAATATCTTCTTAATGACATTTAGGAAAGAAAAATATTTTTTATAAATTAAAAATTACTTTATGTATAAGTTGAAGTTAAAGTAAAAAAAAAAAGTATTTCATTAAATTACCTTGTGCATAAAAAAAGTTACTTTTTTTCTTAACTTTATCTTCTGAAAATCTTGAACATGGAAGGTTTGTCAATGGAGGTCATGTAATGAAGGAGAACTCAAGAAGATTGAAGAACACAAAAGAAAAGAATAAAGAAAGTGATAAACATGAATCATTGCTTAATTTTATTATAAGATATGCATAGAGGTGTTGACTGAAGATGAGTCTACTTTACATAATTTCCTAAGAAATAATTGAATCCTTTTTATTTTTATCACATAAAGAAACCTTGGATGTCATTGGAGGTGGCATTCACACTGAGTTCATGCAAACTAAAATCATCATCAAAGCCAAATCCATCGTCCATGCAGCTACCTGAAGTTGGAAGACAAAGATCACTGGTTTTCACATGCTCCAACCAGTAACCACTTTGTTGCTCTCTCATGATCAAGTGCTGCTGTGGCTTAGAAACTTGATGAACTTGGTTAGAACTGATCATGGTGCCAAACTGTGGCACCAATCTAGTTGCTTCTCTGGTGTGATGCTGAATCTGTTGTTTGGTACCTTGTTGGAAATTTAGGGTAATGGGACCCTTATGGATTGCAAGTGACATGGGTGTTGTGGAAGAGCCAGTGAATTGTTGTACCAATGCCCTGAAATTGGAGGTGTTGGCTTTGAGAAGGGTAATGGGAGTGGTCTTAGAAGCTCTTGATCTTCTTCTGATTGGTTTGAATGCAGAAGCCTTTGGAGTTAAATGGTGGCCACTTGTTGTGTTGTTGTGTGATGAGTTTCTTGGACTAATCATCATGCTCTTTGGTGATGACATGCATGTGGTTGTATCCATGAATCCTTCTATGAATGGATCCAGATCATCCACCAGAAATTGTTGATCAAACTCCATGCAGTGATCATGATCAGTGGCAGCCATGTTCATGATTTTGATTTGTGAGATTGATGAGAAAGAGTGCAAAAGCTTGGTTTTATATATATAGGAAGTGATAGGGGTGAGAGAGGACCATGGTTATCCAAAGTCTGAGTAAAACCAATTTTGTTCACATAGAGTGTGGTCAAGATCACTTATTCTTATTTCTCTTTCCAACACAATAATTAATATTTTTAATTACTACAATAAAAATTAATTTTAGAGAGTAAAATAATTAATTATTATTTAATTAAATTAAAAAATATTTTATAAATAAAAAAATTATTGATATTTAAAGTATTTTTTATTATTAATAAAAATTTATAAAATAGTTTTTAAATTGATATCTAACTATTAGCTATTTATTACTTTATGTTCTAAATTAGTCTTCATTAATATTTTAGAGACTAATTAAAAATTTAAAATATTAGTAGCTAAAACTTAGGTAGTTAATTTAAATACCAATTTAAAAATCATTTTATAAATTTTTATTAATAATAGAAACCATTTTAGATATGAACAATTGTTTAGTCTCTAAATTAATTTAGAATCTAATTTAGTTAATACAATGACTAATTATTTTTTATCTTTAAATTTGGTTACTATTTAATGAATTTCTTGTAGTGTCTATTTTTCAATATCAATTTTTTTATAAAAAATTTTTATTTAAAAAAATCACATAAAATATGAAAGAAACTAAAGATTTCTTGAAAATTTGTAGAAACATCTAGTAGTACTAAGTAATTTCTTATATTAGACAAATTTTAGATGATTAATGAAAGATATTTTCTTATATTTAAAAAACAAACATGTTATATTAATTTATTTATATATACATATTATTCATGTACCAAGTAATTTTGAAGTAACTTAAAAACTTTTAATTTGATTAAGAAGGAAGAGAGATAGAGTGTGTGTGTTTGTTCAAAGTAAAGATTTTCAAATTTTGACCATTCTTTGATAGAGAAAGGGGAGAAACTTATTGGCAAAGGATAGGTTGTTTCCAAGAAGTTGCATGCATGCATTAGTTAATGGTATCACTAATATTCATTATATATGCAATTACATCACTCACTCTTCTTAATTACTATGCTTCTTTTTCTTTAATTTCCTCTTTGCACCAAAATAATATTTTATCAAAATACCAAACAATGCTACCACTTACACTCTTATTTATATATTTCTAATATTTTATTTAGTTTGTTTGGAATGCAGTCATAAAAAACAAATGAATAAGATTTACAAGAAGAGTAAAAATATTTGAATTTAAGAACTCCTCCAAACTACTTAATCTCTCTATTTTGTCTTAATAGGTTGAAAAGGCAATTTTCCTAAAAGAAATTCGAAAATGTTATCACTGAATGAGCAATTAGTTAGCATAAAATATTAGATACTTAAAATGACTCATGACATTACATATATATGCCCTTTTGACCAAATTATGGCACCTTTGTAAATTAATTAACAAATGACGTATAGTTCATAATAAACTATTCTTCCTACGACTTCTTCTCACTCAATCAATCCTCTTCAATTTAATTCAATTTCTTATGTGTCCTTCAAGAGATTATTCAAAACTCTCTTATTTTCTTCCTTTTATTGGTTTCCATTCTTATTAAGAGGTGTAACGAAATAACATACACTATTAAAAAAATCATTAAATAAAATCTAACTTTAAAAATAAAAAATAATTAATTACATTAATTATAAATAATATTTTATAGACTAAATGGCTATTAATATTTAAAATAGTTTCTAAATTTATAAATTGATTTTTAAATTGATATCTAATTAGTAAATTGGTATCTAATTATTAAATTTTTAGTTATCACTCTTAAAATCTAAATTAGTCTTTGGCTAAAAATTTGATAACTAATAAGACATTAATTTAAAAAATAATTTAATTTTTTTTATTAATAATAGAAATTATTTTAGATATTTATGATTTTTTTAATATTTAAAATAGTATTTAATTTAGTCAATATAATGACTAATTATTAGTAAAAAGTCACACAATATATTCAAAAGATAAATTCATTGTTTTTTTGTATTTTTTTTATAAATTTGTAAATTAAATAATTATTTTTCTTAAATAAGTTAAATTAGAAAAAATTTATAATTAAACTAATCAATTGGATTCATTTTTATATCCCTATTTCGATTATGATTAAGCTATTTTTTCCTAGATATAAGAAACTCTTTAGATATAATAACTGATTAACATTAGAGTCATATATATATATTAATTAGAGAAACTAAAATAATTAGTTAATATATTAACTAAATTAGAGACTATTTTATAAATAAAAAAAAATATTGATATTTAAAGTAGTTTTTATTATTAATAAAAAATTTATAAAATAGTTTCTAAATTGGTATTTAATTATTAACTACTAAGTTTTTAGTTACCAACTACTTATGTTCTAAATTAGTCTCTATTAGTCTTTTAGATACTAATTTATAATCTAAAATATTAGTAGCTAAAACTTTGGTAGTTAATTTAGATACCAATTTAGAAACCATTTTATAATATTTTATTAATAATTGAAATCACATTAGATACTAATAATTTTTTAATTTCTAAATTAGTATATAATTTAGTCAATATAGTGACTAATTATTTTTTGTCTCTAAATTTGATTATTATTTAATGATTTTCTCATAGTGACAGTAAAAACTTAGGTATTGTTAAACCCTCCAAAGTTCCATACAAACTACTGAGTCCAAGTTCTAATTATACATATGATTAATACCTCAAACAATTATGATCTATTGAGAATTATTCCTTAATTAATGAGAGACCACATGACTAATGAATATTGATAATTGATCCAACAATGGACATTCCAAAGTCTTGAAATTATATCTCTCTTGAAGACTATGAAGTTCAACCTTGAAAGATGAAGATAGTCTCTCCAAGGTATCTTGAAAATGTGACAAACATTAATTATTCATTATCTCTTTATGAAGAAGTCTTTCTTTCATTCTTTGTATAGAGGGAGCTTGTGAGGAAAAAAATATCAAACAAGTGAGAATAGAGAGTAAATAAGAGAATGGATATCCACTATAGTGTGAGATTACAAATCCTAGTGAGAGACTAGAGAAACATGATATTCCATCATTATTGGTTGAGATTAAGTGTTAGTCCCAAAGAAACAAATATTGTAATCCTACTTTCATAGTGAATATATTTTCTGAACTAGGTCCCGTAAGTTTTCGACTACAAGAAAATCATTAATATAAGCTAATTTTAGAGACCAAAATAATTAGTTACTATTTAACTAAATTAGAGATCATTTTATAAATTAAAAGAATTATTGGTATTAAAATAGGTTCTATTATTAATAAAAATGTAAAAAATAGTTTTTAAATTGATATCTAATCATTAACTACCAAGATTTTAACTACTTATATTTAAAATTAGTCTCTATTAATATTTTAGAGACTAATTTAGAATCTAAAATATTAAGTAGCTAATTTAGGTCCAATTTATAAACCATTTATTAAATTTTGATTAATAATATAAATTACTTTAAATATCAATAATTTTTTAGTCTCTAAAATAATATCTAATTTAATTAATATAGTAACTAATTATTTTTGGTTTCTAAATTTGGTTGCTATTTAATGATTTTTTTTTTATAGTGTTTGCTTCTCAAGATGAGGAGATTTATCCACTTAAAAGTTCTCAGAGTCATTATTTTATTTTGTTCTATTTTATTTTGTCTCCTTATTATTTATGCAAATATCCATTTTATATCTTAAAAGAAATAATTAGTTATTAATCTATATGTTTTAGTGTGCTAAATTAAACATGTGATCGTACGGATAAAAGTTTAATCACAATGACTAATCTGAGTTATGATGAGTCCTTTATATATTTCCATTATAATATCCAGCTAAAATTGATATATTCAATGACAAACTTTCATGTGTTATTCTTAGCATCCGACAATAAATACTCCGTACTAAAGATAAAAAATATAAAAGAAAAAAAGAGTGTGTCAGCACAAGAGATTTGAGGTTTCAAATTCTTTGATTGTATGTTTATTTCCTGGAAACTTTTGTTCTTATTTCGTACATGGTGTTGAATTTTAACAGAAAATAGATTTAAACGTGGTTTGAGGAACTAGGAAGAGAAGTTTGACTTCGCCTTAGTTTCTTCTTCTTTTTCTTTTGCCAAAATCAAGTCACTTTCTTCCTTCTTTCTTTTTTTCTTGATTATTCACTCTTTTACGATTTCAAAATCTTTTTTTTTTTTTTGCCTTTTCTTTGGGGGCAGTGAAGCTGACTCACTTATTTAAGAAAATTATCTGTTACGTCCAAATATGTTTAGGTGGACTATTTCTCCTACAATAATTCTCATTTTTTCAAAGAGCTTGTACATTAAGTAATGTCATTCAACTCAAAACTCATTAGACATCTGGATTCTGCATAAACTTTTTTAAAAAAATTATTTGTTCTGTTTTAATCTTCAATGAAATTTTAATTTTTGTTTTGCTCATTACTATTATGTGTATTAAGTGATGCATGATATTTATTATATTTTTAGTTCTTAATAAATTTTTACATTTTACTTTAGGTATTTTTTAGACAAAATTTTCTATTTTGATTTCTACAAAAGTTTTTATTTTTACTTTGTTTTTTTGTTGTTTATAAACTTTGTTTAATTGGTGAATTATTTTTAAGGTTTTGTTTGGATGAGGGGTTTTGTTTATATGAGAGCGGAATTAAAAAAGAAAAAAAAGAGAAAAAAAAAGAATGAAAAGTGAGATTGTTTAGATATAGGAAATGTGAGTGAAAAATGAGATTGTTTAGATATAAAAAATATGAGGGAAAAGTGATATAAAAATTTGCAGTTGATTGATTTGATATAAAAAAAATTGTAATATAATAAAGATTACTTATATGCTAATGGGTTATTTTTGTAAGAACATATGTAACTTGTATTCGAGTAGGATCGAAATAAAGAGATTTTTGCTTTATTATTTATTTATTTTGTTAAATTTAAGTATCATTTTATAAAAAGTTGAATAAGTATGAATGAAAAGTAGACATATTTTCACATTTTTAAAAGTTGGGAACATAATTGAATTTTTGTTCATAATACAACTAAATAAATAAATAATGATAATAAAAAGATAATGAAACCTAAAAATATATATATATATTTAAATATCAATTTTATCTATTTGGTAATGAATATAAATACTAAAAGGAAATGTGTAAAATGACTAATACCTATATATCTTTCAAAATTATTAACATTAGTTACATAATTTATTAACATTAGTTACATAATTACATAGTTAGCTTGAGTGTAAATTGTAATTGACAAGTACATTTTTTTTCACTTTTAAAGCGTTTAATATAACTTTCTTAGACTGTAACTAAGAGTAAAATTTAACTTTTTAGATGAGATTCGCATAACTGGATGAAATTAGATCATAATTAGAATTATTGCTTAAATATGATTTTTAGATACATTTTGCTTTCATCTTGATGTTGACCTTTTGTAGAGATTATAAACATTACTAATGATAATGCAGATGGATAATTACAGCATGTTAAATTCAGGAAAGTCTTACTAAAGAAGACGATCTCCCTAGAATGTCTAATGCTGGAAAGATTGCACTAAATTAAAAGATTCGAATTTAGTAATCTTTTGCAAGAATTTTGAAGTTTCCCCAGTGAAAAATTATGTGTCTTTGAAGATTTGAAAGTTTGGTTATGAAAGGACTAGACACTCCTTGTGTTTGAAGCCATTAAAGGGTCTTCTGGAAGCTGTTTATTGATGGATGCTCCATTATGGGAAATGAAGATATTGATTTAGGATTCTATTGCATTTTGAGAAAGCAAGAACTGAAACCAATTCAATCTCATGCAAGGAGATTCTCTCAGATTCTGCAATAAAAAGTCCTCTACAAAACGTGTCAAAAATAGAGCAAACATTCTTCGAATATATTTTTCACGTAAATCTTTTGCAATATCTCCCACAGAGCTTAATTATAATCAATACATAAATTTGAATCAAATTTGGAAAAAAATAGATTGAAAATAGAAGCGAGAATGAGATCTGTAATTGATTGAGAATGAGATCTGTAATTGATTGAGAAAGAGAATATATGTTGAATAAATTAATAAAGGAAATATTTGATAATTGTTACACAATATCTTGAGACAAATTTTGAATTCGAATTTGTGTAAAGAAAAGAAGATTATAAGAGTCTTTAGAGGAAGAATAGAGTGTCACGTTTCATATCCAAATTGCACTCTTAGACCTAGATTTAGTTTTCTTTTGCTTCCATCTTTCCCATGGAAGGTTAAACCTTTGGGGTTGATTCCCTTATAACTCCCTATTGAGTTCTAAGGTTTTGATCAATAAAAGTTTTATTTTTCAATTCTTTGTAGTAGTTTGTTTTAATCCTCTAGTCTTTTTAAAATCTAGTTTTTGTAAAAAGTTGTTCTCGAATGCATGTTGAGGGTTCAATTCTTTTCTCCAATTTGAATTTCTTGGTTAGTTCGCGTTGTTCTAATCAATCTCTCAGACATATTATTCAAGAGGTAAAAGAGAAACATTCCATAATTAGACACATGGATACAAGTGGGGTATTAAATACATGAGTGGATACATGTTTTATTGATAAGATTTAGTTGAATTTGATTAACACATGATTGATTTAGTTTAACCTTGTGTGAGGATAGAAAGATGATAATCTTTAGATAACATATGAAGAATTTATTAGTGAAAGAACTTGAGAGTTATCTACTTCTTATTTATCTTATAATGTCTATTATATTTTCCTACTGAACAATCACAAACCCCTATTTACATTAATATTATTACTAACTTGTCATTTTTTTTTGGATTTGTTAGATTATCTAACCACTTTTATATTATTATCTTTTTTATGCTAGACAGTCTAACATTGTTGTCAAACAGTCTCTACACTAGAACTATAAATTCTTTTAATGATTGCTATCACTAATCATACTGATTTTTTAAACTAATAAAATTAAAATCATATTCTTATAATATCAAATAAATCTCTAAACTTTATTGCAGATTTCTAATCATATATTAATAATAATAATAATAATAATAATAATAATAATAATAATAAGCCATCTAACTTTTTAAATTTCAAAATAAAATAATTAACAATTTATATTTTTAAGATTCTTTTAGTTTTCTTATTTTTAAGCAGTAATGTTAAAAAATTGGAAGACATAATCAGTTATGTCTTAACATACAATTAATTATGTTACCCCTATAATTATGTGTTGAGGCATAATTAATTATGCCTCCCTACAATCACACATCAAAACATTTCATGTAGGGAAAAACAAGTAAACTCACTAATCCAGCCTCCAATCCAATGTTTTTCTTCACATATGATAGGAGACACTCTTTCTCTCCCTCATCTTTCTTTCCATGCATTTCCATTAAAATCATGCAATCCAAACTTCAACAACATTGAGTCTTTCACTATTCGCATATCATCTATAAGTGACTATGTTAATAACAGAGTAAAATTAATACATATATTCTTTTAAACTATTTTATTTAAAGAAAAAAATATTATTTTTAGTTATTTAATTTTTTTAAAAAAATTAATCATTATAATGAAAATAATGTTACCTTTTTTTCAATTAGAATTTACATCAAATTCTTATAATTTTTACTATTCAATAGTAGAATCTAAAGAGAATAAAGACCGACAAGTATAGATTTTTTTAAAATTCTTCATCTTCTTTAAATTTCACGAATATTGAAAGAAAAAACAATGCAAACTTGAACCGAAGTAAAATAACATCATTTACATTATATTAATTAATTTTTTTCTTAAAAACTAATTTTTAAAAAAGTAATTGTAATTATCATAGTCGACCACCAACAGGATTACTTGATAGAAAAAAAAATTATGGAACCAAATAGAAGAAAAAAATTAAGACACAAGAAAAATGTAAAAAATATACTAAGGAATAAAGGAAAAAACATATACGAACATATACGTGTGTAGTGTTAGTGATATTCAATTGTTGATATGTAGTTTAATAAATAGATCTTCACTTATTTTCATACAAGACAAATGAAATGAAAGTGTTATGAATTGAAATGAAATCCAATGATTGTAATTGAAAATAGATCCATGTGTGGTTTATATGAATGATGAAATTAATATTGATATTTTATATGAAAATATTTAAAGAAATGTTTATAAACTATTAGTCTAATTGGTTCTTTTTGCATGAATTATGTTATGGAATTTCTTTGCATTAGCTTATTCTTGTTTTTGTTGTTGTGTTTGAACCGATCACAGTACTACGTAGACGAATAGATGACCATACAGGTGCAGGAGAGCCTTAAAGGCTTGTTTTATTTTGAGTTATGGATTTGTAAATATTTGTATTTCTATAAGTCTTAATCATGTATTAGGAATGTTTTAAAAAAACTCTAAGCTTGTATAAAAATATGTAAAACATGTATTGTAATAGTTAGATGTATTTTTGGGGTGTTACAATATATAATTTTTAATTTCTTTTTAATCTTCATAGTCTAAATTTTTAAAATAATATATATAAAGATTAAAAATTAACAAAATGAATAATTCTTTTAGTAACAATGTTATTGGTAAAAAATCTATTAATTTTATTGATAACTAATATCTGTAAGAAAATTTGGCAAGACTATTTTATTGAAATTTTTGCTTCCAATCACATTTAATTTGTCCACAATCTATAACTCAAAACCTTATTTAAAGAGATGAAACCAATTGAGTAATTTAATCAAATTAAAAAAAATGGTTTTGAATAAGTTAACACTAAGATGTGAGTGCACCTTTTTGAAATTGGCCAAGAATAAATCAAGATTGAATCGAGTATGTATGGATCGGGCTAAGAATAACTGGTGTTGCTATTTGCATACACACTTTCTTTTATCTGTACATTCTTCTCTCTTCTTTCTCTCAAACTATTTTTCCTTTTATATCAACTAATTGGTGACATGTGAGATGAGTGTGATTATCTGGAGATTGAATAATAATATCTTGTATTTTAAATTGTCAAAATTTAGTATTTTCTTTAAAAAAATTGTATGTAGTTTATCTATCTCCGAAATATCATTATTAAACTTTTTATTATTATTATGAATGTCAAAATTGAATATGATAGTTTGTTATTTATTAACTTTAATGGTCAGTTTAATTGAAAATCAATATTTAAATACCTATTTATAAATTAAATTTATATTTTGATATGTAGTCTTATTATGTGAGATTCAAAAATTTATAAATATACATTAATATTAAAGAAAATATTCACTCAATACTCAACTACTTATATATATATATACTTTCATGTAGACATCATTATGCAACTTGACATTTCAGTTAGACTGACACCTCAAATAACAACAATAATCTGTCATCACATGAAAAAAGTATTATTAAAAAAAAAAATACAAAAAAAATATGGGGGAATTAGACCAAAACTCATATATTAACAAAAATGATACAAAGATCGACTATACCTATTCATAAAGAATTTTAAGAACATACTAGATGGAAACCTATTATATCAATGAAATGATTATCTATGAATAAATCCTAAATTAGCCAATTTATTAGCACACACATTCCCTTCACGAAAAATATGAGTAACCATAACCTAATTTTCCCACAATAATTAAGACAAGTATTCAATCGATTATGAAGCGTCCAGAGAACATTAGTCCTAATGCAGCACAAACCAAGACAAATTCACATTCAAGCCATACATTTAGTAAGCCCCATCTTTTGAGCTTCTTCTATAACATGTATAACTCCATAAAACTAAGCAACCATAACAGTCTGAACTTCAAGAAATATAGAGAAAACACCAATAAACTCACCCATATTCCTACGGAAAAATACCTCCACAAGTAGCAAGACCAAGATATCCCCTAGCAGCCCCATCAATGTTAGTTAATTTTAACTCAGTCTAATGAAGGGAACTCCCATCTAACTGAAAGAGGATGAAGAACTTTACCAGTACGAGTATTAATACCAAAAAACTTAATCATGTTGAAATCCAACATTTCATTCTTCATTAAAGATTTAGACGAATTTCCCATTAGACAAGTTAAATCTTTAATTACCGAAATAGCCCTAAAAGCATCAATCTTATCCTGAAATCTAGCATAATTCCTCATACGCTATATCATCCAAATAGAAAAGGTTATCACAACAAGTTTAATTAATTTAACCAAAGGACTATCATCACTCTTAATAAAAGAAAGAAGATCATCCTTATTAGAGAATTGAGAAGTAAGAAAAATTTATCGAACCCAACTCCAAATATGCAAAGCATTATAACATTCAAAAAATAAACGTTGAATAGATTCCTCGTGCTTTTCACAAAACGTACACATAGAACATATATGCAAACATTTATTATGAATATGTTGATCTGTAGAAAGCCGCCCATGAAAAACTTTCCAGAGTACTAGAGTTTTGGAAGATGGAATATATGAAAACCAAATGATTTTACACCAACCACAGGGAACTCCTAGTTCCAAGAAAAAAGTCCTAGCCGATTTAAGAGTGAAACAACTAGACTCATCTAGAATCCAATTAGGAATATCTTGTTCCTCCCTAACCATGATATGATTAAAAAAATAATACATATGCTTATGCTGTAAAGACAAGAGAATATTCTCAATACTCAACTACTTAATATTATTATTACTTTGAGTTATAATTGACTTAACTATTAAAGAATTTTTTGTAAGTTGACTTAACTATTAAAGAATTTTTTGTAAGTGGACTTTATTTCCATATAAACAACTAATTCAAGTTCATCTTTAAAGAGTCCACAAAACTCATAAAAGAGACTTAATTATTTTTACACCTCGTCTCAAGTGAACCTCCTCCTTTCATAAGAGCATTTCGTGTTTATTATTGGGTTTCAAATAAAACTTTATTGCAAGCCACTCGTTTTGTGATTCTTCCTATAAGTTGCATTACCATCTTGTCTTCCTTCGATGGTGAAAGAGATTCCTTGATAGTGAATAATCCAAAAGCAAACATAGAAAGCTTATTCTAGAAGAACAAGGGAAACCATTCAAAACAAAAACTCATGTAGCAAAAACAAGTTGAGAAAAATCACAAAGTCCAAACATAACTCATTATAAATTTAGAACTTTTTGATACCAACATCAAATCAAACTTCAAGGTCTACTAGATAAACTAGATGTATTCACCCTTATCTTTAGACATGAACTCCTTGATCAATATGTTTCCTTTACCACTATAAATCCTTTTTTTCGCAACACTACTACTTTATTTTACAGTGGCAGAGTAAATATATTGATTAGGGGATTACTTCAAAGATTAGGCAGTATGTAGAAAGCGACCATGATAGATTATTCTAAAATTACTGGGACATCCATATTTGAGACGAATGTTAGGGAGAAGAGTCTCGTCCCATGAAAAGTAACTGAATTGTCTACAATATTCGTATTCCAACTTGTTCCCCCAAAAAATACGATAATGACGACAGAGAATGGATTGAGTTATTTTAGAGCCTTCATCTATTTACTTAATATTTTCAAATGTGAGTATTTTTTTTTTTCATGCACCAAAAATAAAATAGGAAAGTAAGAATAAATATAATGTAAAATAATATCATATCAAAATAATATAAAAATTACCTTCTGTAGTTTCAATAATATAATTCATTTTTTGCATACAAGAAAGATTTGAATAAATTTTGTAGTGACTAGTCCAAATTATCATGGTTGACAATTTAATGCTAGAAATCTCAACAATATTTACTTATTTAAATCCCAAGGTCAAAACTCCATCTACAATATTTTCAAATCTTTATTTATTAAAAGTCTTATTATACTTGCATAATAATTTTTTCAAAATAATTTCTATCATATTCCTTTGTTGAATAAAATAAATAATCAAGATTATAATCAAGAAATGCATATTAGTGAGATAATATAATTAAATAATATAAATAAAACGAAATGGATTAAGCGTGATTGAATATAAATAATATAAATAAAAGGGACCAGTATGTGACTAGAGATAAAACAAATAAAATAGATTGAGTGAAGATCAATAATATAAATAAAATGGATTAGTGCGTGACTAAAAATAAATAATATAAATAAAATAGAGTAATGTGTGACTCAAGATAATATAAATAAAATGGACGATAGTATAATTGAATATAAATAACATAAATAAAATGGAACCATGCATGTCTATAGATAAATAATATAAAATAAAAGGAATTAATGTGTGATTGGAAATATAAAAAAATGGATAAGTGTGTGATTAAAAATAATAAAATAAAATAAATGAAGTTAGACACCTTACTAAATAATATATTTATAAATCAAATAAATACATACCTAAATAATAGATGTTTTATTTATTTTTCATTGTACTTCTGGTGTGTTTGGATTATGGAGTGAATTTATGAAAATTTGAAAGAGTAATGTGTTTTGAGAGGAAAGTGTGAAAAAAATGAGATTATTTGGATTATGGTAAGTAGAATGAATTTGTCCGAATATAATTTTTTTTAATAAAAATATATTTTTCCGTTAGAAAATGAATTGTAATATTAAAAATTGTAAAAAAAAAATATATAACGAACATAATTAATTAGATATTTAACTAACTAATTACTATATTATTACAGTTAATTAAAAATAAGAAATAAAATACTTATTTATATATGAAATCTATTTAAATTAAAATATTATTAATAAAATACTTCAGTTAAAAGTTATTAGATAATTATAAATAGAAAAAAGTTATTAAAAGTAAATTTTAATAAGTAGATGAGTTAATTAAAAAAATTTAAAATATTTATGATATCGTTGAATAATTATTTTAAAAAAACATGTTAATTATCGTTGTCAGAAGATGAAAATTTTCACAAAATAAATTATAAAAAAAAAGACTCTAAACCTTTTAAACAAAAACTACGTAGATAATTGATTACTATCTATTATTCCTTATTTTTTATGATGTTTTTAAATCATGATTATGTCTTATTTTTCAGCCATAATTAATTATATTTGATAATATTTTTAATACATAATCTATTATTTTTTATTTTTTTAATCATAATTGATTAGGTTTAATGATTATGTGTAATGATTATGTAGAGAAAACACATGTATAATCCATTATCTTAAACCCATAATGGATTATTGACTTCTATGGTGTACCCTTTAATGACTTTTTGTTTATCTTCAAAATTGGTTATGAAATTCTGGAAATATACACAGATGAAAACTGGGGCAAAAACGGAAATGCATGTGAAGAGCTTCAACCTAAATTTATGTGAATAATTACGTAAATTATATATATAACCCATATAGCATACATAATTAATTGTTATATAGAAAATTTACTAAGTTGCCTTTATTTAAATATAAAAATCATTATTAATATTTTAAAGATATTGGTTACTTGCTGTAATTATTTATTATTTTTAGATTAATTACTTTATTTTATTTTACTAAAGAATTTATCTTCATTGGTTATCTTAATTAAAATAAAATTAACTATTTTATTTTATTTTTATCTTATGGATGTAAAACTTAACATTTTTTTTCAAACCAAACAAACTTATTATAAAAAAGGGCAGTAAGATGACAAAAGTAAAATGTAAAATATTTTAAATTTTAGTTTTAATAGTTATAAAATTTTACTATACTTTTAAATATTATCAAAAGTAATATTCCCAAAATATAAGATCATATCTCAAAACCAACACTCTTTTTTTTAAATAAAAGTAAAATTTAATAATTTAAGAGATTCCAAAAAAAATAAAAATATTCTCTTCATTTTAAAAGGATAGATGGTTTAGTATTAAAAAATTATATTGACTACTGGTTTCAATTTTTTTAAAAAGCTTTTTTAAAATTGTCCGAAAAAATAGTATTGTATTTATTAATCTTTAAACAAGATCTGGTAATAATAAGTAATAGAGTTTACTAATGATTGATTTTCAAAATATTAGTATAAATATTTTTTACCATTTAAATAAGTTTTAGTCATTTCTAGGAATCACTATTTTTGGATATGAAAAAATTGTCTTGCATCAAATAATTCTTAAATGCATTTTTTTTATACTATACTATTAGTGTAAAAATATATGTTCTTTTAAAAAAATGTTTAAGTATTTTTCGATACACAACCATCACTTTATTTATATTATTATAATTAAGATAACATGCAGTAATATTATATACGAGGCAAACTTATAAAATGGTTGAGAAAATAAAATAAAATAAAAATTAAAAATAATATATATATATATATATATATATATATATATATATATATATACTAGAAGAAAATCATGAAATAGAAACCAATTTTTAGAGACCAAAATAATTAGTTGCAATAGTAAGTAAATTAGAGATCATTTTGGAAACTAAAACAAAAATTGATTTCTACATTAGTTTCTATTATTTTCTATTAATGTTAAATAGTTTCTAAATTGGTCTCTAATTAGCAACCAAGGTTTTAGAAACTAAATTTAGAAATTAAATAATTGGTAGATAAAACCTTTGTTGTTAATTAGATACCAATTTAGAAACTATTTAACCATAATAGAAAATAATAGAAACTAATTTAGAAACCAATTTTTGTTTTAGTTTCTAGAATGGTCTCTAATTTAGTTACTATTGCAACTAATTATTTTGGTTTCTAAAAACTGGTTTCTATTTGATGATTTTCTTGTTGTGATATATATTAGAGAGAGAAAGAGATATTTTGTAAAATTATAATATAATTTGCATTGATGTATGATAAATGATAACCTTAGTTATTGCTTTAATTTTGTTTGCATATATCGACCCTATAATTAAATATTAAAGTTCTTTTAGCAATACAATCATTTACTGACTCTATGATTAAAAATTAAAGTTTCTTTTTATGCAATGTGGTTGTTTACTAATCCTATGATTAAAGATTAAAGTTTTTCTTCAATCACGTGTTCGTTTATCGATCTTATGATTAACGGTTAAAGTTTTTTTCAACATCCTATGATTAAAAATTAAAGTTTCTTCTTCAACGATGTAACTGTTTATTAATCCTATGATTAAAGTTTAAATTTTTTTAGCAATGTATTGTTTATCGAACCTTTGATTGAAGTAATGAGGTCATTTAGGGTGTAGTCGATTTGTGCATTGGTGAATTACTTGGATCAGCTATGGTTGATTTTTTAAACATACAATATTAATCTGCAAATTCTCTCTCAATCTTCCACTATACTTTTATATTTTTTTTAATCCAATAATATCTTTTTGAGTTTGGTTAAGATGTTTTTATTTTTAAGTGATTGCTTGTAGTAAATGTTGATGATTAAAGTAAGTTTTATGGTATTTTTATTAATGGTGATTATGTTTTCGTTCATTTATCTTTTTCATTTTTTTTAATGTATATCGGATTGTACAATTAGTAACACTTCTTCATTAAAATTTATTATGAATTGTAAAATCTATTCTAAAAAGCAATACAATGAATCTTCTTGTCAATGAATGCAGGGTGAAATTAATATTATTTAAAAATGTGATATTATTCTTTGTTATTTTTTTTTTAAATTAAAATTGATTTTTATAGAGGTGCACAAAAAAAATATGAAGGTCTTGGAAGAGTTGGCCTACTAATTTGAAACAATGAAGTGGATAAAAATTAAACATAACCCAAAAAGCCATTAGACAACATTAAAAAAAGTTCAAAGCCAGAATGTAATATCCAAAGCTGAAGATTTTGTTTTTGTGCCATGTAAGAAGTTCCCTCACATTTCATTCTCTTGCTTCTATGAGGACTTGTGACATTTCATAAAATTTATGAACCATTTATCTAAATGGTAGGTTCAAAATTATATAACCGTCAATATATAGTAAGCAATAATAGTTGGGATATTTTAAGCAAGAAGCAATACATAACTGAAAAAAGGCCATACCAAATTAACAATGATTCAAACTTTATAATACAATAAGATCTTTTCATAATTTCCTTCAAAATGCACACTCATCTTTAAAACAATCATACCCAATAAACCAATCATTTCAATTGTCTACATTTGTGATGTTATATGGGTTCGTTCGTGAATTTAGCTAATTACATAAAGTCAAACTCCCTTTCTCACCAAACCATATAATTCCTCCTTATTCATCTTTTTCTTGTTACAAAAATAAATAATTTTTATTTTATTTTAAATAAATATTAAAAATTTATTCTATTACAGTCATATCTACTATAAATTTTTCAACGCTTTTTCTTTACAACTCAACATTTCAAAAAAAAAAAATCACTCTTCTTTAAAATAACCTTTTTTCAGTCTCAAACCTAATCCTTGAACAATCATGTCTACATGGGAAACAAGATAAAACCAAATGTTTGGATATGTCAGCGTTGTGCGATAACAATTTGAATTGTCTAAGGGTAAAAGTCACAATCATAGACAATCGAATTTAGAATACCTTAGTAAAAAAAATGCAATTATGTATATATTGTATCTGTGTTTTGCATAAAAAATAAATACTTAGATTTATTTGTAGAAATTAATTGAAGAAAATAAGAGAAGACAAAAGGTTGTAGAAACTTATTGAAGGTAATTGCAAAAGATTGCAAAACTGCTGAACTAATCTCATTCAGGTTGATTTACTTCGATAATATATATATATATATATATAATAAAATTACAAATACTGGAAGCTATAAAATAGGAATACTAACAAGTCTGTAAACTGATCATTAATACAATAATAACACTAAAATAATTTTAGAATAATAAAATCATAATTAATAATAATAAAATATAAATTAATAACCAACATTATTTAACCTTGAAACAAATAACAATGCTATTTTTTTGCAGATTCATAATCCTATAATTTTCAATTTAGGTAAATAAAAATATAATAATTACATAAACATGAAAATTATTCAAAATAATATATTATGTTTATTCTAAAGAGGAATTGATTTTTCGTAAGTAGAAGTAAAAGTTGTACATTTTTTATCAAATAAATAACTTGAAATTTAAAGATAAGTCCAAGATCACAAGTAGTATAGTAAAGATATTTTTTTTATAGAAATTTGAATGTCTTGAATTAAAGCCCTCAATGTGAGATAAATTAAATGATGATATGAAAGGTTTATTTATAAGCTCTAAATAGTTGAATAAGGTTCTAGATCAACATAGAGTTTGGTTTCCAATTTAGTTTAATGAAAAGTGAAAAGGTAAAATCCTGTTACGTAAGATGCATTTGTTGGTGAGTAAAATATTGTGTGAGCACAAGGCCACCACATCCCTCAATAACTCCATCTTTCCATTCCTTCAACAATCCCTATACTTTAACACACATTTGACATTTTACATGGAAAAATTGATGAACAACAACTACAGCAGGCGTTAAGTAGAACTAATATGCAGAAACATGTGAAATTGAGTGAGTGGAGAGGGAGATAAGAAGAAGAGGAAGAGCTATGCAATTACAAAAACATTTACAATGGGTGATCAAATTGATTTGCACCCTCAGAAGTTATTCTGTTTGAATAATGGTTACTTTACAACTATTTCAAGTATTGTAGTAAGTTTGGGTTTTTTGTATCTTCTCAAAAGCAAAGAAGAGCATACGACACTGACAGATGACATAGCCATGCATGCACCAGCAACCCATGGTGGGAGCTGGATCCTCAAGGAAGGAAAGAAAACCCCGGCAGCAACCGGTATAGCAACAACATTGTATGCCATTGCGAATACATAATTCAATCGAATACGAAAGAAGGTCTTTTTGGAGAGGTCAATGGCTGTGATCACATCTTCCAAGTTATCTCTCATCAGCACATAGTTAGCAGCTTCTATTGCCACATCTGTCCCTGCCCCAATTGCCATACCTACATCTGCAGCAGCTAATGCTGGCGAGTCATTGATTCCATCACCCACCATTGCAACCATACTTCCATCCTTTTGGAATGAACGGACAACCTCAGCCTTTCCGGCAGGCATAACCTCTGCCCTTACATCTTCAATGCCAACCTGACACAAACCTCATTTTAGCCCACTTTTCATAATAACAACAATTTCTACCACAACTTTATGTCACAATTCTCATAAACAATCATACATGCTCCATTATCATTTACAATACACGGCTCAGACAGAAATAGGATATTTATAGTAACAATCTTAAAACTGTTTCTAATCTGCAATGTACTTTTTTTGGTAAATTCATTTCCTTCAAATATTACTATTGTACTTTCAAATAAGTAAAACAGCACGCTCAAGAGGGAGGCTAGAAAAATAGGTAATCATGCTACTTCCGAACTCATATATAAGTAATCTAACATACTTTCACACTAATTCAGAATGTTAGTTAAATTTTATTTGATGCCTTTTATTTCATAAAATAAATATAATTTTCAAAATAACCTTTAATCATATTTATAGGGATGGTGTCGAAGTTTAAAAACATAAGGATATTTTTTGAATAACAGCATGAAATAGAATTGAATTAGTTAAATTTTACTTATATTTAAGTCAATCAAACATGACTATTTTTTTTCATATATTTGAGTTCAGAACTAGAGAGTGAACATTATTCTTTCACACAATGAATACAAAACTTTCCGTCGACTAATCAAGTTAATTGTCATACTTACATTCCCTTTCTAAAATATTGGTTTTCTTTTTAAGTAGAAGTCCAAATTTTAAATGCATCAACTAAGAAATCAAACTCCAAAATTATCTCAATGTCATACTTTCTGAGCAAAAGGGAATACTATATATATACAAACCTCCTTGGCAACAGCTCGAGCTGTTCTCCAGTTATCTCCAGTAACCATAACGGGTATGACTCCCATTTTCCGGAGGCCATCTATAACAACAGCAGCTTCTCTCTTGAGTGGGTCTGCAATCCCTAAGGCTCCAGTTAATACATCATCATACGCTACCAGTATCCCTGTCTTTGCACTTTCTTCAAGCTCTACAACAAAATTTTCTACTTCTGTAGAAATCTCTATGCCATTTTCCTCCAGCAGCTTCCGGTTACCAACCTGTTCAAATAACCAAAATAGCTTTTAAACACAAAAAAAATATACTGCCTCAAATAAGCAACTCTCTGGAAAATAGCTTTTACACATAATAAAAGACATAACACAATTGCGAAAGGACTTTACCAAAATACGCTTCCCATCTATAAAGCACTGGATACCCCGTCCTGGAAGAGCAGAGAAGTCTGAGACATCATAAAGCCACCCTGTCTTGAACTCCTCAGCACCATTCTTGGTACCACAGGTAGGAGAAGACTCATCAAAGAAATGAAAATGGCGGGCATATTGCAATATTGCTTTTCCCAGAGGGTGTTCACTGCTAGCCTGAAATTAAAAAATATATATATATTAAACAAATACAGTCGATTCCTCTAATAGGCATCACAAAAAATGGAAGAGTGAAATTTTCTGACAAACAAATAGGATAAGATGATATAGAGCTTTAACAATGGTCGTCTTAATCTAGTTTCAGAATGTCAGTACTTGAGGGAAGTTGAGCTGTCTAAGTCGAGGAGGGAGAAAGAAAAGTAGAAAAATATGACACTTATAAATCCTCTATAATTAGATCTAGGCTTGAATAGTGTGTATTTGCGTCAATACCATAAACCGAGTATAAGAATCAAAGAAATAACCATCGTCAACAAATTGAAAGTCACCTCAGCAGAAGCCACCAATGTAAGAAATTCTCCGCGATCCATTCCTGTGAATACCTTCGCAGCAGTAACCTTGGATTTCCCCTGAGTTAGAGTGCCTGTTTTATCAAATATGACATATTTCACCATCTGAGCCCTTTCCAAGGAGTCTCCTCCTTTAATTAACACGCCATTGTTTGCCCCAACCCCTGTTGCAACCATGACAGCAGTTGGTGTTGCCAAACCAAGTGCACATGGACATGCAATCACCACAACAGATATTGAAAACATAAGGGCAAAAACAAAGTGATTTCCATTTTCTGGCAGCCATTTTTCTGGGTATACTCCAAGAGCCCCAGCTATATACCTACAATTTTAGAGAGAAGTAGTGATAAGAATTCCAATTACAGATTAGAAACCAGCTTTTTTAAGTACGCAAAACCAGTCAAGCTAATCTTACCAGCACAGTAGTGTCAATAATGACAAAATCACAACCGTAGGAACAAATATGCTTGCTACCTGCAAGCCAAAAGAATCGCATCTGAGATCATATCTAATATTTAGTTGGGCGCCAATCAATCACAATATTATAAAGTTATAGTGAGTACTATAAAAGAATTATTAGCAAGGACAAAAAACAGTTGCAGAAATTATGAGCAGAGACTAAAACCAAAACAAAGAATTACTTAACTATCCGACTTTATGAACAATTTCATAGAAGGAACTTCAGTTGTCAGAGGTGAGGCATCAAAATATTAGCCCAACTCTTACAAGCTTAATCAGATATGCCAATTAACAGGAACACTAAACCCTTACTCCTTGGTACTCAAATTATCTTTTACAATTCAAATCAGTTGATCATCACTTAAAATCTGAAATTATTTAGTTCTCATTTGCTTGGTCATTGAGAGACATGAAACATTTCACTTAACTTCAGAACAGAATCGTTACCTAATATGTAAAAGTGCATGACAAGAATACTTACATAATCAGCAAACTTTTGAATGGGAGCTTTGGACATCTGGGCTGTCTCCACCAAACTAATTATCTGACTCAAAATTGTATCAGACCCTACTTTGGTTGCTTGAATATGAAGGGCACCGTGCAAATTAATTGTACCTCCAATAACAGATGCATTGACCTCCTTCGAAAGAGGTGTCGATTCACCAGTCACCATACTCTCATTTACATAACTTGAGCCCCAAGTAACAATACCATCAGCAGGAATTTTTGTACCAGGAAGAACTTTTAATGTGTCACCAGGTTGAACGAGTAAGGAATCTATTTCCCTTTCTTCAACAGTTTTACCACCTAGAAAACAAAACAACTGTTGGCAAGTTTTCTAATCTGATGTTGCAATGGAATATTAGATTATATATGAAATCCCCTGATTAACGAATTTTCACTCTAAATATAAAATAAATCAAAACCCAAGCTGTTTCGCCTTTGTTCTCTATTAAGAAAAGAAAGCACATCAAACTAAAGTGGCATGCACCTTTATCTTTGACAACCAATATAGCTGTTGCTGGAGTAAGTTCCACTAGCTTCTTAATAGCATCAGATGTCTTTCCCTTGGCAAGGCACTCCAAATACTTGCCAAACAATACAAATGTTATAAGCATAGCACTTGTTTCAAAGTATGTTGGAGACCAAAATCCTGTAAGGGCCCCGTAAAGAAGAGCACAAACGGAATAAACATAAGAGGCTGTAGTTCCCAAAGCAACCAGGACATCCATGTTTGTTGAACCATTTCTTAGAGCTCTTCCGGCCGCTATATAGAAGCGTTTCCCAATCACAAATTGAATGACACTTGCCAATGCCCACTTCAACCAATCACCCATGAGAAAGGGGCCACATCTCCAAAGTAACAAGGAGTAGACCAGCGGAATATGAGGACAGATTACCCCAATGAAGAATAGAGGAATCTGTGCATGATGAGAAAATCAGTACAAATGAATGAAAGTTTAAATAAAGATCCTAAACAAAAATATAGACTTTTAACACAGACTCTCAGACGTTAAACAGAGTAGCGTTTTCATATCTACATAATGTGAGAGACTCACAGAGATGTGAGCACTTGCAATAGAAATCCCTTCAGCAGCAATCTCATATCTCACTTTGCTTCACTTATATGTCTCTACGAAGAAAAAGAATCATATCGTTTTTCGGTGTCTAAGCTATCTCTGGCCAAGAGTAAGAAACCAATATCTCAAAACAAAAATTCCATTTAAAAGACTAACCTTTGTCAAAAACATTTTTCCTTATACAGGGACCTAGGGGTCTAAGCCCAGATAACATGATGATATGAAGACAAAATACCACTTAAGATAAAATTCATGTACATACTAAAATACAACGCCTACAAATCATGAATTCATGGGATTTTAACATTTATTCCAAATACCCATAAAGAAAGCTCACCGTGAAGTGAAAACGATGTCAAAAAAAGAAAGAAAACAAAACCAGGAATACACAAACATCACTGAAGAATAAACAAAGTGACATCAAAGAGATACTCACACTGAGAAACAGGCTGAAACTAAAAAGCCGAAACATATTTGAGGTTTCCGAACCATCTTTGGAAGCCATTCTAGCGTATGGATTCCTAACATGCAATCTAAACTTGCCATTACTTCCCAGATGGATTCCATCAACCAATGACCTCGAACTAATAACTTCAAGGTCATACACCACATCCAGCTCGTTCAACACCGGGTCAAACCGAAACTGCCTCACCCCCTTGAGGCCACTGAGCATCCCTTCCAAAACCTTTGCATCACCCAGAGAGTACACACCACCAACCCCCAGCACAACCTGGCCCTGCCCATTACTCTGCACAAACGAACCCTCGAAACCAGCGTCTTCAATGGCCGCCACAATATCATCTTTGCTAATCACATTGGGATCATACTCAACCTCACCCAATGAAGTAGCCAAAGCCACCACCGCTATTTTCACTCCATTAAGCCTCTTTAAAATGCCCTCAACGGAATTCACACACGCCGCACACGTCATCCCGCCGATCGTGAACTGCCCCACCACGGCGGCTCCGCCGCCGCGGTCCGCCGGACCGGACTCCCGCAAGATCTCCGCCTCAAAACCTGCGTCTTCAATCGCATTCTTAATGTCGTCATCCTACGGTTCATTCAAAAAACACACAATCAAACCATCACCTAACGTAACAGCTTCGCGCAAATAAAAGTGAACAAACGAACCATGAAGAAATCACAACGGAGAATGTTATAGAAACCTTGACGAGGCTCGGATTGAAAATGACGTCAGCTTTGTTTTGAAGAAGAGCGACGGAAGCGTGGGTGACGCCGTCAACGGACCTGAGAGCGGTTTCGACGGAGTTGGAACACGCGGCGCAGGTCATGCCGGTGATTCTGACCTGAATCCGCTTGGTTTCATCGTGGTGGATGTAGTGTGTGTCGTAGGAATCGAGGAGGCGAACATCTTCGAGGTCGTCGGAATGTTCGCCGGCGCCGGGAGAAGTTAGTTGAAGGTCTCCGGTGGTGGGCGCCATGAGGAGAGAAAGAACGTGTCAGGAAAATCCGAAGGAAAAGAAATATATATATATAAAGGAAGGGAAAAAAAAGGTTATACGGAAAAACGAGAAAATAGTTTTTGGTTTCATCGTTTTTGGTGGCGAAAGCAATATTTTAACTAAGTGGAAGGTGGAGGTGGGGTTGGAGGGAGATTTTTGAGGTGGTTTTCCCGTTTTGCCCTTGTACTTCTGGTGTTGGGTATTTTTTGTTTTGTACTGCGTTTCCAAGTCTAGGACCGTGTTTGGTTGGCCAACGCACGCATTGCTTCTGTTTTCGGTAAAAGTCTAGTATTGCGGTTGAGAATCGCGTCTTGGAAACTGAAGGCTGTGGCCGGCTCATGGGCTGGTGGATGAGCTGGTCAAAGAACGTCAAAAGTGTGTTTGGGTTGATACCAGAAAATGTAAAATAATTGAATTGGTGGGTTCTTTAATTAAATATTGAAAGAGAATATTTGACATTGGAAATCTTTAAAGCAAGATGAGTTCAATAAATGAGTGTAAGCAATTATGTAAGAGAACAGGATGGCAATGCTACATGACCCACTTTCCTTTCTTCATTTTTTAGAATTTTATTAGATCCAGATTTGGTTGTGTTTAACATCTTTTATTTTTACCCTCCAAATAAAGAATCAAAAAAAGGACTTTCTATGCCTCCATTTCCTTTCTATAATCAGATATTAGCTTCTTTTAATTGTTTTTGGTTCATTCAACACAAACTCACTTCGACTTTGGTATATATTCCACTTTATTTAATATTGCATCATGTGTTTGGTAGCTTCTATAAAATAATAATTTCATATTTATTATACATTTTAATCAATACTATAAATTAATCATATTTAATATTTAAATAAAAGGTTAAATATGTCTTTCATTTCTCTATTATAAATAAAATAATTTTTGTCTTTCATTTAAACTCTAAATCATACTCTAAATCATTCATATACTTTGTGAAATGATTGTTAATTTTTGTCATAAATTATTTTTTTTCAAAATTCGTTGTTGTTTTGATTATATACTGATATTTAGTGTAACTATTTTCAATGAGTTGAGGAAGTAGAATATAAATTAAACAAATTCCACGTAGAAAATATTCATTACAATTATTTTTATACTATAAATATTTTAATAGTGTAAAATTAGTAGCAAAAATCAATTTCGTATTATAATATATAAATAAAAAAACATATTTAACTCTTAAATAAATTGGATGAACAAGTCAGTCTAAATTGAAATAAATTGGAGTGGATTTGTTTTTCTCAAAACTAATCCAACCTAATTTGTGAAGAATTGTTCATTAGTGCGTATATTATTACCCTTTACCCAACTCTACTATACCAGCATTTGTAATGTTTTTTTCTTTCTTTCACAAGTTTTTTTTCATGTAATTTTTGTTTAATATTTTCAAACATTAAATATTGACACATCAGGTGGTGATTATAATTTTGTTTGTGTTGTAGGTGCATGCATGCAGAAAAACACTTTTTTTTATTGTGTTGTATATAGAGTCATTCCAAGATCTTATATTCAACGTTGTATAATAAAGTCCTTAAAATAGCAAAATCAAATAAAAGAATAATTGACAGATAGACTATACTTAATGTTACTCTTTCTTGGTCAAGTATGAATATTTAAGACATTATTAATGTAAGAAGTGGTGGGAACATATTTAAGACGCTTTTTAAAAATATTTTTGTCATAAATTGAAATTTATTAAATAACAAGTTTTAAAAAACTACAAATATAAACTACAAATAACAAGTTTTGTCAAGAAACATTCATTAAAGTAAATCATGATTTTGAATAAATTTCAACCAATAAAAAAAAGATATTTTCCATGTTAATATATTAAGGGTAGCATGTGAATAGATTATGTGCACCCATCCCACGGATAATTTATAAGATATTAACATAGTGTATGGTTGGAAGGAAAAAGGAAAATAAAATTGAATTTTCTTTTATTTGATTTCGACTTTAAAAAAGGAGATAAAAATGAAGACAAGACATAAATGTTAACTCGAGTAATTTTATTTTACAATATTTAGATATGACAAATTTAATTTGTTAAAAGTAAGAAACATGGATTCAATTATTAAAGCAAAAAGTACATACTTAATTAGGTTATAACAATATTGATTTATTTTTTAATGGTTAAAACTATCTTATATTCCTTTCAGAAAAAAAGCTAATCTTATATATTTCAGTTCTTAAATAGAAGATGACATTAATTCAATACTCATAATAATAAAATGTCAAATTATAATATGGGGTCTTTTAACCTTATTTCTAGGTTTTATTTTTTTACTTTCATTTTTTAAAATTCTATCTCTAACTTTTAATTATTTGAATTTGAATCAATTTATTCCTTTTGTGAATTTAAAATTAATGTTTATGTTTACGTACAAAATCTAAGGTATTGTCCGCTTTGGAGGTCGGTGCTCCATCATGATTTTGTCCTGAAAAGACGTCTTGGTGAGATGAAGGAAGAAGAAGTATATAAACTGTCATTGGCCTCGACTCCTGAGCGATGTGTGACTATATTATCATACCGGAACACTTTGTATATGAAAATATTCAAGGTAACATTTAAAAAATTGCCTAAATTTAAGTTCGTGTATATATTTATAATAATTGTGCTTGAGGATAAATATAATTATTGTGTGTTGATATGCGAGCACATGATGATAAAATGGGTCACTCTAACCTCTTTTGTCCTACCTTGTAGTTATGCAGGTTAAAAAAATTGGTCTAAAATATTGTTCTGTCTTGTTTTAAAAAAACTTAAAAAATATATTTATGTGATTTTTTTTAATTTTTATTATATAAACTTTTTCAATTTGAGAGGTAGTATTGTTAGGATTAAGTATTGTCCGCTTTAGAGGTTGGTGTTTCGTCACAATTTTGTTCTGGAAAAACGCCTCGATGAGGAGAAGGAGGAAGAAATATATAAACTGTCAATATGAGACTATATTGATATACCGGAACACAAAACACAAAGTGTAATATCATTTATCAACAATTATTAGAGTTACATAAACAAAAAGAAATGGTAAACTAACTTTAAATAAATAATTCATATTATATTAATTTATTAAATAATTATATTAATCCTTGAACAATGCCATCAATAATTAAATCAAACACAATGGTTTCAATTATTTGATAAAAAACAATTCATCTACTTAAAATTAATTTCACTCAAGATTCAATAGAAAATATTTAATAATTAATATAATTCGACTACTTTCCAAAAAATTATACAAAATTGAAAGATGTGAGATTAATACATAATTTATGGTCAAGATACATTCAAGCATCAAAACTACATTCAAATCCTAATGACCCGCATAAGATTAGGCTAATTCCTCACACATTTCATTCTACAATATGGCATAGAAAACTTTGATCCATTGGTTTTTTTCACCATATGATATTGTCATTTATATGATTTAACTTACCAATAAATATGAATATCCCATAAATTAAATATCTAACTCAATACTCAAACAATAATGTCAATAATGACATTGTTCTCTATTCATCTTAAATCGCCATCACACACCAATTATCATTGTTATTTCCCAGGTGTAGTTGGTCAACCAAATTTCCACTCCATTGAGTGATTTTTAAAAAGTTTTCTAATTTATGTTAGGAAGAATTTGATTGAAAAAAAAAACTTCGAAATTTTCCCCTTTCCATATTGTCTCTCATCCATTAAGCGAATTTAAATTTGTTTAGTGATATTCTATTTTTATATCTTATCATCTCTATTTAAAATTGTAACTTAGTTTAAAACAAATAGTTATAAGTCCCAAGTCAAATCAATTATGATAAGATAGAATTTCAATTCAACGTATCCACCACTTACACCTAATCAAAATAATAACCAAAAAGAGATAGTTCCTAAAGTTCATTTAGTAATTCTTTTAACCTAATAGTAATTAAATTTCAAACCATCACAACTAATTCATTGATCTTTCAAATAAAAAATATAATAAAATGGAAAACACAATCCAGAGCCTCGAATTCACATATAAGAAGAGTTATTATCAATTTACACTAAAAAAAATATTAAATAAAAAATAATGTTAAAGATCAAAATAATAAATACTATTATAAATTTAAAAAATTATTGTATTTAAAGTATTTTATATTATTAATAAAAATTTATAAAGTAGTTTCTAAATTGATATATAACTATTAGCTACTAAGGTTTTAACTATTAACCACTCTATATTCTAAATTAGTCTCTATTAGTTTTTAGACAATTTAGAATATAAAATATTAGTAGTTAAAACTTTGGTAGCTAATTTATATACCAATTTAGAAACCATTTTATAATTTTTTATTAATAATAGAAACTACTTTATATACCAATAATTTTTTAGTCTCTAAAATAATATCTATTATAATCAATATAATGACTAATTATTTTTTTTCTAAATTTGATTGTTATTTAATTATTTTCTCGTAGTGTTAAATTATTTTTTAAATTTATACTTTAAATTAAAATCAAGATTGTTATTTTTTATCAATACTTGGCTTGCTTCTTAAGGTGTTAAAACTCTAAAAGAATGATGAATCAAAGATATTCAATATTGCATATAGTTTCTAGGTAGGGAATCAACAATGCATACTTTCTCCATTGTGACCTTCACCACATTAGGGGGAGAACCATATTGTGTAAAATAGACTCCTTCAAATACTTTTCCTAGAGTCACAAGTCGATGAGTGAAATTATCCTCCACAAATAACCCATAATGGCTTAACGAGTCAATGTCATCCCCTTGATGGATTACTAGTTGCATACCTCTCCTTTGTGCTAACTCTAACAGTGTGAGTCACAAAAGTTTGTTGGGTAGGAGTTGTGTGTGATAGACCTAAGGTCTCGAGGCGCTACTCAAACTCTATCACCTCTTGTGTGATCTGCTAAGTAACCTTTTCTTTCACCTCTTGTGTGGTCTACTGCCTCAATTTCATAATGGCTTCTTGACTGGGTGCCCCAAAGGACTAATTTTGTGATGCAGTTCCGAAAAATTGATGAATGTCAACCCCTGATCCTGTAGCATGCACACGACCAGGGTGCTCATGTTGTCCAATAGAAAAAACAAGTATATCCTAACGATTATGAGGAAAAAAAGTACCTTGGGAGTTTTTCTCAATCAAGGAATCCTGCAAAATTCCAAAATTATATAAGTATTTCATATTATGTTGAAGAAATAGCTAAAAAATATGCTTGAGAAGAAATTTTATTACAATTTTTCCTAAGACTATCCATGATTGCTTATAATTATATTCATCCATTTTTTGTATGCGTGTTTGCTTTCATTTCTGGTGGTGGATAGGTAGTGATGGAGGTTGGCTAGCTCCTTTTTCATCCTCAAAAGTAGTAGCAGGTCGTGTTTTCCCCTTCTCCCTTATCATAGATTCTTCAAGCTTACGATAATCTCCACGAGACAACAAGTGTGAGATAACATTATGTGCCTGAATAATTTAATTAATAATATAAATAATAATCTAAATAATTAATAATTATATTATTTATAATTAAACTATCAATCTAGCTACTAAATTCATTACAAATAATAATGAAAAAATAAAATAAAAATCCTAAAATTACTAACATAGTAAGGGAGGAGCATGGGTTGTCGATGAGCTGTAAGGATTGTGGACAAGTCGCAGGGAGCTTCCAAGGTAGTGTAGGGCTATAGAGGTGAGGAATAGAGACCTTCAACATTCTATCAATGAAAAAGAAGAAAACAGAATGAAGAAACCACACAAAAAACTAAAACAATACAATAAGAAGCAATGATAGTAGTGAGGAGCACAATGAACACACAAAGAAGAGAAAATAGCAAATAACAGAAAAGAATATGCAAAGAAGACAAAGATGGGGAGGGCAAGTAAATAAACATATAGACAACGGTTATTACGTCATAACCATCATCTATTTGGAATATTCAAGTGTAGGCGATGGTTCCCTCTACAATCATCATCTATGTGCAACGAATAGACTACGATTATTTAATACAACCATCATATATATCTTTTGTTTTCAAATAAGCGACAATTGTCATCATAATCATCGTCAATATGTTACCTTTATTTGCAAAATTGTCACTGTATTTTGTTAGACGTTGAACCCGTATGAAGCAACGTCTATAGATGTTGTCATCCTCCTTTTCTGCACTAGTGAAAGCACGCCATTAGTTTAATTGATGATTGATCTTGTAATTTGTATATAAAAATATAATGTATTATGTGATTAGGAAGTAAAAAAAAATGTTATGCAACCAATATTAGGTTTGACCTAATAGTGACCTATTTAGGTGCAGGGCATTCAAAATTTAACTTCTATTGCCTTAATTATTTGTATAAAAGGTGTGTCAACTATTTAACAAGAAATCATTGTCTTTTAATTATAAAAATATCATGTCTAAAGTATCATAGATACAATTACATTAGTAAGATCAATCTCAACAAACTATATATTAATAATATTTTAAGAAGATAAGTTTACAACTTTGTCTCAATCTATCTTTTGTGAAGGGTCCTCGTCTCATTTTGTGAGTGCATGATTACGTGATTGTTGTTGAAAGTAAACAATCATTAAATGGGTTAATAAACATCCAAACATTGGTCCCAAGAAAAAGTTGAGTGTGAAAAATGAAGAGCAAAAAAAGGCTTTTTCTTAGTGTACGTGACAAATTTTGTTGGAAGGGTGACATTTTTCTCCACTAGACCTTATCACAAAAATGGTAGTTTGAAGATACACGTTCCACTAACCTAAACCAAAATGAAAACTACAAAAGGGGAACTCTGCAATACCTTATCTTCCACCCAAAACCGTGTGCTATGTGCCACATTATCGTAAGTGCTTTCCACAAAAACAACTTTTTCTTACTCTCACATTTGCATGCCATAACCTAATTCAGTTTTTTTCTTTTCTTTTAAGTTTAGAATGGGCAAACACTATCCAATAAGAGAGAGCTCAATGATTCAACCATTAATGTGCATTTGCATCCACATAACGGTATTCTTCCTTTAGAAAAGACAATGAAAGAAATGAATAAGAATTGGAAAGTTCTCTTTTTCTGTTTTTTGATAAGTGAGGGAAAACACTTACACATGTGTACAAAATTATATAAACACTTCAAATATATAACAAAATATGATGTAATTAAATAAAGGTATTTGCCTTTTATATAAAACCAAATAAACTTCTTCTCCTTTCCTTCTTATGTGTAACTATTAAAAAAAAACATGTCACAAGTTAGTTAGTAATTTGAATCCTTGATTAAAATTTGATCTAGTGAAAAAATTATTCCTTAATTAATATTTTTATTTTAAAAATTAGTTTTATTAACTATTTTTTCTAGAGAGGCAGACAATCTAGTCGTGTATATAGTGTTTTTGGATAATTCTAATTTTTTAAAGCGTTTTAGTAAAGTATGATTGCAGAGCTTTCCAATTAACAAATATTTTCATCACGATAAAGTTTTCTACTTTCTTCGTGATGACTATAGGATCATCTTGTAATATGTTTGACTTTAAAGTTTGCATCGATAAATGGTATCAAAGACATTTTTCCTTTTCGAGGTGGTGGCAACCGCACTAATCGATTGTATTATACGTATGTATTTCTTTCTTATTGAAGATGAAACAAAGCCCCCCAAACAAAACTGCCAACAATGGTATTTATGAATCTTCTTATTGGAATAATTGTAGGAAGCATATTAATCAATTATATAATTATTTTAATTAATTAGAATCACTTAGAACCACGAACAAACATGAGCTCCTTAAGTTTTGTGAAGGTTTTGGACTATTATGTTTTAATATGTAAAAATAATGAGTTAATAGATTAATTTCACAAGTAAGTGAAATTAACATATTAAAATGCTTTTTTAAGTCATTAAAATAGATATAAGAATTTTTTTTATTACTCTCTTATTTCGAATTTGTTTTACACGAGTTCAAAACCAATGTTTCTAAAAAAATTCTATTATTGAGAGAGTCCAAACTGAGCTGAAAACTATTCTTGAAGCTTTCTTTGTGCAAATATGATATTAATATTGTGTTAGAGAAACATATTCTTCACTTAATTTATTCTTATGTTGTGCTTATCTTATTTTAGTGATATAGTTTTCATTTTTTGTATTCGTTTTTTAGTTCTTAGATAGTCTCTAAATATGGTTTTCAAATTTAGTATAATAATAAAGTGTTACTAGGTGTGAAGACCAATCTTGTAGGGTTAAAAATATGGTTTCTTGAGTTTTTTACATTCATTGTACTTGTTGTGTGCTTGTAAAAACTATATTTTTAAAGTGAGTTTGACTGGTTTTACTAAGCAATTGGATGTAGCTATTGGATAAAGTGAACCAATATAAAATTAGTTACGTACATCTTTCTTTCTCTCTCTCTAGCATTTAGTTCTTGGTATGTTTCTCATCTTGATGTTGTGCATAAAATTAAAAGCAATCACATCTTGAAGTTGAATATTTTAATAAAATATATTATTATAAGTTTTGTAAAAAATTGAGATAGTTCAATTCATCATTCCTCTTGAACTCAACCATTTACCATTGACATGGTCATTGATTACTTCTTCCAAAATGTGTGCCTAATTAGCATTTAAAGGGGTGTAATAGGCAAAACATTGTGCCTCGACTCTTTTCGAGGACCATGTCATTATTGGCACTCTTTTTAGTATAATTTCTATTCAATTGGTGTGTTTTAGCTCGAACCTTGTTGTGGAAGTGTTTAAGCTTTTCTATCTGCATAAACTTGGTTGCATTGCCCTAGCTCGTCAAGGTCAGCTACTAGTTTCTTGCACAAATTGTCAACAAATGGTCCCGACCTTAAAGCGACCACCATGTAGTGTAGAGCCACATCGGAGCTTAAGTTTCGTACATTGAGATCTATTTTGTGAAAGCACTCCATAAACGCCCGTAATGACTCTCCCGTCTCATGTATGATGTTGAGAAGAGCAATCGACATAAGGCAATGGTCAACTTATTGAGAATTGGGTATCAAACCGAGACACTAGAGTATTGAAGTAGTCTGTGGAAAAGGTGGGAAATCGGTTGAACCAGCTTAGTGCGAACCCGTGGAGAGATGTTAGGAAGACACGATAGAAAATAATATCTTCGATTGTGTAAATACTAATTTGGGTAACATAAATATATGTGTTTGTTAAGGTTTGTGCTTCCGGCTTATCAATCAATGGATAGAGTCATCCATATCATTGGCAGAGCAATTTCTATTATTCTGTCTATGAAAGGGTGTTGACGGAATCCTCCGATAGTTAAAGAGGTATGGGCCAACGTCTAAATTTGTGAGACCATTCTTTGAGTGTTTCCAACCTTTGTCTTAGGGGCGTATTGATGTGGTTGGGATGGGGTGACCTAGAATAACTTGGTACTTCTCACCCACCTTGTCATAGTCATCACTTATGGTGTGTTTGGATTAGGGAAGGGATGTGTGAGTATTTGAAGGAGCAGATTTGGAGTGATTTGAGATGAAAGTGTGAAGAAAGTGAACTTGTTTAGATTAAGATATGTAAAGTGGATTTGTGGAGAAAGTTTATTAAAGTTTGTGACTGATGTGATGGTTGAGGGAATTTATAATTGTTTTAAAATGTAACTTTAAAAATTTACCATTATCTTTAAAAATATTTGAATAATGAAATATAAGGTATTTTTGTGTTGATTTTAGTTAATTAAAATTTTGTACATTATTTCTAGTACCGGTGAATAATTATTTTAAACAAAATACAAGTTACTTATCCTCTCAAAGCTCAATTAGCAATGTCATCTCATTAGCGTGGTTCTCTTGTGTTTTCGTTGTTTGTTGCCTCTTATTGTTAGTCATGTTTCTTGTAGATATCATATGATATTTAAAGTCCAACTCGATCTCACGATAACGTTAAAAGTTCTTACCAAGTGGTTGAGATGTTCTTATAAGAATAACATGTGCTTCTTACCTTGATATCTAACTACTTATGTCGATCGTAATTGTTAAGATGTCTCATTCACACTTTATTGACTATAGCATTACAAGAAAATCATTAAATAACAATCAAATTTAGAGAAAATAAATAATTAATCACTATATTGACTAAATTATATATTATTTTAAAAACTAAAAAACTAGTAGTATCTAAAGCGATTTTTATTATTAATAAAAATTTATAAAATAATTTCTAAATCACAATTTAATGTGATATTGAGTTCGTATTTTCAACCTATCTACTCTCAATTCTGTCTCAGCTATTAATAATGTGAGACCAAGTGTCTGGCTGGTTTTTTTAATTAAAAAAAGTAATATATTATTTTTTTGTATTATTTTATTTTAAAAAAATATATAATAATATTATAATTTAAATTATAACATTTATAATTATAATAGAGTAATTTAATATATAATAACATTTTTTAATATTGAATTAAAAACTTAAAAAGTATTTACAAGATTTAGCGAGATGAAGATTTCTCTGCCTCGCCATATTTTTAAGTGACTAAGAATTGATATATTGAGATAAGATAAGAGTAAATTTGAGTGATTTGCATTTTGAAAAATTTGATTTCTCATAAAAGAAAAGAAAATGACGCAACTTGGCTTAGTAAAAATATATCCTTTTTTATTATAATAAAAAAAACTTTATTAATATAAGATCTTGAATTTTTATTAATTTTATTTAAACTCTGTTAGTTATTAAAATAATTAAATATTTATTTAGTTTTTAATAATTCACACATGTGCTTATTAAAAGGAAAAGTCATATATGCAATTAACTTCGATGAGAATCATTAAAAGTTTTAACTGTTTAATAAATACATGTAAGAATTATTAAAATAATTAAATATTTATTTAGTTTTTAATAATTCACACATGTGTTTATTAAAAGGAAAAAGTCAAATATGCAATTAACTTCGATGAGAATCATTAAAAGTTTTAACTCTTTAATAAATACATGTAAGAATTATTAAACATCAAATATTAAATTACCTCAACCATTCATAGTTTAAATAAAATTAATAGAATTAAAAAAATTGTACTAAATTTTCTTTTATTATATTAAAAATCAAACATGTCCATACTTCTTATATTAAACCGAATATTTACTCAAAAATAATAAAAGAAAATATGAATAATGATAAATTTTGAACAATAAGACATGTCGTTATAACTTGATGTAAAGTAAAAAAAAAATCTATTGAAAAAAAAAAATACATCCAAGAAATAAAAATAGGCTTTTAGTTTATTTTCCCACCAAATTAAATTTTACTTTTGATATTTTTTTACTTTTTCAATGTCATACCAAATGGCATATAAATATTTGATGGTTCTCGATAACAGAAGAATTTAATTTTCATGCCAATTGATTATTTAAAAGCCATTGTTAATATATCTTTATGAGTAATCATCATAAAAATGTTATAAGATTGAAAACCATATAAATATTCAATACACACACAAAAAATAATGCAGATATAAAAAAAACACTACAAGAAAATCATGAAATAAAAATTAGTTTTAGAAGAAAAAAAATACTTAATTGTTATAGTAACTAAATTAGAAACCGTTTAGAAACTAAAAAAAATATTTCTAAATCAGTTTCTATTATTTTTAATAGTTTTTATCTAATTAGCTATCAAGTTTTTAACTATCAAATATTTAGATTTTAAATTTGGTAGCAAAAACCTTGATAGCTAATCAATTACTAATTTAGAGACCATTTAACAATAATAAAAATTAATTTAGAAACATTTTTTTTTAGTTTCTAAAATAGTATTTAATTTTTTTTATCTAAAATTAGTTTATATTTCATTATTATGTTATTCAGGAAGGTGAGATAATAGAGTATGAAAATAAATGACCATGGAATAGAAGGCTTGAGCACGTCAAATTTGTGGTAGGTTTTCTCCACATTGAAGTGCACAATTGTACTACACAAATTCTCAAATAGTTGGAGGGTGAGAGAGTAATTTGGTGTCAGACTTAGGAGTAAGAAATACATTACAAAATTACTACATGTTATAAATTGCTTTGTTTGTTGACCTAATATGAACATGAAGATGAACATAGATTTTTATATATTTCCAGAAAGGGTTTGCAGAAATATGCAATTAGGTATAATGTCTGCATCTATGTTAATTCTAAAATGCTGGGTTGCTTTAAAAATGAACATGCTTAAGCTTTTCTACATGTTGGTTGAAGCATAAGTAGTTAGTTAACCGAATCCAGAAGAAGGTTAACAACTTTGTTTGAAAACAATGACATTAATTATAATTGTTGTTGTGAAAAAGGAGGTCTTCAAGAACCATGGTTCTATGAGTGTGGAAAGTCAAAGTTATGTATAATGCTATATTTGTTTTCTTCAGAAAAAAGTAAGGTAAAAGAGATATAAGCATAATAATATAGTTTTTGTTGTATGGTAGTGTGTCTCATTATGTTTTGTACTGCACCATTAATTATATATTTGAAAACAGTAATGTGTCAAACACTAGTTGTTTGTTTCTTTTAATCATGTGTTTCAATGGAATAAACTGTGTTAAAGATAAATACTTATTTTATTTGCCTCAAAGTTCCTAACATAATTATCATTTTTTATTATAAATAATTTATATCAATACCATGAATAAAAAAGTTAATTGAAGGTGTTAAAAATAGTTAATTGAAGTCGCCGAAATTATTAAAAAAACTCAACTATTTTCTTAGAAAATAAATTAAATTATTTTTTATTTCAATTTTAAAAAAGTAATTGATCCTTTAAATGATTTTTTAAACTATATCTTTTTACAAGTAAAATAAAATATAAGTTGTAAAATTTGTTTGTTACAATTTTTTCAATATTAAGAAAGCATTGCATTGTCAAAAGAATTACAACACTTTTATGCTAATATTCAAAAGTTAATACTTCACTAATTGTTTGTTTCTTTCCATGTTAATTAAGATTTTGGTATTTGTATTTGCAAAATCCTTTTCCCTCTTTTTCTTATTTCTTTTTTTTTTCATGAAAAAAATAATTTCTTTATGTTTTTTTTTCTCTTCTAATTTTTTAAGATTCTCACTTTCACTCTCATATTTTCTTTAAATCGGATTTCACTTTCCAATAGTTCATGATTTAAAGATAGTTTTTTTCAAACAAAATTCAAAATTAAATTAAATCATTAGTATAAAAATAAGAAACAATGACAACTTATTATGATGGGTGTAGTTTATCTGTCATAAAAAATGATACGATGACATTTTTGTAATAATTATGAAGTTTATTATGACAGTTTTATCCTGAACAGACCTAGTATCCTAAACAAATATAGTAAATTACTATGTTTGTTCATGATAGAACTGTCATAATAAATTTTTACTATGTCATTTTTTGTTTCAATTGACATAATAAGTGTTTTACCTATTTTCACTTTCTTTTCTCAGACAATAATTTTTGTTAATCCTATGGATTTCGCGTCTTCTTCTTCCACACTACAATCTCCGTGTTTTCTTCTTCCACATCACAAAAGGCCTCGGCGTCTTCTTCTTCCACACCACGACCTCCACAACTTCTTCTTTCACACCACGACCTCTGCAGCTTCTTCTTCCACACTACGGCTTCCGCATGCTAAGTTCTTTCCACCCTACGGTAACCCTCCCGCTTGTTTGGTTCAATCTGATGCATTTCTCATTTTTTCCAAAACTTGTTTGATTCCGGAACTTGAGTTCCCATTTTTTCTTTTTTTTTTTGAATCCGTAAATACTTTTTCTCCTTCGTGCAGTGTTTATGGTGCGTTTAGATTAGCTCATTCTCCCAAAACTAGCTTGTACTAATTAATTTGGATATGTGGCATAATAACTAAATAACATAGTAAGTGATAGTGAAATTAGGCATCAGTATGGCAAAGACTAAAGAGGAGGAGAACATTGTTGATGAGTGCACTTTAGTTTAAATTTTTACAATTAACGATTGACCATCACAATATAACCTTAGACTCAATTCACTGTTGTTCAAGATTAGTGCATAGTGCTCCTCATTCTAATACCCAAGTGACAATATTTTACCCATCCTTAATGACTTAATCTGTATATTTATTAAGTTTTGATTCTTAGATTTTCATGCACATTTAATTAACTATCTAGCTCATCATTTTTGAAATTTTTCATTGCATTATGTTTTGCAATCACACTAAAAAATCCGACAATGTAGCAAATCACAAGCAACAATTCAATCATGGAATGCTTTGTGCATCTGGCTTTGCTTATGCATACAATCACTACCATATAAAACAATGTATTTACAACTGCTTTTACCTAAATATTTATATGCATAATAATAATATATTATTATCCTTAATGATCACGCAAGGCCACAATTAAGAAAAATCTAAATACACTTGTCGTTGTGCTTATGCTTTCTTTAAACAGAGTCTCGGGTGTTTCAGCTTTTGAAGCCTTCTCCTCTTATTTCCCACTTAGCTTTTATGCTTGAGATGGTTCAGTAGGCTCCACTTTTTGTTTGATGGGTTCATTGCTTTGTGGTTTCTCTGAAGATGTCTCCTTAGTCTTCACATGTTCTCCCTTCACTAGCTCGTTGCTTTGATTATTTTCCTCAGAAGCTTTCTCGACTTTTGGTTCTTATTTCACTATTTCCTTAGCAGGTTCATTTATATGAGTTTTTTTAAAAGGTTTCTCAGCTTGTGATTCTTGTTTCACTGTTTCCTTGGTTGGTTCACTTATACCAGTTCGCTTTGAAGGTTTTTCAGCTTGTGATTCTAGTTTCACTATTTCCTTGGCTAGTTCACTTATACCAGTTTGCTCTGAAGGTTTCTCAGCTTCTGATTCTAGTTTCACTGTCTCCTTGGTTGGTTCACTTATACCAATTGATGCTGATGAGCTCCTATTTATTCTTGTTATGTTAGTCTTTTAATAACTTGCGACAAATACTTCCTTGCCAAGTTTCCAATTATCCAGGGAGTATTTCTTTTCTTTCTCTTCTGTTTTGTTCTGTTCAGGAAGGATTTATTACTCATTTAGGTTTAATCTAGTCTCTTTGCCCATGTTTCTTTCTAATAAACGCATGCACTAATAAGTAATAACCATGAGAGCTCAATTTATTAGAGATATAAATAATAGATAGCTTTGCATGGGTCACGGGGCTTCCTCTTCTGTATAAATACATTTTCCTTCTCTGTTTTTTTTATAAGATCAATCATACATAATACATATATTCTCTCTCTCTCTCTTTCTTGCTTAACATGGTATCAAGGGCTTATTTGTCTGTTGATTTCCTCTCCTGCTGCTTTTTTCTTATAGGCATAAAAAATGGAATGGAAGAAGTATTAATATGGGTGCAATTCAACTACTCTAGACACACACACAACTAGCAGCAATGGTCTTCATGCATTCCACTAGGATTTGGAGACATCAAAGCACGTTGTTCAACAATCTCCCCCTATTTGATGAAGACAAATTCCTGGTTTGCTTGTGTTGTCCTTTTTGAATTTGATAGATCCTGCAAAATAGATAATATGCACATACAAGGCATATAGGGCATCATGATAACCCAAATTTGAAAAGCACTCAAGAACCAGTTTTTTGCATAATTTTTCAGCAAGAAAACAAGAAAACAGAGTGTGAAAACCAGTGTAAACAATGGTGAATTGTAGTGCAAAAATCAAAGTACAGAGCAGCAGCATGATAAACCATAATTAAACCAGAGTGTACCAGCAACACTACAACACCAAAAGCCACATTATTCTCCCCTTATTTGTCTTCAGAAATAGAATGAGAGAAGAGATGGAAATAGAATTAAGAAAGAACTTGAGAATCAAGAATACCCAACTCATTTCTCAAGAAGAAAAAATTGTCCTTAAGCAGTGGCTTGGTGAAGATATTTGCAAGTTGCTTTTCAATTTCAATAAACTGAACTTCACAATCCCCATTACTCACATGATCTGTTATAAAATGGTGGTGAATCTCAATGTGCTTTGTCCTTGAATGTTGAATCTGATTTTTGGTGAGATTAATAACACTTGTGGTATCACAAAGGAAAGGCACCTTGTTGACCTTCAACCCAAAATCTTCTAACTGTTGTTTGATCCAGAGAATTTGAGCTCAACAACTACCAGCAACTATGTATTCAACTTCTGCAGTTGAAAGGGCCACACAAGCTTGCTTCTTGCTATGTCAAGATACGAGACTTTAACCAAGAAGATGACAAGTCTCACTTGTGCCTTTTCTATCCAGCTTACACCCTGCAAAATCAAAATCAAAATATACAACCAAATGTATAGGAGAGTGAGAGGGATACCATAAACCAACAGTGGTTATGCCCTTAAGATATTTCAGAATTCGTTTGGCAACCTTAAAGTGAGATTCTTTTGGATTTGATTGAAATATAGCACATAGACAAACATCAAACATGATGTCCGGCCTGCTAGCAGTGAGATAGAGCAAATAACCAATTAATCCTCTGAATTTGGTTTGATCTACTGTTGTTCTAACTAAGTCAGCATCCATATAACAGCTTGTAGGCATTGGTGTGGATGCCTCTTTGTAGTTTTCCATCTCAAACTTCTTGAGAATCTCCTTGCAATACTTGGTTTAGCTTAGAAAGATGTCATCCTTTGATTGCTTGACCTACAACCCTAAGAAGAAGGAAATCTCTCCCATCATAGACATTTCAAACTCCCCCTGCATAGCTGCCACAAATTCCTCACATAAACAATAATTAGTAGCACCAAATATGATATCATCAACATAAATTTGAACCAAAATGATAGCAGATTTTGACTTTTTAATGAAAAGAGTCTTATCAATTTTGTCTCTCTCATAGCCATGAGACAAGAGAAAATTGTTAAGCCTCTCGTACCACTGTCTTGGGGCTTGTTTGAGTCCATACAAGGCCTTTTTCAACTTTTATACATGATTAGGATATTGGTGATCCTCAAAGTCGGGTGGTTGTGAGACATAGACCTCCTCATTGATGAACCCATTGAGAAATGTACTATTCACATCCATCTGAAACAATTTGAAACCACTCATGCAAGCAAATGCAAGCAGCTATCTCACAGCTTCTGATCTGGCCACAGGTGCAAAGGTTTCATCATAGTGACTGTCTTCCTCTTGATTGTAACCTTTGGCAACCAACCTAGCTTTGTTTCTTGTTATCAAACCAGCTTTATCCGGTTTATTTTTGAACACCCACTTGGTTCCAAGGACATTCATGCAGTCAGTTTTAGGAACAAGAGACCACACATCATTTCTGGTGAATTGATTCAACTTATCATGCATGGCAGCAACCCAACTTTCATCCTTAAGTGCACACCTACAAATTATATATATTCTTTGATTGTATCCACAAAGAAATATCTATTGACACCTTTCAAAAGATTCGTATTAAACATTTACTATCAGAGACTAACACTTACACATTTTAGTAGTTTGGGTATGCAAACCTCATTTACATGAATCAGAGTAAGTTTAAAGTATATTCATATCCAAAACTCACAACAGGTGTTATGACCATCAATAAAGTTAGGCATCTCTATTACAATAAACTTCTCTTTAGCTTCTCACCACTGATGTTAGTCTATGTGACTTAGACCATCAACAAAGCTAAGAAACTCTATTACAACATAAATCTTTATGTAATACATAAATTTAAACAATGATTCACAAATCATCCTAGAGAGCCTAAATTAGTACATTTCTTATCATTCTCAACAACCCTTATCATTTAAACATAATTCCTTTAAACAAAACCACAAATCAATTAAATATACAATTCAATACTCTATTTACATTTATATTTAATATTCACAGTCAATTAAAAAAAAGAAAAAAAAAATTACCTTAAGCAAAACTTCTTTCACTTGAGCGAAAATTGCTTTGTTTAGGTTTCTTCGTTTGAGCCAAGAGTAAAGATTTATTTTCTGTTTTATTTTCTATTGAGTGAAAAATCATTTGCTTAAGCAAAAATAGAGTCAAGAGAAAATGTTAAGTTTCTACTCTATTTTTGCTTAAGGTATGAATTTGAGATGATATTAAGGTATGTGTAAGATGAGAATTTAAATGTTTTTAATTTTGGTAAATATATTGTTACATCCTTAACTCTCGCTCAAATAACAAAGTATCATTCAAACAACATTTAAGTAAGGAGACCATCCTATGCATCCTTTATTTTGTAAAGAATATCACTTAAGTAAGTGACCTTGATAAAGAGATGTTCTCTTATTTTTATAACATGATTTACTCGATATAATTTGTTCCTATGATTCCAAATTATTGTATAATTATTACAATATAGATCTTTGTATGATAATTATTAACAAATGATATATGTGAAAAATGAATATAATTGCGTTACCTATATGTTTGTGTGTGAGAAGTAGTTTATAGGAAGATAGTATGGTGTAATCTAAATATAATGTAAGTATAGAATTATAAAGTTGTTCAAAAATACATAAACTTATTACCTAGATCACTGGTAGATGTATTGAGTGGTGAAAAATCATTAAAGATTTTTGTACATCTTTTTAGAAAATAAGTATAGATAAAGATTTTTGTACATCTATTTAGAAAATAAGTATAGACGGAGTTATCTTAGTAATATGTAGATTACCAATTGTTACACTCGTAAAGAGAAATTTAATACTCAAATATACTCAATATCATATCTCGAAAATTATAATGTTGCAAGTTTTAAAGTTGTGAAAGTTTTTATTTAGTAATTAAAGTTTTTGGTGTGAAAAAAAAATGTGTTTAATTTATATAATAATGATATTTTATAAAGTTCACATATATGTAATTTAATTTCGTAAACGTGTGTATTTAGGTCATTTTATATATATATATATATATATATATATATATATATATATATATATATATATATCACGAATTTCACTAATTTCTGAACTCTAAAATGGTGAATTTTTAGACACATGAAATGCAGTTGTCATTATGTGTTTTCCTTCATTCTTTTCATATATTCATTATTGTGTTTTGAAGACTTCTTTTCCTAAAAAGTGTCATCGTGAGAGGAATCTCTATAAAATAAAAACTTCCATTTTCCTTTAATTAATGTACTTAATTAACACGTATATGCACTAATAAATAGATAGAAACATGACTAATTCTTTCACTGAACAAATTAGTTATGGACAGTATCAGACACAAGTGAATCCCATTACCACTAATTACATTATTTGTCCTAATCACATTTTTTTATTTATTGGGTAAGATCCTAAACTAGTATCATGTTAATATTATATTTTGTTTATGCACATTCCTACTAAATAAATAAAATACCTAATATTTCTTATCTTATTTTTTAACTAGAGATGATTTCTTTCAAAGATAATGTTTATCACCACTTGTTTTTATATTTTCATTCAATAATTTTGATTGCTTGTAATATAACTTTTTAACATGGACCACAACTAGTTATTTCGTTCCTAAATACAAAATTTATATACCTTTCACTTTCAAAATTACACTATTTTTGTCATACAACACAGATATAAAAAATAATAATAATGAATAGTTTTACAGTTTACAGAAAAAAGAAGCCACTTGTATATATTTCATCCTCAACCCATAAATAAATATAAAAGTTCTATCTGTTTTTTTAATTGTATAATTTAGAAATTAATTTTAACTTCCGAATTACATATAAAAAAAACATTTTTACCTTCTAAGTTATACTAAAGAAATAACTTCAAAATTAGATAATTAAAAGTTAAACGCTAAAAGTAACTTACATATATAAAAAAAAAAAATTACATATTTATAAATGCATGACGAAAATATAAAGGTGGAGGAAAAAACAAGCCACATTTATTTTGGGCAATTGCTTCCTACCCAACACTTTTGAACCTGCACCTAACATAATTTCAAAAATTCCAAAAATACTCTTTATTCTGAAATAAAAATTCAAAATTGAAAATAATACTTTCCAGAAAATAGATTCATAAGAGATTATTGTGTTTCGAATATAAAAATTTGAAAAAAAAAATCAAAATCACATTTCAAATAAAAAAATTCATAATTAAAAATAATACATTCAAAAAAAATTATACGTATTGTGTTTTGGAAAAAAAATTCCAGAATGTAATTTTGGAAGTACATAATTTTTTTTAAAAGGATAATTTTGTCTTTTCTTCTATAATTGGTTGCAGTGGTATGGTGCAGGAAGCAATTACCCATTTTTTTCTAGAAAGAAAAGTCCATTTTGAAGGAAATACGCGGGCGGACCCAATTATAATGGGCCTAAACCCAGAAGGCGAAAAAGGGTTTTGGCAGATATAAAATTTGAAGTTAGGGTTTGGAAATGAATCTGTGTAGTGGAATCGCAGCAGAGGAGAGGAAAGCGAAACCTTAGAGCGGAGGAAGATGGTGAAGTTCCTGAAGCCAAACAAGGCGGTGATCGTCCTGCAGGGCCGTTACGCGGGGCGAAAGGGGGTGATCGTCAGGACCTTCGACGATGGAACCAGGGAGCGCCCATACGGCCACTGTCTGGTCGCCGGAATCAAGAAGTACCCTAGCAAGGTCATCAAGAAGGACTCCGCAAAGAAGACGGCGAAGAAATCGAGAGTGAAGGCCTTCGTGAAGCTGGTGAACTATCAGCACCTCATGCCCACGCGCTACACGCTGGACGTGGATCTCAAGGACGCGGTTAACCTCGACGTTCTCTCCTCCAAGGACAAGAAGGTCACCGCTCTGAAGGAGACGAAGAAGCGCCTCGAGGAGAGGTTCAAGACCGGCAAGAATAGGTGGTTCTTCACCAAACTCAGATTCTGATCTCCTCCACAGTTTTCTTAAGCCTTTTGCAATCTTACTTTTCCTAATGTATTCGCAGATCTTATGAGATAGTCATTTTATGTTCTCTTACATTCGTTGCGCCTTTTATATTAATATTTTGGCTTTTTTAATTAATTCTTGATGAGCATTTTGTTTTTTATAGTAATGAATTCGGAGAGACGTCTCCGTTCAATTGCAATTTTCTGGTTTGTTTTATTAGTACTGCGTTTTGATTGCAATTTTGATGTTGTGTTGTTGTAGTTAACTCGATTCTGCACGATTTTCACAGAATTAAAGAGCGTGTTATAAGTGAATTTACATATTTGATTAATGTGTTGGGATATGAAAAGTGAATTAGCAATGGTGGAGGTTTTGCGTTTCTGTGGATATTGTTGATCACCTGCGTAGAATTTGTGAAGGATGATGACTTGTGTCGGTTGGCTCCATTGGCATCATGGTTGAAAGTTCCGGGCAAACTCAGTGATCAACAAAGGAAGGTACTTCCAATGCCTGATCAGGAAGTGTGAACTTGGTGACACCTGTAAATAATTGCTCAATTACCTTTCTAACACTTGCAAAGATAAAATTATTAGGTACAACCCCTTGTTGAATCATGTTGATAAAAATATCAATTACTTGTAGGTGTGAATTCCTCCCTTTCTAAGGGTTAATTTTAATAGACCAATCTTATAAATAACTAGTATTGTAAATATTTCACTGCAGATAAATAACTGGTAATTACACAAAAATTTTATAAAAAAATAAATTTTCACTATATGCCAAATTTCTATGTACTACAATCATTCTTTTATTCTTCGTTTATTACGCGCATATATTACTTCTATACACGTTCTATGCAGTTGAGAAAATATCTATATAACTTAACATTGTTCATTAATAAATCTTTTATACAGTTTGAAGTGTCTGTTTGGTTTAATGAACCCTTTAGGTGTGCAGAGCCTAAAGAAACTTGATTAGGAAAGTGTACGCAAGCTTAAAGCAACTGACGTTTCTTCTGACACCTCCCTAGCACCTTCATAGTTTTTTCTGACATCTTAATTAGCGAGGATTCGTAGTTTTCTGACACCTCCATGGGTGAGGCGAAAAACCACTTAACCCTTAAAAATATATCTTGAGTGTATAATTCAGAAGTATTTTTTAATTTGAATTTTATTAAAAAAACATATTTCAAATTATAAAGTTTGGAATCAAATTATAAAGTTCCGACATTTCCAGAATCTGGAAATAACATGGAATTTTACAATTAAATGCATTTTATTTTAAGAAACATTTCCAATTATAAAATCTGAAAAGTATTTCTGGAAAAAAAAATACCAATAGAATACAGGATAAGTATGATATTTTAAGAAGTATCGTAAGAAACTATGGAGATGCAAGAGGAAAACCCCAAAATAGACATAAGACGATACAACATTTGGATTGAGAGATTCAGACTATGACTAAATTGTAACAAAAGTCGCTCGGAAAGAATGCATTGATCTGAAATTATCACTTTTTAAAAAAGACGCTTAGAAACCATGAAACATGCAAACTACGACTTTTACGATACAACAATTAAGTGTAATACAGAATGATAAGATTTCCAACTTGTCAGTCAATATTCTTTCCACATAACCATTACGGATATAAATGTTCCATGTCCAACAGTACAGACCTACACGAATATGCTTATTCTCTTATTTCTGAAATGGAAATTTTAAAAATACAATCAAATGGTACGAGTTACGCTTCTAATACCATGCCAACTATGCCAACCAGACTATAAGGTGGGTGCCTAGACAGTGTCTCTAACAAGCTACAATTAGTCATTCTGCACTTCATCGTCCATTCAGCACCATTCCCACCTCAATCAAAGTCTCAGTCCTTCCTGAAACACAGAAAGCTGAGTTACCCAAAATTCAACATGTGACAATAAAATCTTGTACAGAAGCATCTCAATTTATTCAACCAGAATGCTTTTCTTTAGGGTTGGCAGGGGAGAACCCAGGAAATGAGTGATCAAGTGAGTGAAATTAAATAAACAAGAATGTTTTACACATGCATATATGTAAATGAGTAGTTTCGAATATGAATGTGATCTGTCCATACCTAAATGTATATTTACAAAAGGAAACCAAATATAAGTAAACATTATACAACGGATCAATGATCACATTCAGAACAGAGCATTACAACTTAAAAAGCCAATGTTAATTAAAAACCTAGTGGAGGGAAATAACAGCCTCACAGTGCATGCTCATATTTACAAAGCATAACATAGAGTCAAACTCTGAAGGATTACTTGAAGAGTTTCTCTGTGATATTGGTCAATCGTGCAACATCAGCACCTACAAGAACATCGGCCTTTTTCCCATTCTGAAAGAAATGAAGTGTAGGCTGCAGAAGGTAAAAAAAACATTGTTACAAGTTAAAAGCCATGCAGAAATTTAAGTCTGAAATTGCCAAAATCTTCAGTGACACATAAATCAGTGGAAATTTAAATTGATTAGGCAATTGACGTTGATAACATAACTTACCTAACTGAGCATGTATACAAATTACAACTAGGTCTTAGAATAGAGATTCAAGTGGCCTAAGTTTGTATTGAATTTAATCTAATTTTCAACCTAACTCGATTAAACTTGATTGGGATGGATTGGGCTAGGCTTACCCTTTTCTATTTAGCAACTCAATCCATCCCAACCGAAACATAATTGGACTGGGTAAAGATGGGTTATCAGATTGAATAATTAAAAACCTTATCACCTCATAACAAAGAAAAATACCTCAAAATAGACAATTTTAACAAGCTCAGGACGATACTTAAAATACGCATAAACAGTAATTCTAAAAATACTGAAAAGTCAAAATAGCAATCATAAAATAATATTCATAACCATGTTTCGCAACTCAGTGAATGAGGTCCCAAGACAATAAATTATAGACAAATTCTACAATGACATTTATATTCATTTGTAATAGCACGTGCGAGAAGAAATAGTTATCCCTAGTATTCATATAACAATATTCATATGATAAAACATAAAATTGGTTTTATATATAGTAGATTTATTCGACACTTAGTATTTTTACTATATAGTTGGGTTGGGTCGGGTTCATCAGGTTTAAAACTCCCTAACCCAATGTTAATTAGAATCACTGAAAAAAACAAACCCAACCAGATCCGTAAAAATGTAATTGTTATTTTTGCGAGGGCACAACTCACCCCTGTACTAGAATGAGAATGACATCTTTTTGATATAGAAGCTTGAAGTTAAAAGCTTTGATGATTATAACCTTGAAGATTTTATGCTTCTAACAAAAAATATGCTATGTTGTTGATGATGCTAGCTTTGAAGATGTACATCTTGTGTTTGATCTTGGGGTTTAGGTTATAATCTATGGATTTCATGTTGTAAGTGCTTTTACCTTGATTTGATCAATTGTTAAGTTGGAAAGCCTTTGAAAGTGTTTTGGAGCCCTTTGTGGTTTTTAGTTTTGTTTTAATAGATTAAATGCGTTTTAATATCTTAAAATGTTCTTAAATTTGTAAAAGCAAGGATTTTATTTTTTTTGAAACAATTAAAATGACAATTTAATCGACTACAATCACTTAAAACCCAAAATTGTCAATTTGAATCTGTTTTAATCTATTAAAAGGAACTTATCATACATTAAAATCACTATATCTTAAGTCTTGTTTCTGTTCTGTTTTAAACGATTAAAACCACTTAAACCAAAGAGCTTATTTCTAAGCTTTGTTTTAATCGATAAAAACTATTGGCTACCAAAATCATTAAATCTTTCCCATTTCAAAACCAAATGACACGAAATCAAAACCATTATTTCTAAAAACATTGTCTACTCTAACCTGAGATTAAAAAACACTTCTTGGAGCCTTCTTGCTTTGATCTTTGATTCAAATCCTTGGTTTAAGTTCACACTGTGATCACCTTTATATCTTTCCTTCTTTGTCGTCTTGTATATTTCTAGGTGATCTTGTTTCTTTTCTGTAATTTCTATGGTATATTGATCTTAACTATGATTGTCAAGAGTGTTGCTTATGATAGGGTTTCACAAGTGTTGGTACAAGATCTTGTGTGTATTGTATTTTCTTGAGGGATTCTTGTAAAACTTGAAAATATAGTGGGTTGATCTAATCAGAGTGATTAAGTAACTAGATGTAACTCTTGTGATGGATGAACCAGCATAAATCTTTCTCTCTCCATCTCTCTATTTTCTTTACTTGTTATACTGCATATTATACTTTCATATAGCTCGAATCTTTAATCTTGCTCTACATTGATATGTTGTGATGTTGATCAATCAATTCAATAATCATTTGTTATCTATTTTTGAAAATTGGTGATAGTTCAATTCACCCCCCTTAGTGTTTCACCACTTCATTAATGAAATCATAATCCACTGACAAATATGATTAGAAAAGGACGAATAAACAGCGGGAGAAGTTTCAAATTGATGATGAATGCCTAATATGATTCACAAGCTACAACCAGATTATTTTGTATACAATGTACATGTGCGAAAAAAGGTTTTTATCACAACAAGCACTATTTGAGCACAAATTTCTAACAAAATGTGAAATAAATTACCACAGATGTAATCTGCAATTTGCCCAATGTGCCTTGAATTGCTTCCTGGGAAAAGTGAAAGTAAATGTTTAAGCCACATGGAAACTTCTCGATGCATAAATCATTAAAATCATGCAAAAAAAGTAATAAAAAAGAGAAAAACCACCAAATCTCCAAACCCAAGTCTGATATTGACTATAGATAGTGTCAAAATACAATATATATATATATATATATGGAAGCACTCATCACTTTGCAAACCAATTTTGTAAGATTGAGTTAAACCTAACCCACTTTATAAGATGGTATCAAAGTTTACTCTAGATCCATTAAAGGATCACTTACCATGTTATCCACGTACCAAGCCCAATAATGTTGGACGTGAAGGGGTGTATTGGGATAAACCCAAGTCTCATATAGACTAGAGATAGTGTCAAGATACAGTATATAAATGAGGTCAATCCTCACTTTACAAGCTGATTTGGTATAACTAAGTTAGACCTAAGCTACTTTGTAAGAGTATTAACAAAAGGAAAATTGCAAAGCATGTCTTGAACTAGCGAGTGCCTATTATATTAACCACAAATGGATAGAGCTAGTGTTAGGTGTCCTACATTCATATTTTTATAATGCTCAAAATATAATTAGGCTCATGCAGAATATAAATATTAAGCTATTTGCAACTATGCGGTACATCTTACTGAAAATTTAATTTAAGATAAAATAAAAGTGGCATTCCGAAATCCATTAAATAAATTGTAGTTTGGTTCATGATTTGAAACCACGGACCACACCAATAAATATTACTCCATACCTGATCGATGTCAATCTTATAAGTTGTCACATCAGGATACTTCTTACTGAGCTCCCCAACTATAGGAGAAATAAACCTGCCTAAACAGAAGTATACACCACGAAAACAGTGAGAATTTTTCTATAGAACACAGACATCAAGAAAAAAAAAATACAAACAACAAACTCTATGACATGTACCATCATCATAGTTTTTTCCATCCGCCAAAAGATGAATTACTCAACTCAAACAAGGGCACAAAACTGGAATGAAAGTTTAGAGTACATCACAACGCATGCAGTTTGCGGTCTCACATTCATGGTGAGCATAATTTACTGTTTGGTATCATAGATACAATTCAAATTATGAGATCGCATCCTCATAGTTCTTTTACAATGGTCACACACATGCATCACCAAGAATAAGCAGCACAGTAAAATAATTACAATTCACTGGAAATATCAAAGTCAAGATAAGAAAAGGTCACCGCAACTTACAAGGTCCACACCAAACCGCAGTGAAATAGAAGATGGCGTGCAACGAGTTATCTATTGAACAGAATTTCACCAGAAAGAAGAATTCAGCTCTCTATAGATTCATTCACATATAAAAAAAATAACAAAATAGAAGAATAAAGTATATTTACAGACCTGTACCAGAGCCTATTTGCCAAATCATGGAATAACAAACCTTAATACGAAGCAAGATAACATACACATACCTTGAACTTTGGTAAGGATATTGTTGAACTCTTCCTCTGAATTAACAAGTACAACATCGGAAGGACCTGAAAATAATTCACCAATAGACTTTCTTATTACGATGCAGTAAAATAAAATTGAAACAATTAAATATATATCAAATCGTTTTCATCAAGTGGAAATAGTACTAGTAGGAAGCGAATTCAGGAATAGAGGTTAACGCAGAGGTGAACAATGTAGACAGCGCAGCAAGTAAAATAACGCGATTCCTTTCGTTTATCGTATAAAAATCAAGCAATGTACAATGTGTGTGTGTGTGCGTGAGAGACAGAGAGAGAGAGACCTGCGGCGGAGGAGAGGGAGCGGGAGTGGTGGAATGATGGGAGGAGAGAGAGCTGAGATGAGGCGATTGCGGTGGCGAAGAGAGATGGTTTGGATGGGAGTGAGAGAAAGCGGTGGTGAGCGTTGAAGAAGATCGGGCGAACCGTATTCTTTATAGCATGTCGAAGCGCCAAAGATCGAAACAACCAATTTCTCGCCATCGCTGATTATGCTTCCCTTCTCGCTTCCTGTGCTTTCCTTCTCACTTCATAAACTTCCCCCACAATTAACCCTCCTTTCTGGGCTTAGGTTTATTACACTTTTCAATACATTATTTTATATTTATTATAATTAAATTTTATTAAATGTTATGAATATTAAAAAAATTGCTCACATAAAATGCTTTAATAAACCACTCTGACAATTTTAATAATCATACTCAGTTTTACTTAAATACTAAAGAATTAAAAAAAACACACTAAACTCGGTTTTTTACTTAAAAATCAATTTTAAGAAACATATTTTTCTATTTTTTACTTTTATTTAATTATGTTCTAAATAATTTTTTATTTTTACTTTAAATCAATCCTTTTTCATACTAAAAAACTTTTTTTTAAAATCAAAGAAATTTCATATAAGATGTTTTCTGTTCTATTCTCGTCTTTCTGTCATCATATATAAAAATCACTGTCAAAAAAGTTATAATAAATTTATTTATTTCAAAATATGTAATAAAAAAATATTATTAAAAAATTTCCTTCAACTTTTCATTTCATTAAATCTCAAGTTTTGTCTCTCGTCCAAGCAAGGTATTTTTTTTTTCTTAATAATACTTTTAAAACTGGACTAGTATCTAGTCAAATACTTTTTAAGGTTTAAAAGTTAAAGAGAAGTGAAATCAGTTTTAATAAAATTATTATATAATTTAATGTATGGAATAATATTAAAAATGTAATATCATAATTTTATAATACTAAAAATTGAAATATATTATAAACTTTTAGGTTCTTAATATTTAAAATACCTATAAAATTCAATTAAAATATGTTTTATCTTATTTAAATTAAAATTTTAAATAACTTGCATTAACATTTATCAATAATAATAACCTAGAATAAAAAAATGACAAATATTTTAGATGATTTTATTTTTAAGAAAAACAATAAACAATAATAATTCCTATTCTTCTATTCGATTTCCCTTCGCTTAAGTTTATTTGTAAATTAAAAATCATTTTCTTGTTGAAATTGTGAAATAAGTTTTAAAAATGTAGTCTTAAAGGAAAGTATTTTGTAAATTCAAATGTTCCAATAAAAAAAAAGTAAAGCACTTTGTTACGAGCTGTTTTTATAGTTTTTACCTACCTAACACATCTCCAATGATAGCACATTATAAAAAAAATATCACTTGGATTATTAATGATGAAATGAGAAATAAAATAGAAAATATAAGAATGATTTATTTTCTTAAAATTGTGTATGTTGGAACAAGATTAAAATGGAAAGGAAAAATTGCTCTATTATTATTTAGATTAAAAAGAAAAAAAAATTGTCGAAAAGACATATTTGTTCTTTTAGTATTATATAATAATAGTATATCACTTATACAGTGTTTGGTTTTGGGGTGGACTGTAGTCGACGAGGGATGTCGCAGTGCCACCCGTTTGGTTCTATAAGTGGATGTGAGTGAGGGAGAAGATGACGAGAAAGTAGAAGGGAAGTGATGCTTCTGAGGAATGAAGAGAAAAGGAGAAAGTGTGGGAAGAAAGCCACGTCAGATGTCAGATGTTGGTAGTTACGAAAGTAACCTTATCTTTTTCACTTCTTCTTCCACATATGTGTCTCTCATGCAACACGACAAAATGACATGCAATTTGCACTGAACTTTACACTGTTAGAAAATGGTATTTATTATTATTATAATTAAAAACATTATAAAAAATATTGTAGTAATTAGAATAAGCTTTAAAAATTTATAGAAGAAATATGATTTTTTAATAATAAATGTAGAAAGTTATTATTTTGTGAAAATTGAATTGTTTATAAAGAATATAATTATTTATTTAAAAATAAAATTGTTACCGAATGGAAATAAAAAATTATAATGTTTAGGGTTTTAGATTTTTTAGATTTAACATTATTTATTACTGTTATAATTAAAAACAGTATAAAAATGTTATAGTAATTAGAAATAAGCTGTAAAAATTTAGAGAAGAAATAAGATTTTTTAATAATAAATGTAGAAAGTTATTATTTTGTAAAAATTGAATTATTTATAAAAAAAATAGAATTTAGACATAATGGAAATAAAAAATGATAATGTTTAGGGTTTTTATTTTTTTAGATTTAACAGTATTTATTACTGTTATAATTAAAAACATTATAAAAAATATTGTAGTAATTAGAATAAGCTTTAAAATAAATATGTTTTATTAATAATAAATGTAGAAAGTTATTATTTTGTGAAAATTGAATTGTTTATAAAGAATATAATTATTTATTTAAAAATAAAATTGTCACATAATGGAAATAAAAAATTATAATGTTTAGGGTTTTAGTTTTTTTTTTAGATTTAACATTATTTATTACTGTTATAATTAAAAACATTAAAATATGATTTTTTATAATAATAAATGTAGATAGTTATTAAAATTATCTACAAATAAAAATTTAACTAATACAAATTTTTTCAATTAATAAAATTAAAAACAAAGAAATCATATTTCATTTCTATATTCAATTTTTTAATTCATTTCAATTTTATATTATTTTTTAAGTTATAATTGAAACTTACCATTATTTTAATTATCAAAATTATGTACAAAATTAATAATATTTTTTATTATTTTTTTACATCCATGGACAAAAATTATATTTTATTATTATATATAACATAATATAATAGAAATTAAATAATATAATACTAATTATTTTAATTAACTTAAATATTTTTTAAAGTAATTAATATTTCATTTTTCTATTTATTTATATATAAGGGTAAATTTGTAATCTTACAAATTTTACTATTCAAAATAATTTATAATATTCTTATAACCATCACATCACTCATCAATTTCAATAAACTTTTCTCATACATCCACTTTAACATACTCCAATCCAAACAACTTCAACTTTTTTCACACTTACACTCCCCCACACTCTCAACTTTTCACTCCTCCACACCCTCTAATCCAAACAAAGCCTTACTTTTTTTTCTAAGTAAAAAACACAATTTTTTCTTTTTTCTTTGTATGATGTTGGCAAATTGCACATATGCAAGAGACACGAAGGTATCAAGGAGTTAGAAAAAAATATTTTAGTTATATATAAAAATAAAAAAAAAACAGAAGGTTTTAACCTAAGTTCGCTCTTTTCATGCAAGTGCAGACAGAGTTTCTCAACAACAAAGAAAGAAACTAAATTTAATAATCTACAAAAATGTGAATTTTCTCATCTTAGTTAACTCACTTCCTTTTTTACCTCACTCCTTAACATTTTTTTATTCTTCATTTCAACTAAACAAATCATAAGTTTTTATAAAAGGAATATATATATATATATATATATATATATATATATATTTATATATATATAATCTTCATTATTGAATGTAGCATATAAAAAGTCTAAGCACCCCCACACCTTTTTTTTCATACTTTTAATAGAATATTTTAGAACTTTTTTATGCACTAATCACTTTCCCTTATAGACGATAAAAAAATATAATCATAAATATCTGTGAATCAAATTTATAACAAATATTTAATATATTTTTAATAAATACTCATATTTAACAAATACGAGTATTTTAATTATTAGTTTGTTGATAGAACAGTACAAATGTCATAATATTCAACTTTTGATATACATGTTATCTACTCATCATAATTAAAGAATTTTTGAAAATTAGGTGATTAAAATAAAGTCATTAACGAAAAAAATATTAAGTATTAGAGACTTGTCTAAAATTTAATTATATATATATATATATATATATATATATATTTAGACATTTTAAACTAAAGTTAATTTTTTTAAAATATATACTTTATGATCCTACTTATTTAAATTTTTATTTTAGAAAATCAATTTATTTGCACTAATATTTTATTATACAATTTTAGTTAAATTATATTTTAAAATTAAATTTTTATTTAAGTTTTATATTTTAAATAATTTTTTAAAATAAAAAAATATTCACAGATATCCATAAATACTCGTAGATATATAAAAAAAAAATCGCAAATATCTTTTTATAGATACGGAGCAAGTAACTAGACGAATATGAAAAAGAAAAAAAATTAGAGGGTACGTGTCATCCTACTTCAAAATACTATGAATACAATATTTTTGGCTACAAACTTAAACATCATTAGATTAGGTCTAGACGAAACATATTGGGCCTAAAAAAGTGGGCTGGGCTTAGCATTCAAAGCCCGATACTGTAGAATTTCTTGAGAGCTTTTCTTACGAAAACAATAGAACCCCAATTCTGAGAGTTCTAGGGTTAGGCCGCAGCAGAATCGTTGTCTCTGTCGTATTCGTCGTGTTCGTCGTGTGTCTCAGGTATTCTTTCTTTCATTCCATCTCTAACACTTAATCTTATCTTTCTTTTGAAACTTCATTCATAATTTTGCTTACAACGTTTTCCTTATTCATTTGAAACGGATTCGTTTACTCTGTTTTTTAAAATTCGAACGTACCCTGTTTTCCTTTATTATTTGCACTGTTGAGGGAGGGTTTGTCTCCAAGGTAAATTAGTTGGAAAATTGGGGAGGGTGGTAGCTGGAGAAAAAAAAAATCGATACATTTTGGTACATTTTGAATGCACCGTGTCACTTTGTGGATTAGATTGATCTTTGGGTGTATAAAGGTGTTTACTTTTTTTTCATTTGGTTCACAAACCAAACCTCAAATATTCTTTATTTCCTTCAATGAAATATTAATAAATGTATAGTAACAAAGAAACAAAGCATCTGTTATCGGATTTTGACATAGTGTGGTGGCGTACACTGGAGAATTGGTTTAATTTATTAATTTTTTGTTGTGTATATTTGAAAACCAACTTATTTTGGTTTCCTTTGTAAAAGGTGTTGCATAATGGAGTCAAATCAGGCACACTCATCCATGGAAGTTGAAACAGTCTCATCAGAAGCCAAAGTTTTGCCGCCAAAGCCAAAATTTGAGGCTCTGAAACCTCATGAGATGTCTGATGGCCAGGTTCAGTTCCGCAAGGTGAATGTTCCACCTCATCGATACACCCCTCTGAAGAAAGCTTGGATGGATATCTATAATCCCATATATGAACAAATGAAAATTGATTTGCGTATGAATCTGAAGGCTCGTAGAGTTGAGCTGAAGACAAGGGCTGATACCCCTGATATTAGTAATCTGCAAAAATGTGCTGATTTTGTCCATGCTTTCATGCTGGGTTTTGAGGTCATAGATGCCATTGCTCTTCTGCGTCTGGATGAGCTCTACATTGAGTCCTTTGAGATCAAGGATGTTAAAACACTTCGAGGGGATCACTTGTCTCGGGCTATTGGGAGGTTGTCTGGTAAAGGTGGTAAAACCAAGTTTGCAATCGAGAACGCTTCAAAGACTAGAATCGTGATTGCTGACACCAAAATTCACATATTGGGATCTTTTGCCAACATAAAGATTGCCAGGGATTCTCTCTGTAGCCTCATTCTTGGTTCACCTGCAGGAAAAGTGTATTCTAAACTAAGAGCAGTTACTGCCAGATTGGCCGAAAGGTTTTGATCTTTTTCTACTTTGCCATTGATGAGGATGATTCATTGTGTGTAATGTTGTGGGTGTAGAACATTAGTGTGAAAGTGAAGTTTTGACCGTGACAGTGAATACATTAGATGTGTTGAATTCGTTTTGTAGTTTTTTTTTTTAAGTTACTTTAATCACAGAAAAACAATGAAATAATAAATAGGTTATTTCTTATTTCATAGGAGCAAAATCGAAATAGGAGTCCAGTAAAATGAGAATGTAAACTCTTATGTTTATGATTTTTTTTCATTCCAATGAATTAAAAAAGTGTATGATATTTTTTTAACAGTCACGAATCCTTTTCACTGTATTTATCTTTACTTAAATTTATTTTTTAGAAATCATCAATTGTTACAAATAATTTATGTTAAAGAGTATCTATTCACAACGACTTCAATTATAATAACATTCATTTATTATAAATTTTAGTTATATAAAAAAATATTTATCATGTGAATTACATAAACTAAACTTGTAGTTATCCATCAAATTCTATCATAGAAAATCAAAATGAAGACACAGGTTATGAATTTAGTCACTTGATTTGCATACGTGTATATAATTTTAGTCATGCATGCAAAGGAGCATGATCCAAAATTCTCCATTCTATAGCATAGACACTAATAAGTCATCAACACTCCCACTTTTATCATACTAAAAATTCATACAATAAATTTGAATTTTTAGAAAATTAATCTGTTTCTTTGAATTTTAGAAAATTAATGTGTTTCTTCTTTTTCAAATTGTATTTATAATTGTGTTAGAATTGTCAAAAATTCAATAAATATTTTTTGAATCAAACATTTCACTCATAAATGTCATATGAGTGTCTTTTAAGTATCGGTGTTCGATGCGTGTATCCGACATGGACACTTCATTTAAGAGAAGTGTTTGTTTGAGTCTCATATCTTATAAATGTACACAAAAATAGGAGTTATTTTGGTTAAAGATTCAAAATGTTGAGAAGATGATTTGAGGGAATTTTTCATTATAAACTGGTTTTGGTGTTCACAAATTTGTTCATATTTTATTGTTTTATTTTTTGATATTTCAGTAATTTTCTATTTTTTTATATTTATTAATAATTAATTATTTTATAATTAATTAGAAATTGCTTTTTTATTTTATTTTTAATACTAATACACTATCATTTCATAAAAAGCAGTTATTAATTTTTTTCAATATAGAGTAGTTTAACAAAAGTGAACGAAAAAGTTTATTAGACGGGAACCAGTGGATTTACTCTTAAATGACATAGTGATTTATAATTTTTTATCAACAATCACATCACTCGCAAACTCCAATAAACTTTTCTCACAAATCCACTTTAACATACATTGATCCAAACACATTCACTTTCTTTACATTTTCTTCTCAAACTCTCCCGCATCTACTATTTGAAATCCCTACAATCGCCTCCCGAATCCCAACTTAACAAGCCTCGCAAATTTGACTTCAAATTGAGAATCCTACCACTATACATATCACTTAGAGCACCCTTATACTTTCTATGTGTGTCACATGAAATGGTTAAAAAACTAAATTGTCCCTCATGTTATTACTCTTTCTTACTATCCTCTCCTTGTTATCGTCAATCCTTTGTTGTCATTGTCTCCCTAATCATTGACGCTCACTTGTCATTATTATCACCATTGTTTATATTTATGTTAAGGATGAATTTAAGGAATAAAGTATCTGAATTACACAATTCCGAAGTCAACTGACTTCCAAATGTACAATTTGAAAGTCATTTTTTATATAAAAAAAACTTATGAATTGTGTAATTTCAAAAGAAACTTTCGAATTACACAATTCAGAAGTCTAAAAATTACTTTCGCATTGTACAATCCAGAAGACACTCCCATATTACACAATTTGAAAGCTTTTTTTATGATAAAATGACTTTCAAATTGCATAATCCACTAGTCAAAAAACTTTTCATATTGTGTAATTCAAAAGCTTTTTTTCATGCAAAAATTGACTTCTTGATTGTGCAATCCAAAAGTTTTTTACATCAAAAAATGATTTTCAAATTGTATAATTTCAAAGTCATTTTTAAAGACAAAATGAGAATTTTTATATTTGTGAGGTGTAGAAATAAAATATAGGGATGAAAAAAGAAATCACTGGTAGATACATCAAAGAAGCATCAAACATGATCAAACTTTGTTTATGTCTTGAGTGTAGAATGCAAAAACAAAAAAGTAATTTCAGCAAAGTTTGAACACTAAAAAACTTTAAACTACATTTTCACCTTATTTACAATCATGCAAAGTATATTGCAAGTTAGTTTTTTATGTTATCGAGGTTATATATAACACTACATTTTGTATTATAGAACATTAGACCAATAATAATAAATGCTTTTCATTTCAAGTAATTATTTTAATTGGCCATCCAAACATTTATTTAACTAAATTAATCTTTAGACGTTTACCAATTTTTTATAAGCTTCACCAATTTTAGACCATTGAAAGGATAAATATACTATTTAGTTATTTAAATGGCTTGTATTGTAAAAAATATCATTAGAAACTAATTGAATAATTATTTAATTCTAAGAGAACAAATTAGAGAGTTTACTTGGAATTTAACCATTTGGACTTTGAAAAGTGAAATATGAGAGAGAAGAGTAACTTTGACGCTTGATATTGGAGAGTTGAGTAATTTTGGAATAAAGTCTGAGGGTTGTTAGCATCTCATCATTGAAGCAAATGTTCATTGAAAGTTAGATTATATGGTGCCATTGAAGAAATAGAAAGTTAGAGTTTTAGTTTTTTTGCTTCATTGTGCCACTTTGCGTGCTAGGTGATGATCCAATTAATGTCATTCAATCTAATTTAATAGAAGAGACTGAATTGCTCATTTTAAATACTTTAGAACTACTCTGATTTTTTTAAAATATGGGCACAAAATTGAATAAAGTCATAAAATGTTGGTAAAAAAAGGGTAATTATATCTACAAAAATATAATATTATTTGTTATCATCAACATTATATGTGTCTTTGATTAGACTACCATATTAAGAATTGCGTTTAAAAATGTTGCTTAAAGAAGACACACACATTTAATGTTGCAAGGAGAATATTTAATGTGTTTACGTGCTTGAACATGGTTAAATGCAAGACAAAGAAGATGAAGGATACAAAACCTCACGATAACACCAAAACAAATTACAACAAATATTTCTTCTCAATTATAAATGTGGAAGATCTATGTGAAGAAAAAAAGTTTGATGATGACAACATTTACAAAAAATATCTTAGCATTCTTGTGTTTTTAAGCAGTCCCTAACTTTAAGATTGTGAGAAAGTGCATTGTCTGTGTTCATAACAATGTAGAAAAGTGCACTTAAACTTGTGGTTGTCTTAGGATGTTAAATCTCTTTTAGTGAGCCAAATCCATGATTTTTTGGATCACAAACTTTGCTTAACAAAGTCTTTTAGCTAAGAGTAGTTGGGTTCAAAGAATATCCATGCTTAGCGAGAAGTGGTTGTATCTAAAGAATACTTGTTGTAGCTAGGAGAGATAGTGTCCAAAGAATACTTGTTGTTTAGTCGAAAGTGTTTGGGTACAAATAATACTTATTTTTAAACTTGCAACATTAGTATGCATTAGTGAAGCCTTGATCGTGTTGATTATGACTGGACATAATTTGTGTTATCAAACGAACGGGTACAAAAATAACTTATGTAAATCTCTCTCAACTCGTATATTTTTATATTACATGTTATTAATCTACAACTAATATAAGGAGAGTTTTGTGAAAATAAGTTTTAAAAAGCATTTTTGACAGTGCGTTTGTCTTGTTGAACTTGCATCTAATGATTTTTGTCAAACACATCTCTTACGAAAAATAACTTAATAGTGAATATGTCCACTTCACACTTTGTTTGTTCAATCATATCATACACTATTTTGTGAATTGTTTTCAAAAATCTTAAATACATAATTCAATCATATATTTTTTTATATATTTCACATAGTTTCACATATAAAAATGTCATAAAGTCATCAACTATGTTTGATCCTTATAATAGAGTTTTACAATGAAAAAAACACCTTACATGCATGTGTTTCCATTCTTTACTACATTTAATTAGACAAAGAGATTTTCTAACTTTTATTTGTGTGTTTATTTTATATAATTCAGTACATTTTTAAATATATTTGAAGTTGTTTTAGTGATCATTGCCTATTAAAGAGTTTTGAAATATTGTTTTCATAAGTTTTTTAAGAGAAGTACACCAAATTAAGTAATTACACTGTGAGTTTATGCTATTTTAATTTTTAAGATACATTTTCATTTTGTAAAATTAATGTTTTCATTTATATTTTTAAGATCTTCAATACTTTTTTTCTATTACTTTATTAATTTGTTCCTAAATTACTATTTACTTAAATTTATTTTTAAGTTAAGAATAAATTTATTGATTTTGTGATATTAGTTTTTAAAATTCAATCTTTTATTAAGTATTTGTAAATTCAAATATTTTAATGAGAGAAAAAAAAGTGAAGTCAAGGTCTTTGTGACAATTATCACCATAATTGTATTAATGCACTTTTTGTTATGTTCTATATTTTATCACCAACTTTTTAATATTTTGTGCTTTAATTTTCAAAATTCAGACACATTATTATGATACAAGAAGTGAATGAAAAAGGATATTCATGATATATACTATTCTAATTGGTATTTAGAAAGAAGAGGGCATGTGAATAACTAAACTTGATTTTGTTGTAATTGTCTTCAATATCAAATTTGGTTGTCCTGTCACAAGTTTCACCGGTAGTAATGTTATTGTTTTTGAGTCCTTTAAGTCATTATTTTGTCATGTTAACATGAGAATTGCGCCACCTTGTAAAAAATCTATAAATAACAAGAACAAGAGAAACAAGTAAGGTTGAGATTCAAATCCCAATCAATATTTACTCACATAACATATTTTCAATGATCACGTACTACAAAAGTTCATTATTTATACAATGAGTAATAAATGAAATGAGAAGAAAATAATTTGGAAGACGAGAAAAGTGTGTATGTTGAATCAACAAAATTGAAAAGGCAATGCTCTATTTTCATTTATTTATTTAGTTTGAAAGAGAAAATAAATGAAACTATATTTTTTTTATGAAGACACAGATTTATTATTTTTCATTTCAACTTAACCAAACAAAACATAAATGTTATAAGAAGATGAAATATTTAATTATACAATTTAATCTTGAACGTGATCATTATACAATTTAAGTTCCACATGTTTATGATATTTTTAATAAAATATATTTTCATTTATGTATTTAAATCTTTATAGGCACCCACCATTTCCCCATATGTTTCATAGTGCATATATAAATACATTTGTTATGTCCTTAAACACAAATCAATTAATATGTGCTAGAAACCAACCGGGCTTAGAAGTCATTGGGCCGAAACAAGGTGGGCTGGTTTATCATTAAAACCCGACACTGTAAGCTCCTTGAGAGCTTTTCTTATAAAAACCCTAAAAACCCAATTCTTTGATTTTTAGGGTTACGCCGCAGTATCGCTGTTTGTGTCGGTATCGTCGCGTGTGTCAGCTGCAGCTAGCAACGAAAATGGTGAAGGGACGCCAAGGAGAGCGCGTTAGGTATTCCTTCAACACTTACCATTTCCACAAGCTTTAGGTTTCGCCCATTGCGCAATTTTCCGCTCTATCTTCAACACTTACCATTTTTCTTTTCTTTCGAAACTCCATTCATAATTTTGTTTACATTCGTTTCCTTATTCCTTAGAACGGTTGGTTTGTTATTATAACCATGAGAGATCTTGGAAGTTGAAGGGTTTGGTCTATTGATGATTGTTGGAATTTGAATGTAGTCACTGTTACAACTGCTACTGGTTTTGTTGGTTAATCACAGTGAAATATGTATGATATGTAAAAATTAATTAAGTGATATTTTTTACAGGGAGCAAGATAAATTAATTTAAATACTAGTTTTTGTCGTTGTAGTAATTCAGAATTTATTCGCTGCTGTATATATTTATTTTGCTATTTATCCATCCGTGGATGACTGCATGACTTCTAGTTGAAATTAACATAACACTCCTTTTTGCCTTTTGTTTTAGACTCTATGTGAGGGGTACAATTCTTGGATACAAAAGGTAAATGCTTCTTGCCTTGTTACTTTTATTATTATTATTTTGCTTCCCCATTTCCTTGTTAGTTTAATTACCCTGGAAAATATATGTTTAATAATTAACTCCGTGATTCTTTTCAGGTCCAAGTCAAACCAGTATCCCAACACATCCCTGATCCAAATTGAGGGAGTGAACACCAAAGAAGAAGTAGGGTGGTATGCTGGCAAGAGAATGGCCTATATTTACAAGGCTAAGGTGAAGAAGAATGGAAGCCACTACCGCTGCATTTGGGGTAAGGTTACAAGGCCTCATGGAAACAGTGGCGTTGTTCGTGCAAAATTCAAGTCAAACCTTCCACCCAGATCAATGGTAATTATTTGGCAGCACTTTTTTTTATGATGTCGTGTTTTTACTGGTATTTGATATTTTTGAGTTTTGATGCATTACAGGGAGCACGAGTTAGAGTGTTCATGTATCCAAGCAACATCTGAGGTAATTAGTTTGTCATTTGTCTTTTTGCTCCATATTTGGAAGCATTCCTGTTATATTTCATGGCTTATGTCAATTGATGGACATCATCTTTGAATCTCAGATATGATTCCTTGCATACATATGAATTATTGATTTGTTGTACATCATTGCCTTACTTGTTCTCTTGTTTTTCCTTTTAGATTTACTCTCTTATAAGTTGCTTATAAAATATAAAAAGTTATAATACAATATTTGTACCCTCATGCTAGCTAAAAGAATAACCTATATTGCAATGTAAAATGGTAAATGTAATATACATTTATGGCTTTGTATATCTGCCCGTTTTATGGTGTAAGAATGGACAAGGATTTGTGGGAGACAGGGTTTATTGTTTGGAATGCTATTATAAGATTATGAAATTTGTTGATTTACATTTGTTTATAATGATGTTTTATGTAATTTTAGAAAGTTGTCTGGCTTATGGTATAACTAATTTTTTGATGTTAGTAGTCATTAGTTGATTATATAAAGTGAAGATGAATCCTCTTAAGATTTATCCATGTGGTCAGATGTTTTGGGATGTATTATTTACGGTTTGTTATGAATTTGATGTAATCTATACTACTTACCTGTTTGTGTTTTATTACTTTGTATTATATTGCCCTTATTGTACATGGATTTTTTTGTTGCAGATACAAGAGGGAAGTCGCTCAGTAGAATTCAAAGCTTATTTGTAGGCACAAGGATTTTTGTTTTATCTTTCGATAATTTTGTTACCTGTCAACTTTTGAGAATTATCTTTACGGTTTAGATTTCATGGGACCGAATGGTTTTATCCGTTATCTTGCCTATTGTCTATGAAGATTATGTATTCGTTGCTATGAAGTGTGTGGATTTATTTACCTCCAAAAGCTTACATTTTTTTCAGTCATATCACATTTTAAGAGTTTGCCAAGTATAATTTAAGTTTTGACTGGGTAATTTTGCTTAGCTTTTCGTTTTTGGATAACTTTTAGTATAGTGTTTTGATTAGTACAGATGAGATGAATACGATTGTTGAAAATAAAAGGTACAAGTGGAAATAATAAATTATAAAAGTAAAGTTAACAATGTTCGTCCATAATGATTTTTTTGGAAGAATAGAGAAATAATTAGATATTAACTAAAGCAGATTATTGTCTTAATTGATTTATCATTTTTAAAATTATTTTTTCTCCTTAGAACATGTGTTTTATTTTGGCATAATGTTTGGGTGGAACAATTTAGCATCTTCGAATAACGGGGCAGTGGATTTACTGTAGCGTGCCGGTTGTTTTGAATGAAAATTAAAAATAATATGGAATAATAATTCTGGCTGTATGTGATGATCTTCATATGTAGCAATGCAATTTTTTTATTACTTTTTATAAATGTAGGTTCTTAATTTTAGGTCGGTTGAGATTATAACTCATGTAGCTTTATTAATTTCTGAAAATTATATTACATTTTGAAATAGGTTTGGTAAGAGTAGATACACGTTCTGATATGGTTTAAGAAATTTAATTATGCAAGTTACCCTTCTTAAAATGGCTTAACTTTCTTTGAATTCCTTTACTTATGAGTTGGTTTTCCTAGTGGAGTTTGATTTTATTGTTAGTTTACTTTTTGTTGGTTTGACATTTTGCCATTAAAAGTAATACAAGAAGAAAGCTTCCAAGCTTTAGGTATGTTATGGAGTAGTTTTAAGTTTATTTGGGCCTTAAAGAAGTTTTGTTCTAAGGTTTCTAAACCTTTTAGAAGAATTTACATCATTTCAATCATATTGGTAAGAGATACACCATCCTTCATAGTGAACGAATTGTATTCACTTACTCACTTACGAGGGTGATAACTTTTTTTAGTTATACAACTTTATTTTTGTCGTAGTAAGAAGTTCCAAACATCTTTATTTGTGTTGAATTGGTAAACTTTTTTTCTATTCATGTCGCAGTGATGAGTCATAATTGATAATGCCTGAATTTTATATACATCTAATGTGATTCTTCCAACACAGATAGAGTTTTCTTCTAGAAATGCAGGTGGCCTGGTGAGAAATCCCCTAGAAAGTTATAAGATGTCATTTTATTCTCTCATGTTTTGATATTTTCTTATTAAGTTTTGATATTTTCTTATTAAGTGTTCAATCCTTATAAGACTAAGTTTTGCTATTAATTGTCAAAACATGTCAAATATATAAAAATGAAGAGCTGAAATGACTATTAAATTTATTTCACATTCGCAAGGGTAATACTTATTAGATTTTACCATCAAAATATGCTTTTCTAAAAACAACTTCTTCAAATGTTAGATGACAAATTAATAATATGTAATTGAAAGACTTAATAGTAAGAGAAAAATTTATGCTTAGTATTTTTATAGTCATCAGGACTTTCATTTATGCTGGATTTGAATGAGCCTATTGATGTATAAGAAGATTTAAAAAAATTATCTTCAAGCAATCTAGACTATTAGTTCTTGATCTATGATCCATCAAAAAAATTAATATTATAAATACAATTAAGTATTATTTAGATCTTAGTTACTTGTGTCAAAACAATTAATTATTATTTGGAACAACAATCACTATTATTCAAAATTTTGAATATTTTTTGGAAGAACAACCTTAGTCAAAACTTTAAATATTATTTAAAAAAATAATCATTGACCAAAACACTTAATTTATTAGGAATGTGATATTAAATCATACGATTGTTGACTAAAAAAGATGTTACATCCTAATATAGATACAAAATATTATTTATAAACTAGATTTTTCAAGTCTTATATACTTAAGTGGTCGTAAGATTGTTTTTGAGTAAACTTCTTCAATGGTTTTTTCTATTTATAAAGTTTGAGAAAATGAATGTTGTAAAACTGTTTTGATCCATCTTAAGACTTTGGGTTGGTTTTTCAGTTGTGTATGTCTCTGCAAACATTGAGGGTTACAATAAATGCTCTTTATGTAATATTTAATTTAAACTTCTACATAACAAAAATCATAATCTTAACATAACTTATCATGCATTGGTTGAGTATCTTTTTAACTCTTTGTGAGAAAAGTTAGGACACTATGGGAGGCTAATGGAAGGTGAGAGATTATCTTTTAAGAGAAACTAATGATATAGAAAAAAAGAAGAGTTATTCAAGAAATATTATGATGTTGACTTTTTTTAAATCTTCTTGATAATCAAATAAATGAACATTCTATACAAAATATAATATATGTATTTACAAGTTAAAAATATATTATAAAATACTGAAGACAATACCTTATTATCTATCTTAAGAATAATATATATTTTAAGAATGAGTGCATAAGGTTGTAAGGGCTACAATCTTTATTGACATGAAATATTTATGTTTATTGTGATTTGATATTTTCATATTTTTAATATTTATTATAAAATGATTTAATCAAAATTACTTTAAAGTAAAATTACGTCTATTGATATTCTAATAACTTAAGTTCAGTTAGCTTACTAGGACAACATTTTGTTTCTCTAGTTTCTTGAATGAGACAAATAGGAGTCCTATCTAAACAAAAAAAATTAATAAAAATTAATAAATTTAAATTCAATATATTTAAGTTTTTAAAAAATTTATCTATTCAACAAAACTATAAGAATTCGTAGCTTCTTCCATTCATAATAAATAAGAGAAATTATGTTAAATAAATTTTAATCATTTTGTTTTTATTTTATTTTATTTTATTTAATGTAGCCAGTTAACATAAAATAAAACTATCCAATACATCCCATTAAACTAGGACTTTCATACTTTTATCATTTGTTAATTTTAATTAGTTTTTATTTGAATAGTAAGGTTTAATGATAAACATAATAAAATGTTTCAAGCTGAATTAAATTCAGAGATTATTCTTACTTCCTCTTTTGAACTTGTTCCCGTTATATCTAATATTCTTTCTTTTATTTTCCCATGTCTATCAAACAAATAACCATTGACATGTGAGAAGAACCTGTTATGGAAGGAGTCATGAACACTCATTTTTTTTTTTAATTACTTAAGACCAATCAATGAATTTTTAAAGTATCATTGTTTATTTCAAAAGAGTTGGTATGATTTGAAATAGTTCAAATTTCATTAAAAATATTAAATCATATTAAAATTAATATACTTATTGTAATTACACTTATACTAAATATTATTATTATTGATAATACGTGTAATTGATAATGTTAAATATGTATATTTTTAAATTAAAACTATCGAAATGTTATTTGATATTCACTATATTAAATGATAGATTGAACAAATGAATTTAGCTTTTGATGTATACTGAAATGTTAAAACATTTAATTATAATAATTTGATGGATTATAAAAATATAAAATGAGTTTTCATAAATTATATTAAATTAAATATTTTCTATAAGTTTCCCATAATTTTTTTTTTCACGAAGATGCAATATTAAGGAAAGTCGTGAATAGAAGATATGAATATGAAAATATAAACACTCAAATACAGTAAAATATGAATGTCCCTTAGTCAATTAATTTAATAATTATAGAATGTCATTATTAGTATCTATCTAATGTAATATACATATAAAAGAATAAGAAACATCTATTCTTCTTACCATTTTTTTATATGGTATCAGAGTCATTTTCGAACCTATCCTAGCGATCATTTGTTGGGTTTATCAGGCCACCCGCCATCGGGCCGTTATCGGACCACCCATAACATATATCTCCACGCACGAGTTGCACCACATTGAGCCGGTTTTATGGGGTTGAGTTAAGCTTAAAAGTCACTTCTTAACCGGTCCAATTACGCCCGATAGCTGGTGGCACGATAAGTTTAACAAACACTCGTTAAAATAAACTTTAAATGGCTTTGATACCATATTAAGAAGTGAACTTTAATCTTAACTCAACCCCATAAAATCGGTTTATGAGGTGAAGTTTGCACGTACTTGTATAAAATAAAATGTTCTAAAGTGGGATCTCCAACACCATACTTGAATTTGAGTGCTATGTTTAATTTTTTTTTAGTTTTCTTTATCTGTTTTGAGTGCTATGTACCCACCCGGAAGATACTCTCAACTTTGCTAAATAATTTTTTAAGGCATAATGGCTCAAATAGCTTCCATTTCGTGTGTAAGTTTTGATATAACACAAGGAGAATATTAATTTATGAAAGAGAGTGGTTTTCAACTTTGGCTCCAGAAATTATCACACATACATTATTGCTTTGTTCCAAGCCAATTATTTTAACAAAACTTGGAATGTTTCGAAGGGAAAGCCAAACACAACTAGCAAAAGATAGCAGTTTGACACAAAAAGATCAATATTGTTAGCATCGGATTCTTTGTGAACAAGTTTTTTATGTTTGTCATGTTTGTGAGTGATCCATAGATTCTAGGTTAGAAAAGTTCATAAATTTTTCTTGTTTATAATAATCAGGAAGTGGTACCTTAGTTTAAAGAATGTGTTTCCACCTGAGTGTGTGGCAAATAGTATGATTTGAAAATGAAAAGAAATAAGTGACACACAACCCAAATAGGTAGACAGCAACACTGCAATTGGGTGTTTTGAGTCATTCGATAAATAAAATATATAACCCATTTTAGTATTTCAACGAAGTTAAAGAATATATATATATGGAAACATTTGTTATTGTGTTGGTGTATTATATTATAAAGAAAATAATTTTGATATGTAGAAAATGAAATGGAACAGGGATAAGCCATTGATGGTGCTTACAATTATTACAGATACATATGAATGTGGGAGGTTTGGGTCTTATAAGGAACCTTTGAAACTCAGAAAAAGATTTAATAAGAGACAGTCTCAGTACACGACTGTTGCATGTATGTCTATAGAATAAGTACCATAAAATAATACTCAATTTTTCATAACAATACTAAATAATACTATTGCTTAATTTATTTTCAATAAGTTTTGGATTATTCCAAAAATAAATAAGACTGTGAAAAGAAGATTCTTCCAAAAGTATAAGAGTGATACTAAAGAAGATTGATTCTCAAAACAACTGTGTTAATTATCAGATCAATTATCTTCAATTTACATAATATTGAGAATTAATAGTTAGGTTTATACTTAAAAAAAATTACTGAATAGAAGTTAATTTTAAAGATAATAAATATTATTAAATCAGAATTAATTTTAAATATAAAAATAATTAATTATTATATTAACTAAATTAGATATTATTTTAAAAAAGATTAATGATATTTAAAATAATTTCTATTATTAATAAATTTATAAATTAATTTTTAAAATATTATTTAATTTAATTAATATAATCATTAATTATTTTTTATTTAATGATTTTTTTTCTAGTATTAAGAGTTAAAATGTTATTTTTTAAATCTCTTTTTATATGATAAAAACGCTTTTTTTTTATCATTATCATCAGTTTTACCTCTAGATCAGAAATTAAATATCAAAACTAATTTTAGTGACAAGCAAATGTACCATTTAATATCTGTTTATTTAAGCCAAAGTTTGAGATTTTTATTTTCGGTGTTCCAATAAGAGTCATACATGATTTATTTGTTAGATTTGAGTTCGATAATAAGAATTCATCATAGGTTAGACCTCAAAACTATGTTAAGGAAATTTATTACAATTTTTTTAGCTTATTTAATCAACTGATATACTCTTGATTATATGTAATTATTATTATTATTATTATTATTATTATTATTATGGTGATGAGAATTTATTTTTTTCTCAAATTTTACCATTAAATTTTTATTTTGTTTTATATTTCTACACTCATATTTTTTACCAACATATTTTATTATATTCAAATTTAATTTTAATAGAATTATAAATATATATTTTTAAAATACAAGTAAATATAAATATAAATAAAATAAAAAATATGAGTATTATTTTATTATTAACATAAAGATGTAGTGAATGTAATTTTCCATAATTTAAATCGTTCAACTTTAATTTATAACAAATAATCAATTTCTCTACTTTAAAATTCAAATTTTAATCTTCATAATTTTAGTTAATATGTTATTTTTAAATAAAACAATAAAAATGAATTATATTTTATTAAAAATGTAAGAAAGACAGGTATAATTTTATTAAAAGTATCAAGAAAATTATAAAATAAAAACTAATTTTAGAAATTAAAATTAATTAATCACTATTTTAACTAAATTAGATATTGTTCGAGAGACTACAACAATTATTGATATCTAGAATAATTTCTTTTATTTTAGGTACCAATTTTAGAATCTAATTAGTTGGTAGTTAAAACTTTGGTAGTTAATTATATATCAATTTCAAAACTATTTATTAATAATAAAAATTACTTTAGATACCAATAAGTTTTAAGATAATATCTAATTTAATTAATGTAGTGACTAATTATGTTTTTCCATAGTTTTAAAAATAGAAAAATATGTTAATATGATTTTATTAAAAACTTAAGGAAAAGAAATATCTATCTTTAAATAGAAGGAGTGTAAGTTTATTTAATGTAATTTAAAAAGGCAAGAGCAATTTTTCAAAATAAAAAATTAATGCTATGCATATAATGTTAATTTGTTAAACTGTAAGTAATCAAACATATAATTAAACCATTAAGTTTTTAAGTAGTGATAGTTCAGAAGTCCAATTAAGTAAAAGAAAAAAAAAAGATTGAAATAATGTGAAAATTATAAGTGTAATGATTTAACTATAGAATGAAAAAAAAGTTGAATATTTTAGTAAAGAAATATTTGTAACAACCTGTCTCTATTATGTTGAATGATAGACTGCAAAGTAATTGTAGAATGAAACGTCCTATACATAAATAATGTAAAGTTCTGACATTGAAAGAAACAATGTATATAATTTGACCACTATGATTGATTCCATGGTACAAATCAATTTTACCATACGTACTCATGTACAAAATAAATTGTTAATTTTAAAATTTTACATTCTTCTATTAACCTTTATTACGTGCAATATATAGATAAATTTTAGAAACCTTATATAAAAACTAATATAAGTATTTTTCAGCTACATTACAGCTTTTTTTTTTGTTAAAATATTGCATATATGAGAACAATTCACTTATAAAAAAAACTATTATTAGTAACAAAAAGAAATCATTTTTTTTCATATAAATATTAATTAAGAGACTAAGAATTTATGTGATTCATTTTGATTCACAAATAAAATAGACTTGATATCATGTGCAATAAATACCTTGATAAGTCTTTGAACACATTAATTAAAATTAGATAATTTTAATATTTATGTTAAAAAGATAAAAATTTAAAATTGTTCTTACTTTTTTTTTATAAAAACTTTTGTGCTAGTATCACTATGCAACTTACCTTAAGAACAACAATTATCTATCATTACATAAAAACGTATTATTAAAGAAAAGAAAAAAAATATAAAAAAATATATATGCGGGACCAAAACACATATGTTAACAAAAACGATACATAGGTAGACTATACCTATTTATAAATAATTTTAAGAACAGACTAGATGGAAGACTATTATACCAATAAAAAGATTTTTTTTAATAAATCATAAATTAGTCAACTTATCATCACAAACATTCATTTTACGAAAAACATGAGTAACTTTAAATTTAATTTTCTCATAGTAATTAAGACAAGTATTTCATCGATTACGAAACATTAGTCTTAATAAATGCAAATTCTTCTTACTTTTTATATTTTAAATTTATGTTTCTTTTACTTTTATTATTTCTTTGATTCTAATTTAGTGAGAACATTGTTGAATAGAGGATGAGTTGAGATTGAAATGTCATTTTCTTAGACATTGTTTTTTGAATATGGGTAAATATTCAATTTGTAAATTGGATATGAGAACCAAAATATACATATACCCTAAAATTACTAAACTACTTTTAATTTTTAATTTTTAAGTAACCTAAAAAATTTATATTTTTTCATTGATTCTTAGTTTTGTTAATTATTTTTAGCAGACACATTTGATATTTTAACTATTTTCTATAATTATTTGACTTTTATCTAATTAGTATATTTTGATACATTATTATGTAATTATAATTTTTTTCTTGATAAGAATGCATATACAACATTTAACAACCATGTTAACAAAAAATAAATATGCTTATTTGTAAAGATATTTAGCATTGAAAAAAGAATGAGTATTCTTCAACATTCAATCTTTGAAATATCATACTTCTTTTATTATAATTTTTATAAAAATTACTTAATTAATATTTAAAATATATTACTATCAAAATATCAAACAATCAACACATTAAAATAAATATAATTATTAACTCGTTTTACAAATGACTAGCCAAAAGATTCCTACATATTTTCATAAATCTAAAAAAACCCTACACCAAAGACATTTTCTCTTAATAAATCTCAATTCAAAACAACAATTGCACTCTTACCTATGTAAGTCCTTAGTATTGCAATTTGACAAAATAACAATAATAAAACTTTTTCTCAACTAAAAAGTTCAGAGAATATAAGTTTTAAAAAGAAAATTATAAATGACACAGAAAATAAATGTTTAACATTTATTTATAAACTTTCTATTTTTTTATTAATTTAAAATTTATCTTTAAAATAAAATTAAATCTTAGGTATAAGTTTATTTGTGATTGATACACGTCATCTCTCCGCTAATATTATTAGATTTATTTTATTTATTGGCTGATGTAAGAGTTACTTCTGATGTGATGTTTGTTAGGATTCTTTTAATTAAGGTCAATGAGATTAATTTTAATAGATATGAACTATATATTTTTCTAGTTAAACTTTATAATAGTTATTTTAGTCTATGTAAATAAATTATTTTATCCACACCACTAACATGATTTAGTGGTCATTTTTATATTTAATAGTTCTTATATAATTATTGAAATAATCTATTTAAACAAGAATATTAAAGGTTAATAATTTTAAATTGTCTTACGAATTTGAAAAAAAAAATAAAAACTTAATTTTAATATATTTAAATTAGGTAAGAAAACATAATGACCGCACAATCCTGCGTGTCTTCTAACTGTATAATTATTTCCGTAAATTTGTTATTTTTTACAATAATTACGTTAAAATTATTTATTTTAGCTAATAGATTCAAAATGTAATATTTTTTTTTAATTTTTTATTATTATTATCAGAGATATTTAAGTATTTTATATTTTTATATAACCAAATAAAAAATTTATTTATTTTATTTTTCTTTCTTACCGATGAATTTAAAATCATATCACTTTATACTCTTCTTTCCTTCTCTTTCATTTATTTTCTTTCCTAAATTAAACAAAACCTTATTCTCCCTTGAGCTTAGAGCAGCCATTTCACTTGTAGGTTTGATTAATATTTTTTTTTTAAAACAAAATTAGTTAACAATCTTTAACTTTAGGTCTCTATTAATAAATATATTAATATTGTTTATTCAATGTGAAAACAATTAACAAGAGATAAGACACCAAAAGCAAAATTATAAATCAATTTTAATTAAAATTAATTTGGGCAATGATATATGTACCACCCAACTTTTTATACAACCACATTACAACTCCCAATACTATTATTTTAATACTATTTTATATTATTTAATTACAAATTTACTCTTTATTATATATATTTATTTATAAATTTATCACATCAAAGTGTTATACGACTCCAAAAATTCTCAAACTATAATTTTCTTAAATTAATAATGCCTCATTTAATTTCCTTCCATCCCAAATTTTTTTTTCATATTTTGTGTGCATATTTATCACCTATTATAATTTATATTTGGTTGATGGAAGTGAGAGTCTATTTAAAATTATGTTAATTTAAAATTAGTATCTATGAGTGAAAATAGATGTATATAGAGGATTGGTAATTGAATAGTGACATTAAGAGGAGTAGAACAAGAGAGAGAGAGGGAGTGGGTTTGGATCAAAGATCAATGAAGAGCAGTGGCTGTAGTGAAGCTTCATCTGGAGAAGGAAACATGAATGTGAAACCTGCATGGCTAGAGAGACTCATGGCTGAGACATTCTTTGGTGCTTGTGGGGTCCACCAGAATCAAAAGAAGAACGAGAAGAACGTCTTTTGCTTGCACTGCTACCTTAGCATCTGCCCCCACTGTCTCCCTTCTCACCCTTCCCATTCCCTTCTCCAGGTATCAGTCTAACTATCATCATCACCATCATATCACAATTCCACTTTCATATATAAATCAAACCTTATTCTTCAATCTTTAATCACTTTCTCCCACCAAGTTTCGATCTTCTTTTCATATACATGCTCACACCACTTCTCATCTTCTCACTTGCTATTTCTCAATTCATCATGAACTTCCTTCAATTTCTGTCCTACTCTTCTTTCAACTTCATTTGCATGTGCTGTTTTTGTGCTTCTCACTTGGATCTTGATTTGCATGTGCTGTATTTTATCTCACATTCAACTTTGAAGAATTTCTGATAGTGTTTCTTTGATTCTTCTGAGTTTTCTTTTTTATCTTTTGAAAATCAAGATGACTGTCACTCACTGAACCTTTCGAACTGTTTGGATAAACTCTTAGAAATGTTTAACATGAATCTTGTGGGGGTGTTTCAGAATTTTTTGCATCGATACAATCTAAGAGTGAACACTAAAATTCTGTATCAAATTTGTTCTACTCTAGCTGTTAATGAAGTTAAGTTAAGTTCACACAGTGTCTTACAAGAATCTGTTAGTGCAAGTTTATGCTTTGATGTCTTTTGTTTTTCCATTACAAAACACCTTTAAATTATTTCTTTGTTGAGAAGAGGAAGTGTGAGAGCAAGATCAGTTCTCTATGTTCATTTTGAAATTCTGGTGTCTAACTTGTTATAGGATTTTCTTTACATATGGTGAACTTTATTTTTGAAGTTTTGGTTTTCAAAATTGAATGTCTGTCTTCCTTGTTGATTAATGGATAACTAACAGTGTTGTCTGCATGTATTTATTGTTTTCACATATATAAATGTTTATGCATATATTTATACATGGTTTCCCAGAAAGGTCATCATGTCCTCTCTGATTTTCACTTGTTGGTTTTTGGTTTTTTTGACATAAATGGAATTATTATTTTTTTATCCATTTTCTCCTGTAAAGCTTTCTCAGCTGTTCCTTTCATTGAAAGCTAAAGGTTTGACCAAATTCTTTCCAATTCCCGTTGTGTCTCTGTAGTTTATTATTATTTGTATATGTTCCCGAAACTTCTTCTAAATACTACTATTCACCACACCCTCCCACAATTCTAATATATATTTAAGGTTTTATAGAAAAATGATTCTTTCAAGTTTGAACTTTATTTTCAAAACTGGTTTTAACCACAAATTCTTAGTATTGACAGAATTTTAAGGAACTATATGTTTGATTTGGCCTTGTCAGTCAGATGTTACATATTATTGCTTTTATGTTTTTTTTTTAAAAACTTTAACATGGTTCGTGGTTTTATTCATTAAATTAGAGTGGCTGATCAGATTCTAAACATGCTAATAGAGACAAAGTAGAATAACTCGAAGAGATAAATCGTTTAAATTTTTGTTTTCAAAATGTTCCATAGTAAAGTAGATTATAAGGTTCCTTCAAATGAATTAAGAAAGTATTTTTTTTCATAAATTAAAATTAATCATAAGAACTATTTTAAAAAATGGTTTTAGGTTGTATATAAACTAAAAATAATTAGTTTAAAATGAATTAATTATACAACAGTTTATTTATTTTATTTATCTTTTTAGTTCCCTTCAAAATTCAAATTGAACTATCTTTCAAAATTCAAATTGAAGTAAACGTGTGTAGATACATGCATGTTCATGTTCGTGCGTGTGAGATCGAAATACTAATGGAGGTTTTTAATGTGATTCTACAGGTGAGAAGGTATGTGTACCATGACGTGGTTCGATTGGGTGATCTAGAAAAGCTCGTCGATTGCTCCAATATTCAGGTCGGACAAAAATAACTCTTTTCAAGAAATTGCATAACGTTATACTGCCATTAAAAATTGCTTGAATTAAAGATTCACTAATTAGCAAGATTAAGAGGTAAAAGTGAAAGATGATGAGAATAATTAGACTGAGTTTAACTGAATTAACGATTTGGATTGGATTGGATGGCAGCCATACACCATTAACGGTGCCAAAGTGATATTCTTAAATCAGAGGCCACAGTCAAGGTCATTTAAAGGCACTGTCAACACTTGCTGCACTTGTGACAGGATTCTTCAGGAGCCCTTTCACTTCTGTTCTCTGTCATGCAAGGTTTTTGTCTCATGTCACTGTTTACCTCTCTCTCTTCCTTATTTTGTTCTTTGTCTATTGACTCTTGCAAACAAATTACCGGTCAAGATTCACTAACTTGTCAACACTTTATTTTAACTAAATACACCTTGCTTGGAACATATAAGCATTTTTAGTTTTTCACAGTACGACATTAAAACTTGAAATAAACAATGTTTGCAGCAGCTTTAATTGACGAGTTTAAAACCAGATAGATTTTTGAAGATGAAAAATGCGGCCCACAAAAAATAATTGTATGTAATTGCAGCAGGTTGTTCACATGGTATGTGATGTGAGGGTTTTGGGTTGTCAAGCATTATTGAATCTGATATTACATTTGTGCAGTTTGAGGGTCTAAGAGGTGATTGCTATACCCAATTTGTCCCCACTTCCTCTGAGGCTACCACTAGCATTGCCAACAACAACAACAAGCAGAACACAAATGGCTTCTTCATCTCTCTGGGAAGCAGAAGAAAGGGGGCTCCCCATAGAGCTCCTCTCTCTTAGCCAAAAAAAGAATGGCTTCATTAATTGACATTCAATTCTGAACAAATAAATCACTCTCAGTTTTTCACTCTTCACTCTGTACCCTTTCTATTGTTTGTTTCTGTTTCAGTTATGCACCGCACACCTGCATTCATTTCTACATTTTTTTCATTGCCATCTCAGCTGGTTATTCAAGCCGCTAATTTTGTGTTAAGATGGAATGAAATGTAGTCATTTTTAATGGCTGGTGTTTATGAAATACATTGTTCACCTATTGTCTCTTGTCTCTTACACTGCATCAAGAAGATCACGTTTTCTCTTTTCATTCTCAAAATTTTCAAACGAAGTCTCACAAAATAACTTTAACTAAAATATTAATAAATTTAAATTTTATATAGGAGCTCTAATTTGTGTTAAGTAGTATACGATAACTGCAAGTTTAGAAAATATTTTGTTACTACTGTATATAATCTAGATTCTTATCGGAAGAAGCTGTGTCTATGAAATAGAAGTAACATTTCCGTTTTCCTTAACCGATTCTTTGATACTTTTTTCACTATTTTTTAACATTCAAAATTTTAACATTTAATTGTCTTTGAATTATTATGGAACTATGATGATTCTTATTTTTTTTTTTAAATTATGGGAACTATGATGATTCTTTGATCTAGACCTTCTTTCTTAAATTTAGCATGTACATTTTTTATGATTATTTTTTTTTATTTTGATTCTATATGCAAAATTGCAAAGATTAGAGATTCATTTGGTTCTTTTTTTTTTTTTTATCGAATCTCTTCCCTAAAAACCAAATCAAATATTGTTGATTTTCAACTTATTGCTTCCAATCCATCTATATATACTCTTTACATCTATTACAATAATATTCTAACTTTTTAATATACAATATAAAAATATCAATGTTTATATTTCATTGAATTTAATTCCAATGAACTCAATTAGATTGTGAATATATTAAGTTTATTGAGATGTTGCATTACTAATAATGTGCCTTTTGTCATTTGTAAATTAAATAGTGTTGTCTCATCAAATAAACTTTATTTGTGATTGACATTTTTTTCATACATATTACAAATAGCCTCTATAAGACCATTTTGTTTTTTTTCTTTTAATTATTGAATACAATATTAAGAAATAATGTTAATCAAATAACTTAAAGAGTTTGTTTGGCAAAAAAAGCCTAATCTTTATATTTTATGCCCTTGCTTTGTTTCTTGAGAGGGATTGATACAACTTCTTCTCATATATATCTTTTCAATCTACATCTTCAAAAAGTCAAAAGTTTGTACCATCAATCTTCTCAATTTTCACATTTTCTTCTTCTGTTCACTGTTCCCACTAAATTATGATTCCTCTATATTATTGATAATAATAAAAAAATAATAACAACTTTGTTGTAATACTAGTTGTTGGAAAATAACATACATTTCCTATAATAAAATTCACGAGGAACAAAATAAATGTGGAATAATAACACACAAAATGATAATGGAGTCAACCAATCATACCTACGTTTCTGAGTTTTTGCATATATTTCAATGGAAGACAAAATTGTAACAATATGTGTTTATACAACACTGAAATTATAACCCAACTAAACTAATAAAATCTAAATAAGTTTTTCTCACAAATAATTTTTTTTCACGCTGAGTTTTTCATTACTGAATGAGTAATAATTATTATATTATGATATTTATACCTAAAGATAAAAGTATATAGATCTCACATTTTTTTTATTGATTTTTATCTTCTCTAAACAAAAGAGTATGTTCCGAGCAAAATTTCCTTTACATTGACTAAGTCCAACAAATGAGTGTTAGCTAGTATATATGGAAGAGCTCACTTAAGTGGCGTTGTGCTAGAAGTGTATTAATGTTGTAATGTATTATATGCTTTTATACATATTCAATATTTATGTTGATGGAATAATATATAAAAGTTATTGATATTAAGATGCATATGACATTGTGTATGAGTGATAATGAGCAAATAAACTTCTAGATAAAATGTTGATTTTATTTTGATAATTTTGAATTATAAATTTATTTTATGGACTTATATGTTTGTAAATATGTTATACCTTCATATAAATTATATAATAATATTTGTTTTTTCAGTATAATAATTCGTTTATTTTTTCAGTGTCTATACTTATAGGTATAATGTATATATTTATTATAAAAACATAAGCCCATAATAAATTCTTTATTTTTACACACAATATATATATATATATATATATAAATAAATAAATAAGTGTCTATTACAATTATAATATTAAATTTCAATTTTTGAAAGATATTTCTTTATTTTAATTATTTTTTAAAAATTAATGTTTCAAGAATGAGTCAGAAAATATACTATTTAATGTTACTATTTTAAAAGCATCCTTATCTTAATCACTTCTAATAAATATAATTGAGAGTAATTTTAAAAATATTATATAAAAATATCATATTTGCTCAAATAGTTATATTTATTTATATTTAGGTATTACCATAATAAGTATTTTTTATGGTAATAAATGCTTTAAAATGTTTAATTGTAAAACAATAAATGGTTTAATTTTTTTTAATTCTAAATCAATAACTGCTTTTAATTTTTTAATATAAAGCGATAAATGATTTAAAAATAATAATTATATGTATCTGTAAAATTTAATATATATTATCAAGCATTAATGAATTTAAAACATTTATTACACATTAATTTTTTATTCTAAAGTAATAAATGCTTTAATTTTTTTATCCATATCTTTAAAATTTAAATAATTATTATATATATATATACTAAAACATAAAAAATAATTTTAAAAATAAAAAATAATTAGTTATTAATTAAATTAAATATCATTTAAAAAAATAAAAAATATTATTATATTTTCTATTATTAATAATTTTTTTTAAAATTAATATCTATCAAGATTTTAACTATTAATTATTTAAACTTTAAAAAATTAATAGTTAAAATTTTGATAGTTAATTAGATATAATTTAAAAATTCTTTATAAAAAATTACTTTAACTATCAATAATATTTTTTGTCTATAAAATAATATTCAATTTAATTATAACAACTATTTATTTTTCTCTAAAACTAATTTTTTTAATACTTTTTTCATAATATATATATATATATATATATATATATACTTCTGTTATTATATTTAATTTAAATGCTGAAAGGGTTATTTCAAATAAAAATTAAATAATTACTTTTTAAGCATTGTAGTAAAATATAGAAAATAAATTATTTATTAAATATAAACATTAATAAATTCCAATTAACACAGTCTTCTTTAAATATAATTTTAAATCTGACACTATTCCAATAAATATGATTAATTGCGTTTCTTTATTTTATGAAAAGGGTAAAAAATAAAATAAAATTGTTGGGGACTGAAACAGGCACACAGCTCAGGAAAGGAGAGCACCTTGTGGCAATTAATTGAGAATTAATTGTTGGATGCGTAATATTTTTAGTAAAAAAAAAAAAGGAGAAAGAGAAAGGAAAATGGGCACAGCAACAGTTTGGTGGAGAGTGAGAGGTATAAGTGTAGGGGTAGGAAGTGAATTGAGGTTGTCCGAAGCCAGAATCCGAAGAAGGGGCATCAGCGTGTCAACGAGAAGTAGTTGCTGTTCGTCGCCACTAACACTAATCGTTTCTTCAATGCCTTATGAGAAGGAACTCGCCGCTGCAAAGAAAGCAGCCACTCTCGCCGCTCGTCTCTGCCAGGTACTCATCCACATCATCTTTTCTTTACCATCGCCATTTTCATAAACAAAAGAAAAACCCTTGTTTTTCGTTTTATTGAATTTCTTAACTACTTTTGCGCAATTGCATGTTTTTGTTTTTGTTGCATAGCCTGCTTTGTAAAATTCTTCTATTATTTTTAGATTCATTGGAGACTGATTTATTCTTCTTTTCATGGTTTGTGCAGAAAGTACAGAAGGCTCTTCTGCAATCCGATGTTCACTCAAAGTCGGACAAAAGTCCGGTTACTGTGGCCGACTATGGTTTGTTATCTTACTCCTGCTAGCATTGTGTTTGATTATATGTGTTAATGTTGAATCGTTTTTTTTTGCAAATGCTTACACTGACAAGTTAATTGTAGTTGGAAAATGAAAAGTTTAGTTGTTAACTATTGACTGAGTAGAAGTAGTGCTGATTGGGTAGAATGTTATGCTATTGGATTATGTCTACATAATTAGAAGCTGAACAATGGGAATGGTGTACGCTTTTTAGTTGTCTTCAAAAATACTTGCCATGTTTTCTCAGATGTATAATCCAAGTTTACTGATTTGATCATAACATTTTGTGCATGTAGCATAGTTTATCAGCTCTATTTCAAAGTATTTGGTTGTTCCAGTGCTTTCAGACTCTCAAAATTTATTTTATTTTTTGCTTATAATAGTTATAGATGATGTGTCCTATTAATATTTAACTAATTCAGTTTACAAGAATGAGCAAACAAATTTTAACAGTATCATTGTAGTTTTGAAGCCTTTTGCATTTCTTGAACAGAGTAGGGGAGTTGTTCTTTAATAATATTGCTACAAATACAAGCTCTACACCAGTGATTTAATAGTCCTAGCATACTTGTTTTAAACCATGTATTGAATTTGAAACACTCTTTTAGTTGAAAAATTGTTAGGATTAGCTATTAAGCCAATTGTTGTAAATCATGTTTGATGATTTACTATGTATTAGCAAGGTTGGCTAGTGTAAAGCATTTTTCCTTACAGGACAGGCACGAGGAAAGACCTTCCACTTTTATAAATTTGTTTCTATGTTATGATAGGCAAGTATGCAACTATACCAAATGTTTTGATTGTTTTTTCTCGCTCATTTATATATCTCTACCACATTATGTATTGTTCTGCTACATGTTTCCGTGTTGTATATTAATCATTTTGCAAGTATGAAAAGGGAAACTAATTATATTTAGCTCAACCTGCAAGTTCTTGGGCAAATTTCTCGCACATAACTAGTTCTTATGTGTATTAGTGGATGTTCTTTGTAATGTGGTGATTTAAATTGCTTCTACAAACATATTTTTGGAAAGATCATGTAATATTATGAGCTTATGCTTCATTGCCTATAATATGAACCACACCACTTGTGAACAAGAAAGTTATTTACAATTTTAGCAAATAATTTTTTATTTTATATTATTTTAGTTGCTAAACTTGTTCATTGAGGTTTAGATGAAGTTCCAATTCATTTCACATAAACCGGGCTGCTTTCTTACAGGTTCCCAGGCATTGATCAGCTTTATACTTGAGAGAGAACTTCCTTCTGAACCATTTTCAATAGTAGCCGAGGAGGTGAAATTGTAAATTCTTACAGGTTTCTTGGATATGCAGATTTTGTTTTCATTTCCATGCTTGAGTATAAAATCCAATTTTAAAACTTTAGGATTCAGGGGACCTTCGTAAGGAAAGTGGTCAGGAAACACTGAAACGCATTACAGAACTTGTCAATGATACTCTTGCTAGTGAAGGATCAAATACCTTTCCTTCTTTAACAACAGACGAAGTGCTTGCGGCCATTGATAATGGTAAGTCTGAAGGTGGTTCAGTTGGAAAGCACTGGGTTTTGGATCCGATAGATGGTACAAAAGGGTGAGTATTTTTTTTCTCAAAAAAATTCATTTTGGTTGTCTTCTGTTTGTCAGCTTCATTATCTTATTTTCATAAGAAAGTGTATTATTCTTGCCGTACGGATTTGTTTATAATATCTTACGTAAAACATATATGAATTTATCTAGTATTATTAATCTGATTATTATCTGAGATTGCAGTTGCCATTCAATATCTTATTTTGTTTAGGAAGTAAGGACAAGACATATAGCTGTAATGGTGATTTCAGTTTTGACAAGACATTATTTATTACTGACATGGTGAAATTGACTATCTAAAGGACCATTTAATTTGAAAAAATGTTTTCTGTTTCATTTTATATTTCACTTTTAATAAAAAAAAGGTCACCTTGTTTTCATTTTACTTCCCATTTTCAAAAGTTTGTACAGTTTACAGAAAAACAACTTATTATTTTCTACTTTCATTTTCTTTTGTCACTGTTTCTTGTATCAACTTTTAAAATCAGGAAACATAAAATGATACTAGAAAACCTTTTTCTTCTAGCAAAGGTCCTTAATTTCTCTAGAAGACTTCAGTGTTATGAAAATTGGAATATCTGCTCATACTAAATGAAGACTTTAAATCTATTTTTTTACTCATAAACATTTGATAATATAAATTACTAGTATATTAGTGTTTTTTTTTTCTTTACTTGTCAAAATAATCAAACATTTGATTAAATAATTATTTTTCCTCATTGTTTCCTATTTTACTGTCTATATTTTTATACCATTTGTTTCACTTGCATGGTCACTATGCTATTATGGAGATCATTTGTCATTGAGTAGCTCATGCTTGTGAGATGACATAATAGGTTTGTAAGAGGAGATCAATATGCTATTGCATTAGGTTTGCTACATGAAGGAAAAGTTGTATTGGGTGTTTTGGCTTGTCCAAATCTTCCACTGGCATCCATTGGTTCTAATCAGCAGCATTCTTCAAATGAAGTTGGTTGTCTCTTCTTTGCTAAAGTTGGTGATGGAACATATATGCAAGCATTGGGTGGTTCTACACAAACTAGGGTTGGTGCTTACAAAATGTTTTCTTACTTGTCACTTTTGGTAATGTCATTTGACAGTTGTGCCATGTCCAAATGATCGTCCAGGTTCATGTCTGGGATATTGATAATCCAGAGCAAGCATCACTTTTTGAATCTTTTGAAGCAGCGCACTCCTCGCATGACTTATCTGGCTCCATTGCAGAAGTAATGTTATTTCTATAATTAACACATTTGTCTTTTTCATTGTTTTTTAGTTTTTTCTCTTAGCTCTGTTAGATTTAATTACACACGATTCTTGAACATTACTTAATGAACAGAAACTTGGTGTCAAAGCACCACCAGTCAGAATTGATAGCCAAGCAAAATATGGAGCTCTGTCAAGAGGAGATGGGGCTATATATTTGCGTTTCCCTCACAAAGGATACCGTGAAAAAATATGGGATCATGCTGCTGGAAGCATTGTTGTGACTGGTATTATTTTTTCCTTTCTGTTCTTAATTATTTATTTTCGTGAACAATTTGACCAATCTTTTCTTCATAAACATGCTCTGCTTAAAATGAGTGTCATAACATAACTGTCCAGAATTGGTCATAAATAACACTTGCCTCGATGTGTATGTTTATCAAGTCCATGTCCTAGTCAAAGGTTTACTTGGATCTGGACTCTCTTCAAATACATATAGAATATAGAATAAGTTTCTGGAATTTTTAATGTTTTCTCTTATAAAGGGGACTTATAAATTTAATTTAACCTCATAAAATTGGCTTATAAGATGGAGTTTACATCCATTTATATATTATAATTTGGTCATATCTTCATTTGATATGAGATCTCCAATACACCCTCTTATGCCGAGGATTTGACATCTCGAGTATGAGACTAGATATTTGTGAGTGATCCGATTGTTGGTGATATGATAAACATAACAAACCATGTTGGGATAGGTTCTAATACTATTTTAGAAAGTGAACTTTAAATCTGACTCAACTTTACAAAACCAATTTATAAGATGAAGTTTGTATTTACTTATGTAATATAATTTGACCATATCTCTAGTTGATGTATAATTCCTATACTTTCCTTATTGTAGATAAAGTTTATACTTTTTAACAAATTTAAGGAGCTTGGCAACTTTTCTAAACCTTTTTTTGTGTGATTATTACTACTTTTTGCATGATGCATCTGGAGCGTGATGTCAAGGAACTCTAAATGCGAAGTTAAAACTAACCTTCTTTCATAAGTTCTAAGCTATTTCCATTATTTAGCAAATTGTTATTTGTGGTAATGAATTTTAACATCTGAAGGGAAATAGTGAAGGCTTTCAAGGAAAAAATAGTGCTGGGCTGAAATGTGAAGTTAATAGAACATAAATTTTGATGGCAAGGATTAAGTTTACTTCATTGTGAAATTCAATTATAGTTGAATAAAGCTAAAGATAAGTATTTTAGGGGTTATGGTTTAATTTGATTTGGAGTTAGGGAAGTGATAGATATTTGTGATGTGAATATCATGTAAGGTACATGGAATTCATACATGATACATACTCAATTCTTACCGTAGAATTTCAAATTTTAACTCTGGAATGGCACACTAGTAAAACGATATTAGTGGACTTTGAGTACTTTTTCATGATGAAATCTCAAGAGAGATTTTGACCGCTCTTCTTAGAAGAGTTGGATTTTAGGTAGGGAATTAGTTATTCATTTTCCAAAGCGAGGGCACCCAAAATTCTTCACAAGAGAAGATGAAGTACAAATCTTAAAACATGTCATTTTCTCCAAAATTACTGTAGTGTCCAGCTCAAATTAAACCCTTTTAAATTGCTCCAGTTGAATAGTCAACTCAGTATGACAGTAGATGCATCTTACGATATTCTATTTGGTGTGGACTGTATAATAAACTCTGTTGTACGATGTTTCTTCACATATTTTAAAGTGCCGGTGAATAATTATATTTCAATCTGTTTATGTTTGACTTGCCTTTATCATGTTATTTAGCATGGATCTTTCTTTGGTCTTTTAATGGTAGGAAAGATAATTTGAATGCACTACTATCTTTTTGTTGCTCGAGGAAGGTCTGGGGGGAGGGGGGATTGAAATGTTGTATGGACTCATTGTTATTTCCATTCAATGGAAGATACTAGATGTTTCTTAAATATAATGTAAACAAGAAAAAAAAAAACTGCAAAATAAGAAAAAATAGTTGCAAGGGAGTAGGTACTACAAGATTGCCAAAGATTTGCTTGTTGAGAGGAGTGCGGTTTTGAATACTCTCTGTGGATATAATATTCTTGCCCACACAACACAAGTCCTCATTATAGTGATGACATTATCCTCTTATGGATGAGCTATATATGCCGAACTCTTGTTTTTTTGAATGACTTATGTACCCATAAGATTGGAGCATACCGTTAATTGTGACTTTCATTGACAGTGAACTAATATTTAGATTCCTTCATTCGTTAGATCATTGAATGTGCCTTCTACTTCTAATCTTCTATAAATGCATTTGGACTTTTGTAGAAGCTGGAGGTATCGTCACGGATGCTGCGGGGAATCCTTTGGACTTTTCGAAAGGAAAGTTTCTCGATGTTGATACTGGTATTATTGTTACAAACCAGAAATTGATGCCATCGCTCCTGAGAGCAGTTAAAGAAGCACTCAATGAGAAAGCATCATCCTTGTGATTCCCATTAAGCTTGTTTACTTTCTGGTCGGCTCGTTATATGGGACCTTCTCCTCAATGTGCTATATTTCCTTCGTCATCTGATGAAGTTAGTACATGATTGGAAATCCTCTGATTCCCTTTGTAGCAGATTTCTGCTCTTTTTTTCAGCTGCTATTGTCTTTTCCTGCCATATACTTTTCTTATTTTCTATTAATAACATAGATCTTCGTTTAAACTTGTTTGATAATTAATTCTTCTAGATTAACTTGTCAGAGGTGATATGATTTCAATGCATAGTTGATCGAAAAGTACCCCAAAATTTAGTGAATATCAGGATAATAAGGAAAGTATGGCAAACAGATGCCTCGTATGTCACAATCTGAGTTTGTTTTGCAGCAAATATGAACTTGGAAGCATGGAAATGCCAACTCTTTAATATGGCTTGAAAAGGCTTATTATTTATTCCTTGAATAGTATAAACTTTAAGGTAAACAATTTAGTGCCTGTTTATGTTTCCTATACTGTTATAAATACAGTATTATGAAAATATTCGTTGGAAAGTTTTCAAGAAAAAGGAAAATAAGCGTTTGAAGATGAAATTTAAAATCTGTCATGCTTGTTTTGGGTGGAATTCTTGGAGAATGGTTGCTAATTACTCAGCCTCGCCTTTGAGGTTTCAATGGAGATCAATGCAAGTGATACACATGAATGGGTTAGCGCAAGAGGATTGATGAACAATGAAGGGTAATGGGACCGGTGACTGTAAAGTTGGTTGCTGCGTGAGGAGAGATAAACAGTAGTGAAGCTGACACATTAGTGATGCCAGATGTGTGGGTGTTTCCAAAAAGTGAAAAAGGTTAGCGACAGTGTAGACTTAAAATAAAAAACATCAATTACTCCATACATTTTACATTTTCTTGTTTAAAATATAAATCTTTTAAAAAGGAAAAATCAAACTTAAAAACTAAAAAAAAAACGTTTTTTAATTGATTTAAATTGTATCTTTCATATACTCATTAATTTGTAATATTATATATAAAAATGTAATATATGGATTTAATTAAATTTTCATCTCATTGTTTGTTTATTCATTTTGGTTCTACCATTAGTAAAAGTTTTAATCAAATTATTAAATTAAAATACAACAATGAGAACACTGTTCAACCAATTACTCAGTAATAAATCGTTAATAAAAAATATTGATGGCTTTAATTTGTATATAATAATATAATTTATAATAGATGCATATTGACAGTTTATAAAAACTGTACCATTTTCTACCAACAAAGGAACAATATTTTTAAAAATTAAAAGACTTCATTGAAAATTTTAAATGGTTAAATTGTTATTTTTTGTTCAAACTTAATTGAATTTTTTATTAATAGAAGACCAAAATTCAATAAAATAAACAAGTAACATGACAAAAAGAGGTAATTAAGTCAAAGAGAGAATAGTTAAAGCAGTTGAGTTATTTGAAAAAAAAAATTATCACTTATGATAGTTATATCATTTTCAATAAAGAATGTTCATGGTCTTTACTAAAAGAATCACCCAAGTTTTAAATCTAATAAAATATTAAATTATATATTCATTAAAATAGCATAATAATTGAGTGGTATGGTAAACCCATTGGACTAAAACTGCTAATTCTAGTAGTTACATGGATTGGATTGAAAAGAATAACTTTTAAAATGCTTTATTTCACAGAGCCCACACAGGTTTATTTCTTAAATCCCTTCCCTGGATTTCAACTTGCGCGTACATAAAGGTAGTACCCTTTTTACCCTTGCATTAAACGTACTTTTAGAGAAATGGTGGAACAGGTTTTCAAAACGTAGTTTAACTAAACTCTCTGCATATACTTAACTATACATGTAAATACGATTGTTTTGGTTGCTATGTAAATATGCACTATGTGTGATTTTGGCTTATGTATGAATTGCTTGCAAAAATTGTTTATTTTGAAACATGAGAATTTTGATTTAGCAGACACGAGCATCTTACGTGTGTGCGTACATAACAAAATACGAAAGTGTGCAATGATGGGAGAATGAGGGTGGAGGGGGGTAATCGGAATTTCACATGAGCGGGCCATGGCATTACAAGATATGCTTATAATATGGATAGAATCAAGAGCATATCCGTATATATAAATTTGACATATGCTTTTGCCTAACTCGAAGCTAGGGTCGGTTGGGTGTGCTTTTATGGTAATCTGTCAAAATTAAATTATTGCAATGTGCTTGCTTAAACAAAAATTATCATCCCAAACAATCTTATACAATGTGTCCTTCTGGTTAGTGCATGGTGTGGTGTGGTGTGGTGGGTACTTCAATTTTAATGTTTTTTTACTCTCTTCTTCACTTCAACCAACTGAATGAAATCATTATTTGGTAGTTACGAGAATTTATTATAAAACACCCCAAAAAAGAGTATGCAAGATAGGTACTATTGGTCTTCATGAATATCAGAACAACAAACATCTGTCAAAGTTAATAAAATGGCAAGATTCAGAAAGTTTTGTGCATAATAACAATTATTCAACATGTAAAATAAAATTAACTTATTATACCAATGATTGAGATGGGATAAGATAATTAAATTTTTATTAGATGTAATGACAAATAATTTGAAGGAAACAAATTTGTCCAACTTTTTATTTATTTTATTTGATGGTTGGGTGAAATTACTAAAGGGAATTTGATAATGACGGCAGCATAATCCAGATGTGAAAGAGAGATGGGTATTTAGGTAATTTATGAGAGTGACTGAAGGAGGGTGGTTACCGATTTGATTCTTGTCTTCCTCGCCACTGTTCCCCTGTCTCCATAACAAACCAACTATACATAACACCAACACTCCACCTCACTCACTCACTCTCTTCACAATTTGAGATCTGAATCGAAATCCAAGAGAGAGAGAAATATAGTTTGGGAGAGATTGAGAAATGAGGGAACCATCGTCGGTGGGATTCGAAGGCAACGGCGTCGTTTCTCCGCCGCCGCAAGCTCTCCTCGAGAGACTCAAAGACTTCGGTCAGGAAGACGCTTTCGCCCTCTGGTATGAGCTCTCCCCCGAGGAACGCGATTTTCTCGTCAAGGACATTGAGGTAATTTACTTTCCTGTCGATCCAATTCCCTCTCTTCGCCGCCGATTACAATTCTGAGCTTTAGATTCGCGACTCGATTTACTGCATTTCTTGTTTCCAGACCATTTTATTTTTTGTTTTGTTTGATTACTGTGTTCCGTGTTGCAGAGTTTAGATCTTTCGCGAATTGACAGGATTATTCGATGCTCGCTGCGATCTCAAGGTTTCGATGTTAATTAGTGATTGCGTGTTTGTTAATTAATCCAAACGATTCTTCTCTTCGTATGCATGGTTGTTAGTTAGTGATTGCTTTTTTCCTCGTGTGGCTAACTGTGATTGCTTTTTTCCTCGTGTGGCTAACTGTGATTGCTTACTAGGACTGCCGTCCGCGGCTATTGAACCTGTGCCGGAGAGTAGTGTATCTACTATAGAAGAGAGAAGTTCGGAGGATCGTGAAAGATGGTGGAAAATGGGATTGAAAGCTATTTCAGATGGCAAGTTAGCTGTGTTACTTTTATCCGGTGGCCAGGTATATTTGAATCTGTTTTGAATGAACATGTGCAGATTATTTTTGTTAATTTTTTTAGTGATGGCAAGATAGTGAATGATAAGTTAGCTGTGTTACCTTTATCCGGTGGCCAGGTATATTTGAATCTGTTTTGGATGAACATGTGCAGATTATTTTTTGTTAATTTTTTTAGTGATGGGAATATAGTGAATGATAATAATGATGTGGTATTTTAGTATAGTTTGATTCAAGTTGGTGCTAGTTATGTGCATATTTAGAATCTTTCAATACATGCGGTGGTGTGTTCTATTTATGTTTTATGCTAACTTTATTACACTGAGTGCATTATTGATGATGACCGGATACTATAGATAATCACTAAAAAATAATACTACCTCCTATCTCTGTATTTCTATCAGCATTATTTTGTTATTATGCCTACCCTTTTTGGGAACCTTCTCTGTTAGAGACAAAGTAGAACTGGGTCATTCCTTTTGATTGTCCCTAAAAAGTAACATCATTAGCTGCAAAGGTGTGATTGTGTAAGAGCGGATGCTCTTTTATTTATTCTTTTTAACTTTAGTAATCTGCTCCGGTGTGTTATGGTATGCTACAACTATGATAATCTCTTTTGTTTTTCACTTAAAATAATTGGTAATTGATTTCTTAGGGGCATAAAAAGCAGTGGCTTTAACCTGTTTTATTGTAATCATTAAGTGCAATAAAGTTGCTTTATGTTATGGGGTTGCCCTCGTGTTTCTCTCATCGGATTCCACCAAAAAGCAAAGGAGTACATATGAATAAATAGTATCAACACTAAAACATGATACCTAACATGATTTTAGTTCCCGCTTATTAAAACAAAGTAATCTGTAATGTTTTTCCTGTTTTTAAAAGAAAAATTAATTCCTCATTTTTTTTCAATATGTTTATCTGTGTTGTGGTCTCCGCTGAAATTGTTAATGGAATTTCTAAATGCTCCTCTTATTATTGTTAATTCTTAGTCTTTCGCGAGTCCTATCATCGATATTGTTATTATTTATCTATGCCTATGTATTAAATTTGATAACTCATTCTTATTGTTATAAAGTGATATCACAGTCTCTTTTTCATGAAGTCATGTATCTTTTTTTTTATGTGGTAACATGCCTCTTGAGAATTATTCACGTTTTTTCAATCTTTTTCATAAAACCTTGTCTCATAATAAATTTCTTTAGTAAATATTTATTTTTGCAATCAGCATTAAATATAACAAAGTATTTATAAGTTGTCATTAAAATATAATATATTCTGATTTTAAAATTAAAATTTATAAATATTTATACTTATTTTTTAATTTTCTATTATCATTAGAATAAATTTATTAATTAAATCAATTTTTAATTACCATCTATTATAATGTAAAAAAATTAAAGACAAACAATTTTTAGTATACATGTTTTTTACCCATTAACTGTGTTACTCATACACTATAATGGTACACTCCAATTTTTATTTCCTTTTTTAAAGTTGTGGTATTTATAATTTAAGTAGGGTATTAATTGCTCTCATTCTTCTCATTTTACCAAAGAGTACAGATTGACAACTACAGTGCCTAGCTTTTCTGCCAGTTATTATTTTGTTTTAGTTTACTGCTATAGTGTCTGAGATACTCACTAGTTAAGATAATACCATCTTGTCCCCATCGGGATGTGTATGTTTATTTTAAGAAGTACTAGAACCATTATTTTCAACACACTATTTTTTGATGAATTCTGCGTGAGTTCCAGAAAAAAGAGTGATTTTTTTAATGATATTTACATGAAATAAATTCAATAAGAATGCCTTAAAAAGAATGTGTTGAAGGAATTTTATTTCTTTATTAATATACAACAGATCATATAATTTGAAGGCTTGAAAACACACTTGTACTTGCAAATATAGATAGATGTCTTTTGCCTTTTTTTTCGACATTTCTTTACTCGATATATTAAGAAGTCTCCCTTTGGCAAAGGAAAATCATGAGACTAAGTGTAGTATCATGAACTAAGTGTTATATTTAGCTGTTAAAATAAAAATGTGACTAATTTTGCAGATGATTATGCATTTGTATTAGAAGTTAAGGCTGATCCAATTCTTAGTCCATCTTAAATTTTGGATATTATGGATTTTTTTTTCTCAGTACTTCTTGCAGCATGTAGTCAGGAAATGTTAGACTGATGAATTGTCTTATGCTTTTCTCCATAATCCAATCAAATTCTTCTTAGTAATTTTTACACTGGACTTTTTCTGTGAATCACGAGCACCTACAGTAAATCTGGATTAAATTTGATTATAAACATTTAGTTGTATCATGAAATATGTTACTGCTTACAAATGATATATGATGCATAAAACAAATCTTTTACAAAAAGCAGCTGGAGGAAAAAATCTTTTTGCCTTGATTTATTTTGATGCTTACTGTCTTCAGTATCAGAATATTAGTTATGTATCACTATTACATTCTTAGTGGAACTGGTGCACCTGGACCATTTTTTACGTAGCATCCAACCTTCATCCTTAACTGTTATGTTATGTTTCTAGTTGACTATCTGTTTGGCTGACTTAAGAATGTCCCAAAACTTTAAATGCAGGGTACTCGACTTGGAAGTTCAGATCCAAAAGGATGTTTCAGTGAGTATTCTCACTTGATACTGAAAGCTTACTATTGAAGCTAAAGTTTCTTAAGTTGACATATTGGACCAGTTTTTTAGAAACACGGGCATAATATTTCTGAAATGCTTCTTTTATGCATCTAAAAGAGATTCCGCACAAACAGTAGATATCTTTTGGATAATAGTAGGGAATACAAGTAGAAAAATGAGAAGAAATATAAGATAGCTCTCAATTTCTATAGCGCAGTCCAAGCTACAGAGACTGAAATTTCCCCAATATATATATTCTCTCTCGCCCCTTATCTCTCTTCTCATCCCTCTATAAATTTTCCAACTCCCCCCAGTCTATCTCTCACCCTTCTCATAACAACTTCCCCTGTTCCCCTCCTTTTTATGTTCCTTTTCTATTTCTTATGTAACTGGGAAATTTATAAAATTCCACATAATGTTAAAAATCATTATTGTTTGTTTAAACAGTTAGCAGGGTATGATATAGTTATCACTACACATTGTATTCATCATTTGGTTGAGATACTCATTTGTTCTCTGTTTTATTTTTTTTTATTATGTATTTTTTTTCATTCAGTTCATTTTTCATTTTTCATTTTTCGTGGATTTTAATGATGTTTATAATTTACACACTATGTATTGACGTACTTATTTCATGGTAAGATTATTATAATTAGTAATTAGAACCAATAGAAGATGCTTATTTCAGGCAAACAAGTTTTAGGAAGATTACAATTTTCTTTGGTGGAAATGAAAACCAGGTTGCTTCTATTTATATATAGATTCTTTAGTTAAAATCCTTCTGGTCTGGTTAGAAAGAAAGCAAAATATACTCGCTATAGAAAGCAGAAAGGTGGTTGTTGTTGACCTTGGATGGCATACAACCAAGTTGACATTTGCATGTAGAAGTAAAAGGTAGCTAATAATTTCTGATTCTGGGATCACTAAGATTTTTACTGGGTGTAGATATGAATACTAAGTGCATTTCCTATCTGCTTGAATTCCCATTCCCTTTTCTCTTGAGTTATTCATAGTATTACTCCTAAATTTCGTCAAAGTCTGCGTTTCTGTGAAATTTTTATAAGCCTTTCTACATTTATTTTTGTCATTTACTTTTTTATTTATCTCAAAGTAAGTTACACCTTGTGGTAATTTTGTCATTTGAAGGAACTTTGAGGGTAATCGTGAAAATTTGTCTTATTATTATTGAAAGAATTGCTCGTAATTGTGTATTAATTAGTATTCTTATTTATAATGAAGAGATACAATAATAAAGAATAAAATTAATAATAAGAAATATTTGGTAAGATATTTCTTTATCAAATCATATCATATCTAATGTAATATTCAAATCATATTTCTAACACTCCTTTAAGTTAAAGTTGGAGCATATGTATGAGACAAGTTTGATACAGATGTTATTAACAGAAAATCCCATAAGAAAGTCATGTCAGTCCATTAGTTGCTGGAGTTGATACAGTAAATAATTACAATGATAAATTGACCATATGCATCATATAAATCAATATATGCCGGAGGGCATGCTAGCGGCCAAAAAGAAAGGCTTGGAAACTGTAACGGTTGCCAAGGAGTGAAAAATGCCTTGAGAGCACAACGGCCTCCGAATAGAAAAATATGTTTGGTGAGCTCAGTGGCTGCCGGGAAGTAAAGATGCTCAAAGGACACGGCTACTGTCATGGAACAAAAATGCTTGGAGAGGACGGCAGCTGCTGCCGAGGAGCAAAAATGCTCGTAGAACACAAAGGGCGTGGCTGCCAAAGAGAAAACAAATGCCTAGAGAGCGTAGAGGCTCGGAGAGTGGGACAGCTTCCGGTGAAAAAAAAAAAATCACCGAGGCATGGGGGCTACTAGAGAGTAAAAGTTATTACAGTGGATTGGATATTGTTTACTTGACCAAGTTCAGGCCAATGCATCTAGAAAAAAAAGTCATGGCCTAACAGTGAATTAGTGGCAACACAGGTCATCTAATATAATAGCACTTTGATACTATATTGAAAGGATTGTAATTGTTTTTTGTATTCACACATTAGTATTATTATTTACAATGAAGAAGAAATACAATAATAAAGAACCAAATTAATATTTAATAATGGACAATATTTGGTGAGATATTTCCCTATCAACCATATCATATCTCTCTATTTAATTTAAATCATATCTCTAACACAATTAAATCATACTTCTAACAATTGTTTTAGATATTGGACTTCCATCTGGAAAATCACTTTTTCAACTTCAGGCTGAGAGGATTCTGTGTGGCCAAAGACTAGCTGCTCAAGCTACAAATGAGAGTAAGTTCCCACTTGTCTTGCTTCAGTTTTTTCATGCATTCTTCTGTTATATTCTCACCAGTTTTTGCATTGCAGATTCAGCTTCTTCAGTGCAAATACACTGGTACATAATGACTAGTCCATTCACTGATGAGGCAACACGCAAATTCTTTGAAAGTCATAAATATTTCGGTCTCGAGGCTGAACAGGTAAGATGTCTAAACCATTTTCTGATACTATATTAGAGTACTTGCTTTACCATCGTTTACTTATTATATGAACTCACCTCCATGGTATAGGTTACCTTTTTCCAACAAGGAACAATCCCTTGTGTTTCTAAGGATGGCAGATTTATTATGGAGACTCCATACAGGGTGTGCTCTCATTCTTTTACTGAGCTTTAAATACATTTTCTTCTAATTTTTGCTTTCTTCTATGGATGTTGACTAAAACATAGAAAAATGAGGGTAGCAAGAACTTACCATTCAACCTATTATTGCTGATAAATAATTTATTTATTTGATCGTGTTATTATGCCATAAATTGGAGTAACTGTGTGCATCTCTTTAAGTATTTCAAAATTGGAATTTGGCTGCTTCTGCTCATCAGTGTGTGCCTAGTTCAAGATGAAGTGTCCTGTAAAAGTACACACCATAAAGAGCTTCTGAAAATAAGAGAACACCCCACAAATTATTCTTAACGGAAAAGCTTGTGGTTGGTTGGTTAGGTAGGTGATAGTAATAATGAAATTCATTACTGTTTTAGGTATCACCCTGGTTGAGTCTTTATCTTCCAAGCAAGTCCACCTAAAGATTTTTTTTAAATACTTTTTTTTTATCAGCAATAATGTTTTAAATACTTTGCAAATAATTTTCTGGGAATTAATTAACAATAAACAAATGTGTCTAATTTTCTTCTGCTCCTCCTTCATGTTTTTTACAATTTAACATTGCTATTGATTGCCATCTTTTCACACTACTCACGAGAAATAAGAACACATTTATGTGAAAAAGGTTGGAGGGTTTTCATTTTGGGCTGGATTGTGTACATATTTGGTTTTAAACAACCGGGACTACTTAAAATTGAGGATTGCTAGTAGGAAAGAAAGATTTACCAACCAATATGTTGAAATGATTATAGAGTATTCATGGTTCCTTAATCCTTATGACATGGCACTTTTAAATTTGGGCATATGGCAATGATTAAGACATTTAAGTAACCAAAATAATTGGACACTAAACTTTAAAAGAGGCCCCCTCTTCAATTCTTTTAGGGCCTGTGAAATTTAAAGTTATCTAATTAGGGAATGAGTAGTTGAAAACATGATTCTTTATTCACAATTTTTGGTTTTGTTTTAGTCATCTAGCTAAGTTTTAACTATAGTACCTTTGGTTTATGATCCTTTTTTTGCACTGTCTGGTGGTTAATATTTGAAACTTTTAAAGCCAGGTAGCAAAGGCTCCTGATGGGAATGGCGGAGTGTATTCAGGTACCTAGCAGGTTTATCTACACGAGTTATTTTTTCATATTCCAGTCTGTAATGCTTACATAGACTGGTTTTCTTTTTTTGCATATTGGTGGTCAAAATTGAAAATATTGGAATACTTTTTTTTTCTGTTCAGCTCTGAAATCTACCAAATTATTGGAGGACATGGCCTCAAGAGGAATTAAGTATATTGATTGCTATGGAGTTGATAATGCACTGGTAATTAATTTTTTGTACATATGTTGTCTCTTTCCTTAATCGGTTTTCTTGGTCAGTTATCACTTCTCATTTAAAGACATTTTGATAAGGACTTGTGAAACAGGTTCGTGTTGCTGATCCAACTTTTTTAGGCTACTTCATTGATAAAGGTGTTGCGTCTGCTGCAAAAGTTGTCCGCAAGGTAACAGATCAATGAAGTAATTCCTATTGAGATAATCTGTGGAACACTCTCTGAATTTGAGAGGTCACGTTATTTACTGCTTATATTTCCCATCTGTCAAAGAATGAAACCTAGCTGTGTGGATTTGCCTTTTCACTGAAATTATGAATATTGTATTTAAGGAGTTTGTTCTTAAACAAATGGGGAAGATCTAATGCTTTGTTGTCCGTTGTAGATTAGTTATGACTGCTTAGATGGATGATATGAAACTAGTAGGTTGTTGATAATCACTATTCATAAGTTTTTTACAGGATGCTCCGTTGTTTAGTCCTTTATTTGAATCTATTGCCGTTGTTACATTCACGGTTTCCATTTCCTACATCTCAGTTAGATTGTATTATGATAATGGTTGATTGCCAAAGCCTGGGAGGGTGGATTGCCAAAGCCTTACAATGATGGGGCTTTGGGCTCTGGCCATTTTCGTAGCTAATGTTGGACACCTTAGCGTGTATTCTTCATGCCTAAGATTGAACATATGGAGTATAAAGTTTGCAGGACTGAATTAAACGTATGCAAGTAACCCGTATTAAGACTAGATAAACTTTGAACCAAACTGAACCCGGTCCCTAAACATAGATAAGGGGAGAGGATTTCCCACACCTTATATGGAATTTTGTGGCCATATTCATCCTCGCCATCATGCCACATAACTTGATTAAAATGCAATGCTTCAGGTCCTTCAATGAATCTGCAGAAAGAATATATGACAGTAACAATACACTGGAGTATTTTTGTTACTCCTTTTTCTACCAAATAAACTGATAATTATGTTCTTATTTCGGATTATAATTTGAACCCACTTTATTATCCCAATACAGTGATCTTTGAAAACATAACACTGATAGAATAAACTGGCACTCTAGGACCCAAATTATTTAGGCAGGTTGAATTCCAGATCTTCCTGTCTTAATAGTTTATTGTCTTGAATTGAACTTAAAACATGGTCAGTATCTATTACTTATTGATCATTTTCTATCTTCTATCTGCATGGTTCTGTTGCTATACACCTCACGGGGAACAGAAGAAAAATATATTTGTTTAAGACATGCTAGCCTAGGAAAACAACGGAAGCATGCATTCAACATACATATACCTAGTTGAATTCTAATATGTTTGGAGTTCTGTATCTTGTGATGTTGGTAATATTCCGATTCAGTTATTGATGAAAATTGCATGGATGAAAGTAGTTTTTTTACCATTCAAAATCATTTATTCAATTAAGTTTATTCTTCGCATATTTTATGGTTATTAAATTGTCATTATATACAGGCATATCCACAAGAAAAGGTTGGTGTGTTTGTTCGACGAGGTAAAGGTGGTCCTCTTACCGTAGTTGAATACAGTGAATTGGAGTCGTCACTAGCTTCTGCAGTCAATCAAGCAACTGGCCGTCTTCGTTTTTGTTGGAGTAATGTTAGTCTATTTTTCCTCTTTATAATTTCATGGCTTTTGCTTTCTGCATTCAATTTGCCTTAAACTTTGAGGATCAGTGCCCTTGAATTTTGCCTATGATCTTCTAGAATGGAAAGCTAGGGTTGAAGTGTTAACACCCTACTACGTGTTAGGAACCTAGAAAAGGGTTTATTTTACCGAAAAAAAGATGAGAAGACAGATAAAAGAAAGGATGAGGATAACACTACTCTCGTAATGTTTATTGAAGAACTAAGAAAAAGGGAGAGAATTCTCCGTCCAAAATTTTTCCTTTTGTCCAACAAAGCTAATGCTCAGATCCCAAATGGTAATTTCAGAATGCCCAGTCTTCTATACCCTCTTCTACTGTTTCTGCTAATTCCCTACCTCTAAATTGTTAATTGCTAAAATACTCCCTGGTCATGTTACTTACACATCCTAAATAAGTGGAAACCAAATGTATCAACTGTTGATCTTAGCTTGCTGGATCTGACAGGAGACAGGAGCTTTTGGGCTTTGATATGATCATATATTCTCTTTTAGCAAATGGGAATACACCGTTAGAGACCAATGAAAATTTCTAAGAGAGAATATATGATCATATCAAACGTAAAAAATTCCTAATCTCTTTCTGTGATGAGAATTGCCTTGTTGTTTTGTTTCTTAATATTTTGTACCAATGCTTTCTTTTCTATACTTCCATCTGGTTGCCATTACAGTGGCTTTTGCTAATATGATTCATAACTCAATTTCATTAACCACGAGAAATTCATAAAGGTCACATGACAATGACGCAATGGTGTCATTAATCTATTTTTCTAAACCCACTAAAGGGATAAGCATGAGTATTCATCTAGTCATGTATAGATCATGAAAATATTCGTACTTTAGAATTTGATTGTTATTTTTACTGGCTGATTTTTAAATCTTCAAGGTTTCTGATCAATCTTGTGATTTCAGGTATGCTTACACATGTTCACTCTGGATTTTCTAAACCAAGTAGCAAATGGCCTTGAAAAAGACAGCATGTATGTTGCCCTCTTCATTCCAACTTCCCTGCCCCCATTATTTGTCCTCCTTCTCACTGTTTTCAAATCCAAATGCGAGAATTATTAATTGCAAGGCATGCAACCTTGTAGCCTTAAGGTCATATTCATATAATCTCATATTCGAGTTAAAAAGACTATTTCAATACTCAGTTTACATGTATTACTCAAGAAGATTAATCACACTCTTCTTCTGATGCCTGATTTATCAGTAGTTGATATTTAACGAATCTAGATGAAGTAAAAAAGTGGTAGATATACCTTTTGAATTGTTTGATCATATAATCCGCCATCTTTTAGGAGTTTTACATACGTTGATCGTGCATTGATTTTATGCGCAGTTATCATCTCGCAGAGAAGAAAATACCTTCCATTCATGGATATACTATGGGATTAAAACTTGAACAGTTTATATTTGATGCGTTTCCATATGCTCCTACAACTGCCCTTTTTGAGGTGACGATAATTCTAATTTTTACTTAAAATGGTTAATTTCTTTCTTGACGTGATGTTTGTTTAGGATGCTACTCTTATTATTGCATATTTTATGCATCCTGCTCAGGTATTACGGGAGGAAGAATTTGCACCTGTGAAAAATGCAAATGGATCCAATGTTGACACTCCAGACAGTGCAAAACTGCTTGTTCTTCGACTCCATACTCGATGGGTAGTTGCTGCAGGTGGCTTCTTAACACATTCAGTGCCCTTGTATGCAACCGGTAAGTTATTACTCCATATCCTAGGAGAGAATAAATATAATCGTGGCTGGACTATTGTCCTCACACACAGAATCTTCGACAGAAAGAGATAGATTGAGAGAGTATTTTTCGTTGCAAAGATTATTGTTTTACTTAACTCTTCTTTTTCCTTTCATGAAATGTCATTGCCCCTCTTTCAGGTGTTGAAGTGTCACCACTCTGTTCGTATGCTGGTGAAAACCTGGAACCTATATGTCGAGGGAGAACGTTTCATGCACCTTGTGAGATCACATTCTAGTTCCACCGTTCGTTCGGCTTTGCTGTGACATACACTACAATGACGGAGTTCTCAGTTCCATACAAGTTGCAACATTAATTTGGGCATGTCACTCATCATTCACTTGTATCAATGTATATTATTTTCTCCAATCTGTTTTTGATTGGCTTTTTGTTTTGTTTTTTTGGTTTTTTCTTTTTTGCCACTGATCTGTTTTAGTATTGCTGAGAATGTACATGTATCATAATTTTACCGAGCATTTATTTGCCCAAGCAGACTCAAATATCCCTTGCCTATTACAAAATTAATTCATCCCATACCTTTTTAGTGCACAATTGTGATTTAACCCGTTACGACTTTGTGGTAAATTGGGTAATAGAGGTGTAAGGAAGTAGCTCCCTGCCCGTTCGGCAAGCAAACTCACTGTCCACGGAAGAATAGAGTTGGAAAATAATTGTGCATACTCGGAGTAAAGAATAAATACATTCATTACTCGTTACAATATATTCAATGCTATAACCATAACCGAGTAGTAATGAATCAGCTCGAAGCACTCATCCGCAGGGGATATTTCCTCTTTGTACAAACACTCATACTCGAATTCGTTACTCAAATTTGCGGGGCCAAAAGTCCACACGAGGGGATACATTGACTTCCTCAAAATGTTTGACACGAGTGAGGCACATCGAACACTACATGTTTGATATATTTTGGTATATCATCATCATTCTGATAACCAATAACAATTTATTTTCAAGTTTGAGTTAATTTTAGGAATCTATGAAAAGATGGAGATAAATGGCTAAAGGAGGAATGTACAAGTTAAAGACAAAATGAAATGACAAAGTTTGAGCACTGAAAACTCGACCAAGAAAGATCGCTCCAGAGACCAACTTGTTCTCTAGAGCAAACTCGTCCAAGACTCGCTCAGACTCGTGTAAGTGAGTTCACTTAAGTGAAGTTGAACTTTTTCTTGTGAAACTCTTAAACACGTAATATCTTGCTTAAGCAATATGTCACTTAATCTACATCAAATTAGGTTAAATAGAAGGCGCGAGACAAAACCCTAGAGGATGCAGCCGTTAAGGAGAAATACCTTGCATCTTCTTTTTTTGATTTCCATGCTTGTAATGACCAATATGAGTGGCTAAGTTTTCCCTTGGGATTGAGAGTAATATGTTCAAACTCTTAATGTATTAAGGTGATATTTATTCATAATACTATATTCTTGATTGAGATTAGTATGACCATTTTATTCTTAAAGTTTGAATATTTATTTATGTTTTTATCATTAGGTTTGAATGGAAAGTACTTTTTAATGCTTAACATATTTTAATGTTAGGAATATATTTGAAACATTAATTGTTTTATAACATCTATTCGTAATGGTAAAAAAGTTTTAAACAATCTTAATAATTTTGTATGTGTGGAATTTATATGAATGATTTTTATATGTGCATCAATGTCAATCAAATTAGAATGTTGTATATTTTTGTTCATTGAAAATAAAGATGAGTGAGAAAGATTAACCTCAATCCCAATTTTTTCAATTGAATAATCTAAATCGTGTACTTTGTTTTTATTTAATTTCTTACATAAATTCATGATACCAACAATCTCTCAAACAAATTTTGCACATATTTTGATATTTAGTGAATATTATACTTGAGATTTTAGAATTGTTCCTAATGAGTTTAATATTGAACAAATTTTTGACTTTATACACTTGTAGTCAACACTTTATTTTGTGTTTTTTGTCTAAAATATTTTTATTTATGTACAAACTCATATGTAAGTTAGTTGAGAATGTTAATGTCTCTAAAGAGTAAGATTTTGGATTTCCAACTTTGATAATATATTAAGCTTTGTTTGAAGTTGAGGAGTGATTTTGAATTTCTTAATTTAGATTTACTTGATAGTCTTTTAAGTTTTATTTGAAGTTGAAATGTATGCCAAATGGTTCTTATTGGTGCAATTTTCTTTTCTAAATTTGTCACTTAGTTTTTGTTTGTTGTTTAAAGTTTGAGTATATGGCTATTCTCTCCTTTTCATTATTTTGTTTGATTTTTTAATATCTTGCTATACAGAAACATATCAAGATAAGAAATTTTATTCAATATGAGGTCTCAAAGATTGTTTATGTTAAAATGAAGTATAAGAAACTGTGAAATAATATATATATATATATATATATATATATTTCATTTAAATTATTTTTTATCCAATTTGGTATAATTTTTTTCACACAATTAAAGTGTAAAATTGAACTACATCAAATTATTTTTAAAATGTTTAAACTATTGTTAAAACTTTTAACCATTAATATTTATTTTAAAACATATTTTTATAATTTATAATTCAATTTAATATAAGAAAGTTTATTTATAAGTAATTTTTTAGATAAAAATTAAAAAAAATAATAATTTAGTCATCTTTCAAAAATAAACAAGTTTTTATTAAAGAAATCCAATTTAAGTCATTACTAATTTAATTCAATTCAATATTTTTTTAATAATCCTACTTCTGTTTCGTGCTAATCTTAAAACAAGAATGTGAAAATCCCATTGGGAGTGGGTTTTAAATCAATTTCTTCTTTGATTTATGATATAATTTGTGGAGACACTATAAAAAAAAATACTAAAGTCCCTTAAATTTTGTATGAAATGCTTACCACAAAAGTATTTCCCCTTAGATATAGATATAAATTTATTTGTCAAATTCGTTGGATATATTTGAACAAGTTAATTCATAAATATTTTGAAAAAAATAAGTTAAAAGGTAAAAATAAACTTCTTTTGAAAGCTAAAACTTAGTTATGTATACATTTTTTATCTATAAAAATTGAACATATGTAAAAGAGCATTTTCTTTGAATTAAAAATAAAAATTTAGAAAAACTATATCAAAACTTATTTAATGATTTTATATATAAATTAATCTTAATTTAAAAATATTTTTATTTTTCTTTCCTAAAATTACTTATTCACAAGTTCAACAACAGTTCTACAATTGGATTTTCAAACGGGTTATGTTTGGGAATGGGATTTTAGAGGAAATGGCGAGGAAAGAAACATATTTTTTTTTAAATTAAAAGTTATATAATATTTATACAAAATAAAGTTATATAAATCGTTATTTTATTTTAAAATTATAAAATTAGATATACTTATTACACTTTTTTTTTTCAAAATATAACTCCCAAATTATATATATTACCTAACTCCAGTATTAATTAAGAAACATTCTGAATATTCCAATTACACATATTAATTTATATAAGGATTTTTTTTCAGTCAAGAAGGTACATTATAACTGGTATTACTTCTAAAAAAAAAGTTGTAAAACCGTATAAATATCTTAGTTAATTTTTTAATAATCTATTACATCTATAATAGAAAATTAAGTTAAAGATCCATCTAAAAAGTTATATTTTTTATTGCATTTTTTTTCATATATATACAAAATTGATCTTCAGATGTATATATCTTAATAAATAAGTTAATGTTATCTATAAAGTAATTAATTAATGTGGAATGTCCAAGTGTATATATAAAAAAAATAAAAAAAATAGGTATGGTTATTAGGAATGGCAAAGCGGTCAGCCCGTCCCGTATAGGCCCGTCCCACAAAGTGAGTGCAAGCTAGACTTTCCATCCTGTCCCGCATAAGGGCTGGCTCGTGGGTTTGCGGGCCAGACCGCATTCAACTTTTTTTTTAGAAATTAAATGATTTTTTTTAAACTTTTTCTCTTAAAAAATTGTCATAAAAAACAAAGGCATTAGGATTAATACAAATATAAACATTAATTGAATGTTACATAATCCAAGTATCAACCTTCCAATATTATTGACTTACCCACTACCTAACATATACACTATTATTTATTTCAAATTACACGAAAAATATCATATCTGTATTTTCACCCTCATTTCTTTCTTGATATTGCTTGATCACCTATCTCTTTTTTGATATTGCTTGATCACTTCATCTTTTTCTTTGTGCAACTAGATTTTTACTCTGCATGTTAATAGTATTATTGTGTAGCTGAATTAACTCTTTTTGCATGCTAATAGTATTAGCTGTTATAAGAAAATGATAAAAAATGGGGTAAGAAGAAGAGATGTTTCTTATTCTCTTATGTGTATATTACATCACTTCATGTATAGGAAAATATATAGGGAGTTTCTCTCTCCCAAATTACAATCTAATTAGGTAGGATACTAATCATGAGATTCTATAATTATTAAATTAATTGCATATAATTGGGTACAATATCGTCAAATATTGCATACAATAATTGCATATAATTTGATAATTATTATTTCCTTAATACTCCCCCTCAAGGTGAAGATCAAGAACCCCCAACTTGTGTCGTAGCGTCAAAAATCGTTCCTTGTCCAATGCCTTCGTAAAAATATCTGCGAGCTGATACTGTGTCGGTACATATGAAGGACTAATTATCCCAGCTAGTAATTTTTCTCGCACAATGTGGCAGTCTATCTCAATGTGTTTTGTGCGTTCATGAAATACTGGGTTTGCTGCTATATGTAATGCCGCTTGATTGTCACAGAAAAGTTGAGCTGACAAGTTACATGGCACCTTTAAATCCTGCAACAGATATCGCAACCAAACTATCTCCAAACAAGTATTGGTCATTGCGCGGTATTCTGCTTCCGCTGATGATCTTGATACGTTTGTCTGTTTTTTTACTTCCATGAGATAATAGAGGAACCAAGAAAAATGCAATATCCAGATACTGATCTCCGAGTTGTCTGACAACCTCCCCAGTCTGAGTCGCAATAAGTCAGATTGTTTTCAGATGGCAATAGCAATCCTTGTCCTGATCCTTTGATGTACTTTAGGACTCGAATTGCGGCATCCCAATGAGGTTTCCGTGGATCCTGTATATATTGACTTAGGGTCCGAACCGAAAATGCTATGTCAGGTCGAGTAACCGTGAGGTATATCAGTCGTCCCATGAGTCGCCTGTATTGACTGGATCCTTTAATAACTCTCCATCGTCTGGTGTGAGTTTTAGGTATTGTTCCATTGGAAATTTGTCTGGACGAGCACCTGTGAGTCCCGTATCCTGCAAAATATCAAGCGCATATTTTCTTTGGGACATGTAAATACCAGCTTTGGAACGGGAAAATTCAATCCCTAGAAAATATTTTAGGTCTCCAAGATCTTTAATGCGAAATTGTTGTAATAAACAATCTTTAACATGCTGAATTTCTGTCAAATCATTTCCTGTCAAAAGAATATCATCCACATAAATCAAAAGGGCAGTAAATGATGAGTTATTCTGTCTTGTGAATAGAGAGTAATCTGTCTTGGACTGTTGAAATCCTACAGATTTAATCACATGAGAAAATGTTGAAAACCATGTTCGAGATGCTTGTTTGAGACCATAAAGGGATTTGTTGAGTCGACATACAATGTTCTCCCCCTGTCGATGATGCCCGGGTGGCAAGTCCATGTAAATAATTTCATGCAATGTGCCATGTAAGAAGACATTTTGCACATCTAGGTGGTGAGTAAACCAATTTCTGGCCGCTGCAATGGTGAGGAGACACCTCAAAGTTGTTAATTTTGCTGTTGGTGAAAAAGTTTCAGAATAGTCGACACCTTCAATCTGAGTGTACCCCTTTGCGACAAGGCGCGCCTTATATCTGTCGACGCTACCATCTGAGTTGTACTTTATTTTATAGACCCATTTGCATCCGATGGGTTTCTGCCCAGTGGGTAACGGTGTCAAGGTCCACGTTTGATTTAGCTGCAAGGCGGAAAGCTCTTCGTCCATTGCTTTTTGCCAATTTGGATCAAGGATAGCTTGAGCATAAGTGTGAGGTTCTTTGGTGGCTGTGATGTTAGCAAGATATGCACTATGTGTAGAAGAAAATCGTGAATTAGAAAGAAAATGATGCATAGGATACCTGGTTCCATTTGGTCGGTCTTGGGCAGTGGTCGAATGATTGGCTTGGGATCCCGTTACGTAGTCTTGAAGCCAGGAAGGTTGGGTTGATGTGCGACTGGATCGTCGAACAGGAAGGTCGGTTGGAGAAGGTTTGGTAATGGGTGCTAAACTTCTTGGCATGGGAGAAGAAGGTTGGTCTACTGGAGGTTCAGGTGTATTATGACGAGTAGGAGAAGAAGGTTGGTTTGATAGAGGTTCATGTGCATTGTGACGAGTAGGAGAAGAGGGTTGGTTTGATGGAGGTTCAGGTGTATTGTGACGAGTAGGAGAAGAAGGTTGATCGAGTGAATGTTGGACAGGAGTGGGTAAGTCAATGTCAATAGTGGGCAAAATACCTTGTAATGGAGGTGAGGATTGTGTCTGTGACTGTTGGCAGAATGGGAAAACACTTTCATGGAAGATGACATCCTGACTTGTAAAAAAAGTGCCTGCATCTATATCAAATAATTTGTATGCTTTTTTACTGTGAGGATAACCAATGAAGATGCATTGTCGGGCGCGCGGATCAAATTTTTGCTTAAGTGAAACAACAGTTGCGTAATAGAGGCAACCAAAAAGTTTTTAGGTGAGAAAGTGAAGGTGGTTGATTATATAGTAGCTCAAAAGGTGATTTATTTTTTAGTAAAGGTGATGGCAAGCGATTAATGATATATGTGGCGGTTAAAACGCATCCTCCCCAAAATTCTAATGGTAAATTGGACTGAAATAGGAGGGCTCGTGCTGTGTTTAAAACATGTCTATGTTTGCGTTCTACTACTCCATTTTGTTGAGGAGTGTAAACGCAAGTGCGTTGACATTCAATACCTTTTTTGAGAAAAAAAATCATACATTGAAATAAATTCCAGTCCGTTGTCAACGCGGATGGTTTTAATAGATGCCTGAAATTGATTTTGTGCAAATGTAATGAATGACTCTAAGAGATGTTGGGTTTCAGATTTGTGATTCATAAGAAATAGCCAAGTACATCTAGTATAGTCATCGACTATAGTGAGAAAAAAACGTTTTCCAAAATGAGTTGGGGTTTTATGAAGACCCGAAATGTCACAATGCAATAGATTAAATGGAGAATGAGATTTTATTGTGCTTAAAGGAAAGGGTAGTCTTGTCTGTTTAGCTTTGGGACAAATACTACAATGATTATGAATGGGAATGAGATTTTTACTGATAGGAATAGGTAGTAAGGAAGATACAAGTTGTAGACACGCCGGAGAAGGATGTCCAAGGCGCTTGTGCCATAAATCAGGATCGGTCGATATTTGGGATGCGTGGGCTTGGTTTGGAAGAGGGGACATGTAGTATAAGCCTGCGTGTTGTTTACCCGAGCCAATCATCCTCCCTGTAGCCAAGTCCTGTAAAACGCAACCATGTGGAGTAAAAACGACACAACAATTTAGTAAGCTGGTTATCTTACTAATGGACATTAGATTTAAATTAAAAGAAGGAACACAAAGAACATCTTTGAGAGTGATTTTGTCATTGAATTTAATTGTGCCAGTAGATGAGATGGGCGCAGTTGAGCCTGTGGGCAGATTAACATTGGAAATAAATGATGATGAAGTGTGTGTGAAAAATTGTGAATCGGATGCAATGTGATGGGTTGCTCCGCTATCCAAAATCCATGGTTTCGTAAAAGCAGCATTAGAAGAGGAGTTATGGGCAAGCAGACCTGCAGAGCTAACAAACGTGTCACTTTTACCGTTATTGTCGAGCGAGTAAATAGCCCTTGCCAATTGTTGAATTTTCTCGGCACTGAAGCGTTGTACGAGGTTTCTATCGGTCGACTCGTTACTGGTGCCTTCTTTGCCAGACATGATTTTTTATTTAGGGGATAAAAATGGAGAGGCTGTCAGGGCACCAAGATCGGTGCTCTGATACCATATAAGAAAATGATAAAAAATGGGGTAAGAAGAAGAGATGTTTCTTATTCTCTTATGTATATTACATCACTTCTTCATGTATAGGAAAATATATAGGGAGTTTCTCTCTCCCAAATTACAATCTAATTAGGTAGGATACTAATCATGAGATTCTATAATTATTAAATTAATTGCATATAATTGGGTACAATATCGTCAAATATTGCATACAATAATTACATATAATTTGATAATTATTATTTCCTTAATAGCTGTGATTTCAATTGTGTCCATGTCATACTCCGGTTGGAGCTTCTCAATTTTCTTTCACTATATCGTCTTTTTTATTCAGTCTTTCTATAAAAGACATGTACTCACGTTGCAAAACCATTTCTTTACTCAAAATCATATCTTTGTGGTTTTCAGCAGTTATTTTATAAAGTTTGATACTAAAGAAATAATAATGATAAAATTATACGTAATTATTATATGTAATTATTGTACTTTATTGTACGCAATTATATGCAATTATTTTAATAATGATAGAATCACATGATTAATGGATCATACAGAATTAGCTTGTAATTTGGAAAGATAAAGTCTTCATACACTTGTATATATATTCTTGTATATATTTGATAGAATCGAGTTACCTTCTTCTTATTTAGATCAACCTCGTCAATTCTCAGTTTCATCAACTTCTTATTTGTTTCCTTTATTGTTGTTACAGATTTTTTATATTTACAAATTCTATAAATATTTGTGAATATTTTTTAAAATTTTATCAATGAAATTATTTAAAATAATTTTTAAATATAAACGTAATAAAATTCCGCTATTAAAATATAATTTAAATAAAATTATATAATAAAATATTACATAAATAAATTTCGTCTTTTAAAAACATAAATTACACCATAAAATATAAATTTTAAAACTTAATACTTTTGAAAATAAATTTAATTTCATAAATTTAAATAAAAAATAAATATATAAAACCAATAAAAAATAAATATAGAAAACCAAATTCAAATTTCAATAATCTTCCATGGTTAAAAAAATATCTAAATAAAAAGGACTAACCATCACTAAAAAGTATCTGCCTATTAAATATTATTATATACTTATATAATTAAAATACTCATTAATTTTTTTTCTTCCCTAATTGGAATGTCATGTTAAAATTAAACAAACCATGGAAATTAAGCTACGTGTCATCATGAGAGAACCATAAAAGTTGAGACTTTCGTTAAAAGTCAGAGATTTTGAAGTGTTTTTATGGCCAAATTTTAATCAAATTCCATGTGGACGGTGTTGGACATTTCTTTCAGGCCAACGTGCTTTTCTTTGGAGCAAGCGTTTGTAATTATATTTTCTTTCTTATTATAAATTATAAATAACAATTTAACAAAGTCTTTTAAAAACTTATTGCTGTGTGTTTTTTAAACAAAATCACAGAATTAACTTCATAATTTATTTAACAAAAATTCATTTTAAATGTATATTAAAATAAAATAATAATATCTAGATTCAGGTGTAAACAATTAAAATTATGTAAAAAATCAACGTCTTTTTTCGAAAGCAAATATAAAAATCTGAAATATGAAGTTGAGCAGAAGAGAGACGAATCAAACGTTAGAAAAACGCCACGTATGAGTTTGGTGAACCATAGCCACTCCTTCTAAAACCACACAATAACAGCTTCCATCATCACCTTCCTCTGCACCACCAACACCTTCTAATTCTCTACTCTCACTTCTCATCCCTCACTTTCTCTATCACATTTTACTTTTAAGGTATGTGCTTCTTTCTGTTCAATTTTTTTTTTGGGATTTTTTCTGTGCCTCTTTTCTCTGCTATCTTAAAGCTTACTTGGCTGTTCATGTCTTTAATTTTGTGCTAACTGCCTTCAACTTTGTCAGTTCCTTTTAAAGCCTCATTTTTGTATCTTCCCATTAATTGAACTGGGATTTCCTTGCTCTTTCCAATTAAACAAATTGCTGGGTTGTTGCTTTTTCATTCTAGAAACTTCTGAACATTTAGAGTGTGTTTTGTTTGTTGGTTCACGTAATAAGAAATTGTTTTACAATCATAATTATAGTATTTAAGAGCCCTTGTTTTGGATTGGATGGTATTGTTGATATAGATGGCAGCATCATCTGCATGCCTTGTTGGGAATGGTTTATCTACACGGGGTAATAGAGTGGCTCTTAAGAAGGACTTCAATGGAAGATATCTCTACTCATCTTGGAGACTTTCGTCATTGAATAATAACAAGGCGTCAAAAGCATTTTCCATAAGGGCATCCTTGGAGGAAAGGCAACAAGAAGGGAGAAGGGGGTTTCTGAAATTATTGCTTGGAAATGCTGGAGTTGGTGTGCCTGCATTGTTGGGAAGTGGCAAAGCTTATGCTGATGAACAAGGGGCTTCCTCCTCCAGAATGTCTTACTCCAGGTTTCTAGAGTATTTGGACAAGGACAGAGTAAAAAAAGTGGATCTTTATGAAAACGGAACCATTGCTGTTGTTGAGGCTGTTTCTCCTGAATTGGGGAATAGGGTGCAGCGTGTTAAAGTTCAACTCCCTGGACTTAATCAGGAGCTCCTTCAGAAATTCAGGGAAAAGAATATTGACTTTGCAGCTCATAGTGCCCAAGAAGAGTCAGGTTCTCTTTTAGCTAATCTGATTGGGAATCTGGCCTTCCCTTTGCTCTTGATTGGAGGTTTGTTCCTTCTCTCGAGACGATCAGGAGGGATGGGAGGTCCTGGTGGGCCTGGATTTCCTCTTGCTTTTGGTCAATCTAAAGCCAAGTTTCAAATGGAACCAAACACTGGAGTGACATTTGATGATGTTGCTGGGGTGGATGAAGCCAAGCAGGACTTTATGGAGGTGGTGGAGTTTCTAAAGAAGCCTGAGAGGTTCACTGCTGTTGGGGCTCGCATACCTAAAGGAGTTCTTCTTGTTGGTCCTCCAGGAACTGGAAAGACCCTGTTAGCCAAGGCTATTGCTGGTGAAGCTGGTGTTCCCTTTTTTTCAATATCTGGTTCTGAGTTTGTTGAGATGTTTGTTGGTGTTGGTGCTTCTCGAGTTCGTGATTTGTTCAAGAAGGCCAAAGAGAATGCCCCTTGCATTGTCTTTGTTGATGAAATTGATGCTGTTGGAAGACAAAGAGGAACTGGAATTGGTGGAGGGAATGATGAAAGAGAGCAGACCCTGAACCAACTTTTGACAGAAATGGATGGTTTTGAGGGTAATACTGGTATCATTGTCATTGCAGCAACTAACAGGGCAGATATTCTTGACTCTGCCTTATTGAGACCAGGACGATTTGATAGACAGGTATGATTATATTATGAAATGCCTAATGCTTTTGTTAATGAGTAAATTACTGAACATCAAGGCTTCTGCAGGTAACAGTTGATGTTCCAGATATAAGGGGAAGGACTGAAATCCTAAAGGTTCATGGTAGCAATAAAAAGTTTGATGGTGATGTTTCTCTTGATGTGATTGCCATGAGAACGCCTGGTTTTAGTGGAGCTGATCTTGCAAATCTCCTGAATGAGGCTGCCATATTAGCCGGTCGACGTGGAAAGACAGCAATTTCCTCTAAAGAGATTGATGATTCTATTGATAGGATTGTTGCTGGAATGGAGGGAACAGTGATGACAGATGGGAAGAGCAAAAGTTTAGTAGCATATCATGAAGTTGGTCATGCAATTTGTGGGTGAGAATTTTGACTTTCGTTTTTGTCTTTTAAGTAAATGTTTCAAGATTGCAATCGAAGCACCGTATTTTGTCTTCATGACTTTCTATCTAACACTTAATATATTAGCTTAAGCAAGCAAAACTACCACTGTTATGCGTTAAGTGGCAACATTTAAAAACTGTTTCAGTAAAACACGGTTGTGCTTGTTTGCAGAACTTTGACTCCTGGTCATGATGCTGTGCAAAAGGTAACACTAGTTCCTCGTGGTCAAGCTCGGGGTCTTACATGGTTCATTCCTTCCGACGATCCAACTCTGATCTCCAGACAACAACTCTTCGCAAGAATTGTTGGTGGACTTGGTGGTAGGGCTGCAGAAGAAATTATTTTTGGTGAGCCTGAGGTCACAACTGGAGCTGCTGGTGATTTGCAGCAAATCACCGGTTTGGCAAAACAGGTACTTGCCAATCATATGCTCTAGTGTCGCACTATATCTCTTTTATCTTTTATATTTTATGGGTGGAAGATGCTAATATTTTATAACCCCGAATTTATTTAGAATCCTTTTTTTGATCCTTAGAAAGGAATCAAACTCGGGTACTAGGAGGATTACAACAACTCATACACTGCTCATCTAATGAACTATGACTCCTTAGTTTATTTAGTATCTGGTTTCATTTTGGCAATGTTTTGCCAGAACAATAGGAGTTATATTGTTAGCTACAATTAATTGGTGAAACCACCAATAAGATCACGTCATATGATTTCTTGAATGCCTGCAATGCAACAAAGAAACTTTTGCTTTAATTGAAAGAATGGTGATGTTCACTCTGAAGGATGAACTTTTTATTTTTCTTCTAGAAAAGTCTTTTTTTCTTCTTTTATTTACCTCTTAATTAAACCTTAAATGATACTCTTGCAGATGGTAACTACATTTGGAATGTCTGATATTGGTCCTTGGTCACTGATGGAACCATCAGCACAAAGTGGGGATATTATCATGAGGATGATGGCAAGGAACTCAATGTCAGAGAGGCTTGCAGAAGACATCGATGCTGCCATCAAGAGGATCTCAGATGAAGCATATGAAATTGCCTTAGAACATATAAGGAACAACCGTGAGGCCATTGACAAGATTGTGGAAGTCCTTCTGGAGAAGGAGACATTGAGTGGAGATGAATTCCGTGCTATACTGTCTGAATTTGCTGAAATTCCAGCTGAAAACCGGGTCCCTCCTTCAACTCCAGTACCAGCCACTGTTTAAATACCTTATATGCAACATCATTAATATGTATTATCTTTTAGAATACGGAATTCCCTCTACAGCCTGCTCCAAATTTGTGAATGATTAACGATTCTACCTTACTTTTTCATTTTTGTAGTGTTGATAAATGACAACAGAGTATATATATACATATACATATATATAATGTTAAGTGTAAAATAAGTGGTCTATACGTCTATAATACGGTGTAACTTTTGTCAACAGCAACAAAACTTTAATTTCAAGTAGAGTTGTAACTGCAATGTTTAAGTGCAAATGCAAATTCACAGTATTTGTGAGCTAGGTTGTGTTATTTTTTTCTTTGTATAATAAAACACTGTCAAGTTTTTAACCAAAGAATTTGTGCAAACTGTCTAACCTTTCACCATTAGATTAGATTGATGCTAGTGGATTTGAGTTTGGTTTAGTTTGACAAAAGAGTGTAGGTAACATGTTTGTTACTCTTATACTTTGTTTGGTTGGTGAGAAAAGTAATCTGTCAATATATAATCGATGATTATTTTTGTAAGGATACCTGTTCCTGCATTATAAATTTCTTATGATAACCTGGTGAAAGAATTGGAGGCTTGAATATGCTTGACCTTGTCTGCTGCAACCATTATCAGCCTTGGAATGAATACTGTCAAAGGCATTTCACTGTCAACCCAGGTAGTTTCTAGCCAGTGACTGTGTAATTTATTTTAAAAATTATGAATAATGAATTCTAATATCATAAATATATGAATCTATACATTTTTATATCATGAGTATGTGAGTTGGATAAATAAATAAATTTAAGAGGCATTCTTAGGAGTGGTAAATAGCATTCAGAAAGTAAAAATATACAGAGACTGATGTAATGACTCAAATTTGATTGATTTTTTTAATATTATTTTTATCTTTAAAATTCTCTTAAGTTAGTAATATATAATTGTAAATATCAAAATGTTGAGATAAAAAAATAATGTATCAACAAAGAAAATATTTTATCATTTATTTTAAGTGAGGAATGTCACAAGATCAAATAACTGATTACATATTCAAATAAAAGTTATCAATAAAGATTGATATTATTCATTAAGATAGAAGTTCGAAACTTAAGTCTCTCATCCAAATAGAAGTTATCTTGAACATGAGAGTAAATTTCATGTCCAAAATAAGAAATGACTTAGGATCTATTCTTCGATCCAATGACAAATGTGTAACCAAACATATTGTAAAAAAATTTGCTTCTACAGGTGTAAACAATTTTTTTTCACAATTTTTGATAATTCACAATTTTTTATAATCTTTTAATATCTCAAATATTATAAAAAATATTTCTTTTTAATTTTTTAATTATAATATTTAATAATTACTATTTTCTATTTAAAAAATACGAGAAGCATGCGTGTTTTTTTCTAGTATAAAGTATAAAAATTTACTTACATTTCTAAAATTTAAATTTGAATTTTTTAACATACTTTCTTGACTTCAGTCGAGTCATAAAAAAGAACATCATTAATTAGATAATTGATGAAGGGAGGTCATCCAACTATTACCTTTCCTTTCTATCGTCATGATCTCAAATTAGAATATTCAATGTTTTTGTATGAGAGTTCAATGTTACACTATTTTTTTAGTATTGGTTATCTTTGAGAAGACATCAACACGATTATTCATTGCTCTTGGTATGTGAGTAATGCAAAATTTGTATTCTTTTTGTTACGGGAGAGGGGGGACTTTAAAGAAAACAACCAAACAATTAAACATAAACATCCCTTAGCCCATGTTTCATGCATGGGCATGTTTGGTCTTTCTCGTAGAAGCTTCTTTCGTGTGTGTGTCTCTGTGCCCACCGTTGTTCAAATTGTGCTTCTCCACAAACCCACTTGCAAAATGACCACTTTTCGGATAGCAAAAGAACAATTTGCAACCTTGTGTTCAAAAGGGCACGTAAGAGAAGCTTTTGAAAGCTTTGTGTCTGAGATATGGGAAGAACCCCATTTGTTCTCAAACCTCCTCCAAGCATGCGTTCGATTAAAGTCTGTTTCTTTGGGCAAACAGATTCACTCTTTGATATTAACTTCTGGCTGTTCCTCAGACAAATTCATTTCCAACCATCTCCTCAACCTCTACTCGAAATTTGGGGAACTTAGAGCCTCTGTTGCTTTGTTTGATCGAATGCCGAGGAAGAACATCATGTCATGTAACATCATGATTAAGGCCTATCTAGAAATGGGCAACATCGAGAGCGCCAGGAACCTGTTTGATGCAATGCCTGAGAGAAATATTGCCACGTGGAACGCGATGGTAACGGGTTTGGCCAAGTTTGAAATGAATGAAGAGTCTTTAATCATATTTTCGAGAATGAATGAGTTGGGGTTAGTGCCAGATGAGTACTCGTTGGGTAGCGTGCTCAGAGGATGTGCTCATCTAGGAGCTTTGTTTGCTGGCCAACAGGTTCATGCCTATGTTATGAAATGTGGGTTTGAGTTTAATTTGGTTGTTGGATGCTCTTTAGCTCATATGTATATGAAAGCTAGAAGCATGGACGATGGGGAAAGAGTTATCAATTGCATGCCAGCTTACAATTTGGTTGCTTGGAATACACTAATGGCTGGAAAAGCTCAAAAAGGGTCCTTTGAGGGAGTTCTGGATCAATACTGTAAGATGAAAAAGGCAGGTTTTAGACCAGACAAGATTACTTTTGTGAGTGTGATCAGCTCGTGTTCGGAGTTAGCTATCCTTGGTCAAGGGAAGCAAATTCATGCTGAAGCAATAAAAGCAGGAGCTAGTTATGAAGTTTCTGTAGTTAGTTCATTGGTTAGTATGTACTCTAGATGTGGATGTTTGCAAGAGTCTTTCAAATCTTTTCTGGAATGCAAAGAGCGAGATGTTGTGTTATGGAGTTCAATGATTGCTGCTTATGGGTTTCATGGTCAAGGAGAAGAAGCCATCAAACTTTTCAATCAGATGGAACAAGAAAATCAGCCAGTAAATGAGGTCACTTTCCTGAGCTTGCTTTATGCTTGTAGTCATTGTGGATTGAAGGATAAAGGACTTGATTTCTTTGATATGATGGTGAAAAAGTATGGACTCGGGGCTAGATTAAAGCATTATACTTGTGTGGTTGACCTACTAGGCAGGTCTGGCTGTTTGGAGGAGGCAGAGGCCATGATACGATCCATGCCTGTAAAAGCAGACGCAATTATATGGAAGACATTATTATCTGCGTGTAAACTCCACAAGAATGCTGAAATTGGACGAAGAGTTGCTGCAGAAGTTCTTACGATTGATCCTCAAGATTCAGCTTCATATGTTCTACTTGCCAATATTTATTCTTCAGCTAAGAGATGGCACAATGTTTCTGAGGTAAGGACAGCCATGAAAGACAAGATGGTGAAGAAAGAACCAGGTGTAAGTTGGGTAGAAGTGAAGAATCAGGTTCACCAGTTTCATATGGGTGGTGAATGCCACCCAAAACTTGTGGAGATTAATCAGTATCTGGAACAATTAACTTCAGAAATGAAGAAGCGGGGCTATGTACCTGATACTAACTCTGTTTTGCATGACATGGACAATGAGGAAAAAGAACAGAACTTGAGGCACCATAGTGAGAAATTGGCAATTTCTTTTGCTTTAATGAGCACCCCAGTGGGAGTGCCAATAAGGGTGATGAAAAACTTGCGGGTTTGCAGTGATTGTCATGTTGCCATCAAGTACATATCAGAGATAAAAAATGTAGAAATTATTGTGCGTGATTCTAGCAGGTTTCACCACTTCAAAAATGGTACATGCTCTTGTGGAGATTATTGGTAATAGTTACCCTTGATTTCCGTTTCAGATTATTGTTCATGATGTTGCATAGCTTAAAGGTAAGAGGGAGTAAGTTCTTGGTCGCTGCTACAGCACTGGTCTTCAATTTGATTTTCATCTATCACATCACAACCTTACTGCAATGCTTGGTTAAGGCTTTGGTATCATAATTTCCATATTCATAAGTGAAACTTCAAATTAAAAGGGATTCTTTATGGTCAAATTTGAATAAAGAATACTGATTAGTGGTTGCTTCTGACCTCGGATGTTAGTTATTGTTGGTTATCAAGTGCAATTAAAAGCCAATCCTTCCGTCGACGACGTGTCTTCCGCCGCTGCCAATGAGCTCCCATTCCACCACTGCAACCGCTGTGATCCTTCATTACGTGGATCATCATCAAAGAGGTAACATTTATTAAATAATTGTTTATTATTCTTTATTAGTTACTTTTGAAGACCAACTGTCTCAGTACGGAGGAGAGAAGGGGGACCGAGCAATCTGAGCGATAAGATTAATAATACTTTGTTTAAAATAGGAGTGAATTTGAGATGGTTTACGAAAATTTTGAAGAGAATGAAGTTGTTTCTATTAAAGTAAATAGGTGGGAAGTTTGTGAATGATTTGCTAAATATAATAAATATTAAAAAAAATTATGAAATAATTTAATATAATTTTTTATAAATATAAATTAGAATAAAAAAATTAATAAAGAATACTAATAATTAAAACTTAAATTATTATTTATTTTATTATAAATGTAAATATATATATATATATTAATAATTAATAAATAAAGTATAAATGTTATATATGTATGTATATATATGTATGTATATATATGTATATATATATATGTATATATATTAAAATATAATTTTTACGTATAATTAATATGTAATTTATTAATTTTATAAAAAAATAACGTATAATTAAATTTTCTTTACAAAATTTATTTATTGCTTCACTTATAGCTAATTCAACTTGAATGTCAAATTTTCTTTGTTGACACAATCATGTGTATGTTGTAACGTCTATTGTGAACAAGATTATCAAACTTAAGAGTCTACGTAGACTTCTGGAAGTTCTGTTTACACGACTAGGAGACTTGTAAAAGTTTACTTTGTATAACAAAAGTATTTTAATTATATAATTAATTAAAAGGTACTTAAAATAAATTTCACAATATTAATAAAATAATTACATTTAGTAGTGAATGAGAATTATATAAGTTAAAAGTACCTCAAATAAATAAGTTCATACAATACAAATATTATAAACCATTATGCAGTTGGGTTGGGTTATGGATAAACATTATATCCTACAAAATTTTTACTTATTTTTAATAAATGGGGTTGTTATTGGGTTGTCCGTAGTTGAATTTGATCTACTACCAAACATATCTTAAAAAGTAAAATTTTTTGAAATTAAAATTAAAATTCAATTGAAGAAAAACCCAACGGTTTTTAATTAAAAAAAATGAGTTTGCAAGTATACTCCCAATGTTCTCTCCAGCGTAACCTTTAAAAAAACTTCGTCGTAGAGGCAAAAAAAAAATTAATATTCTCTTGGTCAAACAAACCCTAAACCCAAACTGAACAAACCCACCAAATGATCACGACCGCAACGAACGAAGCGATGCACCACCACGATCATAATATAAACTACGACAATCAAAACAGAGATGCAAGAAGAGGCAACCACGAAAGAGTGAACACGACCACCAACACCAACACGAATAGACATTACACCACGATCAAAATAGAGACACGCCACCAAAAGAACACGAGCGAACCCTAATGTTGGCAATGTGAGTTTGTCTAATTTTGGGTTCAAAAACGGGTTGTTTTGGATTTAAAGAAAAACCCTTTAAAATCGTCAACTCAATTGCAAACTAAAAGTTCAACCGAGTTCACCGAGTTCTGTGCAAGTTTATTGAGTTTACTCTAAAAACAAGTTTGTTTATGAATTAACTCATCCAATGAGTGACAATGTAAACTCAAACGAGTTAATTCGCGAGTTTGATAACCATGATTGTAAAGATAAAATAAGTAAATAAAATATTTGAATTCTTGTCATAACTTTAGGTCAAAATCTATCTATCAAACAAAGGTAAATCATATACTAACTTAGTTTATATTTAATACCATTATTCAACCAAAACCTATCAGCCTCAAATTCAAAACTTTCTTATTCTTTCTCAATAAGTTAGTCAAAAAGTTCTTAAGATATTTGTTTATAAATCCATGATTCATGCTTATTCGTGTGATAAATACTTTAGATCGAAAGTTGATGAATTTCATTTATCAATAAAAAAGAACTAGTCTCTCAAAATCTTTTTCACCTTCCAAACATCATATTTGTCTCGATTTCACCTTCCAAACAATATTTGAAATCCTTATTTTTCTTATTCTAAGAATCTCATTCATAAAATACATATTTATACTTATATACATATTTAATAAGATTCATAACCATGAACATAATTTACATATAAGTATTTACAAAATTCTACGTTGTAATTACATCATGTTTAAGAGATTTGATCTGCTAGTATATTATAAAATGGATTGAGATGCATTGTGGTTGTTGGAACAGTGAAAATGATAGTAAGTAGTCCTATAATAGAGATGTTTATGGTTCCATATGGAAGCTTTAATAAGGTTGGTTCATGTCTTTTAAATGTTATTATATTATTTTGCTCGTTTATGATGAATTCACTACAAGAAAATCATGAGATAGAAACTAATTTGTAGAAACCAAAATAATTAGTTACAATAGTAACTAAATTAGAGACCATTTTAGAAACTAAAAAGAAATTTAGTTTCTAAATTAGTTTCTATTATTTTCTATTATTGTTAAATAGTTTCTAAATTGGTATCTAATTAGCAACCAAGGTTTTTGCTACCAAATTTAGAAACTAAATAATTGGTAGTTAAAACCTTAGTTGCTAATTAGATACCAATTTAGAAACTATTTAAAAATAATAGAAACTAATTTAGAAATCAAATTTCTTTTTAGTTTCTAAAATGGTCTCTAATTTAGTTACTATTGCGACTAATTATTTTGGTTTCTACAAATTGGTTTCTATTTCATGATTTTCTTGTAGTGATTTTAGTTTTGGGAACAGAGCATTTATTATTGGAGAGAATAGCCTAACAAACGGATGCCATGCATACATATTCAAAATCTATCTAGCATTTATCATTAAGAAAAAGAGACAGTAAACATTAAAAAGAAAAGGATGTGAGAACAATTTGTATAACACTAATGTGCAATATATGTACAATCAAACTCGTTATTTGATTGGTTGTGCATCAATATACATTATCAATGTAGTAACTAGTTAGGATAAATGAACTTTAATGTAAATTACCATCTAATATGATTCAAATATCACTCTTTTAAATTTTAAAGTCAAACCTCTAGGTACATTTAATTTAAATTTCCCTCTTCTCAAAATAGTGTTAGATATAAAGTGAAACCAATAACACTTTATTCAGACCAAACAATACCAATTAGAGCATAATAATGAGGTTAAAGACACCTCACTTGACAAAAATATAGAATTAATAATACACATGCAAAATGATAAATGCCTCATTCCTTTGAATATTTTGAAGATTGAGTTGTTGATTCTGTGATATTTTCTTTCTTCTTTGAGTTTGTTGTTCTTTTTTCAAGAGTGTGTGTACACATCTTATTGTAAAATTCTTATTTATATGTAATTTGTAATGATTATATTTCTCTTAATTTGAACTCTAATTCTATAATTTGGTTCCAATTGGATTAAGATTTTAATGGTTTGTTTGTAAGAGATAATAACAAAAGGATAGATCCATGAGGTAATTGTAAAAACATAATTCAGTAAATGACACCTAAAAGGTTTCTAACGGAGAAGAAGAAGAAAATTTGATTAAGCTTGTCCACTGCATTAAATTCGTCGTGTCATAAACAATGACTAAAGAATCTTTTTATTCTTATCCGAGTAAATAATTCCATAAGAAAGAATATAAGTTTATAGTCTTTCCATTGCCTTGGTTAAGACTTTAATTAATTATATGATAATTAATTCTTGTCAAATGAGACTTTGGATGGTCTTATTACTTTTGAATATTTGGATTAAATAAACTTACTTTGTTCAAACAATTATATTTTATGTAAGTTTCATGCAAGTTTCTTTTCTTTGACGTAGATCGTTTGTCCTTGTCATAAATTTGTCATCCCAAAGTTATTTTCTCACATCCAGCTTGTCTCTCCCAAATGTTTCTCTAGATCATGTTAGATGATACCCTTTGTTGTAAAATTTGTCGGGCTTAGAGTGTGGAATGAAGTCCTAGATTTTGTTGGTTTTTTAGCATTTCATGAAATGAGAGATGAGGGTGAAAACCTCATGTTCATATGTTCCACATCTTTCATTTGATGAAGACTCAATGGACTTTTCATTAGTTGCTAATGTATCGTTATATGGATGACCTACCAATATATTGACTTAATTGTGATTATGATATAAAAATTTCACAATCTATCATTCAACATTGCTCATTGATTTTACTCATAGTTTAAAGGGATAATCACATTTTTTTCATTACAATAATAATTAGTTGTTTGTAAATATTTTTGTATTACCTATTTTTCACCTTCGTAATAACCTAACAACTCATATATGTTCTCTGTTAACTATTTGTTGTATTTGACTTCCCTATAACTAACCAAAGTAAACCATAAAGACAAACCTTGAGATTCATTCATGTAAGTGATCTAAACACCTACTAAAATACTTTTCAATACAATAATATATAACATTTTCACTTTTTGAAAAACAATTAAAAATACATGATTTTTGGTGAAGACATAATTATAATTCTCTTTAATTATTTCATCCATATTTGAATAAAAATATGGTTCTCTCCTCATCTATTGCAAAAAATATTGAACTATAATAAAAAAAAATATAACATAATGAAAACGTTTATTATATTAAAAGTGGCAAGTCTTTAAGCAATTGAAAATATTTAATATATAATGGATTTTAATTAGTATATTTAGAATACTTGCCATTAATTAAACGTTGATTCATTGGTGTATTTTCTTTCTTCACGGAAGAAGGATTTCTCATGAAATGAAATCCTCTGTCTTAAATAATAATAATAAGAAGAAGAAGATGCATGCTTATTTAATATCTGTGTTCAGAAGAAGAAAAAATAAAAATATACACAGGAGATAATCTAATTCCTTTTGACAAATTTCTTGCAATTTTAGTCAATCTAAGATGCAACTTTAATTGCAGCACCATATGCATGCCAATTATTTGAATAAACCCCACGCACCATGTCCACCAATCATATTATATTATATTATATTATATTATATTATATTATATTATATTATATTATATTATATATATATATATATATATTATTTCCTTCTCAATTATTTGACTTTTTTTTGTGCTGCTTTCTGTGCACTCTTTCTTCTTCTTCTTTTTCCCCACTAATTAAGCATTTCTCACTGCATGAAATTGGAAAATTTTTATTTCCTCTTTAGTCATAATATGTGTTCAGCACATTTAAATTAATTGTAGACAAGTCTTTATCATGAGGCACTTACGTCAATTTTAAATTGCAAGTTTTAAATTTAGAAAAGATAGATAGAGTAGCAGACACCCTATATCTTCTATGATTGCATTATGTATTGATTCCTTAATTAGAAAATAAATATATAATAAGAAGTTGACTTCCCTCTTCACGCCCTTCTTAGAAATTTGTACATTTAATGCAAAACTAATTTATTATTATTTTTTATTAATGTATCATAGACATCTCATATCCTTCATTTTTTTTTTAAATATTGTGCCCTCATATGCATTGGTGTCATTTTCATTAGAGATGAGAGTCTGGGATGGGCAATGTGGATTGATTCTCAGTTCGTTATCAAAAGGAGTAAGATGAGCTCACTAATTTAGCCCACTGATCCGCTTTGGCTCATTCTGTATAATTTGCAATCTGTGCGGGACAATAGTGGAGCGAGGCAGGTATGCCCATTGACCTGCATAAATAAAAAATAATTAATTTTTTTTGTTTAAAAAAATCATACCTCATTTATTCATTATTGCAGTATGACCTTTATTTTATTTTATTTTAAAAAAATTGAATCTAACGTACTAAAAAAATGAATGTTTTATTTTAATCCTCTAAAGAAGTTAGTATTAAGAGTGATAATGAATTTAGTTTTAAGTAAAGTCTTATATTTAAAATTTATTAATAAAAAATAATATAAAGAAGAGATTTCAATAGGATAGTTAAAAAATTAGTCATCTTCATTCAAATATTTTGTAGCAAAACTTTGATAAGATCCTCTTATACATTTACATACATATATAGGAAAAAATATATGTAAAACAAAATTTTAACTATTTTTAATCCAGCCTTCTAACAATCCACCCTCATTTATATTTTTATCTTAATTGAATGAATTAAAACACATATAAAATTTTAATTTTTTCAATAGTAAGAATAATTTTTTTTTATAATTGATAAAATTTTAATTTTTGAAAAAAACATATTTTTCTTATGCGTGACGGGTAGTGAAATGAACATACACTTCTTGTACGAGACGGACCAACCCAACTCGTATTTTGTGGGTTAAAAATAAAACGGACAAATACGAATTATCACCCCTATTTTCCATGTCCTGTATGGGCTTGATAGGGTTAGAACATAGAAAGTACTAGGTTAATGAAATGGTTTGAAGCTAATAGGATCCGATTGGAAGGTGTGGAAGTAGAATTGATAATATATAATTCTAGTATAAGGTTTACGATGCCTTTAAAAGAATAACATATATTATTCATTAACAACACTACTTATCTCAATAAATAATAACATAATAATTGTGTGGTCATAATTAAATTCATTTATTTCAATAAATAATAACATAATTGTGTCATTATTATTAAATTAATTTATAACGACGGTCTATATCATCGTTGATCTGTTAAACTTATAAAGACGTTTTCATTAATGATAAATTCAAAACTGTTCTTAAAAATAACTTCCAATCATTCTTAGAAGTTCTTTGTACAATAGTAACGAATGAGAGTTATTTTTGAATTTGAGTTATTTATATTTTTAAAAACTTAACACCGTGTTTAAATAGAGAATTTTTAATTGATAATTTATCTATACCTATATATATGAGATTTTTTTTAAATGTTATTTTGGTATACACATTTATTTTTCAATTTTATTTTTATATTAATATTTATTTTATTATGTGATTTTAAACATTTCAATTATTTTATTATTTTTCTAACGAGTTACTAAATAACCAGCCGTTTTATGATTGACCTATTTCGTTTTGGAAACTGTTTTTCTTCTTTGCTTTTAAAACTAATATTTCTTCTTTGTTTTTAAACTATTGTGAATTTTCTTTTACACATCATGTTCTTGGTTCTTTTGCTAGGTCTTCTTCTCTTTCAGTGGGTCTTTTTCTCTTTCAGTGGTGTTGTTTCATGCTCTCCGTCACCACTTTCTATATTTCGATACATAAAACAGGTATTTTTTCTTAATTCTGCACTGCATTACAATTCCAGCCTTAAATTTTATTTTATTTTTGCTATGTACTAAATTTATCAAAAATATCAAAAGTAATGAGATCACATATATGTAGCACAGACACTCACACGAATACTGATACAACGAGCACTGACACGGAAATATGTATAATATCTAAAATGTAGAGCACGGGAACACATATCCATATATTATATAATTATAAATTATATAAATTGATAATAAAGATTTATGTGCACAAATATGTTTCAAATTATTATTTGGAGCAGAAATATGTTTTTCATGATTGGTTTAAAAAAAATTGTTTAGTATTTTTATAGTTATAATAAAAATTTATACAATAAATTTTAATTTTTAAAAAATTAATATATTCTTTTTTTAAATTGTGTAAAAACCATACTAAAATGTTAGAAATCTAACAAAATAATACTTTTTGAATTAGACACGGATACGTGTTCTATAAGTGTCATATCGGTGTTCGATATAAATATCTATAAATATCCGACACGTCATTTAAGAGAACTTTCTTTATGACATTCTAAAAAAAATATGCAGATATGCGTAAAAGCGCTTTTTAAATGTTACTAAATGAAATATATTGATTAGATAAATAATTTTATAAAAAATTGAAATTTTAGAGTAATTTGTTTACTATAAATTAAACTATTTTAAATTATAATAAAAGCTCACATAAGTATCATTACGAGACTTTGACATTCCAAAGAGGCTTCTGTTCAAAGACTCAATAACCTATGACATCACATGAAATACCATAAAAAAAAGAGAGAAGAAAAGGTAGAAAGAGCACATGAGAGCATACCAAAGCCATGTAAAAATGAAAACCTAAAAAAGAGAAGAAGGTTACCCACAATTGAAAGTTTGGGAAAAACATGAAGACCTAATAAAAAATTGCATTGATAAGATTGAGTAATGATAAAAGAGACTTTACCTCTGCTATGATCTGCATATGGTCCTTCCCTGCTTTTAGTTGCAGCCTGACATTGCACATGATTCGATACCTTATTTTTATTTTTTCATTACCACTTACAAAAATTCCTATTCCTTCTATTCATGACATCTTTTAAGGTTCAAATATATCAATGGACTCTTCACCAACAACATTTTCAGACCAACAACAAAAATTAAACTTACATTCTTATATTATTAAATGCTCACAAACTAAAGTATTTTTCGTTGAGTACTATATTCACAATTACTTTTTTTAACTTTAGAGAAACTTGATTCTAAGTGTGAGAGTTACCAATTATAATTTTAATTCAATTAACACATGGTTCTTTTAGGTTGTGTTTGAATTTGAAGAGAATTTGGAGGGAAGAGATAAAGTGAATTTGTAAAAACTTGAGAAAAAATATGAGGATGTGTGATATTGTTTAGATTGAGTGATATTAAAATAAATTTGTGAGGATGATTTATTGAAGTTTGTTGAGGTGAAGGTTGAGAGAGGATATAATTTTTTTTTAAAGTGTAAAATGTAAGTTTATAAATTTATCCTAGTTATTAAAAAACATTTGAATAATGAATTATGATTTTTTTTTTAATTTAAGTTAATTAAATTATTGTAAATTATTTTCGATATCATTAAATAATTTTTTTCATAAAAAGTATGAGTTACCTAACAAAGTTAGGATTAAAAATTGGAAATTTTTACATAAAAATAAATAATTGAATATTCAAAATTCTAAATAAATATCATTCTTAAATATTTTATGTCTTATTTAAATAAAAATCTGAAATATATAAAATTCTTAATCAATTATAAGCATTTCAAACTTAATAAAAAAAATAACAAAAAAATTCATTTCAACACAAACAAAATAAGGAGAGAATCGATCCTCCCTTGAATTCAATCTGAAAATTGATTTTAACCCCCCACAGACAAGAGAATCAACTTGTTTGTGTGTAATCACATGAGAATCAATCTTGGTTTACCAACAAAGACACAAAATTGATTATGTGAAGAATACAACAATAATGAGAATGATTCTCTCTTTCAGCACAACCTAGGTCAAAATCGATTCTCGATTCATTACAACATAATAAAGAATCGATTCTCACTACATGTAACAAAGTGCAAAATCAATTCTCATTTCATTACAACGTGAATGAAAATCGATTTTGCTCAAAAACAGAATAGAGAAAATCGATTTTCCTTCTTAAAACACTGCATTCAAAATCGATTTGAGTCACATTGGGTCAATGTCTCATAGGAGATAACTATACCATCAATTTAAGGAAAATATGTGTACAATCTCTTCATATTAAGGAAGATCCAAAATAAAACTCTCTCTCTCCCATCTACGCTAATTCCTCCAAATTACTAGAACCAAACATCATTATCACTATAACCAAACACATCATTAATAACATAAAAAAAATTCTTTCCTTTTTTTTTAGCTAAAGTTGTTGTTCAATATATACAAATATTTATTGTTTATCCTGTATAGTATTGTAGCACTATCCTTTGTCTTTACCATATATACACTTTCTTTAAGAAGGTTAAAGGGATACGAGAAAGTAATACACATCAAAGTGGAAATTCATTAAAATACAGTATCCACATTAATTAAATTCTTTAAGATAAGTTATACTAAAATAACATAAAAAGTTAATGTTTTTGTTTATTAATAAATTATTTAGCATGACAGCACATAAAGTATTAACTCAGATTGTTCCTTTCTACCATTAATATAATTATTTGCAAAAATAATAGCAAACTAGTGATACAAAACAATTTGAATACTTTTATTTATTTATTTTACAATAAATGATGAGTAGTTGACGCCGTCAACCGTCATATAATTGTTCTGAGAATTGTGACACTTCCCCAAAATAATTAGTTCAAACTTTAATTAAGACCTATGTTGCAGGCAGAACATTAGAATTCACTAGCTTTAAGGACTTTTATATCTTTTACAAAATTATTATTGTCCAATTACCCATAATTAATTTCAGCAATATATGTTTTTTTCCTCTTAAAAATAATCTTTAGGCAAATAAAAAATCTCATAAAATTCAATGAAAGTATACTGTTGCGTTACAACGATTAAAAATAAACTTAATTTACTATATATTATTCTAATCGAGATTTAAATCTATATATTGTTCACTATTATATATTAGGAATAAAATAAAATAAACTTAAACTCATTTTTTATATATATTATAAATATTTTAATTTAAATAAAAATTATTTTCGTAAGGTGTAATTGTGATTCCGAAGAAAAGTAGAAGAAAAATATGACCGAAGCACCTCACCAAACCATCATTCAAAAGCCCACCTACCATAAGTAAAACAAATAATCTTAATTTGAGTTAAAAAACAATTCTTTGTAATTTTAAAAATAAAATGAACGATTAAAATTTTCTTAAAAGCAGCACCGTAGTGCATTTGATTGAAAACTGTATTCTTTGAAGTATGTAATTAACATAGGACGATCAAAGTCATATGAATAAAAAAGATGAAGTAAAGAATTTAATCTCTTAAATAATTATTCAAACTCTTGACCAATTATACATTATCCACGCAAAAGATTACTCAGAAACCTTTTGATCCAACTTGGCCAATTCTAGAACCTTTTTTTTATTTTATTTTCAATGTGCACCTGAAATCTGATTAGTATTTTGGTATTTAATAACAGCACGAATGGTAAAAAGTATAAAAATATAAAATAAAATAATAATAATAATAATACAATAACAATAAATGGAAAAAAAAAAAGTTACTCTTTGGGTCCCACATCCACGTCTCTCCCTCTCTCTCTCATCTCCCAGTTCTACATACTTTCACTCTCCCTGTATATTTTAGTTCTTCTGGGTTTCTCTCTCTCTCTCTGTGACTCTGAGGTTTTTTGTCTGCTAGCTTCCAAGAGAAAATAGTGCTCACTTACCGTATAAAGCCAATACAAGCTCAGCGGAAGGACACACTGTTTGTGTTCTGTTACAATCTTTGTTTCCCGTGAAAAACCTTGCATGTCTTTGCTCATCTCTTAATTTTCAAGAATCAGTCTGGAGAATTGAAAATTGAAATGGGTTCTTAGTTTTCAAGACCTGGAGGGAACAAAAGAAACTTTTTTCAGACAATTCACTTTGGAAATTTCAGTACCAAATAACAGATTATGCTACAACAGGTGAGGCTTGGATCAGATAACACCTGCAAACAAGAAGTTTTCCTGTTTTTCATCAAAAGGGTATGGTTGCATGGACCAAATTTTAGTTTTTTTTATTAGGGTATTTGGCTGCTCAAGATAGTTTACAATCTTAATTTGTATTCTACCATGCATATGTATGTAGGTTTGGAAAAAATTTATACTTTTTTATCCTAGTTTCTGATTAAGTTTTTGGTAGTCTGAGCCTGGATCAATATAAGGGTATAGATTTGTGTGTTGATTTTCGTTATTGGGTTGGCATTTTTTGTATCGTCTTTTTTTTCATAGATGCTATGGACCTCTCAGTGAATTATTCAATTTTTCTTTCTTTTGCAGATTTTTTGGGGTGGTTTGGATCCGTGGTTGCTATTGGCATGGATTTCAAGTGACTTCAAATTTAAGGCCTGAAGGTTTCTGTGTCAACCTTTTCGGTTTAATTTTCTTAAGGGGTGGAGGGACTCTTGAAAAAGGAGAATATTTAGAAACCTACAAGTAACTGAGCTGAAAATGAGTTCAAGAGTAGATACTGATGAAGATAGTGATAATAACAAAGGTAGTATGTGGGATTTGGATCAGAAGCTTGACCAGCCTATGGATGAAGAGGCAGGAAGGCTTAAAAATATGTACAGAGAAAAAGTATGATGCCTCATTGCAACTTGGTTTTACCTTCTTTCTCTTACTGAATTTGTCTTGTCATTAATGTTAACTCTTTGGGGGAGGGGGGGTTGGGGAATGCAATTCATTATAACTATAGTTCTTAACTTGTATAAAAATTAATAATTGCGACGATGAATTGTCAATCCAACATTAAAAATTTAACTAATATAGCTATCCTCACTGAGGCAGCCCTGACACAACCGTATTGTTATGCCCTGGTGACTGGTTGGTCATGGTTATTAGGAAGCATTCTCTTTGCAGCATAGAGTAACCCTCTCCCTATACCTTCGCATAGGTTAATATAGGTATCATCAAATGTTACTCACTATTTGAAAGGATTCTTGAACTTTAAGTTATGGAATCTAGAATTTTGTTTGTCCGTTCTTATTATTAATTTCAGTCTACTTAAATTGTACTCTAAGTTGCTGTTGTCAAGGACTTCATTAGAACACAAATTTAACAAAAACTAGTGTTTTCCTTAGAATCAAGAAATATTCTCCGCTTTTGAATGCACTGCAGAGGATATATTTGAAATGGTTCAGATCTTGAAACCGGTCAGCAACTGCAATTTTGGTTGCAAAGTCAAGGTTTTTGAACTCGCTCAACTGCAATTGGAGCTGCATCAGTCACATTTGTCAACAATTTCCTACAACATCAAGAATTGTGATGAATTTGAAACCGTATTTGTCTAGTTCAATAGACACTTAAAGCAATTGTAGTTGGGGCTGCATCACCTGCTTTAATCTGCAATTTTTCCACAACATCAAGGAACACAATTGAATTGTGACTATGGCCACAACTTTAACAACAGTTTGAAACCTTATTTAAATTGCAAATACTTAAAGCAACTTGAGTTCATAATGTCAATTTGACTTGAAATCCAGTTATTCTGGTGTTATGCAGATTCATTAATAAGCTATTATGTAAGCTAAGAGATTTGGTATGTAATTCCTTGTTAACACAGTTTATTTGTTCAGAAATTTTCCGCACTTTTGCTCCTGCGTCTTTCATTTCAGAGTCTTGGCGTGGTTTATGGAGACTTGGGCACTTCACCCTTGTATGTTTTCTACAATACATTTCCTAATGGAGTGAAAGATCAGGAGGATGTAATTGGAGCTCTTTCTTTGATTATTTACTCTCTTACATTGGTGCCACTCCTCAAATATGTTTTTGTAGTATTAAGAGCAAATGACAATGGCCAAGGTATGAATTGTTTTGTTCATTTTTGGCCTTTATGTTTAAGATAATACTTAGTAGTACAAAATTGTAACTTCTTGAATCTGGTTTTAATGATATTTTCTGTAAAGAAGATTCCCACAACATACACTCTGTGTAGTAAATATTTGCATCCCATATGATAGTGAGACAACAATCTGAAATTGGAGGGATATCTTAATACCAGTAATTTTTCCCCTTGCTTTATGCCTTTCCTTGGATATCTGCTGTGTTTTATTATTCATAGTTAAAATTCCTTATATGTATATCAGATTCACAGTTTAGTGAAGAATGACGATGTTTGATTTTTCACTGGCAAGTGTCTTGTTAATTGATAAACTATCCAGTTTCTTTTCATAATTTTAGTTAAAATTCACTAGTTTTTTTATATAGGTTGCATTAGATAGATATGTTACTTCAGACTGCTGAGCTTCAATGAGAGTTTTATCAAACTGACATTTGTGGAACAGGTGGAACATTTGCACTTTATTCCTTGCTTTGCCGACATGCAAAGATAAAAACCATTCCCAACCAGCATCGAACTGATGAAGAGCTAACGACATATAGTCGGTCTACCTTCCATGAAAGGTCCTTTGCTTCAAAAACGAAAAGATGGTTAGAGGAACAAGAATCTGCAAGGAGTGTCATTCTTATTCTTGTTCTTGTTGGTACCTGCATGGTTATTGGAGATGGGATTCTTACCCCAGCTATATCTGGTATGCCTTCTTTCTGAAGCTGATCTTATTCCCATTTTATTAAGAATATTTCAATAATTTCAACTTGTTTACTGTTTACCAAAGATATCTATCAATGCATGTGTGCAATTGCTTGCTGATTTACCAAACTGTGGAAGGTAATTACAAATTCATTATTTAGGCTGACAAAAAAGCACAATGATGTGAATATAAATTATTGGTAAAATGACCTTGTATGCTACTTGTACTAATAGAGTAGGCAACAAAGATGTATTTAAAACTGAATCTTGAGAGGGATAAGGAATTTATGATATTAGTACACTACTTAGAAAACCTGTGTTCTTTGTACTTGGTTCATTACTTCTTAAGAGTATGACTTTCTTTTCATTAGATATGTTAGAATATGTTTAGAATAGTCTAAGTAAGCGTTATTCAAAAGCTGTTTTTTGGGTAGTACCTATCTGTATCTAGGATTACTTGTCTTTTACTTTTTCCTTTCGCATCATTGTATCACAGATCTATTGTATATAAATATGAGCACCTAAGGGAGACCTTTTCAAGCTCTCAAAATATATTGTTCTCTCTTTCTTTATTTTCTCAAGTAGATGTATTACTAATTGTCACATGCCTAGTTTCAGTTTTCATGTAAATTACAACTTCTCTAATATTCGCCCCCGTATATAGGTATGTGCAAAATACTCTGTTCTATTCATCACTTATCTGTTATCTGATTCTCACACCATATGTATACTTCAGAAAGTTTCCGAGAAAACACTGTGCTGTAAGGATACAATTCATGTGAAACCTGTAAGGATGTAGTATTTTTTTTTTTCTTGAAATACTATGCTGTACAGCAGATTAGTCGGCCACTGTTGACATTCCTCTTTTGGTAAATTTAAGGCTGGATTTGGTAGAGGGAATTTTTGAGCTTAAATATCATTATAAATTTTAAATTTTTATCTGGCATATCTTCTTCGTTTGAAGTGTTCAGATGAGTTTGAGTTTATTTTAGTCTAAGGTTTGATCAAATGAGTCAGAAATTAAACAAAAGGGAGAAATTAAAGCTAGGTGTTAACTAACAGATCTTTGAAAATATTGTTTTCACCATTTGATATACAAATCTTTGAAGATAATAAACATAATGAAGATAAAGTGACATGTTTGTAGTATGATACGGAAAATAAACACTTTTTTTTCTGAAATCAAACAAGCCTCTAATTCTTTCTTGAAGAAAAAATTCCATTTATTTTTGATTATGTTGTATTGAAAATTTGCAAAGGGATCCTTACTAAATATTATTATTGCTAATAGGTTTTTGTTTTCTTGAGTATCATCTTTAACAAATCTCCAGTTATTTCAAGAAGAGATTCATAACCATATCTTCTGTTGTAGTTTTATCAGCTGTTGGTGGCATCAAAGTAAACCAGCCTAGGATGAGTAGTGGTATGTTCCTTTCCTACAACTATAATAAGACATTTTTTTAATTGCTACTTCTATGTGTGCAAGTGTTTATTGCTTGAATTCATTTTAAGTTTCTTTCTGTCTGAAATACAGGTGTAGTAGTGCTGGTTGCTGTGGTAATATTAGTTGGGTTCTTCAGCATGCAACATTATGGGACGGATAAAGTTAGTTGGCTCTTTGCTCCAATTGTGCTTCTTTGGTTTCTCCTAATTGGAAGTATAGGTATATTTAACATCTGGAAGTACGGAAGCAGTGTTCTAAAAGCTTTTTCTCCAGTATATATATATCGCTATTTTAGAAAAGGAGGAAAAGAAGGCTGGACTTCCCTCGGTGGGATCATGCTCAGCATAACAGGTATGATTCAATTTTATTGTTATTGTTTTCCTTCTCATATTTCAGAATTATTAATAAATGAAGTGACTATTTATAATTTTGTACCGTACAAATTGTTTTGTGATGACTTATATCAGGGACAGAAGCTCTTTTTGCGGACCTAGCCCATTTTCCAGTCTCAGCTGTACAGCTTGCATTTACTCTAGTTGTATTTCCTTGTCTTCTTTTAGCCTATTCTGGGCAAGCTGCTTATCTTATGAGTAACTTGAGTCATTCTCAAGATGCCTTTTACCGTTCAATTCCAGGTTAGTCATTTTTCACTCTATTGAAATTTTTGTCTGTGAATTGTGGTTTTCCTGTAGTATTTTGGAATTGTTACTCCCAGAATCATGGTATTAAACTGATTTCAGAATTATGTGGCTAGTATTTGTGGATATGTTACTATTAGAATATTTGTTTTTTATTTGTATTTTAGGTAGTCATCTGTTTACTGGCCAAAGTTTTGGAGTTTATTCTCTGTTTAGTTTCTATTTTCTAGCTTGACAGCTAGCTCTTCTGTGTGTACATATTTTGATTATCAATCAATGATGAAATAAGGGCGTGAGAGAAAATTATCCCAAAAAACCTGTTTCTGGAATATATTCTGATAATCAAGTATATTGCTACATTAAGAATTGAAAACTTAATGGATGCTTCTCTCCTTTTCCCCCTCCTATTTTCAAATATATGTTAATTAATTTATTATAATTTTCTTTCTATACTTTACAATGAAATCATCCTTGCATATGCCAGGCTGTGTAATAAATTTAACTTGTCCTTAGCAACTGAAATGAATTGGAATAGATAATATACATCTCAAAAGGACAAGGTTAAGCCTTAATTATTAGATTGAGTATAATTGAGAGTTATAATGATGTTTTGTCCCTTTTGGTTAAGTTAGACGTTAGATATAGGGGCTAGTTCTGTGTGTATGTGAGAGAGAGTGAGTGCATGTGTATGAGTACTGAAGCCTAACCTGTGTGTTGGTTGTTCCTTTCAATATCTTCTCTTTTTCTATATTAGATAACTAGAATGTCTTGCCTCAGAGCATCCCCTCACTTTTCTAATGCAGAATTTAGCTGATCAGGTTTATCATTTTTGTTGAATAATGTGCCGTTACAATTTTTTAATGGAGATTGAATGCTTATCGAAGATGTATTAAGAAGATTATTTAGTAGTATTTATGTGACTCTTTATAGTTGTAATGTTAGATCACTGTTATAGAATTCTAAGAGTTATTTTTTAGTCTGTAAAATGGCTGTGAATGTACTTCAGAATGGTCAATTCAAATATTAGATGTAATGGTCACAATAATTGTTGGATTTCCACTACCAAACTTTTCTTGTGTCTTTTCTCATTGCTTGCTTATATATTTTGAACTGCGATGGTATCTGTTTCCTTATGTTAAAGCTTGCATCCAGTCTGTTCAAATACTCTTATTTTGACATGTTTTCCTTACTGAGTAATATTACACACTTTATAAACCTATTACAAGAATTGTCTACTTTTTCTGTTTGATGATGCAGATTTGTTCATTTATTAATTGTTTTGTTTATATATTAGATGTTGATTATCCATAATATTGCAGATAGAATATACTGGCCAGTATTTATTGTTGCAACATTGGCAGCCATAGTTGCAAGCCAGGCCACAATAACTGCAACTTTTTCAATTATTAAGCAAGCTCTTGCCCTTGGATGTTTCCCTAGAGTAAAAGTTGTATATACATCAAAGAAATTCCTTGGCCAGATTTATGTTCCAGATATTAATTGGATCCTTATGGTTCTTTGTATTGCTGTTACCGCTGGGTTTGAAAATCAAAACCAGATTGGAAATGCATATGGTAAGTCTTCCCCTTGCTTCATGTTAAGATGAATATGCTGTTGTTTTTAGCATGCACATGATGTAAATTTTTCAATTTTAGTCTTGATAAGAAGACAATTGAGAAACAAAATGATCTTAATCCTTAAAAAAGAAAATATAAGAAAAAAGAAAAACGAAATAAGCTTCTACATAAGTCAAAAAATTAACTTTTGGAGAAGCTAATATGAAAAAGCTTCTACAAAATTAGCTTAGAAGAGTCTGTTTGGACAAACTTCTCTATAGACTTCTACAAGAGAAAATAAGAAGAAAAAGTGAAATGAACTTCTCCACAAGTTAAAATTAACTCATGCACAAGTAAAAAATAAAAGTTTAGAGAAATTATATTAGAAAGCTTCTATGAATTACATTATGCAGAAGTTAATTTTAACATACAGAGGAGCTTGTCTCATTTTTTCATCTTTTTTCTCATAGAAGTCCTTATGGAAAAGTTTGTTTAATAAGCCATTATACATAAACTAATTTTAGCTTATAGAGAAATCAATTTCATTTTTTCTTCTTTTTTTTATAAGTTCTCAGTTTTCTTTTTATTTGGTGAAGTATTAGTAAGTAATTTCATTTAGTAGCTTGCATCAACTAATGAGCACTACTCCTTAACCTTAAGATTATATCGTACAACCTTTATGCAGTTTGTACATCCCATTTAGACATATTGATCTTGTCCGACAAGTTTATGTATATTCATACACAAACGCTAGCATACTGCTTATGCTACGTGCTTCCCATTTGAATATCTTGTTGTTTTTGGTCCTATATGAATTACATTTAAATATGCAAGATGGATAATGAGGGTGGGCCTTGGAGCAACAGAAAGGTTGCTGCATTGTGACCTGGAGCTCACAGGTTCAAGTCCTGGAAACAATCCTGCTTTGTGGGGGGTTAAGGCTGCGTACATTTACCCTCCACATACTAGGTGAGAGCCTTGTGCACTGGACCACCCTTTATATTTGTTTGCAAATGTTAAAATGCACAACAAACATTATGTTAGAGAAACAATCGTAAGAGAGAGAACTGTGAAATGGGATTGACTAACAAACTTCATTGGCCTCCTTGTACATGCAAGTATTAGGGTGTTTACAAGTGTAGTACATACACTGACAAACCTAGCCTATACTAAGATAAGGTCAAACCCACTGGTTATCCTGTTTATAAACTCCCTTACCGCAGGATCTTTGTAACACCTTTCTTAAGACGATTTCCACTTTGTATGGCCAAAACCATCACAGAAACAAGCTTGATGTGTGCTCCCTATACGGGCTACTGTTTGGATCATACAAATTACTAACAGCTATCAAGAAATAGAGCCAATTGATATGAACGGGATATTCAACTCAGTTTTTCAAGTTTGTTTTGCAGTAAAGGGATTATCAAAGTAGAAATCTAGGTCTTCCACATGGTGTTAGATCAAGATCTCATACCATGTTGGAGGGCATCACTAGAGATGGAGAATTATAAATTGAATTCAATATCACGCATTGTCTGTGTGTAGTTTGTATTGTATATGCATGGATTAGGATACATACTAGTACTTGAACCAGTCCAACTATACACTTGAGGATGAATATCCTTGGAGGGAAGATAAAAAAAATATAAGGTGAATTATTCACGTCTCTCATGAGGGAAATAGTATAAGGTGCATATAGTGGGAATTAAAGGTAACACTAGTGGGAGTTAATTACTAGTGAATATTAAAGATTACTTACTGGGAATTAATGTGGAATTTAGAGGGTTTTACCTAATTTAACCTATAAAAGGATGTACTTGTAATATAATGAGGGAGCTATATGAATTTTATTTGAAGAAAATTGAGTTTTCTCTTTGTGAGAACTTTATGGATCAAATTTGATTTGATCAGGTAACCTGTAGTGATCAATCCCTTGACTTGTTACTCACATTTCATCTTTCTTAAATGTGGCGTTCAATATCCTTTTCCAAGCTAAATAACAGAACAGTCCCCCTTCCGTTTTTTCATCAGAACGGATAAAAATAACAAACATGTAGCAAAATTTCTCAATCTCCATTAACTTAAAATAATTACACACACATATAGAGAGAAAGAAGAGCAAGAGGTATATGAATATGGGAACTAAATCTTCACCATAAGATCTAACCATGAATGTGTAAGATTAAAATTAAAAGGTGTTTATCGGGATGGTGGTAGCCTTATTTCAATGTCAAGAGAGTATAAACAACCAAATATTTTCAAATGTTTGAGTAAATTTTTCAAAATAGCCCTATAACGTTCTTTCCCTACCTTTTGCACTTTTGTGTTTCAAAACAACACGGTTTAGGAAACTTTGTAATGCTCTTGGACATGTTTAATGCTTCTGTTTTACAATGTCATTACAGCCTTTCTTCCAGTATGCTAGTTAAACTTCGAAATTGTAGGAACTCAATTGTATATTTATTGTTTTTGTAACAGGTACTGCAGTTGTGATAGTCATGCTAGTTACTACATTCCTTATGATTTTAATCATGATACTAGTGTGGCGTTGCCACTGGATTCTCGTCCTCATCTTCACTAGTTTATCATTGATTGTGGAATGCACATACTTCTCCTCAGTCCTCTTCAAAGTTGATCAGGGTGGGTGGGTTCCACTTGCAATTGCTGGAGCATTTCTGATTATTATGTCTGTTTGGCATTACGGTACTGTGAAACGCTATGAGTTTGAAATGCATAGTAAGGTCTCAATGGCATGGATTCTGGGTCTTGGCCCAAGTTTAGGACTTGTTCGCGTTCCCGGAATTGGATTGGTCTACACAGAACTTGCAAGTGGAGTGCCCCACATTTTTTCTCATTTCATTACCAACCTACCAGCCATTCATTCCGTTGTTGTTTTTGTATGTGTGAAGTACCTTCCTGTCTACACAGTCCCGGAAGAAGAGAGGTTCCTTGTCAAGAGAATTGGACCTAAGAATTTCCACATCTTTCGATGTGTGGCACGGTATGGCTATAAAGACCTGCATAAGAAAGATGATGATTTTGAGAGAAAACTCTTCGAGAATCTGTTCACATTCGTTCGACTGGAGTCTATGATGGAAGGATGTTCAGATTCAGATGAATACAGTTTATATGGACAGCAAATAGAGCATCCAAGAGATGGCCTTATGCATAACAATGGAAGTACAGTTTCTTCCAATATGGATTTAACAATGTCCTCAATAGATTCAATAGTACCAGTTAGATCACCACATCACATGAATATTACTGTCAGGTCTTCTGGTCAAACAAGCAGCCAGACAGAAGTAGACGAACTTGAATTTTTGAATAGCTGCAGGGATGCTGGGGTGGTTCACATTCTAGGAAACACAGTTGTGAGGGCAAGGAGGGAATCAAGGTTCTACAAGAAAATAGCTGTTGATTATATATATGCATTTCTTAGGAAGATATGCAGGGAAAATAGTGTGATCTTCAATGTTCCTCATGAGAGTCTCTTAAACGTTGGTCAAATTTTCTATGTATAGCAGCATATAGCCCCTGTCCTTCTGTGATTGCCATTTTTTTTGCGAAGTTGAGCTAAGTGTAGCATAAGAACAACAACACTTTGCTTATGGTAATCAATTTTTCAATTCGGAGGAATTGACTTAGAAGAATTTTTTTGGCATTATCTCTTAAAAATTGAAACTATTGGTCCCAGATGGCTACATTGATTTTCAACTCATTTTTCTGTTAAAACTAGGTTGTTTTAACTCTTCTCCATTTCATGCTGCCTAGCTACTTAATATCATTTGAAATTTTGATTATTTTCTCTACTAGTGATACCTTGTGGATTTAGTGAAAATTTCCCAAATTAAAGGTTAGGTAAGGTGAACAAACTGCAAATTATGGGAAAGTTTGGTAGAGTTTGCAGAACTTTTCTAAACATATGGGGTAAAAGTACGTGTGTGGGGATACATTGGTGATGACTCTTTTAAAGTAAGGGGGACACAAGTTGAACAAACTCAAAGTTATAGGTGAGTTAGGCGCAACTAAGCTTTATATTTTTGTTGGGTGGAATCTAAATTGCTTCATGTGGAATCTAAGCTTTATATTCTCTACTTCTGTTTTCTTATTTAGTTTTTTTTTTCATAGCTATTATTGTCACAGAATGCCAAAAGTGATAACAAAGGTGCTGGCGTAGTATGGTTTCTGCAGATCAAATATCATTTTATCATCTCAGAAGTCAACCCTAGGAGCAAAGGATCCTACATAGAGATGTTTGGATGAATTCTGTAGAGAAAAAATCATTTGATAGTTTTATTTAAATTTTAAATTCAATCTAAATGGCTTTGAGTTTAATCTGTTTCTATTAGTCTATATAGTTTATCTATGGAGGAAGCAGTAAATAAATAATTATATATAATAAATATGACAAAAAATAATAATAAATATTAAATATCTCATCTGAGTTATTAGTCTTCTTTACTCAGGGGTGAGTTTGTTTAAACTTATTTAATTAAAAAAAAATCATCCCAATGTGAGGATTCGGAAGGAGTTGCATAGCTCAATGTGACCTATCTCTTGATCTCTCACATAGTACATTGCAGTTCTTCACTCTCACTGCAACAGTCCTTCATTTCCTATGCAGTGCAATGTTACTTCACTTTTAGTCCAACATTTTTTTAATCAGAAGGACTCATTTTTAACTCTTTTTTTCTGTGGGTAGTTTCTTCCTCTACCTCCATAGCTTCTCCTCACACCCCATGTTAGAAATATTTTTTGAATTCCACTATTTTTTTTATTTACACATCTCAAATTGTAGAATCAGAAAAATGTTTATGGATCTGCAAATATTTTTAGATTATGCAATTTTTTTTCTTAAAAAATATGCATTACAGATTCTAATATTAAATGTATGATTATAATCTATAATGTATTTCCCCATAAATTTTTTTTCGAATTCTATAATCTAAAATGAATATATATTTTTTAATTTACACATCTTAGATAGTAAGTATTTTCAGATTCCAAAATATCTTTTGGATTTTATAATCTAAAATATTTATAAAAAAAAATACATTATGGATTATAGAATCGGAAAGTTTAGAAATACTTTGAAGATTTTATAATCCATAACGTATGTTTTTAAAGAAACACATTTTGTTTATAGAATTCAAATGATATTTTTATCTAGAAATACCTTACGAATTCTATAATTATGAGTTTTTACTTATATTGATAAAAAATATTAATAAAATAAAGAGTATTTTTGGTATTTTAAAAACTATGGATATGTTGATTTCATTCTAGGTTTAGATGTGTTTTTTATTCTTTTAGGATCCACTTTGTATGTTTTCACTCTCCATGTGTGTTAATTTTGAATAGAATCTCTAATTTGCTATTGTATAGTAATTTGGAGGTTCTTGTTCTGTTAAGATTTTAATCCAATTTTGTAAAAGTTATTGGTTAATTTAGATCTTTTTGTTGTACCCAAATAGAAACAACACATAATATTGTTTTTATTTTCGAGCTATCACGATCCTTAATTCAAACAAATGAAAATTAGTTAAATTAAAATAATCATTTTAACCTCAAATATCATGTTTGTTTTTAATATTTGTAACAGTAATAAGATCTTCATTTTTTCTTGTAATCATACTTTTGCTCCTTTTTTTAACTTGTTCTTTCAATAGGTAGTGCGAATGTAGAGATTAATTTATTGTGAAGATACGGTATATGTTTTTTACTTATATTACAATTATAATATAAATACTTTTTTTTATATCTTTTGTTGGAACATTTTTTTTTTAGTTTTTCACGTATAAATTGTTTCTTTTGATTGACTCCAGAGGATCGTAATAGTTTTATAGTTTTAACATTTTACTTATGAGATCAATTTCTTTATTAAAAGAAGGAAGAACATTTAAAATTATGATTTATTATTTAATTTTTAATTTAATATATAATTTTCTTTTAATGGTTTACTTTTTACAAGAAAGTCTGAGTTATATGAAAATACAGAAATATCTATATGGTTGGAACTTGTTGAAAGTGGGTTTCCTAGAATTTTACAATACTGTATCTTGTTTGCTAAAACTAAATAGAAATGCTTCATCTTATATTGGCATATATATAATCAATATCTTAATTCACCAAATTTTAAAATAATTGTACATCAATTACATGTAGTTATTTCATAATATACATTAATTTTTATAATTTTAAACAATAGAATGTCACCTAAAAAAAACTTGGCAACTACGAGTTTCATTTGATTTACTAGTAAATCATGAAATATAAACTAATTTTAGAGACAAAAAATAATTAGTTGCTTTTATAACTAAATTAGAGACTATTTTAGAGACTAAATTAATTTTCGATTTCTAAATTAACTTCTATTATTATTAAATATTTTTTAAATTGGTATTTAATTAGTAATTAAGATTTTTTCTACCAAATTTAAAATCTAAATAATTGGTAGTTAAAACATTGATAGCTAATTAAATATCAATTTAAAAACTTTTTCATAATAATAAAAATTAATTTAAAAACTATTTCTTTTTAATTTTTAAAATGGTCTCTAATTTATTTACTATTACAATTAATTATTTTGATATCTAAATATTGATTTTTATTTGATGATTTTATTGTAATGTAAATAAAAAATTCACAATTAATACTTTTTAGATTTACATAACTTTTAATATTGTTTTTTATGTAAAACAAGTTGCTTAAAAAGAATTTGTACTATTTATTCTTAATAATAGTGTTGAAATCTGTGATTTAATATAATGTATATATGTGGGTTATTTAGCATTTCAATAAAAGTACGATGAAATCATTAACATCATTTAATTTAACTTTTTGGGTGCACATGATCATAAAAGAGTGGTGTTGTCAAAGCTTAACCCTCCGATTAACAAAATAAAACGTAAATAAATTAATTAATGCCACCAAAACTGAATCTAAGTAAGACTCAAAAGCCACTGTAATAATAGTTTTGTATGGAAAAGCTTGAAGGTGAAAAGCAGATTCTTTCTGCTAAATTTTTGGTATGTTCTAAAATATATTGATTTTGATAACTTAATTACTCAAAATTTTCAACTCATTTTAACAATAATTATTTTGTATTCATCTTTATATGTAGAAAATATAATTTTTAAGAAATATAAATAATTTTATGAAGATAAAAATTGAGGAATTATATGATTAATTTTTATTAAGGGTTTATGTAGTTATATTTTAGTTAGATAAATTGTGTACTTTTATTTTCAATGAAATGTAGAACTATTCAATTAAAGATGATATAAAAATAGATATAATATTGTATCCCATTATATAAAGATAAATGATGGAAATGATAAGAGTATTGGATTCCTTAATACTGATACATCCGTTAATTCGTTCTATATTAAAAAATAAAAATACATTATATATTTAATGTAATTTAAAAGATTGAACTAATATAATGCTAAGTTGCAAAACTAAATGATACTTATCCCAAAAGTAAATTACTATCTTGATAGAAAACTTGTTAACAGAAATTTCAAATCTATATTTTGTTCCCATGATTTTGTCAATGTAATTTTTTATTCTTATAAACATTTAAGTTAATTCCTTAGTCTTCTAATTTTTTTGATTTTAATGTTAATGTATTTTTTGATTTATGATTGAAAATATATTGAAGTGTGAATCAATTATAATAATGTTTGATACAAATTAATAAAAGTGTTTTTTTTAAACAATAAAGAATAAATAAATTAGATGTATTTAAGGGATGCTCCAATTCTATGTAAAAAAAGTTATATGATATAGTCTCTATAATTCACAAAAATAACATTTCAGCCATTACATACCCTGCTCCCTAATCTCAATCATACAAAAGTGACTCACTACATAAAAACCATAAGATGATGTGGATCTCATATATCTCTATAAGCCCCTACATTCCTATTTCAAATGAATTTATTAAGAAATATTTGTGCTTTCATTAGCTGAACATGACAACATTTGTTAGATTTGCACCAAGTTTGATTTGCATCAAGTCTCCTACATTTGACATTTATACAAACTTTCAAACAATGATTGCTATATAGAACAACAAAAGAAAAGTGGTCAAGAGCTAGAAAAACAAATGCATCCTTTTAGTCTCCTCCACCTTAGCATTCTCCTGTTGATTTGCAATATAAGAGTATTGTGATGTGTCATGGCTATTTATGCACAATTAACTATTCATTCTAACCAAGATTATCCTCTCACCCACTTGCTTCATCTATTTACTTGCATAAAACTTCAATCCTAGGTTTTGCAAACTTGAGTCATGTTATCCACAAAACATATAGTTCCATCCAAGACTATCATGTTATCCATAAAACATATAGTTACATCCAATACAAAATGATAGTTACATTAAATCCTAATTTTACACCTAATGCATAACTACATTTCTTCCTATTCTCCCCGAAGGTTTCAAAATTTCAGAACTCATAAATATATCTTACCCCTTTTTGTATATTGTACATATCATTTGGACGCATACTAATGAGCACAAATACTAGTTAGAGTAAGAAAATACTGCTTTCACTACAAAAAAAAGTGTATATTGTGGCGGTTATTTTCGTATAAACTGGCGTTTATAACCGCCACAATATACGCTTGTGACGGTTTTCCAAACCGCCATAGAACTGGCCGCCACAAAGTTTAATGTGGCGGTTTTACTCTACCCGCCGCAACACCCGCCACTTTAAACATAGTGTAAGTAGTGACAGTTTTTATATGTAAGTAGTGTCAGTTATAACTGTCGCAATTTACATCCATTGAAGAAGATTCTGGCGCCATAATATACGTAAGTAGTGGCGTTTTTAACTGACGTAATTTTAATTTTGAATAAATAAAATTTAACCACCAGTTTTTTATAATCTGTTTTATACAATTATAAAATTTAACCACCACTTTTTTATAATCTGTTTTATACCATTATAAAATTTAACCACCACTTTTTCATAATAAAATAAAATAATGTATAAAGTTATAATCATCCATTCATTTCATTGAAAATTAAAGCACACGTAATAATGTTCAAAAGTTTATATGTAATTGAAAATTTAAACATATAAAAAGTTCATACATCCCTAATCAAGTTTAAAATTACAACACATAATTATTCAAAAGTTCATACATCCCTAATCAAGTTTAAAATTAAAACACACATCCCTAATCAGTTTTGCTTGCAACACTTGATCCTATTACTTGATTAGGTGATGGAGCACCACTTCCATAATCTGATGCCTGAAATAAATAATTTTAAGTTAATGAATTTGTATGTTTATAATTATAAAATAAAAGACACCAATAAATATTTAAATATATTAATACCTCATTGGGGGATGTATGAACATTTCGGGGGTCTGGAACAGCTCCATCAAACCTGCCAAAGGACAAAATCTCCATAAATCCAAGAAATGCATATCAAAAACAAAATTTTGAGTAAGAAACATTTCTTACATTAAAATAAAAAAGTAATAAATGAATAGCGTAATTTTGAAAAGAAATCTGCTGACATACAACAATGACAACCAAAGTGGTTAAGGTATCTCCCACTTAGGTGGGATAAATATCTACTAAGAAATATTATATCCATTTTATTAGGAAAAAGAACCTAAAATTTTGATACATACTTCTTTCTTTCCATTTGATTCCTTGACATTCTTTTGATGATCATTCTCAAGATTTGCCATACTCGTGTACTTGAATATAAAGTCGTTTGTAATTGCAACCTACCATTTAAATATAGCACAAGAAAAATTATTAGAGAAAAAAGAAATGGCCTGATATCAAATTGAGGAACCATTACAAACCTAGATGAAATTTTAACTCAAGCATGTGAATACGAGGAGTGATAGAACAAAAAGTAATAACAAACCTGTTGTTCTAATCTCTCATCTTTTGAGAACCATGCTTAAGTAGTAAGATACTCTATTTGATCTCTTGCACAAATCTGTTAAAGGAAAAGCAGTGCAGGAAAGGAAAATAATAATTAACAGTAAAGGAAGGTAAACTACAATATGCAAGAGTATATAGATGAAGCAAACTATTTTTGGTGTACGCACACGTTAGAAGGATTAAGAAAGCAAAAGTTCATTATGTACCCATAGAAAATCATAACGATGGAATGTAAGAGAATAAATGGAATTAGGACTAGATGTGACTGGTATATCACTCTATGTTTCATGAAATGATAGATCCTTCAAAGTTCAAGACGACAGAGTACTAAATAGATTTCTAGCACCCATAAACAAAATTCGAGCATCCTCTCTAGAAATGTTAGATATAGTTTAAAGGGGAAAAACAAGACAATTACCCTTTGTATAGGTATGTCCTTAGCCTTTTGAATCTTCATATCTACCACAAAATTACTGAAATCAGCCAAGACCCCTTTAATTTCAGGATCTTTGGGAAAACTTCCCTTGTATCTTCCAGATAAAATCAGTGGACCATCTGAAGAAAGATCTAGAATATGGAAGGGGCACGCCTATCACAAGATATATTGCAAATAATGCCATTAGAGTGAACCAAAAGTTCAGGGGAAGTTAGATTAAAATAGAACATATAATAACATATGCTACAAAAAAGTAATATCCATACTTGACAGGACATTAATTAATGACATCTCAATTGATATACCAAGTTGCAGAATTTTATGCCGGTGTCAATATCTTTGATAGCAAAGATACCAGTAAACCAACTATATGAGAGGCTACACAATCATACAATCCTTGAAAGATGATTTTAAAATTTTGGAAATCTGAAGTCGATTCATTCTTATCTATGCACTGCTATCATCCCCTTCTTTACAACCATAGCAGAAAGCAGCCAACAGTTTTGGACCTTGAATGTAGTTTTGGACATTGAATGCGTGAAAATAAAAGTTCAACAATCACATATAAAAAGTTAGTTTCCTATCCAGATTCTTTTATTCTATAATTCCTAACTTCTTAATGTTTTATACTTTTCTTCCTCCCTATTTCAGTTTTGCATAGGATGAACACATATAAGAAAAAAGATTCAGTCATTTGAATTGTAAGAAATTACTTCCAACACACTAGAACTCCAATTCAATTCTAAACTGCAACTCTCACTCTATCGCAACCAAATCCACACGCTTAATTAAACTTTCAAGAAGTTCACAGAGCTAAAAAATGCAGACTGACAGACACATATATGTACATAAATATATATATATATATAGAGAGAAGCAAAAACTTCAGACTTTGTTGCTGAACCACGAGATCGTGTAGTGTGTTACTGGCCTCGCTACCGAAGACGCACTTCACAGCGGAGAAAGAGTTTCGCCTACGGAGGAAGCTCAAGTTGGAGCTTCTTCCGATAAACCTGAGCCTCGATTTTGCGAAGGATCTCGCAGAGACGGTTAAGAGCACGGCGAGGGAGTTACGGCGGGGAAGCACCTGAGCACCGATGGAAGTAGCGGAGAACCACATTGGGGTGGAAGCCATTGCGAATCGCAAATCGCAATCTCTCTTCTCCTGAGATCAATAATCGTAGAGAGAGAGAGAGGTTTATTTGTTTCTTTTCTTGCTCACGAGCTTGGTAGTATGAATTTGTAACTGAGGGTGTTGTGTGACTATAATGAAGATGGAGGTGTTACAACTCTGTTGGCGCTCTATCAAAGTGCCAGTAGTTACTTTCCCTTCCGCCTTAACCTTCCCACCTTGTCGTCACCAAAATTTTCGATTCCAATTTTATAAATATAAAATATTAAAAATAATCAACCTTGTATAATATTTCATATAAATAAGGGTAAGAGGTTAATTCTTATTATTATTATTATTATTATTACTATAATCATTATTATTATATTATTATTATTATTATTATCATTATTATATTTTCAAAAATAATTGGGAATAATGAGGGAAGTAAAACTTGTTTTTATTCTGAAGGATAATTGTGACAGTTGAAAATGACATATTTTAAAAGATAATTGTGACAGTTAGTCAAATGACGTATTATACTGAAATTTGTGACGGTTATTAATAACCACCATATTAAAACTGTCACTTTTTACACGATTTTTTGTAGTGTTTACTAAACATAAAATGTAACCAAGCCCACAATTTTAGTTGCACCTTGTTGAATGTCTCTTCTATATCTAACCTTGCATTTTTAAAGATAATTGTGATTTTGTGCTCCTAGATACAAAAGATTACACCTGCCCACATCCCTTTCTAGATTATATTCCCCACCTCACATAAGGTTGAGGTACTAAAATGCTAGAAATAAGACTTAGGTTGGTGATGTTGGACTGTACTAACCCCTATCCATGTGTTACACTTATTCCACACTCTACCAGCCACATTGCATGTGATAAAAAGATGGTCACTCATTTTATTGCTCCTTCTGCACATTACACACAACTTGTTTTGAGCATGTACACCTCTATTGCTTAGATTTTCCACTATTGGGATTCTACTTACGATTACTTTCCAAGTTATGTGGTGTGTAGATGGTTGAGCCTTTGTCCTCCAAAATAATTTAAAAAGTTCATTATTCTCCCCAATATAAACTCTCTCTAACTTTTTGTATGTTGATTTTACTGTGTATTCATCCACCTCCTCATCCTTCCATACCCAGTCATCCCCTCCTTCCTTGTGAATCCCGAGTTTTTATGTCTTGGGCAAACTCCATGTATTGTGTTTTTTTTTTCCCATTTAAATCAAGTTCTTCTCAATTGTATGCTTCATTCCCATTTATTCCTTGTCCATCTCCCAACCTCCTTAATTGTTACACTCTTAGCAACTACATTCCCATATGTTCTAGGATATTTATGCATAAAGAAGAACTCTCCACACCACCTATGCTTCCAAAAAAATATTTTATCTCTTTGTCCTACCTTCCATGTTGTACTTTAATCAAACCATTCCCCATGCCCTTGTTCACACACCTCTCAAGTCTTTCTTCCACCATCACGACTCATGGACGTTTTTTTCCACTCTCATTCAGATTTCTCCACGAGCCATATTTTGATTATAGAATACTTTTCTAAAGTCTCTTATGTTGCATACTCTATGTTGTCCCATGTTTCATATACCTTGTCTATGGATACAAAATTTGTTACCTTGCGAAAATAGTCTGCGTTCCATAAGGACAGGGGTAGGCCAGTGATCCTCACCCATTACATCCTATTACCAAACATTACCTTTTTTCGACCATGGTACAATAGTTGAGAACAAGCTTTCGAACCATTCTTTATTTTGCTCAATGATTTCCCGTAAGTGTTAGCAAAACTAAGTTATCCCCCATGTACCTTACTTGAAACATGTTCATACTCCCTTTTACAAACTCATTAGAAATCATATTAAGTGACAAATAGTAGTCTTGCATGTAACCTATAAAGCTTTGCTTGAGCCACAAGGTATCTTCTGTAATGGTTTGTATGATATGTCCATTCCATTGGGTATGTGAAATCGAACCTTTTGCAGTTTTTGCAAAAGTTGGTTTCTTTCTCTTTTCTCTCTAAACCAATTAGTGTTGTTGTTTATTTATGTCAGATTTGACAGTATTCCTTAAAGGTTGAGAGTTATTTGTCCGTTTCTTCTATATTTGGAGATTTTGACATTGTCAATATGAATGTTGTCCAGTTCCTTGTTTCATCTATCGTGCATTCCTTACGTCATAGAATCTCACGAACTCAAACCAGTTTCCTTGAACACCTATTCACCCATTCCCATCTCTGAAAATTTTTAAGCATATCATACTCTCTATAACCATTAGAAAGGTTGGAGAAGAAGAATGTTGTATAGTTCTAACCACTAAATCCAAGAGGATATAGCTATTCCTTCCTTGTTCTCATCACATCCCATAATGTTAAATCATCATCTCTATTAATAAAAGTGTTTAATTATAAAATTTAACATTTGTTGTTAATAATAAATACTATATTAGATTACTTAATTTGCAAAATTTAAAGAATCAAATATGCTATTAAATTTTTATGAAGACCAAAAATTACACATTGTTGAAAAATCACGTGGACCAACAATGATTTAAACCTAAAATAAATTTTATTTTTGAAATCACATCTAAAACATTGTCTGACACGCTAAACTAAAAATGAAAATGATGAGGCTTTGGGTGTGAAAGTAAACAAAATAACAATGATTGAAGAAAATTTGTAGAGCCTATTCTCTGAAGTGATAATCCAAGCTCTACACACACAACTTCCATATTTGATCTTCAATTCAAAAAGTACTTATAGATTAAAAAAAGTAAAAAGAAAAAGATATGGTAACTGGAAAAAAACAAAAGAAAAGCACTGCTTTTGCTCTGCCATCAGTCCATCACCTCGCCCCATTATCATTCGTCATCAAATCAGATGTAATCATTTTTCTTATACAAAATCAAAGACTACATTTTCATGTATTCATAGCTAAGTCTATTCAAATTATAGTAATCACGTGGCTGATGTATCTTGCAGTGAACCAACTTATACATATTCTTCTGATTCTTGCCTTTACAACTTTTCTTTATTCTCAACTATTCAAAGATTTGCATTAATATATATTATATATACACATAACAGAATTTCATTTTTTAAATACCTCTTACTGTCACACCAATTATATAATATATGGGTCATGTGATAACACTGTGCATGTTCAGCTTAAAATATATGCAAGTTCTTCCAACAGTCAAACAATGCTCCTATAAGAGAATAATATACGATTTCATATTCCACAATCCACATTACTCTCACTCACTCACTCACTCACTATATCATCATCAACAACATTGAACATTCATATATTCCTTTCCAGAAGTTGCATGACACAAGAAATGTGGCCTTTAAGCTCTCAAAAGAACTGCAGCAGCAACAGCATGAAGATGCAAAATGAATCTGCCACGTCCACAAGCACCACCACTGCCACTACTGTGGCAACCAAATCCATGGTGTCAACATGCTACTGTTGTTGTTTGGTGACAAAACTGATGAGGAGACTCAAGAGACGTGGCTGCAAAGTGCGAGCAAAAAGTGGCACTCGACAAGGTTCGTTCCAGTGCCGCTATGATCCGTTGAGCTATTCCTTGAACTTTGATTCCACTGGATGTGGCACCTTAATGGATGAAGATTACTATAAGTTCTACGCTTTTTCTTCAAGGTTTGTGGCAAATCCAACAACTTCATGCCCCGTTCTTCAACTACCATCAGAAAACTCCCATTAACCACCACAATCAACCTCTTCTTCTTCCTTTTTCTTATCAATCTCTTCTTTTCACAGAAATATTTCCAATGTAGGGATCTAATGTCTTGCGTAACATATATATTGAATCACATCAGTTATCTTTTCGTTAATTTCGTTTACTTCTATTAGCTCGGCTAACTTCAACCATGTTCACTGCTAATCTCTTCAGAACTCTCATTTCAACATGCCACGTTATTACAAATTCATTTAGATTTCATACGAATAAATTAACGAATCTCTCTATTTAAATTTTTATTCCTGTCTGGAATTGGAACAGTGTGGTCAAAGAGAAAGAACTATAAAGATTAATTGAAAAACACAAAGCCTAGAAGCTTTCGCCACACGATTATTTTATGCAGGATAAAAATTGTTTAATAGCATATGGATTTATTCTTTGGAATAAAGTCAAACGATGTTATTAAGTTAATGATTATTGGATGCTGAAATATTCCCCGTGTATATTCACATCACAACCTACCTTTTTCTTCTATATTGAGTTTTTTGAAGGAGAATATATGTGAGATGTTAAAGAGTTAATTATATTATGAACAACAAAAAATGGTGTTTTATTGATTGAGTTGTAGTGAAATGAAATAGTGATATTATTTGCAGAATGGAAAAATGAGTGAGAAAGGAAGTGATAAGAGTTGAAGAGAGAGAGTGTTTGTTCTTGAAATATGGGCAGCAGCCATGTGCAGTTGAGCTAGTCTCTGGAAGCAAGCATAGGTTATTTGAGAAGTTATGAGACAAAATTCCGCAAATAATGGTCAACAAAATTAGAACCAACACACATGCATGCTCACAGTTGTTAACTTCCACTGTTTTCTTTTTCTCTTATGGAAACATAAATGAGGAAATTATTTAATTATATACTGTTCAAAAAATCGAGTAATTTTTCCAAAAAAAAAACACTAACAGAAACAAATAATATTGAATAGTATAACAGAAAAAAAAAAGCATAATACCAATAGAGCGCGAAAAAATAAAAAAAAAATAAAAAGAAAAAACACATAAAAAATTGTTAATGGAGTTCGACCAGTTTAACCTAATCTCCCAACACAGCTGAAACAGTCCGTTTTTATTATTATGGGAGAATATATTACAAATTAAAATATTAACAATGAATTTATAACCCTTAAACTTCCTCCTAAAATAATTCTCAGAAGAGACTTGAGATTAAACCAAAATCAACTTATACTTCATTGTTTTTTTCAATTTTCTATCTTATTAACTTTTTTAATTATTTATAAGATAGTATACCTATGAGAAGAGTTAGAATGATGTATTCAATAAATATATATTACGATTTGTGCAATAACAGTTAATAATGATTTTTTTTACAACAGAGGAAAAATAGGTTAAGAAGAGAATAATAGAGGGTAAAATAAATTATATAGTGGAAATAGATAAACGGAAAAATAAATTGTAAAATTATATTGCAAATATAGCATTATTGTGCATATATTTTTTTTTATGAGTAACGGTCAACAAATTCAGCATCAACACCCATGATTTAAACTATAGTAGTTAATTATATAAGTTTGTATGTCTGTTTGGTTTCTGATATCTTATGATTCCATGCACAAAGATACAGGTGACAGCAAAATCCATAACTACCCAAATACTTTAAAAATATTCTGAAGATACCTATTCAAGTTTACTCAGTCCAAGTAATTATTTTTTTCCTACTAGATTCTCAAGTTATGAAACAGTTTTTAGACTTTACAAATAGGAGGTAATTGATATAATTTTGAGCTAATAAGATTCTAATTTATAAATTCTAAAATAATAAATTATAGCTTATTAGATTAAAAATATTTATTAAAATTAGTGAGTAAGTTAGTTGATAAATTGTAAACTAATATAAAAAAAATATAACTAATTAGCTTTATCATATAAATAAAACTTATTTTTTTAAAAAGTATATTATTATATAATTATAATTTTAGATCTTATAAAATGATTAAATTCTTATTAAATTTTTTAGTTTATTTTTTTTAAATTTATATAAATTAATTTTATTTAAATATTTTTACTTATCAGATCAAACTGGTGTCATATTATTATTATTTTTACAATTTTCATATACATAATAGAATATTAGTTACTTTAACTTATAATGCTATTTTTTTTTCAATTCAAACTATGTAAAAAAAATTAAAAAATAACTCAACCAATATTAAAAATAATGTAATAATTAAAATAATTTTTAAATACATTTTTCTTTAACCCAAAATAATAAAGAAAGACAATCTTATAATATAGGCAACAATTGAAAATAGATAATAATATAAAAATTAAGAATAATAGAAAAATATATTAAAATATGAAATATTTTAATGAAAGAAGATTAAATAAGATATCATCTAAAATATAGTTAAAAACTAGAGTATCTTACTAAATACTCTTAGTCAAATATATTAGATTTTTTAATCTGATTATTTTGTTGAATTCTCCTTAATCTAATGTCTTCACGTGATTCCCACAAAGTAGAGAGATTATTAGAAGTAGCACTAGACCACTTGTATTATATTTTTTAATCAAAGATTAAAGATGGTTTATTGTTAGTGATGTCTGAAACTACAATAATAAATTTCTGACAATGAGCTCTTCTCCACATTATTTCTCTTCAAGTGCTCAAAACTCAAATCATATCACATGCTAGCTTTTCACTCACTTTCATATAATTGTCTTTCTTTATAAAAGTTAAATCTATTGTTTTCTTAATCAATAAAAGTTAGTTGATGTATGTAATAATATACAATACAATATGTTTTACTAGTTTCTATTTCTTTAATTATATGAAGATCATTTCATTGAATCAGTGCAATGCATAGTTATACAGGTACATTTCCTTTTTTTTAATTGTGATAATTAATCTCTAAATATGTAATTACAAACTCTTGTATTTTTTAAGTAAAGAAATTAAATAATTTTTAACAATAAAATGCAATAAGAAAAACATGTAATGTATGAATTGGGTATATATTTTATTCAATTGTATCATTTCTAAACATTTTTATTTAAATCATATTAATTAAATTTTAATAATATAAAATTAATTATTTGTGTTTCGTTGCATTATATCCTCTTTCTGCTGAATGTTATCCCAGTAAGTACTTAAGAGAACAGAACTATGTACTTATATACATGGATGCTGGGGGTCCTTATCTTCTTGTAAATATTCTTAATACTAAAGTGAAAACTAATTGTAATTAATATCTTAAAAATGTAACATTATTTGTTATATTTACTAATAATTAGGAAATTTTATATAACATTATTTATTGTATTTACTAATAATTAGGAAAATTTATAGAAAAACAATTGAGTGGATATAAGATTAAAAAATCGGTGATTAAGGATTAAGAAGATGTTTGTTGGCTAGTTTCACATGCTTTTTTTAATTAGGACCTGACTTGATTATAATTAAGTATATTAATTATTTAAGAAAAAACGCATAATTTAAATGGTTCATATCATATAATTTAATTCCCAAAACAGGATTAAAATAACTTAAAATTAAATTATCAACCAATTAAAAATCACTTTAGATATAAATTTTAAATAATTATTAAAAGTTTATAATTGAGATGTGATTTAATGATAATGTAAAAAAATTATTTTAATTAAATTATTAAATAAAAATTTAAAATTTTGAGAGAATAATTTCCATTTACGCCTAAAACATATCAATTTAAGTTAAAACTCTTTTATAACTTATCATTTACTTTATTTCAAATAGAATATAAAGCTTCAAAATATTACGTAATGTTCACCCATTTAAGATTGAAAATGTTTGACGAAGTCGTTAAAATACTTTTTAGTAAATAAATTAATTACTTAATACGTCTGTTAAATATTATATATATATTTTCACGTTTCATTACTTTTACTTTATTAAAATAAATTATAACAATAAAATATGATTTTTTTAATAGAAATTAAAGAATGTTAAGGCATCACTAAGTTTATTTTATCTCAATTCACCACAAACAACATTAATCAAAGAAAGAAAGAAGAAATAAAAATAGTGGAGGAACAACCTGCCCTGTTTTATCAAATCTATGAGAAAACCACATATAATACTAGATGAAAATTATTAAATAACAATTAAACTTGAAAAAAAAATAATTAGTTACTATATTGATTAAATTAGATATTATTTTAGAGTCTAAAAAATTATTAGCATCTTAAATAATTTCTAAATTGATATATAAATTAACTACTATAAGGTTTTAACTACTAATATTTTAGATTCTAAATTAGTCTCTAAAAAACTAATAAAAATTATTTTAGAATATAAAGTAGTTAGAAACTAAAACCTTGTACTTAATGATTAAATTTAATTGTACTAAATAATAAATTTGACATTGAAGAATTAAATATAAAAATCTTGAAAAGTTTAAATAGGCCATGGTAAACAATATCTAAATCAATAGACTTAGAAACCATGCACATGACAACACTCTTGAAAAGCTAAGAGAACAATACTCAAAGGGGAAGAGGAAAAAAAGAGTAAATAGATGAGCATTGCCTTGAGAGTGGACTCAAAAAAAACTCTAGATGTAGATTTAGATAGTGAGAATCTGAATTTGATGGTCAAGAAGTTTTAAACCTCTTAAGAAACAAGAACAAAAGCAAAACCCAACAACTAAGCAAGACAAACAAGAAGAGTGATCAACCCTCTAGCATAATATGTTATGAGTGTGGTAAGCCTAGACAATCAAACCTAAATGTCCTTTATTAGAAACTAATCTTGTTGATGATTAAGAAATATAAGAAAATATTTAAAATGAAGAAAGCTTATGTTGTTTGGGAGGATAATGCCTCATCTTTTTCAAGTGTGTCTAACAACAACGAAGAAGAAGCAAACCCATATTTGTTGGTTGATAAATTTTCAGAAACCAATAGTGTAAGTAACACTTATTCTTCTAAAAATAAAAATGTGAAAAATAGGGAAATCATAAGAAAGGATGATTGAATTATGATTGAATTAATTTCTAAAAAATTTCACAAACATAGTCTCACTATAAGTCTAGTAAAATTTCTAGTTGAGATGCTAGATGATAAATATTTCGTTGATGAACTCATACAAATGTAAATTTAAACTAAGTTGACTTGTTGAAGCAGACTGACTTAACGAAGTATGATTTTATAAGTAGTTTTCAAAGTGGTACATCTGATGAAATACGAATTATGTTACTTCAACACTTCATCATATATTTATTCAAACAGACATATTTGAAATCTTATTTTAAATGAATCTCTTTTGTCTAAAAGGTCACAATAGATGCAACTTTTGAAACTTAAATGAATCACTTGATTGATGTATTTTCACATTTAAATTAACTTGTGATCATATCATAGTTCTTGCATCTAACCAAGAACTTATTTAAAATCTTAATTTTGAAAATACTATGATAAATACTTGTGACAATGCAACCTATGTTCTCTTTTCTTCTTCTTGATTGAAGAATTTACATAGGTGCTGGAAGAAGATAATCGTTGAGAGTTAGTTCCTGTCTATTGAGTAACTTCAGTTCTTCTTATGTCCTTTTTCGTCATCAAACTTGAATATAGTTGTTTCATTAAATGCACTTCATCTTTACACAAATATCCTTGATCGTTGACAATACTCGTCTCCATAGGTACATACCATTTTACACCAATTCATAGTAAAAGTGCACATTGTACAAGGCATATAGCTGGATCAGAGTTGACAATACTTTTTATGTTAGGAGGTTGGTGAAGAAAGTAGCTCTAGCTTTTTTCCAAAAAAGATAATTTTATGTTGAATTTGGCTCGCATCTTTAACATATCTCTTTGGTAGATGAACACTCCCTACAACATAAAATAAGCATCTAGATTTAGTTTGAAGTTTGAGGTTAGTTTAGTCTCTGTATGTATAATCTGAATTTTTATCCACGTTTCATCTGGTCTTGTATATGTCTTATCATACTTAAGAGAGGAGATCACAATGTTGTACCATTTATCAAATGAAACATTTACGTCTTACATGATCTATTGTTTTCATAAAGTTATCATCTTACAAACGAAACATGATCATGTTTTATACTTAACTATTTTTAGCACTCAAAAAAATTCTAGAGTATTGGACTTTTGCCTTAACAATAGAAAATGGTCAACTTCTTGATGCTTTCAATGAAATGTATGAATAAGTTAAAAGACTATCTTTTTAAAAACAATATATTAAAGGGAGATAATAGATGGTTAGAAAATAAAGTGAAGCAATTAGATGAGGAAAACTACAATTTGAAAACTAATGTGGAAAGTCTAGAAATGATTTATAATTCCTATTGTAGTTGTGAAGCTAATTTCAAAGTTAAATTTTATGAATGGGAATCTTGCAAGATTTTAGAAGGAAAAGTAAAATTTCATGAAGGTGAAGTTGCAAGATTAAAAATTGGAAAGTATAACTTGAATGTCATCTTTAATTCTCAAAGAGATGTAAATGAAAAATTTGGTCTTGGACTTAAACCAAATATAAAAATAATATTTTTTAGGGACCTAGTTAGATTTTTGATTTAGTTGTTTTTTCAAGGTGGAGCAAACGAAGTTTGAAATCTAGATATTCCTACAAAATATTCAGGTGAAAATGTTCCTTAATGTGAAATCTTTCTGTTTGAATCATTCGATACTCTTGGATGTTTAAGGTTTGTAGTTAAATTAATAATATACCTAGATGTATTAAATGTGTTTTTTTGAAAATGCTTTTAATACAGTATAATCTGTTCTTTTGCAATTTAAGTGATTTATTTATGATTTTAGAACACATTTTTCAAAATAGGCTAATATTTTTCAAAATAAAATTTTTAGAATGCATAAACACGCTTTCAAATATGGGTTTAGGGTCCAGAGAGTTTCAAAAATCCAACTCCACACGTTCTAAAGGCTTTTGCTTCCTGCACCCCTATTTTCCAACATGTATCCTCACAATTGGATGAAATGATTGAAAGCGTCTGCGCTACCATTGCAGCCACTATTGCACCATCACCACTGCAGAAAAAGAAGAGAAGGAGAACGTTACAGAGGAAGAAGAGAAAAAAAAACTCGTTCCAAAACACATGTCATGTGTTCCAAAAAGTTTGTTTTAGAAAACTCATTATATACACTAAGGAGAGTTTGTTTCACAAATTTTGCTCCAAAATGTATTTCATAGTTCTACATATTTTATTCCAAAATTCTTGTTCCATTGGAACATTCTCTTTCCCTATCATCTCATGGTCACCTTTCTCAATGGTTGACATAATATAGAAGAGGACATGGGATGGAGGAATGCTCTCCAAAAAAAAATGAAGCAAAAGAGACATAATGCAATTCTATAGAGGGGTGTAGGAAGAAAAATATATTGTATTTCAGATTTTTCAAATAAAATACAAAATCGGAGTATATATATTATATTTTATTACATATTACACAATTCAAAATACAAATTTTGTATTTTAAATTAAACAATTTAGAATACAAAAAAATCACAAATATTAAGTATTCCGAAGTCTTCGGATTTTACAAACCAGAACTAAAAAAAGTCAATAAAATATAGAATAATTTTGGTATTTTAAGAAGTATGAGTTAGATGAAGTGAATATGTAAATGCCGGAAGAAATTGCCGGTCAACATTTTGCGATTTGTCTAGGAAACAAAATTCAGAAAGTTTCTTAGTGACCCATTCAGTTCAATCACAAATAACAATTTTTATAAAAGTAAATTGTATAATGCTTCAGAGTCCATTCTTATAAAAGTAAATGAAGTACTGTGCAGTGTAATAATGAATTATTGTATTTATATGTGGCTCCAATTTAAAAAAGAAAATTCCATGCTAGACAAAGGGCAAGACACAATATCCAGCAAGCAACACTATATTTCATTTCACTTGGAGAAAAAACTTTACATGTTCTCAACAATCCTATATTTGCTAGTTCACTCACTGTCATACCTACAAAAATTCTAGCGCATTGGTGAAAAGGCTTCAGCAGCAAGAAAGAATTGGTTTCATTTTTTTTTATCCAAAATACTACAGTTATGTTTCCTGATCTCTCACAGCATGGTCTGAGACAGTTCCCTCAGATGATACCTCCACTTCTTCGGGCCGTTCAACCCGAGAGGGATCTGACTGAGTCTTGCTGGAATCTCCACTGTCAAGGTCATGTACTTCTTGCTCTTGAGGTGGACACCAAATTTTTGGTGAAACCTGCCTAGGATTCTTATTTCTAAAGGCACCTTCTGAGTCTTTGAATTTGGCTCTTCCAACGGGCCTTGGCAATGGAAGCTTGCTGTCAAGAAAGTTCGAAGCACCGGTAGTGATCGATGGAAGATGGGGGCCAGAAGCAACACAGGCTGCAACCAACTGAAGCACTTCGGGAGATGGAGACATCCCTGAAATTGCTTTTTTTGAAGAGTGTGACGAGTTTGCCACTTTCAAGTTTAGAGGAGGCAAGTTAAGGTCAGATTCAATCTGCTGAGGTCCTAGAGGTCCTGTCTGAGAAAGTAGAGGCAATGGCGGGCCCGAAGGAATGGAGCTTGAGGCACCATTATCAACATGGTGGCTGCTGTGCAAGTCCCTGCTGTTTCCAGCAAAATCTGGAAGACCCCGATTGAACTTATGTGATCTTCTCTTCTTTTTCTTTTTTACACTACACCTGGGGTCCTTTGGTAGGGAAGGAGGTGGTCCAGGAATCACAAATGGAGGAATTGTAGGCTTATCTTCCCCATACAACAGACGAACTGATTGAGCAATGGCTGATACTGTGGGTGGCAATTCAGGATCGGGAAGTTTGGCAGGGGAGCTAACAGCTTCTCGTAACCAGTGGGGAAGCTTGTCTTTTGAAGTACTGCTTCCACCCACTTCCTCTACTTTTGAGTGCAAACGATCAGATCTAATTGGATTAGATAACAATCCAGAACTAGTAGATTCACCATTACCTACATTAACATGATTATCACGCATATCATGTTGTGATCCATCTAGAAGTATGGGCAACTTTCCACGCTTGGTGTTTCCTTGGTCATCCTCCTTCTGCTGTGCATCAATGCTGCCTGAGCAATTCAAACCTAAAGAGCCCAAGGTACTGGTTCCAAAAGAATTGAGCAGAAATGGTCTTTCAGTCAGTACACTGGAAGAAGTACCTGGTCTATCAGATGTTTCAGCAGAAGCACCTTCAGGAAATTTAGATCTGTTTTTATCATAACTCCAAGATGGAAGGGATACATAGTGTTCATTTTGCATACTAGGTCGGTCCAATGCACTAAAATGTGACAGACTAGATGCAGAATCACCTATCCCCAATTTCATGTCAGTCAGATGGTTATGAAATTTTGGTGGCAAGAAAAATTTGCTCCCATGCAAGGCCCTTTCCATCATGCCATCAGAGATGGGAAAATGTGCTGATTTGGTAGACTTTGTCATCTTGGAGGATCTTTGAGTAGGAAAAGGTGGCCCCTGAAAGACCTTTACCTGTTCCTCTTCCCACCTCACTGATAAATCCTCAGATGTTTTATACTTTGAAAACTTTAACTTGGGATCTCGGAGCATAGCATCCCAATTACCTCTCCCATGCCTACGAACACCAATCCATAGGGAATCAAGCTCATCTTCAGACCACCCATCGGATTTTGACTTCTTTTTCAATAAATTACTTGATCCAGATCCGGTTCTCATCATTATGTTTTCAAGCACCTTCCTATGGTTTTCAGGGAAAGATGAGAACGTGGTTGACCTTTGTCCCAAACCCAAAGTAGGGGGTACATCCCTGTCTTGCTGATTATATCTGAACAAATCTTCAGGGGGTATTTTGAAATTAGGCAATGCTGGCATTGTCGGAAGGTCTTGAATAGATCCATTCAAAGATTCAAGTCTTCCTCCTATAGACAAATTAGGCAAAAGGTCCAGATGTGAATTTGGTATGCTCTTGGTTGTAAGTGGAAACCTTGTCAGCAACCTTTCATCAAATGGCAGGTTTGGCAATGCCATCTTCTCCTGAAAATGAGAGAATCTAGCACCTGAATTCTCAAATGCATCAGATTCCTTTCCATGCACAGAGGGTGGAAACTGCAAAATAAAAACAAAAAGAAGGAAAGGATACAAATCATAAAGACAGATCCGTAATGCCAACTACAATTGACAACGAAATCCAGACATGTATTAAGAGAGCATACGGGAACAAATGGGAGACTGTTATCAGGGATGCTATTTTTGAAACTTGGGTGTAAATTTTCTGTGGATGCATCTGCCAGCTTGGTATTTGCTGTCACTTCCTTACTTCTCGCCTCAGCATCCATTGTTGTCCCAGAGCAAGGGGCAAGACTGAATGGAAACTCTTGTCTGGATCCATGTCTATTTTGTCTCCAATTTAACTTTGAAGTATTGCTTTCTGATGACTCTATTTGTTTTGCATTGGGAGCACAAAGCCCTAGTACGGGCAACAAATTGTTGGTGGATATATTGTTTGTCATGCTCAGCCCCCCCTTAGGATGACTTGGAAGAAAAATATCAGGGAGAGAACGGCCTAGGTTACTGACAGAAGCATCGAAGTGACTGCTCATTTTATGTTTGGAAAGCTTGTCAATCCTTGATAAGGAGTCAGCGTTGCCATTCTGAGCTTCTGAAAGTTGTGTGTATTTGCTGTCCTCTAAGTTTATAGAAGGCAACTCTTGAACCGAGTGTGTTGGTCCAGCCCCTAGATCCCCACCCTTGGCAATGACTGATGAATGTGAGAGTAACTCGTTACCTAGAAGACCCTCAGGATTTGCTTCTTTAATCGCCTTCCTTCGGGCAAGTAGTTCTTTTTGCCGGGCTCGGAGTTTAACACTGTAAAAAATAGCAAGTGAAAATATTCAGCCTCCGAAGCTCATTTAATCATAAAAGCATACTATTGGTATACAGAATCTACCACTGCCAGAGGAAATGATATCTTGTTCCGCTAGTATGAAATTACTGATTAAAATACTTGAACCACAATTAAATAATCACATCAGTAGAATTAGTTCTGATGAGGGAACACCAGCATACTATAAATTGTTAAGAGGAAATTAAAGCATGGATGTTCATATTACCATAAACAATTTATCAACAGCATGTAGGACTTGCTAAGAGCTTTAGGTATATCATTTCCAGAAGTTAAAATTAAGGTATTGGAGGCTTATATTTACATGCATTAAACAACTCCATAAAAAAAGAGAGGAAAACAAACAAGGAACTCCTTGACAATTTACTAAAGCACTCAGAAAAACAAACTTCTTAATAGAATAATGCATTGCAATCGACGACATACTGTCAAAAGAAACACACCCTTGAAGATGAACATGTATGGATTTCCCTTAACATTATTCAATAACTGTGAAGTAATTCAGAAAGTTAAAAAAACAAGTCATACTATTTTGTCTTATGGGCCATACTGTCAAAAGAAACACACCCTTGAAGATGAACATGTATGGATTTCCCTTAACATTATTCAATAACTGTGAAGTAATTCAGAAAGTTAAAAAGACAAGTCATACTATTTGGTCTTATGGGCCCGTCCTGCTGGTGTATATTCACGCTCAGGCTCTGGTTCTGGCTCTTTTTCCTCTTCACCACCACTCTGGTTGAACAAGCACACCAATAGGAAACATTAAGAAAAGACCAACAGAGTTTCTAAAAGAGTTAAACTGAACGTACTGGAGCTAAAGTAATAAAACTGATTAACAGAAGAAAATTTCAACAGTTAAAAAATAAGCAAGTGGCCTTAATTGTAAATATGAGCCTATTTACAGCCTTCCACTCAAACCATAACTAAACTAATACTGAGCTGGAAATAAATTTGGACAGAAATAGCACGACACAAATAAACTCAGTCCCATTTTACAAGAATAAAATATCCATGTTAAATGCAGCACAAACATTCAATGATAATTGTATGGAGTAACTTGATTAAACTGAAGAAACCAATTCTATCACCCCCCTAGTAAACACTCAAAGTGCCAAAAATGCTAAAGAAAGTTGCAACACAACTGAAGCTTTTTAAATTGGAAGCCATAAATATAGAAAAATGTCATTGGTACACAACTAATAGCTGATTAAAAAATTGTACAAAGACCAAAATAACTTTTCAAAATAGTTTTGGTAGATCTATCACAACAACCAGGGTACAAAAAACAGAGTCGTCATCATAGTTCAACAGCATGGCAAAACCCTAATAGCAGACTTGGACCTAGATAAGGATTTGATATCACTTCTGCATAGGAAAAGTACTAACACCTAATATGTAAAATAAAATGGTTTTTCCCTCGTTTTCATTAAGTTATTTAGAAAGAAAAACATCTTTTTATTTGCATTTCATTATTTTAAAAAAAAAACTTGAGACTTTCTACTTCTTTTTATCTTAGTTTAATCCTTCATTATTGATTTTCAGGGAACAAAGCTGAAAGTCCAAAACCAAACTTAACCAACATTTAAGATTTATTAGCTTATATATCTGATGAAACACATGGGAGGATATTTTAAGTATGAGAAACAAAACTTCATCTCCCACCACTGATATTCAGAACCAAATACATAATTAAAAAATATTTATCTTGAAAACTTGTATGTTTTAGTGGTGAGTAGAATCAAACAAATCACCTCACTCATTGTTTCACTTGGATGTGGAGCATATACTTCCCTATACGAAACAGCTTTCCTTTGCCGCTTCCCTCGACCAAGAGCTGCTTCCTCTTCATTTTGATATTTCTCCCACCTACAAACCAAGTTAAGACAAAAATTTAAGGTAAAACATGTTAGTCACACCACTTGATAGCTATCTATGCTGACAAATGCATGACCATATGAATTTTTAAAAAAAAGTGTACTATCATCACTTGTATAGATAAAAATTAAAATAGTTGAATTTTAAAAAAAGTGGCTTCTAATAAGCATAGCTCCTTTACTATCATATGCTCAAAAGAATTCATTGTCTGCTGCTTTAGTTCTTATAAATAAATAATTATACTACTATGTTAGAATCGTAGTTAGGATTTACATGTGTACCCAAATCTTTTAGTTTATAATCATCTGCATTTTTTGTGAGTATTGTGCCACTTCACATAACCAAGACCTGAGTGTACCCACCTTGTGAGACTAAGGACCAGTTTTTTAGAGATTTTAAAATGTTATTAAGAAAGGCTATCAATTAGACCAATTTCTTTTCAATTCAGAAATTCCTCCAAATTTTAATATTGTGGTAAATGAGTTTTCCCAAAAGCCTCCAATAATTTTTTGGATCTTACAAAATTTCACCTTGGTCCACCATCAACTTTTAATTTGGATCCATGGGACTATCAACAGGCTTGCAATTTGCCAACCCGGTCTCCTCTAGAATGTTGAGAGCATATGTTCTCAGTGAAAACAACACCTTCCTCTAATTGAGTCACTTCAATACCTAGGAAGTATTTTAGATAACAAAAATCTTTACTCTGAAAATGGTTGCAAAGTGTTCCTTTAGTCAAGAGAGATCCCAGTGGCATTGTTCCTTGTAACAACATAGACCATTAAATATACACACTTCCAAAGAGAAGCATAACAAAAGAAAACTGAATGACCCCTCTCACTTCATTTCCATCCAAAAGCCTGAATAGTATGATTGAGTTTATAAAACCTAGCTACGGGTGATTGCTTCATATAAATTTCCTCCCCGAGAGCAACAAATCCAAGAGGTTGCTCCATATAAATTTCCTCCCCAAGATCACCAAGAAGGAAAACACTTTTAATGTTAAGTTGGGGAATTGGCCAATGATGGATAGCTGCCATTGCAAGAAAAAGTCTAACAATGCATATACTTTGGCCCCTCCCCATTATCACAATAGCCAAGTCCATAAATTTGTGTATATTCTTTGGCCACAAACCGAGCTTTAAGGCAATCAAACTTCACCACTAAGCCCACCTTTAGTAGCATAGACCCATCATCTACAATCAATCGACTTCTTTCCAAAGGGAAGAGGACAAGCTCCTATGTGCCATTGTTGCAAGGGCGTGTTGTGGTCTATGATGATCAAGTGCCTCATGAATAGTTCTGGGAACAATGGTACAAACAAAGAAAGAAATAATAGGATAACTTAAAATAATCAAAATAGGATATGGATTACGAGTAGAATGAATACTTTTCCTAAAAGCAAAAGGCCAATCTGAATTGAAGTCATGTGAAAGAGATGACGGGGAAGGATACATGACATAGGAAGTTGTTGGAGTATGATCTAAATCATGAGAAACTTTAGGAAGATTAGGAGTTCTTTGTGTCTTATGTTGGTATGTAAAGAGAGGTGGTGGAAAAATACCAGACTAGTTTTCATTTGGGTTGGAGTTAGAAGAACCTGGAATCATCAAAGAACCAAAGGTTGGATCAGGGAGGACATTTTGAATGGACAATGGAGTTACCACAGAGGATGAGAAAAATGGTGTCCTAAAAAAAAGGTAAGATCAACTAACATATAGTATCTTTTGGTAGTTGGAGAATAGCATTGGATCCTTTTTGAAGGCGAGAATATTCCAAAAGAACACATTTAAAAGCCTTTGCAAAGAGTTTGTCTAAACCTGGAGAGACATCGAAGAAACATGAAATAAAGGATAATTTGGAAAAATAATGAAGTGGGGAATTTGATTTTCAAAAGAGGAAAAAGGCGTTCTATTGATTAAAAACTAGCAATGAGCATGGTTATCACTCACCCTGGGTTATCACTCGCGAGTTTACATTCCCACTCACCCAAGGCGAGTTAACTCGAAAGCAAACTCGTTTTTGGAGCAAACCTATCATGTTTTCCTAGTACTTGGTACCTAAATATCTGAATGAATGGTAGAGAATTACACTTGGTACTCCGCATTTAAAAAACTTGGACTCCTTTTTCAGATTTAGACACATGGGCTGCCTTGTTTGGAAAACCATGCAAGGAGTAGCAACTTTCTAGGGCATCACCTATTCTTTTGCAGTATGTGCATTGAGGAGATCCATTCCAACCACCGCATCGTCTTCAATTGCTACGACCTCCTCCTTTTCCTCATGGTGCTACCATTGTTGATGTATCAATAACTTCAGCTGAATTTTTATCTTTTAACAAGGTGACCCAAAGAAGTCTAGTGACTAAGTTGTCTATTTAAGGAATCTAATCACCCTAAAATTGTATCATACGATCAAAATCTAAGTGTAGACTTCTCAAAATTAGGACTATGTATAACTTAACAAGTTTTTTGTTCATATCCTCAGATGAATTAACCACAAGAAATCTTTGTAGTTCTTCTATTGTAGCCCGAGCCTTTCTAAGAGGGGCAACTCTTTCAGTCGCACCAAAGAGATATTGACTGTCATTAGCAAAAGTATTTTGTATCTTCTTCAGAAAAGAAGAGCATAACTTAAAGGATCTGAGTATTTCTAAGACATCTTGTTCAACTGACTACCATAAAACAACGTAGTTGGAAGTCCAGTTTCTACCACTAAGATTTACCTTTAGTTACTACACCACTGACTTCCTTTTCCAAATAGTCATGGTATCCTCGACAAAGGAAACATAACACAACAGGCATACCACGATAAGTAGTTCTTCCTGTTGAGTTTGGCCATGGTAATAGAGCCATAAACATGTTTGAGTGGGAAAAACCCTAAGTTGTGATGAGAGAGGCTTGACCAACTATCCACTTACATCAAAACAGGAAGACAAGCTCTGCCCAAGAGTCACTGACGAGACCAACAACAGTGGTTTGGTGTCATTCTGACACCACGAAGGCAGCACATGGGACACACAAGCCTAGTGACGAGTTGGCAAAGATCAGCACATGATGGTCTATCATGAAGCTTTTGGTCGTGCAACCACCGAGGGTTGGGTCATGCTCCTCAAGGCGCACTTAATCTTTACTAGGCAAAACAATGGTGGATGGCAGCCAAAAACAGCAAACAATGGTGGTCTAACTACAAGAGAAGATAAATAGGGCTCTTGATACCAACTTGAATTAGGATATGATAAAAATCAGCTGAGTATCTTGCTCAACTGATGTATATTTTATATATGCAAAAAAGAAGAATACAATACAAAGAAAAGGTATATCCTGTAACACTCTACCCTTAGGCTAGGTACATATACCCAAAAAGAAGCTTTATAGAAGTTGTACATTACAATAACAATCATGATTTTAACAAAGACAATAAAGCTAATTACCTCACACGCAGTAGTTTGTCCCATTCATTTTCTTCATTGACATTCACTGTGTTATCCTCTCTCTTCTCAGAATTTTGTGGACATATATCATCAGTCCCATCAGGAGGAGATTCACCCACTACATGCTCTTCAGTTGGTTCATCATTCCACTCGAGGGCCTAAGTAAGAGATTTTCAGTCACAAATGGGGCAGAGCTTAATCATTCAATTATATATAACCATAAGAGCACAGTGACACAATTTAAGAAAAAACAAAAGGGAGGGAGAAATTAATCATTTAATTAACATGATAGAATCAAAATTTGAGAGGAAAAACTTGTAGAAAAAGGGCAACACAGTGCATGAGGCTCCCAACTAGTGCAGTTTGGGGGGTGTAGCGTAAACAGCCTTACTCACACAAGTGGATAGACTGTTTATAGGATTTCAATACATGACAACCAGGTCACAAGGCTTGGCCTTAGACACATGTATCATATTAAAAATAAATGGAATGGATTTCCATAGAATTAAGCACAAGGGGGACAGAAGCATCAACAAATTCTTAGTTTAGGTTGTTTACATGTTAATCCTATAGACAACTTCAAAAACTACATATAGGGTCAAGTATAACCACTAATGACAACAGGAAAACTTAAATAATCATATAAGCACACAAACTACAAAGAAACTTTTACAAGGCAAAGGTACCTAACCTAAGAAAGGAAAAGAATAAAAAGCCAAGAGAAAGAAAAACAAGGGACAAGGGTGCATGTCCATGTCTAAAAACACAAACAAGCAAAACAGGATTCGTGAGTCAAAAAACCTGCCATGTGACTGAGTTTATTGCCCTATTGGTAATATTCTAGCTTCAAGTGAAAGTCCAAAGAAACAATACTTTATCAACTAGAGTTAGTCAATTATCTCACCTTCACTGAACCCAGCATATCATTCTCAGAATCCCCTTCAGCATTATCAGTTGAACCATCTTGAAGGTTTGAACGATCAAGCAATTTTAAAATAGCAATTTCATCCCACAGAATCGTGCTGCTGCTATCAGTACACTTATCCTTGTATACATCTCCCAGACCACCAGTCCTCTTTCGATGCTTATGTTCTACATCTGCTACAGGCTCATCTTTGCTACTATTGTTATTTTCATTCATGTCTTTCCCATTCAGTCCTGGAGAATCGTTGAAGAGTTCCTCAGTTCCCCACTTTAAAATATCTTCTACTTCCTTTTGTGAACCAGACTTATTTACAAAAAGCTGATCAAGCATCAATTTCTTCTTAGCAAGCTGCAAGATGCGCTCTTCAACACTAGCACGAACCACTAGCCGGTATACCAAAAGTCTATTTGATTGTCCAATTCTGTGAGCTCGATTCATTGCTTGGATATCTGCATGGGGGTTGAAATCAGAATCATAGATGATGACAGTGTCAGCAGTAGCCAAATTTATTCCAAGTCCACAAGAGCGAGTGGATAACAAGAAAACAAATCGACTTTTGTCTTGGTTAAAGCGAGAAATTGCTGTCTGGCGATCAGCTACAGAAACAGATCCATCTACTCTCTCATATGTTTTAGGCCCAAATTCTATAGTCAAATAATCCTCCAGGATGTCAAGAAGCTTGGTCATTTGTGAGAAAATAAGAACTCTGTGACCTTCCCTATGTAAAATCTTTAGCATAGAATGTAGAAGAGTCAACTTAGCTGAAGCCTTTATTCTCATTTCATGAAGGAACTCGACAGAACCTGATTCAGGCTCAGTTCCTGGTATGAGGTATGGATGATTACAGACCTTCCTCAATTGCATCACAATATTCAGCATAGACTGTTGGGCGACCCCTTTCCCAATATTCCGCAATATTTGATAATTCTTTGTAAGCATTGCCCGATAATATTCAGCTTGGATGGATGACAACTCAACAGGAACCATTCTTTCTGTCTTGGGAGGGATATTTTGCATGGCTTCCTTTTTAAGTCTACGAAGCATGTGAGGAGCAACAAGTTTTTTCAATTCATCAACTTTCTCAGCAGTCGTAAGATCATTAAATTTCTCCTCAAATAAAGTCAGAGAAGGAAATGAAGCTGGCTGCAGGAAGTTAAGCAAGTTGTACATCTCACCAAGGTTGTTCTGGAGAGGGGTACCTGTCAACAGTACACGGTGTTGAAAGGAGAAGGTATTTAGCAAACTGAAAAGCTTACTTCCAGAATTCTTCAGTCGATGGCCCTCATCAACAACAAGAACTTCCCAAGAAACTCCTCGTAAATGGGAATAATCAGCAAGAACCATTTCATAAGTAGTTAAAAGAACATTAAATTTATAGGCTTCAGTTTTCTTACTCAATCCACTTGGATCATTAGCATGCCATTCATACTGGCGAATCATGGCTCTAGCCTTGGCACAGCCATGATATTCAACAACATTCACATCTGGAGCCCACAGTGCAAATTCAGCAAGCCAATTAGGCATTGTAGAAAGTGGTACCAAGACCAAGCAAGGAAGTGAAACATTGAATTCAAAATACAATGATGAAAGAAAAGCACAAGCAGATACTGTTTTCCCAAGTCCCATCTCATCAGCAAGTATCACATTTTTGGACTTATACCAGCATCTGCGCAACCAGTTCAGTGCCTCAAGCTGATGAGGAAACAAAGAACCACCTTTCAAATCCTTAGGTTGCTCTGTGAGATTGACAATATCATTTTGATGGTCGTTGTTTCTCCTAGTTGAATTTTCCTTTGATGAATCCCTTTCCAACGTGAGAGTTTCAAGCTTATTAAAAAGGGTAACCAAATGAGAAGAATTTTGAAGCACTGGTTCATCTAAACTTTCCCAAGTGCATTCATCATAAGGCAGTCCACTCCACTTTACAAATGCTTCAGATGTTCCATATTTGGAAGTTTGAAGGGCCAGCACCCGCTGAGGCTGCTTCCAACGCTCCTCACAAATATTAATTATTGTCATCCCATACTTTGCCTTATAATTTTCTAGTTTTCTCTTTGCAAGAACTTTTAACTGGGATTCAGAAATCCAACTATTATGAATATGAGACTTTCCTACCCATTTAACTAAAAATTCATAGAAAACCTCCTCTCCATTTGGACCAGCACAATCAATTGCATTAGCATCCTGAGCATTATCATCAATATTGCCACTCATCCCCTTCTCCACATTCATTTCTTTTTGTTCTGTTTCAAGAGAGACATGTCTTTCACAATTTTTTGGAAGCTCACTGTTATCTTTGCTTCTTAAAGCAACATTAATGCTGTCTTCTGTCTCCAGCTTGTCATTTGGTTTTTTCAACTGCTCAGCAGATACAGCAGAATCATCCTGATCTATACCATCCCTGGCACATGAACCTAGATCCTCAGTGGCTTTACTCAATGAATCAACAGGATTTCCTTTTTTACTTTCTTTTGTTACTGATCTTCTGTATACATGAATTTTTTCCACTCTATTAGGGTTGGTCAATATGGCTTCTTCATCAGAACTCTTGACGACATTTTGATGATCATCAACATGATTTTCAGTTGATTCCGCATCCAAATCATTAGCACAAGCAGAATTATTCTCTAGAAGCCTGGTCTGATTTTCTGATATGACCAGATCACCAGAAGGTGAGCCACCCTCAACATTCAAAGACAAGTTATGTAAGGAATTTGTATTCTCACCATGAATTCTACACCCTAGAACTCGATCAACCTGTGAGATGGATATTCAAGTAGAGTGAGTTATGTTGATCAGATAAAAGATGCCAGGTGAGGCATTTTTTTAAACAAAAAAATGCAAATCATCAGACACAAGGTCTTTTTAGATGGCTACCTGCAGAGACTCAATAACAGCACTGTCTTCGTGCATCAAAGTTTCATCTACAAGATTTTGTGTTTTATCCAGTTCATTTGATGTGTCTTTCATTACCCGAGAAAACTTCTGCATCCCAGAGAAAACAAATCATGCTTACAGTGTAATAAAAATGTGATAGAATAATACTAAACATATTTTAGACAGTATATTTAATATAAATCAAGGATGAGATTGTAGAATTAATACATTCAAATAGCAGACTAAATATATTTTACCACATCAAGCTGCTCTGACATCCTAAATCCAACCCAATGTAGCAAAACCTTGCAGGTTTTGAGAAACATTTACACCTCATTTTTCTTAATTTTGTGCAGTGTAATACACCTAAATTTTGCTCACAGAACTAGAGTCTAAACACAACAATATTTAAATTCTCTCCTAATAAAGGACAACGTATTTACACAAATTGTCTCATTCAATAGTTCTTTATCAAATCCTAGTATTTGGCATCAGTTACATCACTGTCAGCCTGCACCATTATTCCTTATTTTTGTATTCGCTTTTTTTTACTCTTCCTAACTGAGCTTACAGAGGCCTAGGAGATTTGGACAATACATAGAAATGAAATGTTGGCTAGAATTAGCAAATGAAATTAAATTTTAGAGTTAAAGGTGAGTTATGCCCAGTAAGGACATTACAGGTGAAAAATGCCACACATAAAAACCTCTTCAATAGCCCATCTGAGTCACCATAATTTAAGACTACAATAATTAGATCCTTTATCATTTAGACATTATACATGTACCTGTAATTAATTTCCTCGAGATTTATAAACTATAGACTGCCACTAAACCACTATGATAATTTAAAATAGTCATGCTTTAACAACAGCACTATTTAATGTAGTATACCATGGTCCAGATATGATGTCAGCAGAGACAAAAAAAAAATGCTCAAACTCAATATTTTTTGAGATAAAGTGTAAATACGAAATATAATATAAATCAGATCAATTATGTTAAGTTGGTAATAAATATACAAACATTTTGACTCCATAAATAAAAAGTCAATAATATCATGACAGGATTCAGTCACTGTCCATATTACTAAATGATATCCAGATTTAAACTAACAAGTAAATAGAAGTATTTATTAGGGAATACAATAACTACTTATCCAAACGTAGCAAAATAAAGAAGAAATGTTCTGATAGTTATTAAAAGTAAAAAATCCAACAAGATATTAGAGGAGGAACAAGTACCTCATCTTTCTGCTGGGCTTGAGAATTCTTGTTTCCAACATCCTCTTTAGGTACAGATGAGGAAATGCTATGGGTTATAGACTTCTGCTTCTTGTGTACTTTACTATTCCCAGACTTGGACTTCGTAGAAGAAGGATTGACAACTTTTTTGCCCTTTTCAGTCTTTTGCTTTTTTTGACTAGTATTATCATTAACAACTTTATTCTTCCTTTTTCTCACATCCTCTCCACTAGCAGCAATAGCAAGAACAAGTGTTTTCCTTAAAGGAATCTTATTGCAAGATGAATCAGTCTTACCCTCCAGTTGTTCATCATTTGCTTCTAAATCAGTAATTTTAGAGAGCGGTAAAACTACCTTCGTTGGTGAAGTTGACTTCCTATCTACAGGGGAGTCTATTGGGGACAAGCTTGATTTCTTTTCATCAGCATCCACACATGAAGTTCCTTCCATAGTACTCCCAAGAGATGGGTCAACAGGTTTGTCGTTACAAGTTTCATCAACTGAGGAAGACAACAATTTCTTTCCAAAGAATTTGACTCCCACAGTTGAAATAGATTTCCCTTTGCTTGAGGACCTTTTCTTTGAAATAAGTTTACTTCCAAAAAGTCCAGATACTTTTTCAAGGTTAAGTGAGTTAACTTGACCTTTTGATTTTGCAGGGACAGTCTTTGTCCTTGCTCGTTTTGAAATTGGATCCAGGTGGTTCATGGGCTTTAGTTGATCCTTTCCTTCAAAGCAAGTTGGACATTGCCACTTCCCATTAGGGATGCGCTTCAAGAGATAAAATCACAAATGGTTGAAAGAAATCAGATTAAAAAATCCCAAGAATCAAGACTCTGTAGTCGAAAGAAAGCACAGCATGAAACCAGGTTTGGACATACCTTAAGAGGGGGATCAAGACATTGTAAATGGTAGGTGCGAGGACAGCTATCACAGCACAATAAGTTACCACCAACATCACAGATCACGCATTCATAGTAATACTGGATCATAAGTTTCATTATATTAAGTTAGAGCAACCAGGTGGAAATAATAAAAAAAAATCGAGACTGGAAGCATCCCAAAATATTCTTCATATAATAAATAAAATATTATTAAAGAAAAAGAAGTATGAAAATTGGAGACTGAGGATAAGACATGCAGCTAGAAAATAAAATAAAAGCATATTATTGAGATGACAATGACATCCAAATCCAATCCCATTGCATATATCCCAAAGATATTTTACTAGAAGAGATTTTGTGAGGATAACAGTACAAAGACGGAAAGGAAAATACATCCTCTAAAAGGTAACAAGAAAGACTAGACAAACAAAATAACATCAGGAAAGCTTTTGGAAAGCACACTGTGGCACAATGGGCCTATCTGCTTAAACTTCTCCATAAGCTAAAACTAACTTAGCATAAGTGAAATAGGATTTTGGAATAGCTAATATGGGAGAGCTTCTACAAGTTATCTTATGCATAAACTAATTGCATCTTATGAAGAGACTTATTTAAATTTCTCCTTCATCCTTTCTTTTCCTACAAGTGTCTATGGAGAAATTCGTCAATACAGGCCCTGTATATAATTAGAGAAAGAAACCTTTGGAGAACCCATAAGCTCAATTCCAAAAGACAAGGACAGCTTTCCCAGATAAGAGGAAGCAGAATACACTTCTGCTACAAATATTTTTCCATGTCATTCATTCCTAATCAATATCAAATAAATGCATACATTGTACATTGAAACATACATCTTAACCAAATCTGCCAAGCTACCAGACAACGCAAAAAGTAGTGGCTAATTGTATAAGGATATAAGAGCAACATAATACAATCCTATACAAATTGAAGAATATGCCGAATTCTGCATATCCCGGTAGCACATTGATCTCATTTACAATCAATCAAGCAGCTGATTAGGATCTATTCAATAATTAATTGACAGCAATGATTGTAACTAAAGGTGACCATAGCTCTCAAAAGGACAGCATGAATGAAAAAAACTAGCATAATACCATAATATCCTCAATTAAAATAAATAGCCTAAAATCATGTGTTGTAATATAGCCTAAATTTAGCATTATACATTAAGAGAAACCCACAATCAATTTCCTTCAAATATTATCTTCAGATTATTCTAGGTCAGAAATCATTTTCATTTAAACTACATTGATAATACAAAATATTTGTCTTAATAAAGTCCCCAACATGGTTTTGAAAAAGTCTCTAGTCTTACTAAATGAGTTTTATCTCATGCACCATTTCAGGTATATCAACATCGTTTAGACCTATTGATATTCTAATATAAGATCCATCTTCGACAAATAATGATATAGTGGAGGTCATGCCTCATCCTCCTCGAAGCCATCTCCCACACCGAATTTGGTCCCATCTGAAAATGATTGGCTTATTGCTATATGAAAAGGTACGTTCTACTTATAATCCTTCTTCCCACTATACAAACCTTAGGTATCATAGGTTTCCCCATAAAAACCTTACTTGTTTGTCTCTATTCATGTTCCTAAGTCTCCAGGTGTGGCTTTATCTCACGCGGAGTGGTGATAAGCAATGATTGATGAAACGTGTGCGCTTAAAAGTAATGGTACTTGGGAATTGGTTCCTCTTCCAACTGGCAAATCAATTGTCGGGTATCTATGGTTGTATATTCTTAAAACAGGAGCGCAGCATTGATCACTATAAAGCTTGAATGGTTGCCAAAGGATACACAAAAATCTATGGCTAAGATTACACAAACACTTTCTCTCCTTATTGCCAAAATGACATTTATTTGACTTCTCTTTTCCATTGCAGTTACTTACCACTATATTCTATTTCAGCTTGACATTAAAAATGCATTTCTACACGCTGACCTTGATGAAGACGTCTATATGGAGCAACCTCCTGGACTTGTTACTCAAGGGGAGTCATCTAATATGGTATCTCGCCTAAGGAGGTCCCTATATGGCCTCAAGCAATCACCCCATATATGGTTTGGTTGTTTTTGGACTGTCATCTAGCAGTTTGGAATAATACAAAGTGATGTTGATCATTCTTTGTTCTATCATCATTCTCCCCAAGGATGTATCTATATCATTGTATATGTGGACGACATTATTATCACAGGTAGTTATAAGGAGGGTATCATACAACTAAAAGAATATATTGCTCAAAAGTTCCAGACAGAAGTTCTTGGACACCTAAGGCATTTCCTTGGTATAGAAGTGGCACAATCCAAGGATTGTTTGGTCATATATCAAAGAAAACATGCTCTCAAACATTCTAAAAGAAACAGGGATAATAAATGCTTAACCATGCAAACACGCCAACAGATCCAAGTGGCAAACTTGTACCTAACTTAGGAGAACCTTATTGTGATCCTGGGAAATATAGAAAGTTGGTTGGTAAGGTAAATAAAGTTTTGCTTCCAACCGGATGAGTCATCGGTTTCATCCTAATTCATAACCGAGTTAATGACATCATTACAAACCACATGCATTCCCAATCTGATATTCTCAAATTTAGAAGAAATAATATTCTACTTTATTGTTTCAATTATGAGGTCATTGGACCTATAAATACATGAACCTGCTAGTTAGTTTAGGAAATATGGGCAGCTAATTCTAAGGAGACAAATCCCTGTGATTATGGGATTGTTTCTAAACACATAAACCTAGTATTAATAGTGTGATACGGCTTTGATAAAGGATAAAATTACCAGAAGGATAAAATGTAAAACTTCCTAAAATATACAATGAGCACCTCCATTTTAACAGATATAATGACCAGACCACCTACAAGTCCAGTTTCCAGTTAAACCAGTCAGACCAGCCACTCCAGTCCAATTGTCTACATAGATGTCAGGTATTTCTTACATCTATAGTTCTATATTTTGTTCTTCTGCTTTCCTTTTCAAGGATGTGTTTCCTGACTGTTGCAATCATCCATTCTCATCAATAAAATTCCTATTCTATCTAAAAACAATAAAGACATTACTATTTCACATAAATTATCATAAGTTACATATGTGTTTCCTGACTGTTGCAATCATCCATTCACATCAATAAAATTCCTATTCTATCTAAAAACAATAAAGGCATTACTATTTCACACAAATTATCATAAGTTACATCGGCCACAAGCCATGTACTTAATGACAATTCTAAAGACCATTTTACTCTTCATAAGTTGGGTTTCCAACATCCTCTCTTTTTATTCAAGAGCTAAGTAAGTTTGCCTAATGTAATAAAATGGACTCAAAAAGGTAACTCACCCCATCATTTCCTTTCTTCTTAGATGAAATTTGATCGGTAGGTACTTCAGTCTTTAGCGCACGTTTAGCTGAAGCATTTCTAGAAGATTCAGATGTTAGTGAATTTTCTTCTTTACTATTGGATTGCTCTTTGCCTGAGGACTGATCTAGTCCAAAAGGAAGCTTTCTGCGCTTACGCTTTAAAACCCAGTTCCTGTTAAGCATTTTAGGCGCTGATGATTTGTTTTCCTTCATTGTTCAAAGATGCATCCTGCATAAACACTTTGACCATCAGCACATCATGAGAAAAATAAAATTCAAAAGCATTATAGCTTATAAAACAGCATTAAACATGTCTGCTCATTAACAGAGCACAGAAAATAGTTTTGAGCAAAAATTAAAAATTAAATTAGCCCTGGTAATCAACAGTGTTTGTCATAATAATTGTAAGCAAAGTTCAACCATTAGCAAGAAAAAAGATTCCAGATGTGTTCCCAGCTAGAGAAACATTCTTTTGATATATTCAAAGTATAAACCATCGTTGTACTTTATCTAGATAAACAAAGAGTTTATTAAGAAATAAAGGAGATATAAATGCAAGTGGATAAGAAATCCTCATAAGCTGAAAACTACACCAAGAGAGAAAGAAAAAAACATGAGACTAAGAACATGAAACATGTAGCAAAGCATAACATGCCTCTCTAATGATCTTTCAAAGATGTCCCCTTAAAAAGAACATTGACATAACACTACAAATAACTAACATGCATTCAACTTTTAAAAAATATTTATATAGTCCTCCTTTACTATTCATCATATCATAGACACTATTCATGATCATGTAATATCACTCAACATGGGAGCAAAAAGGATTCAAGAAAGAATATGACACCACATTTCGTAATCACTCAGCAGGATATCATGTTTTCATTTCAATTTATTCTTCTTTCTCCCAACTGCAATCACCAAAAACTGTCTCTGGTTAAGTATCAATCAGCTGGTTGAACAAAGTTCGTCCTCTTTGAAAACCAAACCAGCATTAAAATAATATTTTTCCTCAAAAGGAAAGGTTTGATGGTAGCTAAGGGGAATCAGTCTAAAAAGTTAGTCTCGAGTTGAAGCTTCAGAACTCATGTTCGAGACATTAGCTAAGATAGATGGGCTTTGATTATAGTCAATGCAGTCTTATCCAAGGTTTGCCAACATTACGAGAAATTATAAGCAAAGTTCGTTCAACTGGGGTGTGACTTATTCAAGGTTAGCAAATTTGGAAAATCTAGCTTACTTAAATCTTGAGACAGGCCTTAGGTAAAACTGAAACCCGGGTAGTTGAAGTGAATAACATGATTGCTGCTGATAGAAAAGTGATTTCTAACCTGCCGCTTGCTAAGGCAACGAGTCCAGTCAATGCAAAATTGATTGCCTCGGTCAAAATACTGCGAGCATGTGGTTGGAAATCATGTTAACATCAGGTAGCAATGTGTATCAAAGAATGTAGCAACTAAAAAGACCAAACAGCGCACATGATGTAAAATGCCAAATCAAAGCAAAAGAGATATTTCGCATAAGAATGATAATTTACAGAATCACAAAACCAATCAAGCCTTTTACACTTAGGAATGAACATTTCAGAACCAAACAAATAAACTCGCTCCCCTATTCCCCGAGAAAAATATCAAACAAAAGCCATTTTTTTATCATTTATCACTGAGAAATATTTGGTACAGAACACTTATTTAAATCAATCCCATACGCCAATCCTGTCACAAATGTTAGCATTCGGTGGTCCCCAATGCGCAACCACATTCATAAGAAGCAAAAAAGACATCCAAGAATAAAACATGTCATTGCCCCAAAAAATGTATACAAAGACTACACAATGATATATTTCCTCAGCTTTTGTAGATACGCAACATAATTGATATCTACATTCATTCCTCAATCAAAACAAGATCAGATTATTCAATCAGCACAGACAGACTACTTCACGTAAAAAATATTAATCATGCTGAATCGGAAGATCATAAACAATCTCCATCAAAAGTAAAACAAGCAGCAGCATACACAATGAACAAGAAGTCAGAGTATGTCCCAGCACACCACAAACACGAAACACAACAAAAGCCACCAATCCACACCCAACAAACGGTGAAGCATTCCGCACATTCAACTCACACAAAAACCCTCAAGTCCCTAGGAGGAACAAGTGGAGTCAGAAAGCAGCAAAAAATCCAAGTAACAACCCTGCTCATTGAACCAACAAAAATCTGCAAGCCAGAAACCCAATCACCGGCCAAGTAGCTTGAAAATCAAGGAACTCAACAACACAAAAACAAAAGACCCAACTGAAATTGAACAAGAACAAGAGGCAAACACAAAACCCCAGAAGCCAAATTCGAGCCAAAACCACAAATGAAGAGCAAAAAAGGGAAATTGAGAAGCATACCAGTTGGGGCTACGGATCAAATAGCAGCAAGGGGAAGGATTGCATGAGAAGGAAAAGGGGAAAGTGGAGAATAGGGAGAGAGGGTATTAGGGCATGGATGCAAGGAGATGAGAGATACGAGGAGAGAGAGAGAAAGAGAGAAAGAGGGCAGACAAATGAATAAATAGAGAGAGAAAAAGAGTTAGCTGTTGTTGTTGTTTGTTGATGTTGTCATGTAGAGAGAGAAAGACACACAAATACGGATTCGCCGGGGTCATAGGACGGGGTTACTCTCTGACATGGCAGGAGAGAGAGAGAGAGAGTTGTTGTGCTCTCTCTTGCTCTTTGTTGAAACCCCAAACCACTCTTCCACTCTAACCATGCCACGTGGCACCACCACGAGCCTTTGCCTTTCTTCTTGCATTCTCCTTCTTCCCTCAAAACTCAATCTCTTTCTGCTTCTTCTCCTCTTCACATCCCCATCTCTTGCTTCCTAACTCTTATTTCCACCATTATTAATTTCCCTCCTTCATTATACTCATCTTTTCTCCTTCACAAAACATGAACTCAGGTACCCAACCAAGGATCACTTCAAACTTGCTTCAAAGTTTCCATTTTGAAGATCCTCACAAAAATATCAGTAAAATAATTTTATCTTATATCAGATAAACAGAATTATCTCTAATATAAGATATCTCTCTCAACTTAATATTCGAATCTTAAATTAGAAACTACTGGTTAGTTGATCAAAAGTAACTGTTTTTTTGTTTCGTTTATGTTCATCAGTTGTTTGGGGTGTTCATTTATAATGTCGCTGTCTTATTAATTTTTTAGGAAAATCTATTTTCAGTAAATTAATACCTAAGTTAACCAGCATTCAACACTTTGATTGAGTTTCTGAATCCAACAACTATTTCGTGTTTGTGTTTGTGTTTTCAACCCCATTTTTGTCTCTGTAACTGTAAATATCACAAGGCTTTCACTAATTACAAAAATATAATCATCTAATTAACACGTATTTAACGTTTAATTTAATTACAAACTATGTTTATATTAGTAGAACCTTATCTCAAGCAGTGAACTATTGGCAAAATAATGCAATCATTTTTTCAAAAAACATGGATCACTGTGAAAAATATGTCATGTTTTAACTAAATGTATTAGGATTTAATCTATTGGAAATATGTTAAATACTACAAAGTTTACAATATATATATCCTGATAGATATATTTTCTTCCTAAAAAGATAAATCTAATCATTTACAAAATTAAATATTCCTTAAAGAATGAATAGTCTTGAAAATAAAAATTTAAAAGTGGCAAAAAGATTAAATTCACGTATTATCTTTATTTTCTTTCTAAATAATTTAAATATTATCAATCGATGATAAGAAATTAAATTAATGCATAATTAAATTTTTCATCTAATATTTAATTCAATACAAAAGACAATTAGGGAAAAGGTAAAAAATTAATAAAATCATTAAATTGTATATTTTCAACTTGTATTTAGTATGTTATTTATGGTAATGCCAAAAAAGAAAAAGAAACATTGTAAACGGCATAGAATGCAAACAAAAATAGAAATATCTTTTATATCCTTCCAAAGTTCTATTCTTCTCCTAAAAATATTAATCTGATAATTCTCAAAATATTTTTTAAAGGACGAAATAATCTTGAATACTATAACTAATAAAATTGATAGTTGACTAGTGGAATCCACGTAGGTATGTGTTTTATGATTATAAGACATAAAAATATAATTAAAATTAATTTAAAATATTATTAAAATTATAAAAATAATTTTTAAAACTTTATATAGGAAAATTTGTAAATTTTCATGGAAATCAAAAGAAAATATAACAAAATACGTATAAAAAATGGTTATAAAATATTTTAATTGTTTTTTGAAATTTATGATTATAATTATACGATAAAAATATTTTCATTTTTATGGATAGGTTTCTTCTAGATAATGGAAATTACAAAGTTGGTGAATGAATATAAAAATACCAAGGATAAAAGAGATCAAAAAAATGTGCACCAATAAATGGTTATAAGATTTAATTCCATTATTAGAGGTTATATAAATTATGTTTTTTTTAATTGAATTTTTATCATGCAGAAGTAAACCAAAAAGAAGGTAAAAGCAACACGTTAAATTGTCTATTCATGTTTTGTTCCATGTTTTCTAAATAAGGATCATTACTAAATTGCATGCATGTAGAATTCACAGCATATTTTTACAATATGTTAAATCCTTAAAAAATCTCTTAAAATATTAAACAGCATTTGTTTGTTATATAGATATCCTATTTTATTTTATTTCATTGGTGAAGTATATTTTTTGTTATATCATAAAATATTTGTGTAGAAAGTAGTTTGAAAAACTACTTAATTTTATTCATTTAATTTAAGATAATATTATTGTAGTTAGAATTATTATTATTATCATTATCTTCACTGTAAAAATAACCGTTTTAATATCATTAAAACTTTTATCATCGTTGTTAATATTTAAACATTATCATTATTATTACTTTAATTATTATTTATTATTTATTGTTTTTAGTATTATTTACTTACCGTTTTTTTCATCATTATTTTAAAATATAATATCATTTTTATTATAATCATTATCATTATTCTTATTATGATTATTTTATTTTCAATACCATTATCACAAAAACCATTATAAGTGGTAAATATTATTTGGAGTAGAGAAGCACTATACTCTCCCTAAATTTTTAATGAGTATTTAAACAGATAATTTATTTATTTATTTTTATTCATAACTATTGTGGTTTTAAAAAGAAAAACAAAGTGAGAATAGCAAATAATATCTTGTAGTCGTGATACTTTATCTTTTGTTTTCTATGCATTACAACAATCGATCTAGTCTTAATGCTTGCATGTTTCAGTTTTGTGTTAAGGCTATGTTTATTTATTTCCTAGTTATTAATGATATTTAGTCATTGAATGAACATAAATCAAAACTTTAATTAGTATTATTATTTGTATTAAATTAACTATTATTTTTTATAACTTATTTATGACTAAGTTTAAACATTAATGTTAACTTTCATACATTAAATATTTCATTAATTAATTTTTTTTCTTCCTTAAAACTGTTGTTTTAATAATTTTTATATTTTTTCTAGGAAAGTTTACATGACACATGCATACTCAAAGTTTAAGAGACATAAATAACATCCTGTGTTATTAGAATAAAAAAATAATTTTACTCTTGAAAACATCAACAACCAAAAATAAGAAAAATTAAACATTAATTAGAGTATAAATTTTATATGAACCTTCTATTGGAGTAAAATTTTCAAGAGGTCTTAAAATGATGTGGCATGATAGGATCCACACAAAAAAAATTAAACTATTATATAAGAATGAATATCATGATATATATCTTTATTAGAGAGGTGATACATGGTCTTAAGTTTAAGAATATTTAGGTATGATAAAATATCCTTATTGGAGTATCGGCAAATTTTTCCATACTTCTCATTTATTTAATAAGGATGATCTTCTTTCTTTTATTAAGAGTAATGGTAGTTCTTTGGTTAAATTGATTAAGCTTGTTGTGATAACTTTTTCTATTTGGATATTATGGTGTATGAGGAATTATGATTGTTTTCAGGATAAGATTGGGGTTTCTAGGGTTATTTCAGTTATTAAATATTTAACTTGTCTAGTGGGAAAGTTCTCTAAAGCTTCAATGAAAAATGATATGATGGATTTCAGTGTGATTAAGTTTTTTGGTATTAATACTCGTACTGGTAAAGTTCTTCGTCCTCTTCCGGTTAGATGGAAGTTTCCTTCACCAGGCTGGGTTAAAATTAACACTGATGGGGCTGCTAGGGGTTGTCCAGGTCTTGCCACTTGTGGAGGTATTTTCCGTGGGAGTATGAAAGAGTTTATTGGAGCTTTCTCTGCGTTTCTTGACGTTCAGACTGCTTTGGTTGCTGAATTTTATGGAGTTATGTATGCTTTGGAGGAAACTCAAAAGTTGGGACTTACTAATGTCTAGCTGGAATGTGACTCTGCCTTGGTTTGTGCTGCGTTTACTGTTAGGACAAATGTTCCTTGGATGCTTCGTAATCGATGGAATACTTGTCTTAATTACTGTGGAAAAATCAGGTTTATGGTTACTCATATTTTTCGTGAAGGGAATGCGTGTGCTAATAAGTTGGCTAATTTAGGATTTATTCATAGAGAATCATTTCATTGGTATAATAGGCTTCCATGTAGTCTGTTCTTAAAATTCTTTATTAATAGGTATAGTCTACCTATGTATCGTTTTTGTTAACATATGGGTTTTGGTTTAATCCCCCATATTTTTGTATTTTTTTTTTATTAATAATAATTTTTTCATGTGATGACAAATGATTGTTGTTACTTGAGGTGTCAGCCTAGTTGAGATGTCAAGTAGCATAGTGATGCTTAACACGAAAGCTTTTTATAAAAATAAATAAAGAATGATTAATAAAATTAATACTTAAATGCATTCTAACTTAATTTTCATTATCAACTCAAAGGAAATTTAGGGGAGAAGGAAAGGATAAAATAGCAATTGAATTATACCTTTTAAGCTTCTATGTTCAATCATAACCACAATAAATTACAAAACTTAGCACAGTCCCACAAAATATTTAAACAATTTCTAAAAACATCCAACGCATATATCTTCAATAAATATTTTAAAATTTTATAAATCTACGTAAAAACATATTTTAAAGTATTCACACGACCAATTAATATGTAAGAGCAAGGACTATGCTCATAAAATATATACAATGTAGATTCTCAAAGGAGGATTTCATCTTAAACTCAATTCAATTACTTTGCATACAAAGAACAAGAATCAAACTTATCATGAAACTAAAATTAATAATCAAATAATAGATCTAACCGGAGAATTTTCATGAATGAAAAAAATGAAAGATATGAATAAGATTTCTTACTCTTGAAGATATGAAAGTTGAAACTTGGAGTTTGAGAATTTATGAAAAATTTAAGCTTTTGGAACTACTGAATCTGAAAATTAAACCAACCATATATTTAGAACATTCATATGCCACACATTTATTATTCAAGATCAAAAACATATTTTTATGTTTAGGAATTAAATAGAACTTAAAGTTTCTAACTTTTAAGAGGTTTTCAACATAAACTCAAATTCCCACTATTTTCAAACCAAGAACATAAAAACCAAGATACAACTTATTAGTAAACCAAAATAAGCCATTTAAAGAGGATTTTGAATTATAGAAAAACTGAAGGATACAAAAAGTTCTTGTACAGATCTAAAAGTTGAAAGTGCTTAAGGTAAAAAATTGTGAAAAAAAAATAAAACTTTTGGCTTAGCTTTTATTAATTTTGAATATGGTCTCAACCAATCTTATATGAAAACTTTCACACAACCACTTTTCATTGTAAACTTATTCCAACATCATTTTTGAACCAATAACAAGAAACAAATTTATTAAGAAACCAAATTAATTTATAAAATGAGTATATCTTACATTTTTAAAGGATTTTAATGCACGAAAAATGAAGGATGTGATACATTCTTATGCGTGAAGATTTAAAAGTTAGAAATGTTGGAGATGTTGAAAATGAAAGGTAAGGTTAGTTCTAGAAATGAAAGGTGTGAATAAGGTTTACAAATTTTTTCCCTAAAATAACCGGAAATCGTTCAAAATCTTTAGCAAGATATGTTAAAATAGATGGCCAAGAATAAATGTAAATATAATAAATAATAGCATTAAATACACAATTTTATACTAAAGCATGTCAAACTTCGACTATATTCACTTTTCCTAGCAAATTGTTAAAGGTTCCACTAATCAATATAAATTAAAAAACATTATTATTGTCACTTCTAGCTTATAATGAATACATAAAATCATTTATGTCTATTCGAGTACACAACACATCTCAAAGCTAAGTACACAAAGTATTACTAAGTTCTATGTTAAACTTCCCTGAGTTTAAGGACTTAGTATACAATGTCTCTTCAGCCCAAGTACCTAAGGTTTCTAATGGTTATACACTAAACAAGTTGTTAATTATAAGGTTCATTCTATACTAATAGGATACGAAATATGCATTCTTCACTATATAGATATAACTTCACAATGTTGATCAAGTTGATAGAGACATTGAAAAATGAATTTCTCTAGTTTGTGTTTCGGTGGTGTAACAACAACATTGTATAGTAATAATCTAATAGCTCAAATTTTATTCAGAACATCATTTATAAAATAATCAATTATATTTCATACTATTGATTATCTCATAAAAATCTTGAAGAATGAAATTTTGTTTAGCTTGTGTTTTGAAGATGTAACAAGATTATTTGTAGGTTTCATGTGCTTGAATATGTGAGGAACATACGTATAAAAAGTTGTATCTTAAAATAAGAAGCATGAACATCATTAACATTGATTTTTTGTTAATTGTTTTTTAAAATGTTTAAAAATTATTAAAAAACATTTTAATTGATTATTATTTAAAATAATTTGTAACATAATAATTATCTTTAATAATAATTAATTGACTAAAAGTTTATTCAAAACATCATTTTATGTGAAATATTCTCAATTATCTCATGAAGATCTTGAAAAACTATCTCATTTCGTAAATATTATCGATATTACATTGTTTTTGCATTTCTCTTTCCAATTTTCTCAAAATAAAATGAAGTTCCTCATCTAATTAGGAGGAATGTTTAAAAACTTTAATTTCACAAATTTTATTTTCAAATAATTTGATTTTAAGGTTCTATGCTCATTTTATCAGTTTATAGGACTATTATTTATGTTATGACGATCAATTAGTACATAATTCTTACTTTCAAAAACATAATGTGTGAACCTTAGGATATGATAGGATCTTGGTTAACTCAAGAAGGTGTAGAGAATTCAAACCCAAGGAAAAGCAAGGAAGAATGAAGAAAGCATGTGATTCCATGGCTAACTTAATTCGACACTTCAAAAATATAAATGGAGGGGAACTCGTCACCTTTGTGATGAATCCCAAAGGATAAGCCTTGGAAGATTGGTCACTTGAGAAATCTTCTCAAGATAAAAACCAAGACAAGAGTAGAGAACTCTTAAGACTTTTAAAGTGAACTCTCAAGGAGAATTTCACTTAATATTCGAAAGTGATTTTACAAAAGGGATTGACTCTCTTTTATAAGGAGCATGCCACAATTTTAAAGAGGAAAAAAATACCTCTCAAGTGTTTAGAAACATTAGGAAATACAAATGTAAACATAAGAGTACGTAAGCTAAAGTTAACTCAACTAATCTTATATTTAAAACTTAATTAACTCTTATTTAATCCTAGCACATGAGTTGTTCCTTGAAATTAAGGAAAGGCACATAGTAGCTCCTAAAATTAAGCAAAAGCTCATCATTACAACTCAATCTCGTTTACTTTCTTGCATGGTTATTTTTTCAACCTATAAAATTAAGAGACAATTGATTATAATTTTGATAAGATGACTTTATTAACAATAAACTTTTAAAATATGATGAATCTTTTATAAACAAACTTTCACTTTTCTTTTCCACATCTTTTACTTTATCTCTTTTTGTTTTCATTTTTATTTGGTCATTATTCACCTTTTTAGGAGATAGATGTTTAAGTATGAACTTATTTCCAATGTAATTAAAAGAAAGTTTGTTGGTAAGGTCATCATGTAACATTTTCTTATCAAATTTTCAAAGTCTTCCCGAAATTATATGAGTATTTTCATTGGAACAACATCACAACAAATTTCATCTCCATACTCACCAATGGTGAAGATAATGAGAACTTGATTATTTAATTTTCTTTCTTTATCCTTACTCAACAATTTTAATTTATAAGGCTTGATATGAAATATAGTAGATAATCCAAGATTATGCATTACTCATGTACTAGCTATATTTACAAAACTACCACTATTTATTATCTTTCAATATAATTTGTTGTTTATAAGATATCTTATGTGTAAAATATTTTCCCTTTTTGAGAATTGTCAAAGTCTTTTTTGGCTTGACTAAGCATTCTTCTTACCATTAACAAATCACTTTTATATGGAAGAACACATTAATCACCATTAGATGAAGATGATGATTGAGAATAATCATTTTCAAAATTAATCGGAGTATTATGTTCACTACTAATTGTCCCTTCCTAAATCAACATAACTCTCTTGATAAGTCAGTTAGATGTTATATCCCAAACTCCAAACACCTAAAACATATTATTTGACTTATATTTTGAGGTGTTGTAGAAGAAAAAGGTATAGAGGTTTTAACTTAAAATAATTACTTTTGGAATTGTACTCTTTAGATAAATTGGAAGAATGTTTATCATTTTTTAGTTTATTTTTATCCTTTCATTAAGAATGGTGGAAACCATCATTATGATTATTTTTTTAATAAAAATATTTTATTTGAATTTGTGATTCAACATTGGTGGCTAGGTAAATCATTTTTTCCAAAGAAGTGTACACATACAATTCTATAATATCTTGTATTTATCTATTAAGACCACTTACAATCTATTAAATTTGGCCTTACTAGATTCATCATTAAAATTAGTCTTAACCAAATTAATTAATAAGTCCTTGTAGTACTCATCTATACTCTTAGTTCCTTCTTGAAGTCATCGGAGCATCAAAAAGATTTCTTTCCTATAATATACATGTTCCTACTAGGGAGATGGGACCTAGAGAACTATTGAAGTCTTCTTCTCCTCCCTTCGTTCAGTCAGGTGATTGGGTGGTGAGTGGGATTCTTCTCGTCCTCCTGCTTCTCCTTCGGCACTCGGCCTCGGCTGAACACCAGATGGTGGGGGTACCTGCGAAGGCACTCTGACGCTCAAGTCAGTAAAGCGGGTGGTCAGCTCTCAGGTAAGTGTACAGTAATAAAGGACATACCTTACTCCTTGGGATGCGTGCTATTTATATTATTCTAATGGACCTACCTTGTTGGGCCCATTTGTCGAGGTGTATACCGCTTAGGGTCGCATTACCTAATTCCTAATGATAGATTAACTTCACTGATATTGCTTTGAGCGTTAACTGTAATGGGGGTCGATCGTCGGCCAAATCATCACGATATGGGTCGGCCATCGACCATATTCAAGTGGTCTTGATTGTCTCGGCCAAGCCTTCTAAGGTCTCGGCCTCTCGGCCAAGTCTTCTGAGGTCTCGGCCAGGTTCCCTTGGTCTCGGTCAAGTGGACCCGGCCTCGCCCATACCGGTACACTTGCCCCCCAGGCTCGAGGGCAGATGTGTCAGATATGTCCGATGAGTCTTTAATAATGGGAGTCAGTCTGCCTCCCTTGGGTGTGCGGTCGTTTCATTTCTCGAGGTGTGACTTGAATAGGCGGCGTGACATGACTTCAGACGGCGCGATGTGATGTGCATTGATGAGGGTTTTTTTGGGCGGGGGAATTTGTGGACCGTTAGATCTAAGAGATCCAACGGTTAGGATTAATCTGACGTTTCGAATTCCGAGGCCCATGGGCCCTATAAGTAGTGGTCCACCACAGTGTCGCACCCTTGTGTTTCCTATTTGAGCGAACTGATAGCCGAGTGACCTCTCGCCCTTAGCTCTGATAACCGAGTGAACTCTCACTCACACTCCTTTTCCTAGAAAAAAGGTTAGTTATGTCGAGCCGGTCTCGGCCTACATCATCTTCGTCCGGTTGAACATCCTCTCCTTCCGCCCATCCTATGTGTCCTGTTAGTCGTCTGATTTCCCCTATCGGGCGGTCGTCCTCTTCCTCTTCTTCCTCTTCTTCTTCTTCTTCTTCTTCTACCACCGGCTCCCAGTCGGTTGGGTTGGCCGAGGGGTCGTCCCCGGTAGAAGTTGTGAGGGAGGATGACCCAGCGGTTGCGTGCGACCGGTCGGACTCTCCTCCCTCGGCCATACCTCTTATGGACTTTAGTTGGGTGGATTCCAACATGGTTGAGAAGTCCTCCAGCTATAGCACTCCGGAGTGCGTGGCCGAATTCTTTGTCAAGAACCCAGCATTAAAGTCGGGCGATCGCTTTAGTTATTTCGACGTTGTGCCTTGTGGGCCAACCGAGAGAGTGTGTATGGGACGACCGGGCGACGGTCCCCCTTTCTTTTATATGTATACTTGCTTTTTTTCCGACCTCCACGTGTCCTTGCCTTTTGACACGTTCACGATGGGTGTTCTTCGGGCGCTCAACGTGGCGCCCACCCAGGTTCATCCGAACACCTGGGCATCCCTTCAGGCCTTTCGCTTGTTGTGTGACGTGATGCGCCTCCATCCTTCTCCCTTTTGCTTTCTTTGTTATTATGCCTCTCACCCCGCCAAGAAGGCCTCGTGGCACTCGTTGGTTGAGCAGACGGGTAGTGTATTGTTCGACCTCTTAGTCGGCTCTTACAAAAGCTTTAAGGAGTGATATGTTAAAGTCATCATTCGGCCGGAGGCGACGGCCATTTTTTTTGACGAGTCCGGTGGATCGAGGTTCCCCCTCTATTGAACTCGCAAGCTTTGTGGCTTCAAAGAATGGACGAGGCCGACAGAGGGTGCCGATGAGGTGGAAATTCTATCGCTCTTTGACGCCCTCTCGAGGAGGCTTCCATGTCGGACGCTGATCGGGGCTTACGCTAAGTCTGGGCGTTGGGCGGCCGTTCGGGGTATGGGTTTTTACTTTGCGTTTAGTCGGTCGGTCGGTCGTCGTCTTCTTTGCTTCGCCTTTTCTAACTTGTGTTTTCTCTTGCAGAGATCATGGTGAACGAGCGACCAAGTGCTGTTGGCGTGCTTGATAAGCACCCACAGAAAGCGGCCGAGCGCAAGGGTCGCCGCAGCTTGGAGGTGATGCCTCCGGCCGACGAGGTGGCGGCCAAGTCCAGGGAGCAGGCCGGTCCTTCCTAGAAGTCCAAGAAACGGCCGCGGGAGGGTAGCAATATTGCCACTACCACTCGGTCGTCCGGCTCGATGCCGACGCCTCCTCCTCCTCGTTGAGAAGTGGCCGAGGTGGCGCAGCCCTCTCCCCGCTCTCGCCCGGGTTCATCCGATGCCGTGGCGAGGTCTGCGCCGACTCCCTTCGATCTCTTGGGGCGCGACCATCAATTCACACGAAGAGTTCGTGTGGCGCTCCCCGACAAGTCTTGGGAGTCGCTTCGAGATGTTTCCCCTACAGACCTCCTCAGGAGCGGCCTCGAGCTCATGTGCTGCTCGGTTGTCCTCGTACAACACGGTCTTTAGGGGCAGGACCGACACGTGGAGACCGTGTCTCATTTGGAGCATCAGCTCTCGGAGGCCACCCAGTCCTTGAAGCAGTCTTTGGCCGCTAATGCCAACCTAACTACCAAGATTGCCAAGTAGTCGACCGAGAGGGAGTTGACTCAAAATGAAGCCGTCGAGGCGAGGCGACAGCTTGAGGCTGAGAAGAGGAGGGCGGCCGCTGAGATCGCCCAGCTGAAGAAGTGGGCCGACGAGAAGCTCGCTGAGTCGGTCGCTGAGGTGCTTGCCCTTCAAACTACCAAGGCCCAAGTCGAAGCTGAACTCGACGAGAATTATGACGAGGCCGAGGAGTTATTGAAGCAGTGCTTTGAACGAGCCGTGCGTCAAGCGCACGTGCTATATGGAGGGCCGCCGGCTACTGGGGAGTTCGACCTTGACTGTGAGGTCTATCAGGGTCGGATAATGTCGAGTGCCGAGGTGGCGGCCTTGACTGCTCAGGGGGCTGAATCGGTCGGGACCGAAGGAGGGGAGGTCGAGGTTCAGGGTAAGGAGGCCGAGGGTGAGTGTGTTGAAGTGCAGGATTAGGCTTATACCTTTGGCCGGGTTGTGGCTTTTTCCTTCTTTTGGCATCCTCCGAGGCCGGGGTGTGGCCTTCTTATCTAGTTTTTTGATGTATCGCCCAGTCTTTTATGTTTATTAATATATCGTCCAGCTTTCCTTTTATTAGTTTGGCATAAAATTTGACAAGTTAAACAATCGGTCTCCCATTGATTCGGGCAGTCGGCCACAACTGCGAACGTCAAAATTTGAGCGAGTAAAACGTGGGCGATCGGTCATTAACTGCGAGCGTTAGATTCGAGCAAGTAAAATATGGGCGATCGGCCATTAACTGCGAGCGTTAAATTCGAGCAAGTAAAACACAGGCGATCGGCCATTTAATTGCGAACGTTTGAATTCGAGCAAGTGAGATATGGGCGATCGGCCATTTAATTGCGAACGTTTAAATTCGAGCAAGTAAAGTATGGGCGATCGGCTATTAACCGCGAACGTTAAATTCGAGCGAGTAAACCATGGGCGATCGACCGTTAATTTGCGATAAATATAATTCGGGCGTTCGGCCTTAATTTGCGATTGTTAAATCAAGCGAGCTTGGTGATGTTAATCGAGCGAGTCTGGCGGGCGGTGGACCAGTACTTGCGATGTTAATCGAGCAAGTGGGCGATCGGTCAATACTTGCGATGTTAATCGAGCAAGTTTAGTGAGCGGTCAGTCGGCACTTGCGATATTAATCGAGCAAGTGGGCGGTCGGCCAATACTTGCGATGTTAATCGAGCAAGTTTGGTGAGCGGTCGACCGACACTTGCGATGTCAATCGAGCAAGTGGGCGGTCAGCCAGTACTTGCGATGTTAATCGAGCAAGTTTGGTGAGCGGTCGGCTGGTACTTGCGATGTTTATCGAGCAAGTGGGCGGTCGGCCAATACTTGCGATGTTAATCGAGCAAGTTTGGTGAGCGGTCGACTGACACTTGCGATGTCAATCGAGCAAGTGGGCAGTCGGCCAGTACTTGCGATGTTAATCGAGCAAGTGTGGTTGGCGGTCGGTCATTGCTTGTAGCCGAGAGGTTGTAGCAGAGTATTTCCAACACTTTGATGAAAACGCCTCGTTAAAACCTCCCTGGTTAGGTGAGGAAAGAGTGCGTGGTTTTATTGACTTTAGCTGTAATAGAACTTGAGGTGCGTGGCATTCCACGTCCTCGGTACAATTTTTCCTGAAAGCCATTCTAAATGATAAGCTCCTCCTTGCGCGACTTCTCGGACTCGGAAAGGCCCCTCCCAGTTGGATGAGAACTTCCCTTCGTTTTTTCTCGCGTCGCTGCGCATTCTCCAGACGAGGTCGCCCTTCTGAAAACTTCTCGGCCGGACCTTTGTGTTGTATCGCCTGGACGCCCGGACTTTGCAGGCGACCTCCCGAATCTTGCTTTTGTCACGAAACTCACTTACTAGGTCGAGGTTAACCGCTAGGCTTTCCTCGTTCAGGGTGAGATCGAACATCTGTCGTCGTATAGTGGGTTCGGCCACCTCAACCGGGATCATGGCCTCGGTCCCGTATGTCAGGATGTAGAGTGTCTCCTGTGTGGTAGTTTGGGGGGTGCACCTGTATGCCCAAAGTACCTCGATCAGTTCCTCGGTCCATCGGCCCTTTGCTTTGCCCAGCTGCTTCTTCAGCTCGTTGAGTATGACCTTGTTGGCGGCCTCGGCCTGCCCATTGGTTTGCGGGTGTTCGACCGAGGCCGTGATGGACTTGATGCCCGGGTCGTCATAGAAGGACTGTAGGCCTCGGTCAATGAACTGTCGGCCATTGTCAGTTATTATCGTGTGCGGGACACCGAATCGGCAGACAATGCTTTTCCACACGAAGTTCTGCACATTTTTTGCCGAGATGGAGGCAAGGGGTTCGGCCTTGATCCATTTGGTGAAGTAGTCGACTCCCACCAACAGGAACTTGGTCTGCCCTTTCCCCGGGGAGAAGGGGCCGATGATGTCCATCCCCAAAATGGCGAACGGCCAAGGGGAGATGATGTTGTGCAGTTCTTCCGGCCTGGTGTGGTGGAGGGGACCGAACTCTTGGCACTTGACACATTTTTTCACATACTCAGCACAGTCGCCCTGTATGGTCGGCCAGTAGTAGCCGGCCCTCAGAACCTTGGCGGCCATCATCCTCGCCCCGGCGTGGTTCCCGCAGACCCCCTCATGGATCTCGGTCAGAATGTATTCGGCCCATGTTTAGTAGGAACAATACAGGAACAACATGTTTGTGCATATGCTTTCAAGTCCTCCCTGGAGACCACATTTGACCTCTTGTTTAACCCAATGCCCATTATAGTTTTATGCCACCATTGCATGAAATATTGCTCAAACTTTAAGGAAGCTAACTTTACATGTTTCTTAGGATATGTATCTTACACAATAAAAATTTGCTCCACTTTAGTTTCTCATTCTAAGTATACATTAGGATTGTAAATTCCATCAAAGGTTGGCAATTTCAAGTGATAACTATGTGGTTTTGGGCTTGAATATTGGTGTCTTCCTCTATAATATTGTAATCTCCACTCTTGTTCTTATTTTTCTTCTTGGTAGCCATAATTAAAATTATATATTACATTTCTTTTAGGCTCTCATATTCTTTCATTCTAATCTTTTTTTTTTTTTTTGAATCTTCTAATTTTTGTAATATTTTCATCATAATCCTTAAATTTTCATCTTTTTCAATTTCTCTCCTTTTATAGGCTTCTAATTTCATCACAATTTATGCTCTTTTTGGAAAGATTGGAGATGATGATGTTCTTGACAATTTTTTAACCTATAAAGAAAACAATTAATAACAAGGTAAAAGAAACAAAGTTAGTAAAACAATTAAATTTCATTCTCTAAGAGTATTCCCTCGACTTATTTATTGAAGGTAGAAAAGTGTGTCATCTTTCACTCAATCTTTGTAACAACTAAAGTTAAATTTTCAGTAATCTACGTCTTCAATCTAAGTATTAAGTGAAAGAGGACCAACTCACTACACACTTAAGAAACAAATGATACAAACTTTTAATGGACAAAACTTAAGAATTTTAAAAGACAATCAATAAATTACAAAATTAGAAAGAAGTTAAACCAAGACAGTACATATGTGACAAAACAAAGAATATGACAAAGAGAAAAAAAACTTTAGAACATAATAGTAACCCAATAATGTATTAGACTTAGTATGAGAAATTATTCAAAACAAACTAATTATATCCTTCAATATCACTTTAAAGAATTAAAGAAAGAAGATTAAGACAACACAATATCATCATCAATTTTCTAAACCAAAATTATACAACAATGCATACTTTACCTAAGTTTAGAACAAACTATATCACTCAATTATTTTTCAATTCATTTTTTTTTTTGCCTTTTTTTATATCTTTGTTCATAATATTTACACTCTTGCTTCAATCTTTATGTGTTCTTGGAGTTCTAAACTTACACACAATACTAATATATGATTCAAGTAAAAATTTAACACTTAATCAGTATGTTTGAAGTCAATTAATCAATTCAAACTCAAAGTAACATTAAACTCACATATTCACTAGAAAATTTGTTATTTATAATTTTTATTTTTTCAAAAAATGTTTGAATAACTAGAATAGAAGAAAATTAAAACTACTAAAAGCATAATATAACATATGGCTCAAACAAAGTACAACTATAATAGAGAAAAATTGAAATCAATGAACAACATTACTACAAAATATACTTGTTATAAAAAAATAAACTCATTAATTTAACAAGAATTTACTAAGATTCATATAAAAAATGGATTAGCAACAAACTACTCGTTACAAAATCTTTGTGATGGAAATATGAAAATTCACTAAATCAAGATAAAACTTAAAATCAACTCATTCTTCATACATTTATGGATTAAGCCTTGCTCTGATGACCAAATAAAATGAGTTTAACTTGTATTAGTACTTTAAAGGTTAAGAAACTTGAATTTGTTTGATCTTTTAAGATTTAGAACACAAAAACATGAAACTCGTATATGTTTACCTCTAGACACAAATTTAATCCATAAGGATTATATAAAAGTGTGAAATTATTCATTTAAGAGTGAAATAAGATCATTGAGACATGTATAAAACAATAATAACACAAGAAAGAATATAGAACAAGAATTCTTATAAGTTTGTCACTAAACACGAGTTTAATCAATAAGATTGTTCAAGTGTGAAGCTCGATTTTAAGAGAATAAAATAAACATGCAAAGAAAACAAAACTTAATCAAAATGAGAAGGAGAAAGAACAAACATAATTCGACACAAAGAAGGAAATAATGAAAATAATGGTAGAGAGAAACCAATGGTGGAGGATTCCATGCCAGTTGGACAAACTCCAAGATAAGTTTTGATAGAGTGTCACTTGATCCAATGATTCAAGATAAAACTCAAGCAAGAAGAAAACTCTCTCTCTTTTAAAGTACTATATAAATCATTTTTTCATTTAATATCTTCAAAATTTCCTTTACAAAGAATGAGAATGCTATTTATAGGTTTGACATGCGAAATATTGGTAAAAAGTTTTGGGGTTGAACCTTATATTTGATAAATCCAATCCTCTTGTAGATTGAAGACCTTATTTCTTTAAGGAGATGACTTAAGAGTGTATTAATGTATTGTGGTATGTATGTCTCTAATTATCAAGCTAAATAATCCACGAGAATCCAAGATTAATGTTTTTAAATTGTTGTTTAACTGTGTAGAACTTATTGTTGGTATTAAGGAAATTTTAATGGATTGAAATTTTGTTTTAATATGTTAAAATTACTTAAAACCTCAAAAATTTATGTGGAGATGCTTAATCTATTAAAACCTTTTATTTAACATATTCAAATCTCTTAGTTTTTAGGATATTGTTATCTATTATGTTTTTAACAAATTGAATACTCAAATTAATTCATTGTTTTCATTTTAAGTGAAATCAATCGGTTGAATAGAGTTTTTAATCCATTAAAATTAACATAACCATTTATGAGGTTTATAAAAATATCTTTTGAAACCTTTAAAGATGAAAACTTTTAACATTTTCAGAAAAAAAAGCTTAGCGATTTTTTTAAAGAACATTTTACTTTGAGCGATTTTTTTTATTCTTGGAGAATTCTTATATAGTATTTTTGGATCACTTATCTTGATTGAAATAGTTTTCATTGAATTTCAAGAACCTGACTATTTTTTCAGTAATTCAAAGTGTAGTTGTTCCTTGACTCTCTCTCTTTATATTTCTGTATTCATATCTCGAAGTGATTCTCGTGTTTTCAAATTTTTTACTGATTAATAGTCTAACTTGATAAAATTTAGTTGGTTAATTTTTCTAATTTCTACTTGTTAATAGAATTTTCAATTTGTTGTTTTATGTTTTAATCCGTTGATTTTTCTTAAGAACTTCATTCTAAAATAGATTACAAAGAAATTTTTAAAAGAAAATCAAATCATCCCCTCTTAAACTTAACCTATTTTTTAACAAAAAAGGAGAATCCAATTTCTATTTTTACCAAATTCGATCCTAAAAGAAAGTTCATGCAATGTTTAGATTTGTTGAATGTTGATTGCTAGTAGAAATTGTTTGACAACGCTGATCTTAAATTATTTTTAAGAAAAGACTCAGGTCAATGTGGAGTTTGTTGAATAGGATTTTCATTTACTTTCAGGTTGTTTAAGCAGTTTGATAGGTTTTCGATATATATGGTCTAGCTTAGAGCGTCTTATAAAGTCATCTATTTATAGTGTCTATCTTCTGTAGCTTAAAGTGTTTATTTATGAAATGTTATTATACGATTACTTAGTTAAAACTTTTTGTTATTTTATTATGGAGTTAGTTATTCCATAACTAGCCTATATATAGTGAGGTCTTATTAACACTTTGTGTATAGTTTATATGTGTTTCTACTTTATGGTGATCCTTTCCTATAATTTGCTTTTTCAGATTAAGTGTTTATTTTTGTAAATTTTATACTTATCACATTCATTTCTTGTATTTGTTCATTAAGAATTTATTAATACATACACTGTCATTTTTTGTCACATCATGAGCTTGTCTTTCCTTACGATTTTTTGTATTTTAAATATACATTAATAATCTAATGTTATATGAAAATAGATAAAAAATAAATAAAAGAAGAGATTACTGAATTGTGTTTTAAGGTTTTCAAAAACCTTTTCGCAAATATTCACTTGCATAAACACAAACAAACAAAATTTAAAGTTGTTTTCTCTTAGAAAGACATTTGACGAAGCTTGTCAGACAAAATTTCAACATGACAAACAAACTGTTAAAACTTCTTTTTCTTTTTTGAAGAAAATGTTATCACAATACTCTTCTCCTTAAATTGGTTGCAGATTAATAACATGCAAGCTAAAGGACATAAATATTTACGTAAAGTATTTTTATTCTAGTTTGTTTGAAACACATAAACTACATCTAGTTTTTTTATCAACCTAATCAAGTTTCACTAAGGTAGACTATCACTCCAAGATAAAAGTATTATTTGGACCCAACCACTTTTGGCTAAACTACATGTATTCTTTGCACCCATCCACTTTTAGCTAAGTTACACTCGTGGCTAAGACTTGAAATTTCTTTGGAACGCAACTCTTTCTAGCTAAGACTTTGATTACAAAGTGTGTGATCTACAAGATAACATGTTTAACTCATTAAAAGAGATTAACATCCTTAAATGGGTTATGAACACTCTTTTAAATGGCTATGAAACAATGTTCTTGCTCACACATAAAAGCTTAGGATTTCTTTGAGAACTTAAAGGTATATCACTTCTTCTTCAAAGAGAACTTCTTTATAAAGAGTTGAGAATAAAAATAGTTACAAATCCCTTTTGAGTCATGGTGAGTTTTACGAGCATTTCATCTTCATCGGTTATGATTTAACCATGTTTAAGCATGTAGACACATTGAATGCTCTCCATGCAACACTAAATCCATGTGACTTCTTTGCACGACTTCTCTTATAAATGACACAAGCTATCAAGCTTAAGCGGGTGCTTACTTCCTCTTTAAAAAAAACACAAGGCCTGACACAACTAGCTAAATACCCAACACAAATATTCTGCCTTTTCAAAAAACTCATTTTGTGTGGATCAACTTTAAACACACTCTTCAAAAGAACTTGATGTAAATATATAATTACGGGATCCACTTGAGAGAAACATTGAGTTTTGACACCACTACAAGTACAAATATTCTACACGTTTCTAGGCAAACTAGTCATAATCTCCCTCTAAGATCAAGATCTCTCAAAGATCTGAGAAAACACCCTTGAAAAAGATAATAATGAAAGCTCTCAGGGTATGCTTCACAAAGTGAAGGATTTACAATGTTGGCTCACTACCCTCTTTTGTAAATTTTTTCTTCTCCTTCTGGGTCTTTATACAACTCTTAGAAATGTGACCATTGAAGTTTTGTGTATTTCCTTTTCTTCAATTATCCATTAGACAATCCATATAGAAACTTTTAATCTGAATCATCCTTTGTGTCTCTTGAACGTGTAATCCAATTTGAAATGTTTCCTTCTTTGCTCAAATGTGTACATTGAAGCCTGAAATCTTTTTGACTCAAATATCTGTTAAAATTTGCATAGTTGATGTTCCTTGTGTAGTAGGCCCTCAATAAAGAAACATTGGCTATGATGTAATCTTCACGTCTTAATCACATATTTGATCTTTCAAATTATTTCTTCATTTGTAGTAATATGAATATTAAGGTTTTGTCCTATCTATACTTGAATCTTCTCTTTGTTGTACTATTCATTTTCTTCTTTGTACTAGATGCTCAAAAAGTAATGTTTTGATATTGAACTTTTAATGTGCCTTGATCACTCGTTGCACTTTAAACCCTTTCTCTATTTGTATGTCTTCGTTATTAAAGACTTGATATTGCTCAAATCATCACTCATGCAAATCTCATACTGTAGCATCATCTTTTTCCCACGAGATGCTTAATAAGGAAAAATAATATTTGATAAATTATTCGCTTCTTAACCAAATAATATGTAGTATCATATTTTTCCCACGAGATGCTTAATAAGGAAAAATCATATTTGATGAATTATTCGCTTCTTAACCAAATAATATCACATAATTTTGACTTTGAATTCTTTCCATATTCATAGATAATGTTAAAGCTTTACACGACAACTCTTTGGGATTGCATAAATCTCATTCTGCACTTCATCTTTCTGTTGTTAGATGCTCATATAGGAAACTTTAGATTTGATCTCCATACACGTCTTTAAATGCTGAAAATATTTTATGGAATTATTTTGAACATTGGTATCAATAATAATCATCATATAAATGCATGGGTATCATTGAAATATAATTTTTGATATTTTGAATTATCTAAACCTCACATTCCAAAATTTTATTATAAATATAATTTCAAATACATTAACGCAATGTCAGAATAAAAAATCTAAGATAATAGAAGTCAAGTATTGGCAGTCCTTGATACGTTAGACTGTTTAATGCATAGAAAACGAATTGACCATCTATCATGTATAATTTTCAGTGAATGTGTAACGTGTTCATTAACACTGTTATATTTGAATTTTCTTGTGCTATAGAGTTGTCTGACTTGTTATATCCTTAAAGATGGTCTAATGAGACTGTTTAACACATCCTTGTACTATGAGACCATCTAGCGGATCTATGCACAATTGGACTGTATAATGAATCAATATTTAGTGTTTTGACTGTTCTTTTATTAACACAAAAAACACTCAAAGATCGTCTAATGAGTTTGAAACCGAGAGATCATCTAATAGGTTTACATCTTAATAGACCTTCTAACATGTCTTTACGTTATTCTGCACATGAATGAGCTTTGTTAAAATTCTTAACACATCTTATATTGTTTGTTATCATCAAAAGTCATAAACTTTCTTATCACGAGATTGCCTAATTGGTGATAGATCGTCTAGTGGGTACTAGATTGTCTTGCGTCTTAACAAGCAACACCACTAGTGCCACGAAACTTTATTATGCGAAACAAGTACAATTTATGCTTAAAGCTTATGATTCTTGTCAATTCAAAAGGTTGGTTATGGAAACTTTCTTAATTGATAAGATGCAAACTATGGTACTTCAAATTTTTGGTGCAAAGTAATCCACATAAATCTACCACCATAACCGACCCTACCACTCCTTCTACGGGTAAACCTCCTACCTACACACAAGTTCCTCAACAAGAACACCCTTCAACCTCACCAATGCAAACCCCTAACATACACAAATAGACCAACTACCACCATTTTATTTTCCATGCAATACCCCTCTTTTGTCATGACAAAAAGGGTAGAAAATTCATAGTCATGTAAAAATACACTATTTTCTTTATGTTGCTTAAGTTTTGATATTCTTTGTATAATGACATCTTTTAGACTAGTTGTATTTTTTTATGTATACATTTGCATTAGGCTTATAAGAGTCACTTTATAAATGTATACACGTCTTATAGTTTGATTTCATCTTATTCTCTAATTATCTTGCTTTTAGTGCTTATAATGCTCAAATTACCTATGTTTTAATATTGCTTTTATTTATGTTATAATGTTGTTTATGTTATATGATCTTATCTTATTCTTTTTTATCTCATATATTTCTCTTATACATATTGTTTTCAAATGACTAAAATAGTTTAACATGCCTAAAACATACAAGCATGCTTTTATTAAGATTGTAAAAATGACCTTACTTTATACAAACATTGTTTTATAAACTCTGAAAAAAAAACTCTTAAATAAATGTAATTTTATGCTATAAAAGAATACAATTTTTTTTTTATGATATGAAGTTTTCACTCCTTTTTTTCTCTAATCAACACATTTTTACTTGTATGTTTTTTTTTAGCTTTGATCAAAAGCACATTTACTCAATTTTCATATATCTAATACCTTTTTCAAAAACCAAGTAATATAAACAACTAGTTAGATAAACACAAAACTTTCTACTTTCCCTAAAAAAAAACTTATATTATTTATCATAATGGGAGATTCTTAAGGTATAATAAGACACAATTTCTAATTTTAAAGTTATGGCCCCACACACCCATATTTTGATAATAACATATAATAATAATATGTTTTTATTTGTTTTATAATTTACCTAGTGTCAAACAGGTATTAAACAAAGTATAATATAATAAAAATAGTTTATATATATACAAATTTAAACAAAGTTTTTAAAGATTAGACAAAACATTAGATGCATATCAAAGACAAAAAAAATAATATCATAACAAAACACATACAAAATAGTTTGCATGGTCCTTTGAAGTTTTAGAAGAAGATGTAAGACAAGTACTTTAGACATAGGCTACAAGTGCTTAACATTGGACACATTATTGTGATGTAAGAACATCAATGAGTTATGAAGTTGACCAAGAACAAATCCCAAGGATTATTCTAGCACAATGAACCAACCATTGGAGTTTGTATGCTCAATATGGTGCAACCAAAATAGTTGAGAAAAAGATTACCATTTATACAACACTTTGAGTGCAATAACTATAGATGTTTGCATAAAGTTAAACATAATTATGAAAAGGCTTTAGCTATAACATGCAAGCTACATGGTCCAATTTAGGACTTCTATAGAAGAAAGTGTTTCCTTGTAGAAATGAATGTATGAAATGAAATACACGCAACTTATGTGAATGTTACATGAAAAAAGAGAATCAAAGCTTCAAATGCTCATAATATTAGTGCATCTAATAAATGACCTAAAGAGAGTTAGTATGTAAACACTTATTTGTATATCCTCTCATATAGAGTTTTTCCTTGTAAACCAACAACTATATGTTGTATAGACATGAATGGATTTGTGTACTTAGTTAGAAGGGGCGTTGCGTACTTAGACTCAATCTCCTGGAGAGATTAGCTAGTAATCAAAAGTGATTTGGTATACTTGGTGTAAGTCATAAGTGATAGTGATAATACTTATAATCAAGTTTTGATTAATAAAATCCTTTTAGTTGGCAAGAGAGAATTGGATGAAATGTTCATTGGTGTTCTCTATTACTCAATTCTTTTACTTTGGGTTGTCTCCTTAAGATGTTTGTGAAATCATTGTGAAATTATTTTAAAATCATCAAACAACTAACCCCTATCAATGTGTGATAAACTTATTTGTGAAATTTTTTTTAAGTTTTTTAAGCTTTATTCAAACTCACCTCCCCTTTTAAATTCAACATTTTTTTCACTCATAAGAAGGTAAAAAAAATCTTAAATGCATTATGAAAAACAATTTAAGGAGAATTTTTTTATTTTACTTAAATACAAAGATCATTCGATAAGAGAGGTAAACCCAATTCCACTATATAGAATACATTCCTATACATTTAAGTATTGGTGTATTTTTTCAAGTACCATCATTTGTCACAAAAGGAAGGAAGATTAACCACCGTGAGAAGGACATGTTGAACTTCTTTAAGGTATAATTATATTAGGTGTTCTTTCTTAATAAGAAAAAATTGAATTTTGGTATATGTTTAATATGAATTAATTTTAGGCTTAATATTTTACTTCATTCCATTATTATTCAAGTTTTTGTCATTCGCTCCATATATTAAAAAATTTTAATTTGTTCTCACCTTTTTAAAAACAACAAGTCAATTTAGATTCTCTAATATAATTGATAGAAATTTTGTTAATAGAGTGGAAACATGTGCAAATGTGGTAAGAGTGTTGATGAGGTGTTGGTTAAGGGAGATGACATTGAAACTTGATGGAGTTTTGGGTGAAGTTATCTTTATCCTTTAAACTATCAGAGTTCTTTGCCTTTTCAAAAATTTCTCATTTTAGGGTTTCCATTGACGTTGGTGTGAGAATATTTTTTACTTTCAATCATCTGCTTGTAGCCACCATCAAAATTTGGGAATCAGTAGTGGCACAAGATTGAATTCATATATTGCTTCTGTTGAATCTAGAACCATATTATTTAATGAATCCAACAATTCTACATGTTCGATTAAAGAAATTTGATGATCTCTTGAAGACCCATGATTCATTAAGATGTAGATAATTCTTGTATGGTCTGTAATATGTAGGATGAATGTTGTAAGTTTTTGTTCCTTGACTTGATCTAGTGTTGCAAGAAAGCTCATCCAAATCATGAAGAACTTTTCTTGACAATTGGGTAACAATTTAATTGATTGAAATATGTTTTAATCCATTATTCAATCAATTAAAATGTTCCTGGTTAGCTTGGTAATTAAATATTTTAATCAATTAAACTAACGAATTAATCAATTAAAATTACTTGAAAACTTAGCAATTATGATCTTTTCATTTTAATCAATTAAACCGATATTTTAATTGAATAAAATCATTTAATGCTTAACCTGTGTTTTTGATCTTCTTAGTTTAATCGATTAAATTGAGCTTTTAATTAATTAAAATAATTTATTCTTTGAAGGATTCATTTGTTTTTTTGAATTGTTCCTTTTTAATTAATTAAAACGACAAATTAATCAATTAAAATCACTTACAAGTAATTTTAACATATTAAAATAAACTTTAATCTATTAAACTTTTAGTGATTCCTTTGAAATTTTATTTTAATCAATTAAAGAGGTTTTCATTGAATAAAATAATTAGACTATGATTTTATAGACTTCTCTCTTATAAAATCCAAAAATGTGGAAATAACATTCTCTTGAAGTTTTCTTTTTAAGTAAAAAATTATCAATATCTTGGTTAAAGAAGAAAATTCAGTTTTTCACCTAGTGTATTTTACTATTGTTGTTCTTATCTTTGTCTAAGTGATATTATTCTTATTTATGCTATGATTTTATGTGTTTATATAGTGATTTGGATAAGGTTTTCAAGTTGATTTTGTAATAGAGTGTTACAAGGTGTAAAATCAAGTCTTGTAGACTGAGGTTATTGTGTGATTTTCTTCCATTATTTTGTTGAGTGTTTGTAAAACTTGAAAATCTATATACATTACAAGAAAAAATTAGTTTTAGTAACAAAAGATTAATGATAAATATAAGATTTGTCACTATTTATATATTATTTGTGACTATTTTTTTATTGTCACTAATATTGTTTATAATAGTGACAAAACTAAAAAATATCACAATAAGTATATTAAAATTAGTGATAAAGATCAAATTTGTCACTATTTATCTATTATTTGTGACTACTCATTTTATTTGTCACAAATGTTATTTATAATAGTGACAAAATTAAGAAATATCACAATAACTATATTAAAAGGTTAAGAACACATCATAAATAATTACTAAAAAATATTTAATATTTTTTATAATAAGAATATAATTAATATAAATTTATTAAATATTTATAAATTAATAGTTATTTTTATCAATGATAAATTATTAATTATTAGTATGTTATAATATGTCTAACATTATTTTCATTTTATGGTAATATAATTACCAGTGATAAGTATAAAAATTATGACTATTTTTTTAATTTGTCACAAAAAGTTAAAAAATAATTGTTCTACTTTAGATTTGAACTCAAAATCCTTTAATGAAAAAAAAATCAATATTTCCATTATACCACTTCAGAATTATCACAAAGTTTGTATCAATAATAATATGTCATAAATTTATTACCAAAAAAATATTAAATTTATGTTATTTTATATTTAAATGTATGATCTTATTTTTCATAAGTCAATATTATTTTTATTTTGTGATAATGCAATTAATAGTGTTATATATAAAATTTGTTACTATTTATATATTAGTTGTGACTATATTTTAAGTTGTCATTATTTGTGTATTAGTTGTGACTATATTTTAAGTTGTCACTATTTGTATATTAGTTGTGACTATATTTTAAGTTGTCACTATTTATATATTAGTTGTTACTATATTTTAAGTTGTCACTATTTGCATATTACTTGTGACTATATTTAAAGTTGTCACTATTTGTATATTACTTGTGACTATTTTTAAGTTGTCACTAAATTTTTATTAAAAATAAAAAATATACATGTTATAAATAATTATTTATTAATATAAAATACCATATGATAAATTTATTTTTCTTTCAATAAAAATATAATTAATAAAAAAATTATTGAATTTTTATAAATTAATAATGATTATTTAATATAAAATATCATATAATACTGACTTCATTATTATTATATCACTAGTAATTGTGAAAAAATATTAAATTTTGTCTATTTTAAATTTGAACCCATAATCTTTTATTAAAGAGACAATTTTATTTTCATTGTGTCACTTTAGAATTACAATACTTATTTTGACACGGTCGGTCACTAAGATCTATTAACAATTTAAAAAATTATACAACTAATTTGTTAAAGTAAAAAAGAAAAAATATAATCAGAATTCATTAAATTATAGAATAAATAATTAAAAATACATAATTCGTCGGTCAACAATTTTTTTTTTATCTTTTCTTTTCAATTTAACACTATTTTTATTTGACTATGTTCTTCTTTTTTCTTCATACTTTATAAATGATATAGACTTGTACTATTTATTAAATTTTATCTCTTTCTAGAAATAAATATAATTATAAAATATAAATGATTAAGTACAAAGTTTGTTATTATGTATAAATGCATAAATATAGAGGATAATGAATCAATCTCTATTTGTAGGCTTTTAGTTATAATTGGTTAAAATATTCAAAAATAAGTTTGAAACTTATAATTTAGTCACTTATAACTAAATCGGTTATCATGTATTATTCTCCGCATATGTTGAAAGAAGGTATATCTTCAAATATCTCAGAGTTAAGATACGAATAAGAGATTAGTATTTAAGCTTATTGTGAGAAAAATACAATTATTCTCTTTGAAATTAAGTTTATCAATATTGTCAATGTTGTCTTACAAAAATATGCAGTGAAGTTTGTCATTAACATCATAATATATAATATAAAATTATTTAATTGTAATTATTATTTTAGTGTAGACCTTATAATATATTTAAATAATAAAATATAAATATAATTATATTTAAGTTAATATATAATCAACGCTTATTGTTAAATAAAATAAGACAATTAAGTATTACTTTATTAAAAATATATAAAAATGTAACCTCATTTATTAAAATAAGAAATTATAAATTTATTTAAAAAATTAAAAATATATAATTTTATTAAAAGATTATGAAAAATAAATATTTTTTAAGAATATTTTACATGTTTGAGTAACATGTAAAATGATTTATAATGAGATAATTATATTTTTTAAATTAAATTATAAAAAAGACATGTTTTTTAAAGTAAACTTGAAGATAAACTATTGTTACTTTGTACTTCTTATATGGATTCATCACATATGTAATCCTAGGATTACACCTCTCCTCAACATTACTCAAAAACTCATGTTTGTATGTTTGTGAATATCTAAAACTGAACCAGTTGTTTTTGTAAGATGTCTAATTTGAATAATAATAATAATATTAATAAAATTAATAATATAAATAATATTAAATATATGAATATTATTAATAATTTTTATATTCTTAATTATATTAATATTGATAATCATATTAATAAGTATAACAATAATTATAACATAACAACAAAACTTCACGAGGATACCACAACAAAGGAACAACTATCCCATTCAAAGATGATAATTAACATTTCACACAAATCTATAATGAAAGCCACATAAACATAATATTTAAACTTTATAATATTTAAATAACTAACCAATGAAATCATTTCATTAATATCCACCTGAACAAACATTGGCACATCATTACTACATTGCTACATTGCCTTCTTCCGTTAAGCAATTTAACAACATACACGGAAATGACTACACTCATGTTTTTTTTTTAAATACCCAAAACTAAGAATATTAAAAATAGTGGAGTAAAATTTTAAAAATAATAAAATAATATAAACTTTTTGTACCGATCGGTACCGGACAAGCCATGTTACTCGATCTCGGTGACCGACCGACCGCATTAATATATATTAAAGATACTCAATAAATGACCGCAATGATAATTATGAAAACTTCTTACGAATTATGATTATGTCCTACCAAATCCAAGTCACGTCAATATACCAATATACCTCCATATGAATCAATTAACAACTTATATTTGACTCATCACAACAATGATCCATGACTAAACACTAAATAAACCCTAAGGTATGCTTTAATTAACTTTCACTATACACTCTTTATACATAGTACTTATTTGATCTCGTCGGAGTATCGTTTTCAAGTCAACCCCGATCGAACACCAACAATTAAAGGAGGAGACTGAAGAGAGGAGCGAGGGGACGACTAGTACCTCAACAATTGTACAATCAGATTAAAGTATTATATAGACTTACTTCATCTATACATATATAATTTCAAATAACAATTTTTTTAGTCAAAATACTTTTTTTTGAAAACAAGTGAATACGGTATTCACTTAAATGCACAACTTAAGGAATAAAAGTTACCTTCTTTCTCAATTGCATATTCTCAAAACTTTCCTTTCTCTCCTTTGTTTTCCACACTATTCTCGTGACTAACCAATATTTTTCTTAATTATCGTAAATTATAATCATTATTATTTTGTTCTATCCTCTTAATCATTTTAACTCTTTCTTTGAATTAAATTCAATAGTTTTTTAAAATTTATTGAGAATGAAAAATAATCTTAAAAAATCATTTTGATAAATTAATTACAGCTTAACTGATTAATTTAACTTTATATTTTAAGGAAGTCAAACAATTATTTATCTCATATAATGCATAAACTAATATAGGAAGAAAGAATAAAACCACTTTATTCCTCACTTGGGTTTTACGTTTTAAGTTACTTTTGTCCATTCAGATTCCGCTGCTATATGATTCTACTACTATGAAACAAAAAAAAATCATTTTATTTATTATCCAATTTGAATCATATTCACAATTTAACTTTAGTTTCATGTTTTAGCTATGTAAAACTAAAACTAACAATACCAGTATAATTCGGAAAGTTTAGATTTTTTTGGGTATTTTTTAAAAAGCCATTGAAATGAATAATTTTTTTAATTTTTTTAAATAGAGATAAATTGTGTTTTAAAAATAACTTTAATTAAGAAGTTATATTTCAAAAATATAAATTTAATACAAAATCTATTAAATAAGAGTTTTTTAAATAATAGAAAGAATGTTTTGAAACACAACTACAATCAAAAGAAAATAAATTAAACTAAAATTACTTTTGAAGTGAGCTTCTAAAAAAGTCATGACTTTTGTTTTTTAAATTAAATATTAAAAATAAAAATTATGTTTTAAAACATGATTTTATTTTATTATTAAAAATTGTATTTTAAAATTGTTTCGATACGACTAATTAAACAATCACAATTGTCAATTCATCGGTGAAACTCTCAAACGGTTTAAGATTCACAGATTCACACACTCACTTGGCTTAGTTAGTCTAATTCCTTCTTGATTGTCATTTCTTGTTCCAATTAATGATCCTATTAAATTTTCATGTATCACACTCTCAACCACATTGAATATGGATTCAACACATTTTCTTTTCCAACCCAGGTCTAATTCACTTCACTGTTTTAATCTTTAAACACAAAGTCTGATTAATATTTTTTCCGCAATTCATATTAATAATGCAGTTTTTATAATTATTATTTAAGAAAAAGATAAAAAGAAAAAAAAAACAACTCAACAATTAAATTAAAACTGAGAATAACTTAAAAATAAAAATCCTAAGCAAATTAAACAACGGAAAGGAAATAACTAAAAATAAGCAAACTAAACAATTGAAAAATATAAGCAATTTAAAACACTGAAAATAAATAACTAGAAAGATAAAATCATGTTTTTGTTTTGTTTTATGCTCAGTCTTCTCTTCTTAGAAATTCATCCAACTCTGTATTAAATTCCTCATCTACAGTTGTAGATGGTCATGCTTCATCTATTGGACCTACCCCTTGAAAAAATTAGTACCTACCCCCAAGTCATGCTACCTAAACTCCAAAATGATCTGAAGACATACCGTGGTTGGGTTGCCCTTAATTACGTAATTTTGGAACGCTCAACTCGCTTAGGCAAGATGTCTCACACCCAAGCGAGACTGACATGGCATGTGTATAAGTGAAATCTCGCCAAGCAAGATTTGCCTTGCTTGAGCGAGATTGCTCCAAAGAGAACCTTTTTTCAAATACTTAACTCAATTAGGAGAGCTATATCTCGTCCAAGCGAGTTTCCCTACACAAAAATTTATAAATTTATGCAAAAATCATAAATTTTATCAACTATTATCAAAAGAAAAATTAAAATAAAAAAATTTAATAGTAAGTTAATAAAATATATATTGGGGCATGACCACTTAGATATTATCTTTCCAGGAAAAGTATCAATCTGTAATTAAATAACAACACAGATTGGCCAATATGAAAATTTCTTTCCAAAATCTTCTTGTCATGATATTTCTTTGTGCGTTCCTTATAAATTTTCAAGGAACTATATGCATTTAATCTCATCTCCTCAAGTTTTTGAATTTGAAGTTTTCTCCTCCCCAACAACTTTAGCATCTAAATCTAACATTTTCAATTCCCAATATGTCTTATGTTCCAATTTCACTAGAAGATGACATGCTTTCCCATAGATCAACTGAAATGGAGAAAAAGCAAAAGGGGTTTTATATGCAGTCTTATAAGCCCACAGGGCTTTATCAAGCTTGATTGACCAATCTTTTTTGGATGAAGCCACTGTTTTCTCTAAAATTTTCTTTATTCTCTAATTTTTATATTGGTTTGTCTAATAACACATACTACGTTCAATTCTCAATCAGCTTATTGAGTTTCATTATGTTGACTAACGCTACAAGTTACAATACAAGTATTCTTTCAAAACATAGTACTCCTTGCTAACCCGTTGAGTATATCTTTGGAGCGTAGTCACTCTTGAATAAATCATCAAGTATTTTTTCAGAACATAGTCACTCCTGGATAACCTGTCAAGTATTGTTTAAACACTTAGTCACTCCTAGCTAAAAACCTAAGTATTCTTTTTAAACGTAGTCATACTTAGCTAACCTACTTAGTATTCTTTTAACAAATAATCACTCCTAGTTAAGACAAGTTTTGTCTCAAGAGTTATCTAAAAGATCACTAAAGTTGCTCACTAGAGAGGGCAATATCTTTCGAGATGTACAAAGTTTATGCCATTTACTACTTTGCTAATGAACACAACAATTTTTTTACAAAGCTTTTAGAACACACAAAATATTAGCATCAATTTGGAACTTTGCAAATTATGGCTCATATTATTTGTTATTTGCTTTGAAGAAAAGGACTGTTTTGAATCATTTTCTAGTAGTTGAGCAACTTCATCTCATATGATAGTTGCATATGAGCAATTTGAATGTAGATGATGCATTAAATTCACTTCATACATGCATTAAATCCTTTTCTCCTTTTAAAGAAATATCCTTATTTTTCTTTGGTCAGAGTGTCTTTACTTCAAATTGTGTGAATCACAAAATCTTACAAGTTAGACAGTATTTTCCAGAGTTGACAAAGTAAGCATTAGGGAGTTGTTGGAGCATAGCGTCTTTAGGTCATTTTTCAAAAGATCATTGATGTGACATATGCTTTTATGGATCTTCTTGAAACACGAAGGAAACAAACTTTCCTAGCAACATAGAATAAGCATAAAAAGATTTTCATAAAGTACAACATTAGTTTAAGACTATGTGTATATCATCTTAGTTTTGTCTTCTAGACGAAGCATAATCATATTGTATACTTTGTTGTTTAACAATACTTAATCAGCATATGAATGGTTGAATTTTTCTCTAACAATAAACACTGACATGTCGAAAGAATAAATATCAAAATAAGAAAGTTAAATTAAATCCAAAATACCAATTTTCTTCTAATAACCACCATAAGATTTTTTTTCCACCATATTTTTTTTTTCAATCGTGCCATTTAGTTGGTTATTTTACTAGTTGAACCAATTGTGCAAAGTTTGGGTGATATTATTACGAAGTGGACTTTAAGCCTAACTCAACCCCATAAAACCGGCTCATAGGGTTGAGGTCTGCACCCATTTATATATTATGAAATGTCCTTATCTCTAGTCGATGTGGGATCTCCAACACACCCCCCTCACGCCGAGAGTGATAGATAGAAGTTCGTGCGTGGGACTATATATTTTGGGTGGTCCGATAGCGGGTGGCCTGATAAGCCCAACAAATACTCGCTAGGATAGGCTCGAAAATGGCTCTGATACCATATTAAGAAGTGGACTTTAAGCCTAACTCAACCCCATAAAACCGGCTCATGAAGTTGAGGTTTGCACCCACTTATATACAATGAAAGGCTCTAATCCCTACACCCCCCTCACGCCGAGACTGTCAACTCGTGCGTGGGACTATATATTTTGGGTGGTCCGATAGCGGCCCGATAGCGGGTGGCACAATAGGCCCAACACAAACACTCGCTAGGATAGGCTCGAAATGACTTTGATACCATATTACGAAGTGGACTTTAAGCCTAACTCAACCCCATAAAACCGGCTCATAGGGTTGAGATCTGCACCCATTTATATATTATGAAATGTCCTTATCTCTAGTCGATGTGGGATCTCCAACAGATATGTCAAAAAAAAACTTTCTATCTTTTAAATTATGGATTAGGTTATTCTTCTTTAAAAGTAAAGGAGAATGACTCGATGACCTTATGGAACCTAATAAAGTATATTGTTTGTCTAATGAAGAGGAACATTAATATTTGGATTTCCTATATTTTCTTTGTTGCATCTTCCAAGCTTTAAAATTGGCCCAAACTTAGTACCACTAAAATATAAGATATTTGTTTTGAGGATTAGAGGAGGAGAACAATTCCATGAAGATGAAGAAGCATTCTTACTAGATGAAGGTTGGTTGGTTGATTGTTTGGTGGATGTAGAAAGAGTTACCATGATAAAGGTGAAAACTTAAGGAGAATGAAGAAAAAAATTGTAGAGTAAGAAGGAGATGAAGGTTTGAGAAAGGTGAAAGTAAAAAATGGGATAGAAAGAAGGTTTATAAGTTGATAAACTTTAAAAAAAAAATACGTGAAAATTTTTTTGGGTAATTCATTATCACACAATAAATGGTTAAAAAAATCATTTTTATTTATGGCAAAATTTTAGAGAAATAAGAAAACTAATTTTGTATATTTTCCATATATTGTCAGAAATGGTACAATAATGATTATGGATTCAATGCATGATTTGATTGAGTGAAACAAAGAAACATCAAGTAATTGAAATGGATGAAACAGTAAAAAGGACTTTTAAATATGTCTATAATGGGAAGTTAATAAATATGGTTGAGAAAAGGTGATAATTTTCTCTAGAAGTTCAAAAATTATATTCTTTTAGGGATATTTGAATAGAGAAGTTAAGAATTAGGAATATATAGAAAGAGGAGTTATACAAACACTAATTGATAAACTCGTAAAAGTTTTCCATTTATAGTTTTATAGTCTTTTTTCCCTTCTGCAATTCCATCTTTCTTATAATGTTCTATTTAAAAAGCATTTGAAAACTTATTTTAATCGTATTAAAACATCTACACGAAATCAATTTTATATACAACAAGTATTCAAAGATTTTTCACTTTTTATAAAAGCAATGAACAAAATGTACGTTTCATAGTTATAAACAAAATCAAACATGTTTATTCAATTTGGTTTTAGAAATTGATTGGGTTGATTAAATATGTTTAGTTTATGTGATTTTAGTGAATGTATAAGAATTTTAAAATATTCAAAATGAAAATGAAAATTATAATATTGTTAACCTAAGTAAAAGAACCTTATAATGTTTATTTGTTTTGATCCTTGAAAATTCACATTCATCCGTATAACAAATTTAATAGAAAATAAAATTCAATATTTGGGATGAAGAACAATAATGAACAAATTATGTTTTGTAGCATTTGATTTAACTTTGAAAAATATTATGAGAGATCAAAATAAATTTAATAATGAAAAATCTCTCAAAAGTGATTTTAAACCAATTTCATCACTAGTGAGAAAATGATGAAGATATGATATTGTTAAGTCACCAATCAATTTCTAAAAGTTTGTGGATGAATTAAAACTAATAAATACCATTTTATTATTTGTTAGGTCAAGTGATCTTTAAATAACATTATGTTGATTTTCTTTTATGCTTATTTTCTTCAAATATTATGTTGATTTTCTTTTTGTTTTTCTCTATTTCACATTCTCTTAATTTTGTGTTCAATGAAATGCAGATTAATAATTATTTTTTGAATTAGATGTTATTAAAATTATACAACTAGTACCACTTCTACATTCCATCTAATTTTTTAATGTAATCTAACATACCTTATTAATATTAGTTCATTCCATAATCCTTTATACTTAAAATTGTAATCCATAACTTTTTCCAGTATTTGTTTTTGCAAATTTAATGATCTAATATGATTTCATGGTAAATTCTCCATGCACTTTCATACCTTCTCTTGCATCTCTATAAAAAAATTAATTTTAACAATATCTTCAAAACACAAATTAAAATTAACAAAACGTTTAATCTACATTATTTTTCTTTAGTAAATATATATATATATATATATATATATAATTAAAAATTCAAGATGTTTAAATAAAGTTTTCTATAAAAAATAAATAAGTTAAATAATTTTCTTTTATTTTAAAAATCTATTTGATGTTATTTATTTTTAAATACTAAAAAAAGTTAAATAAGAATATTAAGTTATGTGAGCTAATGTGTATCATAAAAGTATAAATTAACAATGATTAAATTATTTCTCATTGATTAATGAAAAATAATCAAATAAAATATTAAAGATTTAAAAAGAATATGTTTACTTTTATTATTAGTTTGAACGAAAATAAAAAATTTATTTTTTAAAATTTTTAGTCATTCTTTTAGAAATCACAAAATTCAAAAATAAATTACAAAAATAAAATATAAAATTAAAAAAAAAATAATGAAAAATGTTTAATGAGTCTCTTTGTCTAACCTTTTCATACACATTCAAATAATAAAACTATTCTCTCATACACTGCGTTAGAAAATAATAAAAGTATTATGGTCAAAAAAAAATGTGACTGGAGAATCTCTCATACAATGCAGTTAGAAAAGAATAAAAGTATTGTGGTCGAAAAAAATATGTGACAGGAGAAGAAAGAAAAGTATTGTTGTCTACAAAGAAGTAAAGCTGAAAGAAAAAAAATGTGGATGCAGCTGAGACCATTCAAAAAGAAATTATGTTAATTTATAATTATTTAAAAAACTTAAATAGTTTAAGACCAAATTTTCACTTGGTACAATAGTAAGTTACAAAGTGTAGGGTTTATTCATTAGTCATGTAGTCACATGTTTTCGAATTGCCTATGCATCTAATGATTGATTGGTTAAATTCTATGTAACTAAGTCATCATTATAAATGAATTATATGTATAATTGTGTGCAAAGAGAGAGTTTATCTCTCTTTGAAAGTGAACTCTTGTTTGTTTTGTTTGAGATTTTATTAGCTAATTTAACTATGTTTTTTTATATTTTTCTTCACAAAGAGTTGGAATACAAACTCAATTAAGATTATTCAATTATTATTGTTGTCTAATTTGTCTAAACAAACATACAATTGCGAATACAAATAATACTGTTGAACATATAGCTGATGGTTCTTGTTCAATTTATTATGAAGATATTTTAATATTTTACATTTCTCTCAATAATGAGTTAATAAGATAACAAGTAAACTTATTCAATTATTGTAGTCTTTGACTTTTGTAAGCAAATACATCACTGTTAATAATGGAAATGGTATTGTTAGACAAACAAATGATGGGTTTTTTAAAATTTATTACTATTTTCTTTAAAAACAAATTTATGCACAAAATTGAACTCATCATTAGCTACTTTGATTAGATGTTATATTAACTGTTATTTCATTTAAATTTGAATTCTTATTCTTTTTAATAAATATGTAATATTGCTTGAAACAACTCTAAAGTTTTAGAATGAAGTGCATTTTATTTAGAGAATATGTGAATGAATTTAATAATTCCTATCCGAAAGATGAAAATCTGTTGTTATTTTTCAATTTTTTAAAGTAAAACGCCTCCAAAAAAAAAATCTCCTTATGTTCAATTCAATATTAGGTTTAGGGTTCCTTGAATTGTGCTTTTACTACAAGATATTATTTACTTGCAGTTCTTGCTCTTAAAAAGGTTATGAAATTTACTAATATTAAAGTTTAGAAATGTTAACAATACAACTTTAATTGTACATTAATAAATGTATTTTATAGTTTTTAATGAACATGTAAATATAAATATATAATTTTATTTTATATTTGATTTTAATAACTAAAAAATCAATCACATTTTCATAAACTCAAATTTACATAGTAAATATAATGTTTTTATCAGAGTCTAATTTACATAATAAACATATTTTATTTTTATCAGTCTCAAGTGTTGCACAGTGCAGAAACTATATATATGAAGATTCATTAATGGAGGTTCTCTTATAGTTCCATTTAAGAAAGAAGAATGCAGGGTACCATTTTTAGGAGTGAACACCTGTTTGAATCAACAAAGTGATCATCATAATTTGTTTAGAAATCATCTCCAACTAAAATGACCCTACCTAACCATAAACAATAACAATGAATTTGTTTCTATGATGCTCTAAAACCATGGAATAAAACAGAAAGTAGAATCATTCACCAAAATAACATAACTTCAGAATGATTATATGGGGGGAAGTCACACACAAGTCACAGGAGAGAGACAAGCATTCAGTAAGAACATAGCATCCTAGTTAATAAAACAGGGCATATCAAATTTGTTTCAAGGGTGCAGGTAAAACAATAGCCTTCCTATTTCCATGTTAACACTTGTTTATTTAGTATATGTTCAATTTTATTCCATAAATGAATTCTGGAATTAGTCCCTAATAGCATCCATAAATGTGAAATTGGATTCAGAATTTCCAAACAAGTTTCAAATTTAGATTTTATGGATAAAATATATCCTAATAAAGATTATTAGTTAATTCTTTGGTAGATTTCAATTATAATAAAACGGATGAATATTTTGTATTAATAACATATTAATTTGACAATCCCAAAATACCTGTATCAATTTTCTAGAACTTAGTAAAGTCTTAATTTCCCTATGAAAGTCTTGGTTTGGTTTACTCATTTTTATGATACAACACCATCTATCAATCCTCTTGTCTTGCTATTAAATCCTGTACTCTCCTGGGCTGGATCGATTATTCCCAGAACTGGACCACGCTCTGGCCCATGTTGAACAGAACATATTTAGGCCCATAGACATGTCACTGCAACATTTCTCAATAAGGATTAATAATAGTCAAAATCACCATCAAGAGTTAGAGAAGAAAGAGTCAAGGAGTAAAAGATGAAAACATTACTCCTTTGTATAGTATCCTCTGCATTAATGAGACCTCCATTACAAAACAGGTAGATTTCCTAAGATCAAGTGACATGGACCTAGCAGAACTAGGCTTTGAACTTCAAGCCTGATAGTGTTTGAGTATAGTATTCACTAAAACATATCTAACTTTTTTGTTTCTCCTTCTGTTGAGAAGGATTTACTGAGTTATTTACCAAGTATATGTCTGGTTTCGGTTTAGTATAACATGTTTGGTCTCAATTTTGTTTAGTGCATGTCTATTATCCCTTACAAAGCATAACAAGATTGTTTGCAAAATGAAGATTAATTAAGTAATTATTCTGGATTAAGAAAAAAGTTATCAACAGAACACTTGTAACCCAATAACTTTCTTAAATTATTAAATTTTTTGTCTTGATCTCAAGAGTTCCCAAAATATTTAAACAACCTAATACCATCTATATCATTCTTAAACAATCATGCAATTAGGAGATGATAGCTGTGAGCTGAAACAAGCAAATAAGTATATATATGAAATGATAATAAAGAGGAAATTCACCTAATGTTTGGATAAATCTTTCATCTCCCACCTGTGAGCTAATACTAATATTCACCCTTCCTGTTTGTAAACCCAACAAACTCATAACACATTCAACAGACAGCTAAAACCAAGATTTGTCTTCACTACTATAGTCTTACCGAAATTATCTAAACTTATATCCAAGTTGCAGTTCTTTCAAACCAGATCTAGACTTGGTTGACACTTAAGTATTAATTAGGTAATAAACCCACCTGACTAATAAGCAACAATTTTACATCATACTACATACATTCAAGTAAACAAAAAATCATACCAGACTAATCCCACAACAGTAGTAACCAAAGAAAGACATTATCGATAGCATATGTAACAGGAGGCGTAGAGAAGATATAAACCACAAATCAAAGATCAACATACTATTTATGAAAATGAAGGATTAAGATTTAAAGAGTAGCAAATCCCAACTATTTATGAAAATGAAGGATTAAGATTTAAAGAGTAGCAAATCCCAACATTTTCTCCTCTCTCTCTTCCCTCCCGATAGAGTTACCTTTCATGAAAGTCAAGACAGGGCACCTCTTTCAAGATTAACTTTAAAGGCAAAACTCTGAACACTATTTGCGGGTCTCTTCCCCATTAAAGGGGTCAGTGGACTAATTTGCTCAGAAAGCATCACACCGATCGAAATTTTGATAATAAATGTATTGTCTGCTAGTAAGTAGTTACCAATCCCACCGCAAGAAATTTATCCAGGTGCTACGATACAACATCATATACAGCCAATTTAACCCAGTAATTACTTTTTTAAGCCATAGATTCAATCTCAAGCATTATGTAAAAGAAGAGAGCTTACAAACCCAAACATTTTTTCTGTTTTCAATTCAACAATGATTGAAAAATCTATACCTATGTACCAACAACAACACAACATGTGAATGCGACCATACCATAATAAACACACGAAAGAACGAGCAAACACTGGTGAATGTGAACTGAGCTGAGCTACTTTTAAACCAGGATTGAATCAAATTGCTTATTTTAAGCAACAAATGAAAACAGTATCAACCACTATACAGACACACACACACACAAAAAAAAACAGAGAGCGAAATTCAGCACACAACGAATCATTGATTAGTCCTCCACTGTTTTACACTATTCCATTACATCACAACAAAGAAAGAAACCAAACTTACAAATGCGTGAGTAGAGGTTGGCTACTGTCATACATCCAAATTCTCCATCTGAATGCTGCTCTTGAGAGGCACATATTCCCCAAGGTACCCTCCGAGGTGATCGTGCAGCGCGCTCTTATCAATCCCCTGGTGGTGGAAACTCTTGCAAACGTAGTAAAAAACGCTCTGCACCAACAACCCAACCAAATTGACAATCACCAACAGCCCCACGAGGAACCCTCCAACGACAATCCTAGTGAAGACGCCGTACGCGTCCCCACCGTGGACGACGACGACACTGAAGACCCCAGAGATGATGCTGCAGACAACGAGGTAGCCGGCGACGAGAACGGCGGCATACTTGGTCCTACCCTTGAGAAGCTGGTAGCTTTTCTTCATGGCGGCGAGGCCGTAGACGGGCTCGAGGACGGAGACAACGGAGGCGAGGTGCCAGAGGGCGGTGATGTAGACATGGGCGACAAGGAAGAGGGAAAGGATGACGAGGAGGGAGAGGAGGAGGAGGAGGGAGTTATCGGTGTCGATGGCGACGATGATGAGGAGGAGGGAGAGGAGGATGAGGGAGTTGTAGAGGATCATGAAGAGGGTGACCCATAGGAAGGTGAGGAAGAGGCGCTTGAAGACGCGGGGGATGGCGGCGAGGGTGGAGGAGAAGGAGACGGCCTTGGCGGTGTAGAGGGAGGCAACGGTGAAGACGACGGCGGCGGTGGAGAGGAGGGAGAAGGCGAAGAGGAAGAGGAGGTAGGAGAACTGGATGATGAGGAGGAGGGTCCACTGATGCGAGGTCTGGGAGGGGTCGTTGAAGGGGTTCTGGAGCTGCGAGATGAGAGGGTGCGTGAAGAGCGAGTGAGCCAGGATCGCAAAGGAGAGGGGAAAGATCAGGGTAAGCGTTATCAGGTAGAAGGTCTTCGGACAACGTTTGGGGATTGAGGTCGATTCTCGCAGGATGTCGGTGATGTTCAGAAATTGAAGCTCCTCCGGTGCCAGATCCATCTTCTCAGAATCACACAACCAAGGAAGGCACACTGCGTCTTCTTTCTCTCTTTCGATGTGAGACACAGTGAGTGGACACGTTTTATATACTCACCATACCAAAATCCAGATTTCACTGCTACATTTATTTTTTTTAATTACTATTTATCTTTATTATTATTACTATTATTATTATTATTATTATTATTATTATTATTATTATTATTGTCCTTCCAGCCTAAGTAAATCCCTTTCTAAATAAGTCAAAATCAATTTAATGGAAGCGTGTTTTTTTAGCATGTGCTGTGTTTGTAACGTAAAAATGTTTAGAGGAAAGCGTGTTCATAAAGATGGAAATATTAATATGATTCTTCTGTGTAAACCTGTTATTAATACGAGTATCTGGTTGAAAATTAAAAAAACAATTTGTAATTAAAAATACAAAAACCAGTTTATAATTCAAACTAAAAGTAGTTGGAAATTGAAATGTTTGGTAAACATATCCATTAAAATAATTCTAAATGTAAATAACAGCTTTTTTATTTATAATTAAAACATACGCTTTAACGTGCTTACAATGGTTGTTTTTCAAATTATATTTTAACTGAATTTTTTAACACATATTTAATATTTTAATTTAATTATTAATTTAATCTTTATATAAATCGCATTAGTATCTCTTATTAACATAATCAATATGTACATATCTCTTCTTTAATATTAAAATTAATTTAATAATTTATGTCAAACTGACCCACACAAGTGTATAGATCCCTTTATTCTTATTTTATAAATACTTACTTCAAAACAATGTAAATATAAATATTTAATAATATTTATTATTCTTAATCACTGTATATCAATTACTAACTTAACTTTAACATGTATCCCTCCTTACTAAAATTAAAGACCAAAAACTGAGACGTATTGACTGTTGATACCAAAAAAATCCGAAAAATACGAACGACATGAATAAGGAAACATTATACTTATATGAATTTTACTTTTTTATATATTTTTTTTTACATTATATTTTGTACTTCTTTTTTACCATCTAAAGTTGATGTAAGGATTAAAAAATAAAAATAATATATTTAAATTAAAAATATAGAGACTAAAAGATAAATAAAAAAATAAAGTTCGTTAAGTATAGAGAATAAATAAATAATTTTAACATTTAATTTAAGTCTATAATACAAAAAAAAATACGCCTTCGCATATTGGCGTAAAACATTCACATAATTTATTTATGGTTAATTTTTGTTGAGAAATTTTAATAAGATCTCTTCATTAATTATATTTTCTCACGGTTTTGAAATAAAAGAAATTTACTTTAAATTCAAATTCTTGTATCTAATAATTATTGATACATCTTTTTATTTAAATATTTTATTAGATATTTTTTTGAGTAAATTTATAGATTTAAAGAATAAAGTTTAAGTTAAATGGAGAATAAATCTTTCATCATTTAAAAAATTTATAGAGGTTAACTATATAATCATTCATTTTTTTATTTATCTAAAATATTTTATCTCTCTAAAATATAAAACTTCTTACTTCTCGTTAAATTTATGATGTGGTTTGTAAAATTTGATTTGAAGTGATATGTTTCATTTGTGAATTAAACTTTTTTTTTAAATTTTAGGTTACGTTTTTTTATTTTGTGTCGTCTTGAATTTATAATTTTTTGAGTCACTTTTTTTTCATGATCCTTTAGAGGATCACTTCTTGGTCAATCAACAATAATGATAATAAAGACAAAGTTATAAGTAATCTTAATTAATGTTGATTAGAAGTGTGTATCTCATGTGTTTTCAATTAATTGTCCTTTAATCTCGTTCAATGGAGAGTCACGTGAAAAAATAAAAAGAAAAGTAATGAAAAATCATAAAAATATTACATTTTTTTAAAATAAAGCTAAAAATATATTGTAAAAAATTATGATAAGTATTCAATATAAGTCAAAATTAGGGTTAAAATTTACAATATTAACATTTAAGAATGATTGTCGTGTGTGTTTTTTATCATAATAAATAACATTAAGTTTTTAATAATTAATATATTGTTTTTAAGTATGATAAACAACTCATTCAACAATGACATTATCATAAAAATATTTAACTTTATAACATTTAAAAATTAAGTCAGCTTCAGACAAAGCTACATAAGAAGCTTTCTTTACAAAAGACGCAATGCATACTCACTTTTAAATTTGATGGACCATGAAGGACATAACGATAGTTTACTTACAAATGAAAATTTCGATACAACAACCAACATCTATGAGAATACATGTTAAATTTGACGTTGTTAATAGAAGAAAAACATGTCCAAAAGAAAATGTAACTTATACATAAAAGTTGAGTGCTACATAGTACAATATCAGTTAAAAGGTTATCAACCCCTAATAAAGATTTGACATGCCATCAAAAGATCGGCACACAATGTCCAACAATCTTATTTAAGATGTCTATAAATAAAAGTCCTATCATTCATAAACAACTAACACTCTTATGAAGAATCATACAATGTGTTGTGCATGTTGAACTACTTCCTTCCCGTGTTAAGGCTTTAGAGTGCTTGTTAGACAAATTTTAGAAAATGTGTTTTCTTTGTAATTTACTTTTTGTGAAGTTCTTTCAAACAGGGATCGTTTAACTTTCCTATCCTCTCTTAGAGGGCTATCATTATAATATTAAACAACATCTTGCTTTGTTATAGTTAAGAGTGACAATTATCAAATCTTTGTGAAAGCTAAAAATGTCTTGATGTCAAAAAATATTTGTGTTCTTTATCTCAGAGGGAGATAAATTGTTATTTGGAATAATGTATGGACTGATGTTTCTATGTGTATTAAGTATTGATGTCTATGTGGTAACAGAGATCTCTGAGCTCACTGATGATTTAAGTTACATAGACTTAGATATCAGGTGGTGAGAAACTGATGGGTGAGTTCATGCACACCGTGACATATGAGATGCACGACTTGGATTGTATTGAACTTACCCTGATCCTTTCTATTGAATTCACTGGTAATCTTTGGATCAAGTGTTAGTCTCTGGTAGGACTTACTTAATACGAGTCTTCTAGAAGACGTTAAATATTATTATGTTTGCTGCATATTGGATGTGTAGATCCATGTGATTGTTTTATGTTGGGATTTGTTGGAGATCCCACATCAACTAGAGATAAGGACATTTCATAATATATAAGTGGGTGCAAACCTCAATCCTATGAGCCGGTTTTATGGGGTTGAGTTAGGCTTAAAGTCCACTTCTTAATATGGTATCAGAGCCATTTTGAGCCTATCCTAGCGAGTATTTGTGTTGGGCCTAGCGTGCCACCTTTCATTGTATATAAGTGGGTGCAAACCTCAACCCTATGAGCCGGTTTTATGGGGTTGAGTTAGGCTTATGAAATGATAGTGATAGATAGATAGAAGCTCGTGCGTGGGACTATATATTTTGGGTGGTCCGATAGTGGCCCGATAGGGGGTGGCACGATAGGCCCAACAAATACTCGCTAAGATAGGCTCGAAATGGCTCTGATACCATATTACGAAGTGGACTTTAAGCCTAACTCAACCCCATAAAACCGGCTCATAGGGTTGAGGTTTGCACCCACTTATATACAATGAAAGGCTCTAATCTCTAGTCGATGTGGGATCTCCAACCGGATTTGAAGAAAATTGAATAATTAAGGAAATGATTAATGTAATTTGGTTTTCTCTTTACAAAATTATATTTTCACTAACTTACTCTTGTTTTTCTTGCTTTGTTGTGTACTGCGATGACTATATTTTGTACACGAGCAAATGATCATTCAAGTGTAAGAGGTCTTGAAAGACTTTATGATGTTTTAAAATTTATATCGTAAATATTTATATTTTTATAAATCGTAATATTGTAATATGAATGTTTTGAAATACTCATTATTTGTATAGAAAGTAGTAAAAATTTTATTATAATAATTAGATGTTATTTTCTGGGACGTTAGATTAACTATAATGTAAACTATGTTATTTGAATCTAACTATAATGTAAACTATGTTATTTGAGTAATTATGCAATACTATATATTATTAGGGTAAGAAAAAAGTGAAGTTAGGTAATTTTGGGAAATATACTATTCCAGCATATTAAGTGCAAATATACTAACAGACTTTCAAATCCCTTATGTCTTTTAAAGTGTTTTTTCAAAATGTATTTTAAATTCCATTAACCTGATACTAAAAACGTTATTTTCAAAATCTAATAAAATATACCATTTAACTTAAAACCGTATAATTTATATTCAATTATAGTGTTTGAAGTTTTTAATAATTGTTATAATAATTTTAATACCAATTTTCTCTTTCACTATCTTAACTAATTTAATATATATTTGTATGTAATCAAATTTTGAATTTATCTTAAATAATAATTTTGCATGTAACCAAATAAAAAAAATAAATTTTAATTATAAAACTTTACAATTTTTTATTTGAAATTTAAACTTTTAAAACTTTAAAACTTTACAAATCATACATATTTTTCTTACTTTTACACTTTAGTGTTCTATTATATACCAATATAAAAAGTGGTCTCTTCTCATAAATAATGAGGTGAGATTTAATTATTTTTAAATAAATATTTCACCGAGTATTTCATCTATATTCTTTTCGTTTTTCCTTATATATATATATATTATAAAAAGTAATACATTTATAATATTTAGAATCTTCATATTAATTAATGTTAGGAATGAGAAACTAAATCTTGATTTATGAATAAACCAAAATTTAATAGGTTTGATTGATGTTTTCAATCTGGTAACTCTTTGATATGTCCTGTTAAGTTGAAGGATTAAAAATAGTTACTAATCTGTTTTTTTTTTTAAATTCAAAATTAAAAAAAAATTAAAGTTATTTTTTATTATATTAGTTGAATGATGTAAATATTTTGAAACTTAAATTATTAATAATTATAAATTAAATTTCAAATATTAATTATAATAAAATAATTTAATATATAAAAGTAATAATTATTTTAAGATATTAATTAGTAAATTAAAATTTTAAAATATGATTAAAAAAAAATTAAAAGAAAAGTTGTTGAATTGAGAGTTGACAAAAGCAAGACCATGTTTAAATTTTTGTTGGCTTCATTATAATTTTGATTTCAATACTTTAAAAAACTTGATTCTTATTTTTTTCCCCTTAAATTTAGTCCATCACTTTTTAATTATTCACAAGTTGGATTGCTCATTTTTTTACCTAATTTTAATCTTTCATAATTTTGTTAATTTTTCAATTTTTTTTCTTTGAACATGTATAAGGGAAAAAGACATTCATGACTATTTATGAGATTGAAAATGACAGAGGTAGGAATTATTGTTAAGTGTAATTTGATAATGATTCAAAATATTTTAAAATAAAAAATTGAACAAAATTTCATATAACTAAAAATTAAAGAATTTAAATTACTATTTTTTTTAAAAATCAAATAATAAGAATAATTAAAAAAAAATTAAAGACTAAAATTTCAATTTTATAAAATATAAAGAGTAAAATTATAATTAAATTTATTTCTTACATTAAATTTTGGACATAGAAAAGTTTGAATTGTTGTCACCAACATCACCCTTTATATATGAAATTTTTCTGACAGGGATTTTATCCTATTCTCCTTGAACTTTTCTTTCAAGGAAAGTAAGAATAAAAAATCCATTATCTAGATAAATTTTTTAATGCATCCCTTATAAACTTCAATTTTTTTTTTTCCTTTAGAATATTTCAAAACACTTCCAGATTAAAGATAAATATTTTTTTTTAACTTTATTAATGTCTGATAGGACTATGTCTACCCACCAGACTGTTCTACCCCTCAAGCACGAGAGCTGAAATATATAATTTTTTTTAAAAAGAAACACACATAAATTATTTTTTAAAATTTTAAATAAAATAGTTAAATAGATAACTCAAAATTGTGTATTCATAAAAAGATTTTTTGGCTGTTTTTCACATACATAACATATCAGGCACCCATATACAAAGGCAAAAAGACTATTTTATTATTAGAAAAATACATTATTATTTTTTTATTCATAATTTTTAAAATTTTATAATTTAGAACATTTTTTTATGAATTCAATAATAGTTTTAGATTGTATAATTTTTAATACTCCTTTCTATAATATATATTTCAGGTTGTACAATTTAAAAAACATTTTTAAATTTAAAAACATTTTTTAAATTATATAATTTAAAATGTAATTTTATAATTTCAAAAGATATTTTCAGAGATCCAGAAATAATTCCAGAATACATAATAAAGGATAATAAAGGGATGCTATAAATTGTACAATATAAAAAATAAAAAAAAAAGTGAACAAAAAATTCTAATATATATCAATAGGTAGAGTTGAAATTATAAAAAGTAGGAAGGTGCAGGAAGAATTGGCTATACTTTTTACTAAATGAATGGGCCCAAGAATTTGAGGCGGCCCAACTAAAAAAATTTGATTATTACAATATATATATATATAAAATATAAAATATATGGTAACCGGTTGAGTAGAAATTGAGTGAGGGGCGGGAGCGGGCAGAAGAGAAGTGGTACTTGTTTAATTACAATCTTAAATCTTAGGGTTCTCATTCTCACAACATTCTTCATTTCCCCTTCTTTTCTTACTTCTCACTCTCACTCTATCTTCTACTATTTATCCAATTTCCCCTTTTCTTTGTCCTTTTTCTGCTTTGAATTGCAGAAGATTGAGGTCTGATTGTTGGGATTGGAAGAGAGTGAGTGTGGATGGGGAAAGAGGAGGAAGAGATGAGGGGTGAGATTGAGGAGCGTCTTATAAACGAGGAGTACAAGATATGGAAGAAGAATAGTCCTTTTCTCTATGATCTCGTCATCACGCATGCCCTTGAGTGGCCTTCCCTCACCGTCGAATGGCTTCCCGACCGCCATGAACCACCCGGCAAAGACTACTCTCTCCAAAAGGTTATCTTGGGCACCCACACCTCTGAGAATGAGCCCAATTACCTCATGTTGGCCCAGGTCCAACTCCCTCTTGATGATGCTGAGAACGATGCCCGCCATTACGACGACGACCGCCCCGACATCGGCGGCTTTGGCTGTGCCAATGGCAAGGTTCAGATCATCCAGCAGATCAACCATGAGGGTGAGGTTAACAGGGCTCGCTACATGCCCCAGAACCCCTTCATCATTGCCACCAAGACTGTTAGTGCTGAAGTTTATGTCTTTGACTACAGCAAGCATCCCTCCAAGCCCCCTCTTGATGGGGCCTGTAACCCTGATTTGAGGCTTAGGGGTCACAACACTGAGGGTTATGGCTTGTCCTGGAGTAAGTTCAAGCAGGGGCACTTGCTTAGTGGTTCTGACGATGCTCAGATTTGTTTGTGGGATATTAATGCCACTCCCAAGAATAAGACCCTCGAGGCAATGCAGATTTTTAAGGTTTGAACTGCATCTCTTGCTGCTTTTTGGTTGGGTTCGGTTAGGTTAATCGGTGGTTTTGTAAACTGTGGATATGTTGTTGTTGTTGTTGTCACCAGGTACATGAAGGTGTTGTGGAAGATGTGGCTTGGCATTTGAGGCATGAGTATTTATTCGGTTCTGTGGGTGATGATCAATACTTGCTTATATGGGACCTTCGAACGCCGGCTGTCAGCAAGCCTGTTCAATCTGTTGTTGCTCATCAAAGCGAGGTGCGTTGTATTGAAAAAAATAGATAATTCTGTCAAAATGAGTATAACCTGTGGGGGAGTAACTTGTCTGTTTTAGATTTAGATTTGCTTCTGTTCGATACCAGTAAACTTGGGTGAAGGAATTGGAGTTTCCAGTATTATTTGGTGATATTTTTCTGAAAATGCTACCATTCACTTCTTTTGATTGAAATATACAAATTCATGAGGTTGACCTGAGTCACTAACCACAGACATTAAATCCAAATGGTGTTGCTGATAGAACATTGAGGACAATATTGGAATGAAAGACTTAACAAGCTAAACACAGATTTTCAACTGTAAGATAAGATTAAAGAACTGGTCATATTACTCCTCTCTCAAGTTGGGTGTTCATTCTATTTCACTTCTATGGCTTTTCTTTCTTTTCATGGAAGCTTTTTAGCTCTATTTTTCATTCTGTCTGCTCCTGTAATGCTCTTTGATATGCGGTAGTTGCTTGCATCATTTTAGCTCTGCTATGTTCCCCATGTTATGGTGGGTTTTCAATGTTTCAAAGCTGCTAATATTCTTCTAGTAACCGATAAAAGTTACTTATTTTTTTTATCTTGGATATCTTATCAGGTTAACTGCTTGGCCTTCAATCCCTTTAACGAATGGGTTGTTGCTACTGGTTCTACGGATAAAACTGTGAAGTTGTTTGATCTGCGGAAGATCAGCGCTCCTCTGCACATCTTTGATTCTCACAAGTAATTCTCGTCTGATGTTTTTGATAATTGCTCTATTTGAAGTTATATTTAGCATTTATTGATCTGGATTGTTGTTCGTGGGTCCAACAGGGAGGAGGTTTTCCAGGTTGGTTGGAATCCAAAGAATGAAACTATCTTGGCTTCTTGTTGTCTGGGTAGGAGGCTCATGGTGTGGGATCTTAGCAGGTATTGCTTATCTCTGGACTTCTAAATGAATTTATTAATATTTGTTGTCCCGAAATGTATCTTGAGAAAGCATATCACTGACACTTCTCCTAAAGTTTAAGTATTTCCTATACTTTGTTCTATGGTGTTTTTGATCCACTTTGACCAAGTTGTCATGAGTACTCCTCCCAAACCCAAAGACTAAAATTTCTAAGACTTTCGCATCTGGGGTTTGTTAGGAATTTTGAAATCTATTCGTTTGTATTACTGTATAAGCCCTTGGGATGGTTGAATCCTTGTCATGCAGTCTAATAGATTCACGTTACATTTGAGGAAAAACGCTTCTTAAGAATTCAGATTGCTTTTACATGTTCGCCAGTATTAAAAAATCATGTGTAAAACCTTTTATCCATTTGGATGATTTGGGGTCTGCATGTCTCTTGGATGATAGTGCCCTCTCTTTAAAGAAAATTAATTGGATAACAATGTCTCTGTTTGCCCACTAGGACTTAGTTTTAGTGCGGTTTTATTAGTATACAGGGATTCAACATTTGTACCTTTGTAGGTGGTAATGGTACTTGTAGCTCAAATGTTTCAGCTGCTGAATGTTCAATGATTACTAAAGGATTGTTTTTCTGCTGAAAATGAATTATTAAAAGTATCAAAAGTTAACATCATATCATAATAAATCACAGATTTCAAACATTTGGTTAACAAGGTTCCACTAATTTGTTTGGCAGGATTGATGAAGAGCAGTCACCAGAAGACGCGGAAGATGGTCCACCAGAATTGCTCTTTATTCATGGTGGTCATACAAGCAAAATATCTGACTTTTCCTGGAATCCATGTGAAGATTGGGTTGTTGCTAGTGTCGCTGAAGACAACATACTTCAAATATGGCAGATGGCGGAGAACATATACCACGACGAAGATGATCTGCCAGAAGAGTCAACGAAGGCCGCAGCTTCATAATGTAATTGATGGACATGATATTTAGCATTTAGTGTAGTGTTGAATACAGGTTGAGTGTTGCACACTTGGGGAGCTTTTCCACATTAATTCGTGTTGTTACTTCGTTCTTCACCTTAGTTGTAGCTGTGTTTTTTGTAAGGTGTGAACTATGAATGATATAATTGCCTTCACCAGTAGCATGGTGAACAACCGAGACGTAGGTGTAATTTTGGATGGTAAAGGTTTCCCATTTATATTTACAAAATGTCATGTCTGATTATCATACTGCTCATCATAATCCATCTGCGCATTGTCCCAAAAAATCTCCATTCCACTTTCTAAAATTCCTAAAGTCTGATTTCTCCAATTTTGTCCATTTCAGGAAATATCTAAAGAAATTTCAGGTGTTAAAGTGAGTTTGCCATATCTGTTTTAAATGCATTTTGCAAATATTTTGGTCTGTCATAATCCCTCTAGTAAATAGCTTCCACTTTGAAACTTCAATTCTCGTCTTTGAATGTATAAACTTATTATTAATAGACATGTTCAATGTATCAATTTGAACAGGTATTTTAACCGGCTGAATCACTAGTCTGATTTTAAAAATAATACTTAACTTTCATTTCGTATTTGTAATTTATAAACCAGTTATACAAATAGAGAGTTTAATTCAAATGAAATATATCAAAATAATTATGTTAAATTAAGAAATTACGTTAATGTCTATTAATAACGACACATTTATGTAAAAATAAAAACAAATTAATATAATATAATGTGATTGGTGAAATGTCAAACTAATTAGGATTCGAAATTTCATACAAATGCCTGGAAGAGAATATATTTTATTTTAAAAAAATAGAAATTGCAATACATGTGTTTTAAAAAATAATATTATTTTTATTATTTTTAAATATAATTATTATTTTATAAATGAGTTAATCCATAAGTTTATGAACGGGATAAAAGTGACTCAATTTTAAGTCCCAATTATTTTAGTCTAATCTAATCTAACATATTTCACAAGTTTTTGGGCTGAAAATGTTGGATCAAGTCTATCTTAGTAATTTTACCAATGATTAAGTGTAGGTATATTCTTCCTACATTTCTTCTACACCCTCACAAACATAAAATTTTCCATTTTGTTATTTTTTATTGTAAAATTTAGAAGTGAAAAAGGCTTTCAAATTGTGTAATCTAAAAAGGCCTATAATCTTAAAGTCATTTTGACTTCCAAATTACATGATCCATAAAATCATTTTAGGTTCCATATTTCGAAAATTATTTTTGGTTTTAAGATTGATCAATCTAAGCTAGTGCAATCTCAAAGAAATATGACATTGTCTATCGAAAAAATGAGTGAAAAATGGTTGAGGTAGCTTTTATGAAATTCATAATCTGAAAGATACTTTCAGATTGTATAATCCAAAAGGGGTAAAATATTTTTTTTTTATCTTTATTGGACGGAGAAGAAATGTATGGAGATGAGGAAAAATTTAGGCAAAATGTGTCAAACATCCTATTCTAATATCTTCGAGAATTTTTTTCTTCATGATCTTTGATCCTCTTGAAATCTTCTTTAAAACAAACAAGTTTTTGATATTTGATAACTTATTTATTTACCTAATTCCTTTCTAATGTGAAAGCTAGTGAATCAAACAAGATTTTGATATATGATAACTTATTTACTTTCCCAATCCTTTCTAATGCGAAAGCCAATGAAACACCTTAAAAATTAAACTCTAATTTAACCGTAAAATCTAAAAAGTTAAAAAGTATATAAAATTTAAACATCCATAAATTTTAAAATGTTTAAAAAATTTATTGACAAATTATTTATAATTATCTTAGCCATACACTAATTATTGCATCATTAAAAATAACTATAAATAAAACAATTTCATTTCCTGTAAAAAAAAAATCAGTGTATTTTTTCTTAAGTGAAGTCTCTATTCTTGATAATAGTTTTCCTGTCCCACAACTTCACTGTTACATGAACTCTAAACATGATTTTTCTTATACACTCCTGTGTAGCATATGTATGACTTACCTATTACGGGAATAAAAAAAATGTTTTACCTATTTCAGAAATCTCTCACCTACACATTACACCAATTTAGAAAAAAAAAACGAACTATTTATATATGAAGTTACTTAATTTGACATGGAAAAAATAAGATAGGTGTCATATTTTAATTGGATAACAGTAAACACAATACCCATTCTACTACGTAAGTTTTTCCCTAAAAAAATCTCTTGATACACAAATTCAAAACAACTACGAAGCATCGAAAAATTATCTTACTTGGATTGTAAGGTGGGTTGTTATTTTACGTCATAATAATTTATTATTACAGAAGATAAAATTTAAAGTGTATTGTTTAAAAATTAATACATGCAGTATAATTAAAACTTTTTTTTTCTATTAATCCATAAAATTTAATCTAAAGAGCATTAGCTTCGGAAAAGTTTAGTATTCGGAGACGTTTTTTAATTAATATTACTATTCATAGCCAGTGTTTAGTGTAGAGCAGTTCTAGCTTACACAGTTGTAGGAACGAATTGGATGAGTCAGTTTGCACTAGTTATCAAGGGCCTGCAACAGTAGGATTGGATAGGCATGTCGAGATTCAAATTACCTTCACTGCAAAAGGTTTTCATAGCTAAACTAGTTCCTGTCAGTTTGTCCGTAACAGAGTGCAACAAATCATGGGAAAGTCTATGAGGTAACTTCATGTAAGATCGACATGCATAAATAAATAAACAAAATGCAAGTAGAATAGAAAAAAGGGCAGGAGAAAGCCCTTGCTGAAAAGGTAAAATGGTATACGTTATTTTTCCTCTAAGCGCCGCAGCACAGACTGAGCAAAGTTTTGTTGCCTACAAATGATTATGAGAATGACAGAGGTTAACATGATTTAAATTTCTCAAGAATGGGAAATGTGTGAACAGATCTAACAAGTTATGACAGGTTGGTACAAGCAAATTCAAGGAGACAGTTAATAACAAAACTCAGAAGAAAGTTTAAATTTTAATAAAATATATAACATATTCTGTATGGAAAAGTACATACATGAAGTGCTGCCAACGACACAAGTTTCATGTGTAGCCTAGGTTGCGAGTCATTTATGGAAAGACATGTTTCATTATTACACAAATGTCACTTAGTTTTCACTTCTCAAATATTAGATAAATTATGCTCCCATCCCCAGTACCCTCCTTTTAATCTTAAAAGGTAACCAGCCTTTTTCCATAGAGAATAATGTGTTACACTTTAGTCTATTTTAACTTGATCAAACTTCTTGAGAACATCTTCTCTCTCCCTCTTTGATTCTCACATGCATCATTGCTAGCTAATTATAAAGCTCTACTATAGACTGCTGGACTTGAAACAAAATTAACTGACATGCATAGTTCTAATCATAAAACCTTGGCGACAAAGACTTGAGAAATGAGAAATTTAACTTACTTGCTTTCTCTGTGTTTTGGACTAGGGCGAGAATACTTCAAATATCCATCCCAAGGAACCATTTTAAGCCCAGCACGATGTGAGATTATGGCTCTCACCCTATACCATTGGAATGATATATACTGTTTTAATTCCTTGCAGCTAAACATAGTGGTTCATACAATAGGGAACAAAGGTCTTTTACCTCTCTGCAAATTCAATGGATGTCTCTCCTGGCTTCAAGTTTTGTGGCTCCAAGTACCAAACATCACAAACTACAGCCCAAGATGTCATTAATTGCAAGAGATGAGTGGTGAATGATTGTCTGAAAGTGTAACAGATACAGAAACTCTTATCCAGCAATAAAAGAAAACATGAATGAATAGAAACAGAAATAATTATCATGTAAAAAGCAACTTCTTACTGTCGACTATTCCAAAAAGCATCTACGAAAATTTTATTGTACTTGATTGCAACTGGGCAAACTGTGCAGCCAAGTTCAAATGCACCCTAAACATCATTAAAATTAGAAGAGACTTCAATTATATTTAGAACTTTCAGACTACAAGAATTAGAATACAAGTGGATGGAGACAAAACTAAAGAGGAAAAGGAAAGCCTATTGTATAAGTAAAAGTGTAAAACTAGGCATTTCACATTCAGTGCAATTGCAAAGCCTGTACCTTCTTAAACATGACAGTATAGTGATTATTTACACAAGTTCCTTCAGGAAATATAAGAAGAGGGTTATTGTTAGCTCCCTGGACATGTTCCCTCAATCTGAAATATGAAAAATTGCGTAAGAATAAGATTTTAGATATACTCTCCCAACATTTTCAATTATACTTACTTCCTTGCCACAATTTCTCGATCCTTCGCCTCTGTACGATTGAACCAGATACACCCTACACTCTCTAAAATAGTGCTCTGCAATAATCCTGTGATTGAAATTCAGAAATGCATCAGGCATAACTTGTGAAGTGCTCATCGAACTTGAAGGAAAGTAGATCTGGATGAATAGATAATTTAGTAACAAATGTACAGTGTACTACCATAGAAAGATGCAGTAGCACCTAGCATGATTAATTTGGTTGAGCGTGAGAAAATCTAAGGACGACGTAGAGTTAAAGTAGATAAAATGGAAGATAATCTGATTATAAGTGAATCCATGTGCATGTAGCTGACCCCGCGTGGGTTTGTTTAACCTTTTAAAAGAAAATGATGTTTAAAATGAAAAGATCTTCCCTGTCAACTAGTAATTTTCTCAACAATTTCCACCTACAACTCTAAGGTCGGAGCTCTAACAAATAGGAACTTAGGTATTATGGGTGTTTGAGTCCCACATTATGTAATAAGGAATGCTCGGGTGGATGTATTTAAGCGCTTGAGTCTTCTTTCTTAGTAGCTAGCGTTTTGAGGGTGGATTCCTCAAGTGTTTAGGGTACTTACCAATTGGTTGTTGATCTTTTTGAAAGGGCTGATTTCTTCTTCCTCCTTAACCACTAGAGAGGAGGCCTAGACTCTCCCACAACAATCTGACTTCCCTCTCAAATCACAAGATAAAAATCTCCTTCCTAATCCCTTTTCCTATTTACAGGCAACATGTCTTGTTTCTCCAATTATCTCAGCCCCCCACAACAAAACTCTATTTATTTCTACTACTAACTATGGGGGTTACCTATCCATTATTACTAGTCGCTATCAACTGAGTAGTTTTCGGAAGGTCTGTCTGTACCCAACTTCCAATGACCACTACAAACCATCATCGAGCGAATGGGCAGATTAAGGTGGTAAAAAGATGTTCGGAGGTTAATTTGCATTGCTTGAGAGGTACAAAGCCAAGACAGTAGCCATTGCATTTAGCTCAGGCTGAATTTTGGTTCAATACTAGTTACTAAGATGTCTCATTTCCGATCCTTGTATGGGCAAGACCATCCTCCTTTATTGTTGAAAGCAAACCACAATTCCTTCCAAAGTTAAGGAAGTCAATCAGCAGCAAGACACCTTGGAGATTAACTTCACCTCAAGCACAAGGCCAAATGAAAGGTATGCTAACAAGACACCTTGGAGATTAACCTCACCTTTCCTCCTCAATTCCATCCTGGGGACAATGTGTCACTTAGCGCTGGGGTACTATTGATAGAGTATGGCCCCCCAATATCTAAGGTCTATGAAAAGAGAACTGAGAGAAAGAGTTAGAAGGGCATCCCATGTAACTAAATTAATGTTTAGATAGTTTGTTATGTTCCTAACTAGAAGGCAGTTAGTACGAGCTAGATTACCAGGGTATATAGAAAATACGATCGGAAAGTAAGGGCCAGGATAATGTGGGCATCAGCTTGGCAGGGGTCAGGTTCCTAAAAATGCATGCGCATTCTGTTTTCTGTAACTACTAGTGAATAACAAATCTCTCGTTTTTCTGTTATATCAATCTATCTCTTATTTTGCTACACTCTACTACCAGCTCTATCAGTATACATCCTTAATTAATCTGAAGGGTCATTTGAACCTAAGTTTTTTTATTCTTGCACATTACGAATATTATTCACATTCTCTGAATTCAAAACAAACTTTCATTATGATAAGATTTAAAAAATATAAAGGAGATAGCTTATAAGAAGTGCAGAATTGTGTTAGCACCATTGTTCTTTAAAAAGCTGATTCACCCAGATACGGTGTGCCACAAGCAAATATAGAAATAAAAAGCTGTTTTGATGATAATGACAAGGCTCATTGTGTATCTAAAGGCAACATAATAGTACTATACACTAACCAACCCATCCAGGATGCTTCTGCATAATAACAGCAAATGCAGTCATCTGTTCTAAGATAATGAAATCAATCATGGAAGTATGATTGGCCACAAAAACCTGTTCAATAAAGGGAAATCCAGATTATCAATAAATAACATTCATATTTTGCTGGATATGCGAATAAAAAAACGGAAGAACCAATATACATCAGACAAACCTGTTTTGGTCGCACACTGGGCCTTGGCCCATGGTACTTGACAACCCCAGTCCAAGATGCAACAAAGAAACTGCACATCATCTCCACCAAACACCTCTGAAAGAAACGAGAATTCAGCAATTTAGAGTTAATTGATTTGATACACAGCACGTTAGTAGTAAATTTAAGTTGCTATCCGCCAAAAGGAATGAAAATAGAAAGAGTAAGATAGAAGTTGCATTCATGTTATGCCTTGATCTCAGCTGCATACAATATCTTAGAGTAAACAGGTATTTAAAATTAAAGGAAAAAAGTAAATTATGTCCTCCAGAAAATGGCCAAAATTTGTTTCATTGACCTACTAGGTTGACAACTAATTAGATTTAAAAAATCAGCTTCCACGTAAAAAATCCTTTTTTAACTCAGACAGTAAAATTAACAAAAAATAAAAGATAAAGCATATGGAACAAAAACATGATTTTCATGATCGATGAGGCAACTTTAATTGAAGCCAGACAATAGGTGTTTAAAATGAAAACCAGACGAAGTGAAGGCTTACTGAAACACTAAAATAAAAGTGGCCTATGAGCTGTAGCTCAATTGACACCAAGTCTCAAACCTCTATCCTAGTAATAATAAAAATAATAATAAAAAAATATAAACAATATGTAGAACACAAAATAATACCAAATATTTGGACCTTGACAACTGACAAATAGGATTTCATTCATAAAGTTGAGGCCCGGCCCCTCTTTTACTTTTTATGGACAGAGTTCACACTTCAGAGATGTCTTAAAATTTCAATATGGCGTTGGTTATAAAAGCCATTGAATGCAGTCTTTCCAGTGTGCAAAACAGAGAAACAGAAATCTGTGTCAAAAATTTTCTACTGGACATAATAGCAAGACTAATATGAATTGATACCTCAATCTTTTTCCTCAAATCATCGTTTCCTTTTAGGAGGCAGTGCACTGGAATGAAGAATGAAAGAAATATAATCCATCCTAATGTCAACACTAGAATTCTGCAGAGTCAAACAGGACACATCATATAGCCAGAAAAAGATTATTGAGAACTGAGGCATTAACATGAGAAGCATAAAAGAGAAACTAATAGGCCAAACACAAACATCATGTTTGAAGTCACAAAATTTGAAAATTAATTTGATTTATAATTTTTTTTTTCTGAAAGGAATTGCTTTGATTTTGAAATCTTTGTGATTTAGTTGTGCACATGCAAAAGTCTGCTCATAATTTCATGAGACATGGGAATCAATTTTTAAATCAAATTGGTTTTATTTTTTTGTTATCCCCAAAGGCAGGGAGACAAAAATTAAATTTAATTAAATCTTAAGTTCGAATCATATCCTAATAGACTTTTCCTAAAATGCGTCCAGTCTCGATGCATCGTACAAGCAAATGTAGCATTGAAAATTAGCTTGGAAAACCATAGGATTGAATGATTTCCAAAGTACTAGTGCATCATCATGCGTAACATGTAAGTATATAAAGAAAAGGAATAGCCTAACCTAATAGGGAAAATAATCAAATATCGAATCACAAGTCCACAGCACCACAAAGGAAACAAATAAACGTTCCAGTTCCAAGGTTCTGGAGGATTTGATTTGAAGCACCTTGTGAATGAATCCTATCCAACATAAAATTCAGTGAGTAACCAAAATGAGAGTGATATTTCAAGAAAAAATGACATGTGTGATGGCTTCAGGCTTGGACATATAATCTGAGAATTACACAGAAATATAAATATACAAGACAAGAAATCACAGTTCCTCTCTGCTGGATTTCACCTGGAAATGGGAATTTTGGGATCAGTATGAAATTGCAGATCATACTAGCTGGTCTGTAGGATCTCTGGTCCGGTTTCGTGACCCAGGATGAAAAACAAAACCTGTCTTATTCCCTCATTGGTGGACTCCTCTCTGCCTAATAGTAACCCTTCTTTGCACTCTCTAACCTATCCAGCTCCCTCACTTTGCGCTCTGGCCTCTGCCTTGTGTTTATGCACTTAGAATTCTGCCTTCATTGACTATATTGTTCTGCATACTCTGTTGTTGGTAGTGGGCAGTTCTCTTTCAATTTTATTTGTGATTTGTTCTTTCAGTTATGCTATCAAAAAAATCATGTTATGATATATTATGGGCTGGCTATATGTTAAGAATTCTGAACTATAGTTAAATATCGTGATTTAGATGTCATTTTTGTTATCTAAGTTATTTTCTATGCATATGTATCTATTGACAGTATAGTTTTATGTTGTAGCTAGGAACTTAGTATACATGTTATGATCCTGCAACTTACGATCATCCATCCCCTTCCGGATTCTTGGTAGGATCTCAATTTTGACAACATTGGGAGACGATCTATTGCATTGCAGCAGGCCAAGATTTAGTTTTAGAAAATGTTGAACACATCATGTTTGCCGTTAAATTCTCTCCATAACTATTCCATCATCAGCAATTTTCCAAAAGATAATAATTGACATACCAAAACCAAAAGGCAGAAGAACAGCATATGAAGACAAGGTCAAAACCTCACATCTACAATGGCACCTGCTGCCTCAGACAGACTAGGTGAAATATCGATCAAATCACACCTGAAATGACAACTTAATTCAGAACATAATCATCATGCAAACAGAAAACTACTCCATTTTCATTGCCCCTTATCTTGGAGAATCTAAGCAACAGTTAAAGCAAGACAAGAAAATGAAAAAAAAACAGCGGAGACACTTACAGGCGGAGCTTCCCTTGCCGTTCATGTTGAACACTGGATCCAGAGGGTAGGTAATCCTCAATGTTGGGCCGATCAAGGTCCAATTCAGAACTCGACGATTTGAGTTTCGCAGTCCTATTCATCTTTGTTACGCTACCACAACAACCAAAATTGCGTGACTAAAGTAGACCTTTAGATCCTGAAACACGCATGGTGAAAAAATAACTGATTCAATAAAATGTTCAAAGAGTTAGTCAACAAATTTCACCATAATTCTATAATTTAATTCCATCAAACAGCTTCCATGCAATGAAGTAAAAAAGAAGAAAACCTTAATGTAGGAGATGGCATTGGGAGGAAATCCCGAGAAAGAGAGAAAAAAGTGATGAGAGAGAAAGAGCTCACGATCTAGGGAATAGAAAAGGGATGGGAGATTGCAGAAACTAACTCTAACCAGATGATGGAACCAAGAGTGTCATGAGCATGGCTGACTGTAATTTCCGGGATGAATTAAGGGTAATTTTGTCCTAACCAAATACCATGTCATTCGAAGTCGTTGGGCGAACATTCCTACAGCGCGCGTAACTAATTTTTTAAGTTTTTTTTTTATATCTCTTTTCCTATACAATTTTGCAATTTAGTTACTTTTTATTTCTCTTCCTTTCTCTTCTTTCAAAACTTTCTTTTCCATAAAATATCAATATTTTTTTAAGAAAAATATATATAATTTAAATAAAATAATTCTTTTATTTAATATTATTTAAAAAATAAGAAAATAATTATAAATTAAATCATTAAACCTTACAAATTATTTCTAATTAATTATAATAGAATAATTTAACATATAAATACTTTAATTTATTTAATTAAATATATTAATTGTCAATTAGAAATTTAAAATTATATATAATTAAATATGATTTAATATATATATATATATATATATATATATATATATATATAATTAAAAAAAATGACAGACCAAAATCAAACTATTAAATTATATCAAGTGAGTTTTTTTGTTTTATTTTTAATTATAACTGTAAATCACACTAAAAGGAGCCCTATTGTACCATCTACTTATTATTAGATAACATTTATTTAAGAATGCAAAATAAATAAGTTTTCATTATAATAATTTATTCCATCACAACATAAATATTACTGGATTCATAAGAAAATGTTAAGCATTACAATATTGTTTTTGTTATATGATTTGTTTGATTGAAATTAATTTTTTAATATAAATCTTAATAAATTTATGGACTCATACATCTATTTATTCAATCTTAAATTGTTTGATTTTATTAATTATTATATAAAATGAAAATAAATAAAAAATACTAAACAAAATAGTACAATGATGAAGTCATCTAATTTGCAACTATTAATATTATGAAAGAAGAAACATAAGGGTGGAAAAAAAGAAGAGAGAAAGGTAGGATAAACTGAAGTGATATATATTATTGTAGAATTTGGAAATTACATTGTAGTGAAAAGAGAAGATAAGAAAAGTAGAAAGATGGTAAAAAGGGAAAATTAAGGCATCTCTAAACCATAAAGAACGCCTGCATGTTTTGACAAGTCAAACTTTATATGAAAATAGAGAGTTTTAATTTTATTAAAAACATGGAGAGTGACTAAGTTATCGGAGCCTGCATGATGACTTCTTCTGCCACTATTATCCAAACCTAGAGAGTCAGAAACTTTGTCTAAACCTTCGTGAAAGTTTGGACAAAATCTGATGAAATGTTTAACGTCGTATACTCTATATCCAAAGAAGAATTTGACCAGTTGAAGAAAGTCACACAAGTTTGTAGGTAGAAATGGTTGCATATAAAAAAAAGCGTTGGCTCAATATCTTCACCATGTACCCAAAATCATAGGTACTATGAAAAGCAATCCACTGAATATTATTGTTGCAGAGGAGTCCTGAGAACATCATCAACTCAGCAAATCGCATAATGCTCACTCCAAACTTTCGATTCTTGTCAAAATCTATGCCTTGACGTCGGAGGAGGGCGATGGAGTGAGGAGCATGAGTATGTTGTGTCACATCAAACTCACAGAAATTGAATTCCCAAATGAAGCGGTTGGAGGTTCCAAAGGTTGGAAGGTTGCCGTGGCCGTCTGAAAGGGTGAGGCCCACTTGAATGAGATGCATACTGTCCACGTTAGCTTTCATCACTGCGTAGTTATTTTGTGGTTGTCGGAATGCTGGATGCGACTGAAAGACGACGCCAGGGAACTCTGTATCCATTGAGATGAAAGGGTATAAGGCAATGACAAAACGAATCAATGACAGAACGAATCAACTCGAACTCCGATTCAAGGTTGTAAGACCACACTGATCTTGTCATCACAGAATCGCTAGGGTGAGTCATGCTGTTGTTGCTTTCTATTTTCATCTCTCTTTCTCTTCCGATATCTCTTTCCCTTCCAATCTCTCTTTCTCTTTCCTTAAAGAACAACAAAACAACTACATCAATCCTTCTCACTACACTACTTTTATAGTCCAATCAGACATAACTTATAAAAGATAATAAGATATAAATGATTTCTTTAATCTAATCTTATAATCACACTTATTATTTATTTATGATATGATTCAAGATATTAATTAAATATATCAAGATTGAGATTGCATTTTCCTTTATTGAAGTTTCTTAGATTTTAAAAAAATATAAGATTACGCTCTGAAATCTTATCTTCATTAAATTTTATCTTTTTAATACATATTTTAAGAGTTAATCATTTTAGAATCACATATCATTTATCTTTTCTATCTCAACGCACAATTAGATCTAATTATCTTATTTATTTTTGAGCGAGATATATTTAAAATGTAAATATTTATTTTCTGAGGAGATGATTATATATGTATATCATAAGTAACTTATCTATATTTTAGGAGATTGATATATTTAAATTGCATATCATTATTTTATCTATTTTACGTACATTTTTTTAGCTGATTTCTAAAACTATTCAAAAAAAAATAATCTATTAAAAAAAATAATAATCAATTATCTCAATTTTGATAATGTATATTTAATTAATATATGATATAATAATAAATTTAATTTTTCCGATTGTGTTTCTAAATTTAATAAATAACAATATAATTAATTACAAAATTGTAGTTATTTTTTTCAATTTTTTTTAATAAACTGTTTACAGTATGATCTTATATTTTTGATATTACTCTTCTATCACCTATAACAACTAGGCGATTTTATTTTTATATATTTATGATATAAAAGTTCATTAAAAACGTGATTAACTTTTTTAATAAAACCATTCATCAATTATAATTGTATTAAACTTGTAATTTAAATATAAAGTTTAACGATAAAACTAAAATGTAAAGGCATAAAATTTACCTTTCAATCATGAACTATATTCCACAAACAACATAAAGTGTACATTAAAAAAAAACACATTTTTTTAAGTTAAAACTAAAAATGACAGACATTTACAGCCTAAATTTCAATTTATTTAAAACTATTTATCTTGTCTAATACAAACTATATATAGTTATAAAATGAAAATACTGTACAAATTAATTTAATCAACATAAATTGGTCAGACGATATTTATTATAAAAAAATACATTGATTATTATGTATAATTTATACGTTTTACTTTTATCTGATAATTAAGTGGTAAAATGAGCAATTAAATATTTTTATTTGAAAATATTCTTTTGTTTTATCTTTATATCTATAGATTTATTCTTTTATCACAAATATCTTTATATCATTCTCAGTTTTTCAGTTAATAACTTACTTTAATTATTTTCATATATTACTTTTTGTTTTATAATTTTGAATGATGGGAATATAATTTATTTCTACTACATCACAATTTTATTTTATTTCAAGAATTATTGATTAGAATATATTAAAATTATATATAGTAACAATTTGTCTATTATTTTTGTAACACCCTAGAAAATATATTTAACCATTACAATACAAGTCCTATTGATTTCTATACAGACTTGAAGTTTTTCAATACATTCCTAATACATATACAAAGGTTTGGTGTCGGTTGCTCCCATTGATCCCTCTAAAATTTTATTCAGTTCTCTTTTTGTAAGACATTTGTATCTGTCAAACTCAGTTTTGGGAATCGTGTGGATTGCTGTGGTAAGGGAGATCTGGAATCATAGGAATAAGATCATTTTCAACGGTGGAGTGGTGGATCACTCTGAAATCTTTTCTATGGCCCAATTGAATGTTTGGTCTTGGGTTACATCTAAAGTTCCTGCTGCTCATTGATAAAAAAAAATAAAAAAAAGTTCCATACCATTTTCATCTTCAATATAATTCAAAATGCAATCCATAACATTCAAAATCCTATTTAACATTAAAAAAACAACACTTAAACACTAAGGGCTTGTTTGGTTCCAGGGGTGGTCCTGTTGGCGATGACGGAAGTCACAACATCACCCCATTTGGATCCATGAATTGTTGCGGGTGAGGATGGAAGGAAAGAGAAATGAGAGTGAATTTGGGTTCTCTCCAAAGATGAAGAGAAAGTTGAGCTGAAGAGAGGGAGTGCCACGTCATTCATAGTAAGTTACTTTGGTGTCCTTGCTTTTGTGCTGAACAGTGCCCCTGCATGCATGCCACATGAAAGCTTCAGATTCCTGACTTGGCTCAGGAATCGTTTGACCGTGTGTGAAACTGTGAAAGGTGAGTGAATGCAGTGGGTGAGGTAGGTGGGTGTGGAATGAAGCTGACTATATAACACGAAGCATGAAGGTGGTTCCTCCATTCACAGAAAAGCAAAGAAAGCGAGCCTTTAGAGAGTGTAGTGTAGTGTGGTTGGAGAGATTCGTAAGCCATCATAGTTTGTGTTAGGGGCTTGAGTTACGTATAGCTTGTTCATCTCACGTCCTGGGTTCATCTCTGTGGTTCATCTGGGTTCATCTGTGGGTTCGTCTGAGGTGAGAGCATGTCTTTGAATGGTGCATAATCGATTATGGCTGAATTAGAACTGGTCACATAATCGATTATGGTGAAGATAATCGATTAAGCAAAGTTAGTAATCGATTATCTGTAAAAAATTTCAACCCATAATCGATTATCTGAAGTGTGGAAAAAGGGTCATAATCGATTATTTATTGTCATAATCGATTATGCTTGATTTTTGCCTACTAACATAATCGATTATCCATGGATAATCGATTATCCTATGTATATAACTGAAGGGATAATCGATTATGTTCTAAATTTTTTGAAATTCTGTGTTTCTTATTTTGTTTTATGTGGTTTTCAGGCACTGGTGTTCGTCATCCTATCAATCATCTTATTGTGCTGTTCTTGCTTATCTTCAGGTTTTTAAATTTTTTTTATGTAAAGTTATGTTTTAGTTAATTATGTTAAAGAGTTAGTAAATTAATGTTGGTTGTAATATAATTTGTTTAGACTTTAGTTTAGTTAATTATGTTAAGGAGTTAGTAAATTAATTCTTTTATTTGATTTATTGTTTTAATTTTTGTAGATAGTTATAATTTTTCTAAGATTTAAAAAAATATTTATTTGTATGAAATGAATGATTTAGAGAATGGAAACAAAAATTTGTAAAGTTTAGGTTTTTGATTATAGTAAACATAAATTATTAATGTTATAATTAAATCAAATAAAAAATTATTGTAGTGATTAAAGAAAACTGAAAAAGTTTAGTTAAATATTGTTTATAAGAGAATAGATTTATTTATTTAAAATGATTGGACAAAAATTATTAATATTATCATTAAAAATATTAAAAAAAAATGTTTTAGTTATTTTTGTTATAAGATTTAATTGTTTATAAGAAAAAAATTAATGTTTTTAAAATGAATATTTTTACAATTGGAAATAGAAATTTGTAATTTGTGGGTTTTTTAAAAAGTAATTGATATTTTAGAAGTTGTATTTTTAATTGATATTTTAATAATAAATGTACAAAGTAATTATTTACTTAAAAATAAATTGTTTATAAAAAAGATTTACAAAATTTAATTTAGACATAATGGAATTCAAAATTTTAAAAATATTTTTATAGGGTTTTATTTTTGTAGATTTAACATAATTTATTAATGTTATAATTAAAAACATTATAAAAATGTTGTAGTAATTAAAAAAAACTGTCAAAGTTTTGAGTAGAAATATGATTTTGACTTAATTTTTTTTAATTTGTATTTCACATTAATTATTGGTGTTAGAATTAAATGTTATAGTAATTTAAAAAGTCAGAAAAATTTTACATAAGAAAAATTTTATTTGTAAATAATATTTTTACAAAATACAAATAAAATTTGTTAATGTTTAGTTAATATTTTTTGAGATTCTACATAAATTATTTGGTTTGTTTATATTTATTTGTTGTTTGATTAAATTATGTTATTGAATGATATAATACTTTTTATGAATTTTTTTATTAAAATTAATTAAAAGTACGTTTTAGGGTAACTGTATTGGTGTACTTTTACACCGATACGGTAACCGCATTCGGTATGAATTCGGAAAGAAATTATGACGAGGCAGAGATGATACACTTTGAGGAAACAGTTGCAATTTATGACGATCTTGTTGCGACGAACATGAATTTAATTTCACAAATCGAAGAACAAATAAAAAAAATAATGAAGGTGCATCAGTCATGATTCTTTGTATGATTGCTTTTGGATTGAAATTGTTACGCACGGTGCCTACTACAAGCAACTGTATCAGTGAGTCTGAACCACAAAAAGAGCGTCGCAGACAAAAATTGATGGAGTACTTGGTTCACACTGAACAATCTCGTCACATTATTCGCATGGGACCGAAAGCTTTCATTAAATTATGTGAACGAATACGGGGAACTAGACTTGTTAAAGATGCATATCGATCAACCGTGGAAGAACAAGTAGCGAAATTTCTACACATTATTGGGCATAATGTGAAGAATCGAAGTGTGTCATTCTTTTTCCATCGGTCTGGAGAAACAGTTTTCCGTCACTTTCATAATGTTTTGAGTGCAATTTTAAGGTTGGAGGGGGAATTCTTAATTCAACCAAATGGAACGGTTGTAGAACCACACATCCTTAACAACAGTCGATTTTTCCCCTATTTTAAGGTTTGTTGATAATAACATTACTTGAAATTATGTGTATTGTCTTCTTTAGTTTGTGTTTAATTAAAGTTATGAATTTTTGTTTACATTAGGATTGTTTAGGGGCCATAGATGGGAGTCATGTACGTGCTAAGGTTGCACGTGCTGATGCGCCTCGTTTTCGAGGGAGAAAAGATTGGCCAACCCAAAACATATTTGCAGCCTGTGACTTTGACATGAAGTTCACATATGTCTTAGCCGGTTGGGAAAGAATTGCCTCCGATTCAAGGATATTGAAAGATGCTTTGGTACGAGGCGATCCTTTGGTTATTCCAGAAGGTTAGTTATAGGGGATTGGGTGTGCAAAAAAATTAAAAGGTTGTAGTAGTATATACTAACCCAGCTTTCCACAATCTTTGTAGGAAAATACTATCTTGGTGATGCAGGTTTTATGTTAAAACGAAATATAATAACACCTTATCGCGGGGTGAGATACCATTTGAAAGAATATTCGCGAAGAGGGCCACAAAATGCAAAAGAGTTGTTTAATCGTCGACATTCATCACTTAGGAACGTAATTGAGAGAACCTTTGGGGTGCTTAAAAAACGTTTTCCAATTATAGCCAGTGGGACTGAGCCACATTATGATGTGGATACTATGACAAAAATTGTTTTAGTTTGTTGTATTCTGCATAACTTTCTATGCGGGATTGACAATGATGAGTCTCTGCTTGAAGAAGTAGATAATGAATTGTTATAACAAGATATCCAACCAAGCACCACCCATGCTCGTGAACATGATTACAGGATAGGATGTGATATTAGGGACGTTATAGCAAACGAAATGTGACAAGATTATGTAAACAATTAATTTCATGAAATAATATATTTTCTACCATTTTTCAATGTTTGTCATCCTAACTTTATTTAAGTTAATTAAATGGATCGCGGAAAAAATGTGGCTTCAAATTTATCAGGTTCTTATCGAGAGTTCACCAAGTGGACGACGAAGATGAACCTAATTTTGCTGAATGCAATGATTGACGAGGTACGAAAAGGGTGTAGAATTGTTGGTAGCTGGACCACTCTAGGATACACTAACATAGTTATGGCTTTAAATGAGGCTGGTTTATCGGGTATTAAGAAAAATAATGTGAAGAATCGGCAAAAAAGCCTGAAAGACATGTGGAGGGAAATCCATGATTTGTTTGGTGGATTGAGTGGTTTCGCATGGAACCAAACCACCAAACTTTTTGAAGCCGAGGACGAAGTTTGGAGTGAGCTGATTAAGGTACAATGATAAGTACTTTTTTACGTAACAATTACATTTAACTTCACATTTCGCATCATATACTAATATGTGAAATGTATGTAGGCCAAACCATCTGCAGCAAAATGGCGTTTCACGCCATTATGACCTTATGGAGGAGTTGTGGTCCAATGATAGAGCCACGGGAAGTCGGGTCAGGACAGCCCGTGACATCAATTCACCTCCTGACATGACCAATTTCAGTGTCAACCTTGGGGAGAATAATATGGATTATATCCCCGAACAACCGAACTTTGAGGAGGCAGATGACTACGTCCCACGATCACCTGCTCCTCAATTCCAATCTAGTGACACTCCTTCAGACACACCATCAAACACTCTTTCTATGCCATCTGCTGGCTCTGCGGGCACATCCTCATCCCGAGGATCAAAGAGAAAAGGCCCCACTATGGACGACATTGATGAACAATTTGCAATGTTGAATACTAATCTTCAACAATGCGTGTCATCAATGAAGGATGGAAATGAAAATGCCTCTCATTTGGTGAATATTGCTCGTGCACAGGCAACAACAGCTCAAGATATAGCTGCCGAAATTAGATGAAGAAACGACCTATATGCTGAGCATGTACACCACCATCGACGCCATGCCTCATACCAGTACTCAGAGTCTGATATTTGGGCAATGCTCGTGGAGCTAAGCATTCAAGATGAACAACTCATGGATCAATGCTATGAGTTTTTATGTGACCATCCCGGAAGAGTTAAGCAACTATTTGGGATGCCATATAAGCGTCGAATGACAAAATTGTTTGGATTTATGACTAGGCATTGATTTCATATCTCTGCGTGGGGGTTACCTTTAATTATTATTAATGTAATATTCGACTGTCTTTGTTAGTAGCTGGACATGTAATATTTGACTGTCTTTGTTAGTTATTGGACATGTAATATTCGACTGTCTTTGTTAGTTATTGGACATGTAATATTTTGCTTTGTGAACTTCTACTTTCATTAGCAATGTAATATTTTGCTTTCTGAACTTGCACTATTGCTTTATGATATTATGTTAACTTCTGATATTATGTTAACTTCTGTTTAGTTATTTATTGTAGTAATTGCATTATAGATGGCATCATCATCCCACAAACGTAACAGAACCCGTAAGGGTAAATCTCCAGCAGAAGATGTTGACGTTCCTCCTCCACCAACGAGGATTCCAGAAGTTCTTGATTATTCAAGATACTTCAGTACCAGGCGTCAAATGGTGGTTTTTGAAAAGAACTTTCACGCAAGAGCAGTATTACCACCAAAAGTGATGCATACTCCATTTTTTGCTGGTCCAGGATTTGAATACCAAAATCTTCTGAATTGGCAAGGTTTACAACCTTTCCTTGGAATTAATCTTCCGTATTATGAGGATTTGGTAAGATTATTTTATACAAATGCAAAATTCACACCTGTTGGTCACCTTGCCATTGAGATTTGCGGAAAAATGATACACATTAAAGAAAAAGATTGGATGACCATTGCTCATCTACAGTATGATGGTCTTAAGTTAACCTCTGGGACGATCCCTGAGGAACTGAATTTTGATCGAGGTCTAGCATTATCGTCCATGATTCGTGAAGATGTTGAAGGTGAAAATCTAAAAAATGTCGGTAGTCTGAAAATGAACGACGGACTATTGCATTACACATGGGTGCATATCTTGTGCCCTCGAGGAAGCAACTATGCACAACTACTGAATGAAGATATTTTCATGATGTGGTTAATCAAGAATAATGTACGCACTAATTGGCCTCATTACATCATGCAACACATCATCAAATGTCAGGATAACAAGATGCCTCTCCCATATGCAAATTTGATAACGAGGATCTTGCAGGTGTATGGCTTCGACTTGTCGAATGAACAAGCAATAATGCTAGGCTGGAATCATTACTTTGGCAAAAAAAGTATGACAAAATTAAATATATTCCAGGTCAATGGCATATGGCAACTTGGTAGACCTCACCATGCACACGAAGAAGATGATGAAGAAGATGATGAAGAGGATGAATTGTCAGCACAAGATGTTGAAGGTGGTTAACCTAAGGAGGCAAACCCCACTCAAAGGGAATTATTAACTCAAATTTTGTTCGGCATACAAAACATGAATACCCGAATTGACAGGGTTGATCAAAGGATGGACAGAATTGAGGATACTCTGAGTGACATTCGACGTCATCAAGGCCATTGAGTGTTTTATCATTATGTTATTATCATTGTTATTTTTATTTCTAATTTTCATGTTGAACATTAATGAATTGTTATTGTTATTTTTGACGTTGACATTGTTATTGCTATTGTTAAGGTTTTATGCTACTTTTCATGCTACTTATTTACATAATCATATTGTTTTTAATGCAACTTTTTTACCATCTTATTACTTCAACACCATTGCTTAAGTGTCATTCAATGTCTGCGTATCATAACACGTTGTCATCTAGTTGTACTGGTTGTAGTGTGCAAAAACGTTGTGCTTTTACCCATGCTACTGAGAGCACAAGTGCCTTCGTTGCTCCTATTTGTGATTGTGGACAATTTGCTGTTTTGAGAATAGCGACAACACAAAAAAATGCTGGAAATTTTTTTTGGGGCTGTCCCAACTACAAGGTAAAATTTATTCAATTAGGTTTGAAACAAACTTAAGAATGTTATGTTAAACTTATTCATTATTCAATTTTATTGTTTTCTTCAAAACAGATTAGAAGTGGCATGGTTCTAGGCTGTAATTTTTTCAAATGGTGCATTGAAGACGTTGCCGATGAAAAAGATGAAATTATTATCATACAACGGAATAAGATATGTCTTCTAGAAAACCGTTTGAAGGTCTCCACAAGAAGGATTCAAATGTTATTACTGGGAATGTCTTTTCTTTTTCTAATTAACATTATTATGTTCTTCATGTAATGACTTTATATTATATATTTTGACACCTACTTAATATTCATGTTATATTTTAAATTTATATTTTCTTTTTAAAATTTATTAATTTTGCTATTCATAATAATGAAAAATATTATTAAAATTAATTTTATATATATTTGTATATATATAACATAACATAATTTAAAAAATCATTTATAACATTAAAATGATGTACATAAATTAACTTAAATAAAAAATAATTCTTAATTAATAAAATGTTAAATAATATAATTATACTTTAATTTTAAATTATAATTAACTAAAATATGAAATAGGATTAATTATTATTTATTCTTTTTTTATATACAAGGGTAAAATTGTAATCTCACAAACTTTACTATTCAAAATAATTTATAATATTCTTACAACTATCACATCACTCACAATTTTCAATAAACTTTCCTCACACATCCACTCTAACATACCCCAATCCAAACAACCTCAACTTTCTTCACACTTCCACTCCCACTCACCCTCAACTTTCCACTCCCCCACACCCTCTAATCCAAACACACCCGAAACCATCAAAATCTAATATTTTTACCAGTTTAAACAGTATATATATAAACAAACAACATCTATGCATCCAAATCTTCTAACCTAGGATACTATTAAAAATTAAAGTTAGCTTCTCTTACCTTAAATTTCTTATTCTGATGAAAATTCTACCCAAACTTTAGGGACCTATAGCAATTTATTCAAATACTACTAAATTTTAGTATGAGCTTAATCAAGTTGAGAGAAACATTTTTCTCAACGGACCCCACTAAAATTGAAGACTAAATCGTAGAGAAAGATAGAGAATAAGAGATATTTAGAGTAAAAATGAACTTACTTTATTTGAAAATCTGATCAAGAGTAGAAATGCATCGTGACTCCTCAACTATAACATGACATGATCAGATTTTGAAATAAATGAGGTATGGAAAAAAAAATGAAGAGAGAAAGAAGAGAAAAAAAAGTTGAAAGAGAGATGGAGAAAATAAAAAAAAAAATTGAGAGAGAAAAAAGATGGTGGGGTGGCTGTATTTTTTTTTTTACGTCCGTTACAATTTTTGCACTCCATAAGTCAAAACTAATATACAATAAGTTTTTTTATGATACACTAAATACGTTTTGCTATTAATCAAATCGAATAATAAGAAAACATTAAATTAAGTTTTAAATTGCGATCCTATTAACTTATGTTAATACAACTCTAAGGCAAAACAGAAAATTAATTGTAACAAAATAATTAAAAGAAAATAAAATTATTTTTATTTTTAATATAATAAATATCTTGTTAATATTGGTTTAATTGATAGTATGAGAGTTTGTGTAATGTTTAACACTAACAAAATTGACTTACAGATCTAATACACAATTTTTTTTTAAAAATAAAAATTTAAAAAATATAAAATAATAACGTGGATTAAACGGACACTAAATAAAATAAAAAAAGTTAACCTGAATCAAGAGAATTTTAAATTATATGAACTATAATAAAGTGAAATGACAAAAATACTCTAAATTAAAATAGGGGTGAGGATAAAAATATTTTTGGAACCTTTTTTCCGACCACATTTCTGAATTTGGATTTTTAGAACACTTTTCTCAATTTCATAAATTCTTTTTCGGAATGCATTTTTAGATTTTGTATTCATCTAAATATTTTTCCTTTTTCAGGATGATATGATTATAAGTAAATCATAACTAATTATCTATTTTAGCATATCTATATATATATATATATAAATTTAAAATAATTATTTTATTTATTTTATCTTACATTTTTTTGTCAATTTTAAAATCTAAAACCAATCTTTATCCAATAAAAGAACACTTTTATATTAAAATATTACTGAATAATATTAAATTATACTAGGTGAGTTGTTTGTTTTATTTTTAATTATAACTTTAAATCACACTAAAACGAGTCCTATTCTCCCGTCTACTTATTATTAGATACCATTTATTTAGAAATGCAAAATAAATAAGTTTTCATTATATTAATTTATTCCATCACAATATAAATATTACTGAAGAAAATGTTAAGCATTACAATATTGTTTTTGTTATATTATTTGTTTGATTGAAATTAATTTTTTAATATAAATCCTAATAAATTTATGGAATCATACATCTATTTATTCAATCTTAAATTGTTTGATTTTGTTAATTATTATATAAAATCAAAATAAAATAAAAAATACTAAACAAAAGAATAGTACAATGACGAAGTCATCTAATTTGCAACTATTAGTATTATGAAAAAAGAAACATGAGGGTGGAAAAAAAGAAGAGAGAAAGGTAGGATAAACTGAAGTGATATATATTATAGTAGAATTTAGAAATTACATTGTACTGAAAAGAGAAGATAAGAGAAGTAGAAAGATGGTAAAAAGAGAAAATTAAGGCATCTCTAAACCATAGAGAACGTCTGCATGTTTTGATAAGTCAAACTTTGTATGAAAATAGAGAGTTTTAATTTTATTAAAAACATGGAGAGTGACTAAGCTATCAGAGCCTGCATGATGACTTCTTCTGCCACTATTATCCAAACCTAGAAAGTCAGAAACTTTGTCTAAACCGCCGTGAAGGTTTGGACAAAATCTGATGAGGTGTTTAACGTCGTATACTCTGTATCCAAAGAAGTATTTAACCAGTTGAAGAAAGTCACACAAGTTTGTAGGTAGAAATGATTGCATATAAAAAAAGCGTTGGCTCAATATCTTCACCATGTACCCAAAATCATAGGTACTATGAAAAGCAATCCACTGAATATTATTGTTGCAAAGGAGTCCTGAGAACATCATCAACTCAGCAAATCGCACAATGCTCACTCCAAACTTTCGATTCCTGTCAAAATCCATGCCTTGACGTCGGAGGAGGGCGATGGAGTGAGGAGCATGAGGATGTTGTGTCACATCAAACTCGCAGAAATTGAATTCCCAAATGAAGCGGTTGGAGGTTCCAAAGGTTGGAAGGTTGCCGTGGCCGTCTGAAAGGGTGAGACCCACTTGAATGAGGTGCATACTGTCCACGTTAGCTTTCATCACTGCGTAGTTATTTTGTGGTTGTCGGAATACTGGATGCGACTGGAAGACAACACCGGGGAACTCTGTGTCCATAGAGATGAAATGGTATAAGGAAATGATAGAACGAATCAACTCAAACTCCGATTCAAGATTGTAAGACCACACTGATCTTGTCATCACAGAACCAGGAGGAAGAGTCATGTTGTTGTTGCTTTCTCTTTCCATCTCTTTTTCTCTTCCAATCTCTCTTCCGATACATCAGTCATTCTCACTACACTACTTTTATAGCCCAATCACACCTAGCTTACAAAAGATAATAAGATATAATTAGTTTATTCAATCTAATCTTATAATCACATTATTTATTTATCTCAAGATATTAATTAAATATATCAAGATTTGAGATTGAATATTTCAATGTTTTAGAGTTTCTTAGATTTAAAAAGAAAAATATATAAGATTACACTCTCAAATCTTATCTTATTTATTTTTGAGCCGGATATATTTAAAATGTAAATATTTATTTTCTCTTTTTGAGGATATGATTATATACATAAATCATAAGTAACTTATCTATTTCAGGAGATTGATATATTAAAATAGCATATCATTATTTTATCTGTTTTACGTTCCTTTTGTAGTTGATTTCTAAAACTATTAAAAAAGAATCTATTAAGAAAAATAATAATCAATTATCTCTTTGATAATGTATATTTAATTAATTATATGATATAATAATAAATTTATTTTTTCCGATTGTGTTTCTAAATATAATAAATAAAAATATAATTAATTACAAAATTGTAATTATTATTTTTTCAATTTTTTTAATAAACACTAAAAAAAATCATGAAATAAAAATCAATTTTAAAAATAAAAAATAATTAATTTACATGCTATTTTAGAAACTAAAAAAAAATTGATTTTTAAATTAATTTATATTATTTTTAAATAATTTTTAAATTGATATCTAATTAACTATCAAATATTTTGTTATCAAATTTAAAATTTAGATAATTAGTAATTAAATAAGTAACTAGTTCATCAACCTTCTTTCTTTTAACTTTACATCCTTTTGTTTTCCTTCTTTCGAAAACAACATTTAAAAAAACACATTTTTTAAGTTAAAACTAAAAATTACTGACAATTACAGCCTAAATTTCAATTTCTTTAAAACTATTTATTTTGTCCAATACAAACTACATTTATAAAATGAAAATACTGTACAAAATTAATTTAATCTACATAAATTGTTTATCCGATATTTATTTTATGTTTATTGAATAATGTATAGTTTATACGTTTTACTTTTATCTGATAATTAAGTGGTAAAATGAGCAGTTAAATATTTATATTTTAAAATATTATTTTGTTTTATCTTTATATCTATAGATTTATTGTTTTATGACAAATATCTTTATATCATTTTCACTTTTTCAGTTAATAACTTGCTTTAATTATTTTCATATATTAAACTTTGAACTTTGAATAATACGCGGCGTGAAGACCCTTCGCCTCTTTGAAGGAATATTAATGTGTTATATTAACAATTGAAGATCAGTTTATGGCTACATTATTCAATTATTGTGTTCAATTGTAACTGTAAAAAAAAATAAAAATTCAAAAGCATTATCATTGTGAATTTCGAGAATAAGTAGGAGTAATAGGTGATGTTTTAGAAATGATAGTAAGAAAGGACAAAATTAAAAATAGACAATTGAGTAAATTTCATTATAGAATAAAGAGTATAAAGGAGAATTTTATAAGTAATTCATTTATACCAATACGTCTCATAAAGTGATATTCTTATTTGTTGAGGGTGATCATTAAATGGGGTAGAAGTGGAGGTGAATCATTATTATCATTGATATCGTCATCATCGTTATGTTTTTCATTATGAGGTTAACAAGATTACGGAGTCCATAAGATTTGCATAACATTGACATTAATATGGAAAAATTGTATACTTACAAAGATTGCAATTGAAATAGCTATGATGTTAGTAGCATGTTGTTTTGGCTCTAAATCATGTAATGTCTAGGTGGGTGATAAGTCTGATGGTGCACAAGACCATCTCGTATAAGCAAAAATTGTATTACTAACTTGCTCACGTAAGTTTTCAAGTCCAAGACTGAGAGGATCCTACAACCTCCTATGTTGTTTTAGTTAAAGTTAATATTGTAATCCAATTTTGTTATTAGTTTTCTATTTTTTTATTCGTATATTTATACTTCATTTTATTTTATTCAACTGCAACATAAATTCACTCATAAGCTATAATGTAAACCTAATCATTCAACAAAACAATAATTTTAAACACATTTTTACTATCTTAAATTTTTTATTAAAATTATCATTCCTCGTCCTTTAATACAATTATACAATTGTGAAAGTTATATTTTTCACATCAAAATTTTATATACTATTTAAAATAAATTATATTTTACATATTAATATTATTATTTACATAAACTATAAGGTAATACTTTTTAAAACCCATCTACAAACATAAAATTGTTATTTATAAAATAACAATTAAATACACAATTTTAATTAATTTCAAATATAATTAAATAATTAATAAATATATTAATATTTATTATTTTAAAAACGTGAAATAATTTAGTTACCCTAAAGCCGTGTTAAAGTAACATGATTTTAGTTAAAAGAAAAATTAATTAAAGTTGTGCCACCATGACACAACTTTATCTTGACTTCTCATATGCCACTACGAGAAAATATTAAATTAGTTTTCAAATATTAGTGTTAGTTAAATTTAAACACTATTAACATTAATTAATGTGATGTAAAAATTAATTTTTTAAAAAGAAATTAAAAATTATAAGATTATTTATATTTTTTAATTAAATAAATATTTCTATTAGCATCGGTTTAGTCGGTTTTAATAAAATCTGCTTAATGTATTTATTTATTTTTTCTAAATATAGAGTCCCACAATCTATGCCTGATTTGTATTTATACTTATTTAAATCAGTTATGCTATGAATCTATGCACCTTCATGACAACGAATAGAAATTATGGATTATTTTTAATTTAAAGATGATAAATTTTCTTATCCACAATTTTTTTGTTTATATTTTATTTATTTAAGGATGAGGCATTTTACGAAAAACTTTATTTTTAAATTGCTTTCATTAGCGCCGATCAAATCGATACATTTTAATTAATATTAAAAATAGATCTTATTTAACATTGACTTATTCGACGCTAAATTAAATAAATTATAAAATAAGATCGATGCAAAATTAAATAAATTCTTAAATAAAAAATATTAGTGTCGGTCAAGCTCGCGCTAAATTATTTTAGTTAAAAAATTAGTATAAAAAACGTGTTGGCTAAGTCTAAGTCAACGCTAATGAAATAATGTCACTGGTTTAAGGGTTTAGGTGTGATCCGAATCCAGCGCTATTGACTAATTAATGTCGAATTTTTCTTGTTAATGTCAGTTAAGTCGATGCTAAACAACTATTTTCTTATAGTGTGCACTAACTACAATTGGACCATAAATGATGGAACATATGATTACTGTAATATGTTATAACACTTATAACACACATGACATGTTGCAGGTGACATATTGTTCCCTAATAGAGGTCAGGTATGTCAAGTTATTGTCAAATCATGACATTTAAATTGTTATACTCTTAAGTAAAAAGAATTATGTCCTGACTATCAGTTATAATTTTTAGCATAATGATAAACACTCAATCCAACAATTGGTTGAAACTTATGTAACTTCTATTTGTGAAATATGGAGAATTCGGTCAAACATATCCTTATAATTAATTGGTTGAAATGAACATTGTAATCTCCTTTTATTTAGTATTTTTTTATTTTCATTTTAAATAATAATTAACAAAATCAAACAATTCAACATTGGTAAAATAGATGTATGATTCCACATATTTTTTTAGGATTTCTTTTTAAAATTAATTTCAATCAAACAAATACTATAACAAAGACAATATTGTAAGCTTAACATTTTCTTATGAATGCAATACCATTTATATCAAATATTACGGAAAGGATATTTCTTTAAATTCATTCAACGCATACCTACTATTTATATACAATCATATTGGAGAGATATGCTCCATATAATTTGCTACTTCATATGTTATGTCTTTCTATCAAGAATTACACCAAATTATTGTCTTATTTTTACCATGTATATTATACATTGATACACTTTCTATATACATCTATATGAAAAATATAATAATTCCAATACCCCCTCAAGTTGGTGAGTAAATATCATGGACTCCCAACTTGTTTCGCAAAGTCACGAGGTCTCACAGGATATAACGTATCCATGCTAGCTCCACACAAGCATTTGTCATGACCCGATATTTTGCTTTTGGCAGATGACCTTGACACATTGGTTTGTTTCTTAGACTTTCAAGATACTGATGACTACTTTTACAGCAAATGGATCGTGTTGTCAAAAGTAATAATTTGTCTTCAAAATCATATAATTTGTAGCCTTTAAATTAGGTAGATATCCAATAAAGACGCCCCATTGAGCACGGGGATCAAATTTGTGTTTGGGATGATTTACTATTGCACAACATAGGCTCTCAAAAATACGTAAATATGTAACAGATGAAACTTGGCTGTATAATAATTGAAAGGGTGTTTTATCTGACAAAATGAGGGAAGGCAAGCGATCAATAAAAGGTAAATTTTATGCCTTTAAATTTTAATTTTATCGATAAACATTATATTTAAATTACAAGTTAAACTACGTAATACAATTATAATTGATGGATGATTTTATAAAAAAAAGGTTAACAACATTGTCAATGAATTTCTATATTATAAATATATAAAAATAAAATCGCCTAGTTGTTATAGGTGATGCAAGAGTAATATCAAAAGTCAGTATTCTTTATGAAGATAATACTGTAAATAATTTATTAAAAACAGTTTTGAAATAAATTAATAAATTATAAATGAAGAATGCTGGTATGATCCAAAATTATCGCTAATAGGAGTGGTGTAGGATACTTATTAATGGAGTCTTGTCATCTTCACTATGCCAACGTTGCATAATATATAACCTATGGTGAAGTTACAGTGTTAAGGTTTTAGGGATTAATCAATGGATCATACTAATAATTATGCTTATAAGCAACATCTGTTTGTACAAGGTTAATGCACCCCTTATATTTATCACACTTTTTTTTCACTAAAAAAATAATCATTTATAAAAGTGTAATTGTTCATAACAAAATAAAAAATACATTATAAGTAATTGTCTTATTTATACACACATTTGTAACTTGATTATTGACTTTAAAGTATAATCTTAATTCATATTTTTCAATACTAAATCAATAATTAAGTATTAGAAAAATTATAAATTTAAGCGAAAGCGGGAAGATGTGTATTTGATCTTTTACTAGTGATAGTGTAATTCATATAATAGATTGAGTCTGTCTTAATTTAGTTAAATTATTACAATTTTTTATATATAACTAAGTGATTAAAATGTATAGTAAATAAGTATACTATAGTATTTCATAACCAAATGAAATTATACTATAACTGTTTTCGAATCAATAAAAAAATTAAAATTTAATTGAGAAATAGAAGTAAAAGATGATATATTAAATGGTCATGTACCCAAAAGCAATCAATTAAAATTTCATTGGTTGAGTGTATTTAGAAGAGAGGGACAAAACCAACACTGATTTGAATTACTTAGCCATTGTACAATGAGCTTCGAAAAGCGAATACATTTATTATTTCTTGATTTATTCCATCACAACATAAATGTATTAATAAAGAAGAAACATATATAAGGGTGGAAAAAAGAGATTGTGGAAATTGTATTGTACTAAAAAGAGAAGAGAAGTAGAAAGATAGTAAAAAAAGGAAAATCAAGGTATCTCTAAACAACAGAGAACACCTGCATGTTTTTCCAAGTCAAATTGTGTGTATGAAAATAGAGTTTTAATTTTAAACATGGAGAGTGACTAAGCTATTATAGCATGATGACTTTTTCTGGCACTATTATCCAGACTTAGGGACTCAGAAACTTTGTCTAAACTGTCATGAAGGTTGCAAAAAAATATGATAAGATGTTTAACTCGTATACTCTGTATCCAAAGAAGAATTTAACGAGTTGAAGAAACTCAAACAAGTTAGGAGGTAAATATGGTTGCGTATAAAAAAAGTTGACTTGGTATCTTCCCAATGTACTCAAAATGATAGGCATTATGAAAAACAATCCACTAAATATTATTGTTGTAAAGGAGTCCAAAGAGCATCATCAGCTCAGCAAATCCCACAATGCACACTCCAAACTTTCGATTCTTATCAAAATTCATGCCTTGACGTCAGAGGAGGGCGATGGAGTGGGGAGCATGAGGATGGCATGTCACATCGAACTCACAGAAGTTGAATTCACAAATGAAGCGGTTGGAGGTTCCAAACGTTGGAAGGTTATCGAGGCCGTATGGAATGGTGAGGTCCACTTTGATGAGGTGCATGCAGTCCAAGTTAGCTTTCATCAATGCATAGTTATTTTGTGGTTGTCAAAATGTTGGATGCGATTGAAACACCACACCGAGGAACTTCGTGTCCATAGTGATGAAAGCATATAAGGCAATGACAAAACGAATCAACTCAAACTCTGATTTAAGGTTGTAAGGCCACACTGATCTTGTCATCAAAGAACTACAAGGGAGGGCCATATTGCTATTGTTGTTGCTTTCTCTTCCCATCTCTCTTTCTCTACCCATCAAGAACAACAAAAGAACCACACCAATCCTTCTGACTATAATACTTTTATACCCCAAAATCACTACTTTTATAGCAGCATGACCCTCCCTTGTGGTTCTGTGATGACGAGATCAGTGCCGTCTTACAACCTTGAATCAGAGTTCGAGTTGATTTATTTCATAATTGTCTTGTACCCTTTCATCTCTATGGACACAGAGTTCCCCGACGTTGTATTTCAGTTGCGTCCAACATTCTGAACACCATAAAATAACTACGTAGTGATGAAAGCTAATATGAACTATATGCACTTCATCCAAGTAGCCTCACAATTTCAGACGACCATGAAAACCTTCCAACCTTTGGAACCTCCAACCTCTTCATTTGGGAATTCTACTTCTGTGAGTTCGATGTGACACGCCATCCTCATGTTTCTCACTCAATCGCCCTACTCCGTCAAGGCATGAATTTTGACAAGAATCGAAAGTTTGGAGTGAGCATTGTGCGATTTGCCGAGCTGATGATGTTCTCAGGACTCCTCTGCAACAATAATATTCAGTGGATTGCTTTTCATAATGCCTATCATTTTGAGTACATTGTGAAGATACTTGGTCACTTTTTTATACGCAACCATATTTACCTCCCAACTTGTTTGACTTTCTTCAACTCGTTAAATTCTTCTTTAGATATAGAGTATACAACCATTAAACATCTCATCAACTCCTGTCCCAACCTTCATGGTTGTTTAAACAGAGTTTGAGTCCCTAGGTTTGGATAATAGTTCTAGAAAAAGCCATCATATAGGCTCTGATAGCTTAGTCATTCTCCATGTTTTTAATAAAATTGAAACTTTTTGTTTTCATACAAGTTTGGCTTAAAAAACAAGTAGGTGTCCTTTATGGCACAAAGATGCGTTCATCTTTATATTTTTGTTCTCTTCTCTTCCCCATTCAATACAATACAATTTTTTTGTATATATAACTGCATTTCATCCTACCTATCTCTCTTATTTTTTTCCACCCTTATGTTTCTTTTTTTTTGTTTCATATTTTTTTTTTAAATTTTGTTTACATTTTATATAATAATTAACAAAATCAAACAATTTAACATTAGTGAAATAGACCTATGATTCCATAAATTTATTAGGATTTTTATTAAAAACTTAATTTTAATAAAACAAATAATATAATTCGGTTAAACAAAATTTTCTTTATCACTCCACACTATAATTATTTTAGTTAATTTTTCTTATGTTTAATCCTTTCAATTTATAATCTTTTATTTATTTTTCTCAATTAAATTTTAATTTTTTTATTGATTTGAAAATAATTAGAGTAAAATTTAATTTACTTATGAAAATACTATAGAATACTTATTTATTTGTATAAAAATCAAACATTATTTATATATAAAAAATTGTAAGAATTAACTAAACTAAGACGAACTCGATGTATAATATGAATTACGCGGTCAATCCTAAATGATTAAACACAGAAATTGTCTTTCCGCTTTCTTGTATTTTAAGTTGTCTTGACTTTGACTCTTTTTTTACAAATAATTATTTTTTTATTCAACAAAAAGGAATATTACAAATATAACTAAGATATTTGGAGTGTCTTAACCCTTCTAGCAAGAGACATTTTTAATTATTAGTCTGATATATTGATTAATCCCAAAAGCTTAACCTCACTGGAGGTTATACATTATGCAACATTAGGATAGTGAAAATGACATAACCCTTCCCCATTTAGACTCCATTAATGAGTACCCTACACCTCTTACACCCATTCCTATGAGTAGTGACATTTTGGATCATATACTAATTACCATCATTCTTCAAGAAGCATTTCAGTTATTAATTATAAAAAATAAATAAGATTAGGGTCAATCTAGAAAGCGCTAATTTTATTTATTTTTAATATTTATATTTTTGTATTGATAATAAAAAATATAATAAATTAGAGTACTAAAGGTACTCCAACTCATAAAAAAAAACCACTAAACATGGTAAAAATAAAACCACATTCTACTCCAAAACTCAACAACAATGAGAAGATCAAGCAAATAAAATTTCACACCAAAATATGTTGATCATTTCCCAAAAAGATACGAGTCGCACAACATTTTCCCATATCATATTTATATTTATTTAATTTAGTGTCGGCTAAGTCGACGCTAACTTATACTATGAATTCGTATGCCTTCGTGACAACGAATAGGAAGCATAGATTATTTTTAATTTAAAGCTCCACAATTTTCTTCTCTCACTTTCTATATAAATCTCTTCACATTCATTTACTTCATCCACCTTCATTTCTATATCAACATTCAATTACTTCATTTACTTCATCTCTTTCATTTACTACATTTATTTAATTCAGTGTCGGTTAAGTCAACCCTAACTTGTACTATGATTTTGTGTGCCTTTGTGACAATGAATAAGAAGCATATATTATTTTTAATTTAGAGGTCCACAATTTTCTTCTCTCTCTATATAAATCTCATCACACTCATTTACTTCATCCGCATTCATTTCTATATCAACATTCATCTCCTTTATTTACTACATTTTTTTCTATTTTTTTTTTAATTTTATTTTTATAAAGATGAGGCATTTTATGAGAAACTTGTTCTTTTAAATTACTCTCATTACAATCAATCAAAACAACACAATTTAAATTAATATTAAAAATATATCTTATTTAGCATCCACTAAGTCGATGCTAACTTAAATAAATTTTAAAATAAGGTCGACGCTAAGTTAAATAAATTTTAAAATGATTAAATATATTTTTCGTTTCATTTCTTTCACATGAAATTGATTTTCGTTTCTAATCCAAACTTTAGACCTTTAGGGAATTTGTAGTGCGGAAATTATTGGAATGGGTCCTTGTCAATTTTTTTTTACGTGGCAAACATATTTCCAATGTGGACTGAGATGTTAAATATTTCATGTTGACTCAACGCTTACGTGAATGTTATAATATTATAATATAGTCTATGTTGACAATTTGTTTATTACAAAAAAACACTAGTAAGGATCCATTCCAATAGTTTTTTTACTACAAGAATCCAGAGGGTCTAAAGTTTGGATTAGAGATAAAAATCAATTTCAAAAATGAAAAATATATTTAACCCATTTTAAAATAAAAAAAAAAACATTAGTGTTGGCCAAGCCAACGTTAAATTACTTTAATTAAAAAAATTAATTTTAAAATCAAATGTTAACGAACTAGTATTAATGGTTTTAGAGTCACATGCGATGCAAATCTGACGTTATTGACTAATTATCACGACACTTGGACTGTTATGCTCTTCAGTAAAAGGAGTTGCATCTTAATTATCAGTTATAACTTTTCGTCTTGTAGAAAGCAATCAATCCAACAATTGGTATTAAAACCAAGGACACGAGTTCGATTTGTACATTGAAAACGGACAAATAGGAGTTCATTCTGTTTTATGATAAGCTAAATTGAGGCCCCTCTTTTACTTTATCGAGTTGATACTTTAGAGTTGTCTTAAAGTTTCAATATGGCGTTGGTTATAAAAGCCATTAAATGCAGTGTGTACAGAACAGAAAAAGAGAACTCTATGTGCAAAAAAATTTCAACTGGACATAATAGCAAGAATAATATGAATTGATACCTCTATGTGCAAAAATTAACAGACATACATAGTTCTAATCATAAAACCTTGGGGACAAAGACTTGAGAAATGAGAAATTTAACTTACTTGCTTTCTCTGTGTTTTGGACAAGGGCGAGAATACTTCAGATATCCATCCCAAGGAGCCTTTTGAAGCCCAGCACACGATGTGAGATTATGTCTCTCACCCTATACCATTGGAATGATATATATTGTTTTAATTCCTTGCAGCTAAACATAGTGGTTCATACAATATGGAACAAAGGTCTTTTACCTCTCTGCAAATTCAATGGATGTCTCTCCTGGCTTCAAGTTTTGTGGCTCCAAGTACCAAACATCACAAACTACAGCCCAAGATGTCATTAATTGCAAGAGATGAGTGGTGAATGATTGTCTGAAAGTGAAACAGATACAGAAACTCTTATCCAGCAATACAAGAAAACATGAATGAATAGAAACAGAAATAATTATCATGTAAAAAGCAACTTCTTACTGTCGACTATTCCAAAAAGCATCTACGAAATGCAACTGGGCAAACTGTGCAGCCAAGTTCAAATGCACCCTAAACATCATTAATATTAGAGGCTTCAATTATATTTAGAAAGCCTATTGTATAAGTAAAAGTGTAAAACTCGGCATTTTGCAATTGCAAATCCTATACCTTCTTAAACATGACAGTATAGTGATTATTTACACAAGTTTCTTCAGGAAATATAAGAAGAGGGTTATTGTTAGCTCCCTGGACGTGTTCCCTCAATCTGAAATATGAGAAATCGCTTAAGAATAAGATTTTAGATATACTCTCCCAACATTTTCAATTATACTTACTTCCTTGCCACAATTTCTCATCCTTCGCCTCTGTACTATTGAACCAGATACACCCTACACTCTCTAAAATAGTGCTCTGCAATAATCCTGTGAATGAAATTCAGAAATGCATCAGGCATAACTTGTGATGTGCTCATCGAACTTGAAGGAAAGTTGATGTGGATGAATAGATAATTTAGTAAAAAATATACAGTGTACTACCACAGAAAGATGTTGTAGCAGCTAGCATGATTAATTTGGTTGAGCGTGAGAAGATCATAGGACAACCTCGAGTTAAAGTTGATAAAATGGAAGATAATCTGATTATAAATGAATCCATGTGCATGTAGCTGAACCCGCATGGGGCCCGTTTGTTTAGCCTTTTAAAAGAAAACGATGTTTAAAATGAAAAGATCTTCCCTGTCAACTAGTAATTTTCTCAACAATTTCCACCTACAACTCTAAGGTCGGAGCTCTAACAAATAGGAACTTAGGTCTAAGTCCTACATTATGGAATAAGGAATCCTCGGGTGGATGCATTTAAGCGCTTGAGTCTTCTTTCTTAGTAGCTAGCGTTTTGAGGGTGGATTCCTCAAGTGTTTGGGGTACTTACCAATTGGTTGTTGATCTTTTCGAAAGGGCTGATTTCTTCTTCCTCCTTAACCACTAGAGAGGAGGCCTAGACTCTCCCACAACAATCTGACTTCCCTCTCAAATCACAAGATAAAAATCTCCTTCCCAATCCCTTTTCCTATTTACAAGCCACATGTCTTGTTTCTCCAATTATCTCAGCCCCCCACAACCAAACTCTATTTATTTCTACTAACTAACTATGGGGGTTACCTATCTCGGGCAGAATTTTGGTTTAATACTAGTTACGAAGATGTCTCATTTCCGATCCTTGTATGGGCAAGACCATCGTCCTTTATTGTTGAAAGCAAACTACAATTCCTTCTAAAGTTAAGGAAGTCAATCAGCAGCAAGACACCTTGGAGATTAACCTCACCTCGCCAAAGAAAGGTATGCTAACAAGACACCTTGAAGATTAACCTCACCTTTCTTAATTCAGAACATAATCATCATGCAGACAGAAAACTACTCCATTTTCATTGCCCCTTATCTTGGAGCATCTAAACAACAGTAAAAGCAAGACATGAAAATGAAAAAAAAAAAAAAACAGCGGAGACACATACAGGCGGAGCTTCCCTTGCCGTTCATGTTGAACACTGGATCCAGAAGGTAGATAATCCTCAATGTTGGGCCGATCAAGGTCCAATTCAGAACTCGACGATTTGAGTTTCGCAGTTCTATTCATCCTTGTTACTTTCACAACAACCAAAATGGCGTGACTAAACTAGATTTAGAACCTAAAACACGCATGGTGAAAAAAATAACTGATTCAATAAAATGTTCAAAGAGTTAGTCAACAAATTTCACCATAATTCTATAATTTAATTCCAACAAACAGCTCCCATGCAATGAAGTAAAAAAGAAGAAGAAAACCTTAATGTAGGAGATGACATTGGGAGGAAATCCAGAGAAAGAGAGAAGAAAAAGTGATGAAAGAGAAAGAGCTCACGATCTAGAGAATAGAAAAGGGATGAGAAATTGCAGAAACCAACTCTGTAACTAATTTTTCAACTCTTTTTTAGTTACTTTTTCTTTTCTCTGACGTCTCTTCCTTTCTCTTCTTTCAAAACTTTCTTTTCCATAAAATATTAATATTTTTTTAAGAAAAATAGAATTAATAAATAAATATTTTTTTATTTAGTATTATTTAAAAAATAAAATAAAATTATAAATTAAATCATTGACCCTTACAAATTATTTCTATTATTAATTATAATAAAATAATTTAACATATAAATACTTTAATTTATTTTATTAAATATATTAATTATCAATTAGAAATTTAAAATTATTCATAATTCAATATGATTTAATATATATATATATATAATATATATATAATTAAAAATATATAAAAAAATTGACAGACTAAAATCAAACTATTAAATAATACCAGGTGAGTTGTTTGTTTTATTTTTAATTATAACTGTAAATCACACTAAAACGAGTCCTATTGTCCCGTCTCCTTATTATTAGATCCCATTTATTTAAGAATGCAAAATAAATAAGTTTTCATTATATTAATTTATTCCATCACAACATAAATATTACTGTATTCATAAGAAAAAGTTAAGCATTACAGTATTGTTTTTGTTATATTATTTGTTTGATTGAAATTAATTTTTTAACATAAATCCTAATATATTTATGGAATCATACATCTATTTATTCAATCTTAAATGGTTTGATTTTGTTAATTATTATATAAAATGAAAATAAAATAAAAAATACTAAACAAAAGAATAGTACAATGATGAAGTCTTCTAATTTGCAACTATTAGTATTATGAAAGAAGAAACATGAGGGTGGAAAAAAAGAAGAGAGAAAGGTAGGATAAACTGAAGTGATATATATTATTGTAGAATTTAGAAATTACATTGTACTGAAAAGAGAAGATAAGAGAAGTAGAAAGATGGTAAAAAGGGAAAATTAAGGCATCTCTAAACCATAGAGAACGCCTGCATGTTTTGACAAGTCAAACTTTGTATGAAAATAGAGAGTTTTAATTTTATTAAAAGCATGGAGAGTGACTAAGCTATCAGAGCCTGCATGATGACTTCTTCTGCCACTATTATCCAAACCTAGAGAGTTAGAAACTTTGTCTAAACCGCCGTGAAGGTTTGGACAAAATCTGATGAGGTGTTTAACGTCGTATACTCTGTATCCAAAGAAGTATTTAACCAGTTGAAGAAAGTCACACAAGTTTGTAGGTAGAAATGGTTGCATATAAAAAAAGCGTTGGCTCAATATCTTCACCATGTACCCAAAATCATAGGTACTATGAAAAGCAATCCACTGAATATTATTGTTGCAGAGGAGTCCTGAGAACATCATCAACTCAGCAAATCGCACAATGCTCACTCCAAACTTTCGATTCTTGTCAAAATCCATGCCTTGACGTCGGAGGAGGGCGATGGAGTGAGGAGCATGAGGATGTTGTGTCACATCAAACTCACAGAAATTGAATTCCCAAATGAAGCGGTTGGAGGTTCCAAAGGTTGGAAGGTTGTCGTGGCCATCTGAAAGGGTGAGACCAACTTGAATGAGGTGCATACTGTCCACGTTAGCTTTCATCACTGCGTAGTTATTTTGTGGTTGTCGGAATGCTGGATGCGACTGGAAGATGACACCGGGGAACTCCGTGTCCATAGAGATGAAAGGGTATAAGGAAATGATAGAACGAATCAACTCGAACTCCGATTCAAGATTGTAAGACCACACTGATCTTGTCATCACAGAACCGGGAGGAAGAGTCATGTTGTTGTTGCTTTCTCTTTCCATCTCTTTTTCTCTTCCGATATATCTTTCTCTTCTAATCTCTCTTTCGATACATCAATCATTCTCACTACACTACTTTTATAGTCTAATCACACCTAACTTACAAAAGATAAGATATAATTAGTTTATTCAATCTAATCTTATAATCATATTATTTGTTTATCTCAAGATATTAATTAAATATATCAAGATTTGAGATTGAATATTTTAATGTTTTAGAGTTTCTTAGATTTTTTTAAAAAAATATATAAGATTACACTTTGAAATCTTATCTTTGTACTCTCACTTAACATTTATTGACAAAATTTTATCTTTAGAGTTGATAATTTTAGAATTACATATCATTTATCTTTTTTATCTCAACCCACAATTAGATCTAATTATCTTATTAATTTTTGAGCCGGATATATTTAAAATGTAAATATTTTTTTTTAGGAGATGATTATATACGTATATCATAAGTAACTTATCTATATTTTAGGAGATTGATATATTTAAATTGCATATAATTATTTTATCTATTTTAAGTTCATTTTGTTTTGCTGATTTCTAAAACTATTCAGAAAATAATCTATTAAGAAAAATAATAATCAATTATCTCAATTTTGATAATGTATATTTTATTAATTATATGATATAATAATTTTAATTTTTCGGATTGTGTTTCTAAATATAATAAATAACAATATAATTAATTAAAAAAATTGAATTTTTTTAATAAACTATTTACAGTATGATCTTATAATCAATACTTATTTTTGATATTACTCTTCTATAACCTATAACAACTAGGCGATTTTATTTTTATATATTTATAATATAAAATTTCATTAAGAATGTGATTAACTTTTTTAATAAAACCATTCATCAATTATAATTGTATTACTTAGTTTAACTTGTAATTTAAATATAAAGTTTAACGATAAAACTAAAATTTAAAGGCATAAAATTTACCTTTCAATCATGAACTATATTCCACAAACAACATGAAGTTTACATTAAACAAAAGAACACATTTTTTTAATTTAAAACTAAAAATTACAGACAATTACAACCTAAATTTCAATTTATTTAAAACTATTTATCTTGTCTAATACAAATTATATTGGTTATACGATACATATTATAAAATAATACATGATTATTATGTATAATTTATACGTTTTACTTTTATCTGATAATTAAGTGGTAAAATGAGCAATTAAATATTTTTATTTGAAAATACTATTTTGTTTTATCTTTATATCTATAGATTTATTCTTTTATCACAAATAATCTTTATATCATTCTCACTTTTTCAGTTAATAACTTACTTTAATTATTTTCATATATTACTTTTTGTTTTATAATTTTGAATTATGGAAATAAGAGGAGACAAAAGGTTGTAGCAACTGATTGAATGTAATTGCACAAAATTACATAAGGAATACTAACATGTCTGTAAACTGACCATTAATGCAATATAACAGTAAAATAGTTTAAGGGAAATAAAATCAGAATTAATAATAATAAAATCTGAATTAATAACCAACATCCTCCCTTAATTCTGATTTGGAACAACCTTGATATTATTTTATTTTTCTCAATCGCCATCAATTATTCATTCATAGCCTTTTGTCATTTGGGGGTTGAATGGCATCGACAAGTCTCACAGGTTCTGATTCTTCAAGAAAAGCGAAGTGAACCAAATCTCCAATGTCATCAACTTCATCATCAAGATTTACTTCGCAATCTTGAAGATGTACAAGTTGTCGTTGCTGCCTTCTTGGTCGCTCCATCATAGTTGCAATTGGAGTTGCAACTTCAGGTTGAATTACAACTTCAGGTTGAACTGCAGGTGCTTCAATAGTGACTTCATCTTCCACATCATCGTTCAAAACGTAAATATATCGTTTTTTTTAATCCATTTCAACTGCTGCATTCCATTGCCATTCCTCATCTTCGGCAAATTTAACATCACGACTAACAATCACCTCTTTGTCATTGGATTGTACAATTTGTATCCCCCCATGCTTATATCCAATGAAAATGGTCTTCACCGCCTTATCATCCAACTTCGATCTTGCTGCCTTGGGAACATGAGCATAAGTAATTGACCCAAATACCTTCAAGTGTTGCACATTGGGTTTGAATCCACTCCATGCCTCAATCGAAGTTGTGTTAGGAACACTCTGAGTGGGTGATCTGTTTATCAAATATACCGCACATGTTACGGTCTCAGCCCAAAAATAATTTGGCATACCTTTCGCTTTAAGCATGCTCCTCGCCATGTCCATGATTGTTCTATTCTTTCTCTCAGCAACTCCGTTGTGTTGAGGTGTGTAGGGGCAAGTTATGTTATGTTGCAACCCAAGTTCTTCACAGTGCCTCTTGAATTCATTAGACTTGTACTCACCTCCTCCGTCACTACGCATCATCTTAATTTGTCTGTCACTCTCTCTTTCAACAAATGCTTTAAATATTTTAAAGCAATGGAATACCTCATCCTTGCTTTTCAATACATAAATCCAGGTTTTCCTTGAAAAATCATCAATAAAAGTTAAAAAATACTTATTACCTCCAACTGATGATATGTTCATCGGGCCACAAACATCTGTATGAATAAACTCCAAAGGAAATTTTGCACGCCAAGGCTCCTTAACAAATGATATCTTGTGATTCTTTCCAAAAAATGCAAGCCTCACATAATTGATCAGGGTGATGAATATGGGGTAAACCATTCACTAAATTTCTTTTGGAAAGATTTTCCAAACTCTGGAAATTTAAGTGCTCAAAGCGTAAATGCCATAACCACGATTCATTATTCACTATTGATAAAAAAGGTTTTAAGAATCAAATTACTTTTTTTTTATCAAAAAGTGAGAATTTATTTTAAACTATGTGCATCACGTAACCCTTTTCGGTCAGCTGTCCCATACTCAACAAATTACTTTTCATATCAGGTACATAGAAAACATCATAGATGTACCTGTGATCACCATTCTTCAATGTGATAAGAATTCGCCCTTTTCCAGTCACCGGAACGAACCTGCCATCACCAAATTTCACTTTTGTGCGAAATGAGTCATCCAAATCCGCAAACAGTTCCTTTTATTACGAAGTGGACTTTAAGCCTAACTCAACCCCATAAAACCGGCTCATGAGGTTGAGGTATGCACCCACTTATATATAATGAAAGGCTCTAATCTCTAGTCGATGCGGGATCTCCAACACACCCCCTCACGCCGAGACTGCCAACTCGTGCGTGGGACTATATATTATGGGTGGTCCGATAGCGGGTGGCACGATAGGCACAACACAAACACTCGCTAGGATAGGCTCAAAATGGCTCTGATACCATATTACGAAGTGGACTTTAAGCCTAACTCAACCCCATAAAACCGACTCATGAGGTTGAGGTCTGCACCCACTTATATACAATGAAAGGCTCTAATCTCTAGTCGATGTGGGATCTCCAACACCTTTTGACCACACATATGATTCGTGCAACCTGTATCCAAATACCAAGTTTGATTGTTTGGGGTTTCATTTGATGTGGCTGTCATTGGTACTGTATGATCCTCTTCATCTTGTACGTGATTACGGTCTTCTTGAGCACAATTGGCAGCATGATTATCACCTTTAGATTTGCACTCATTTGCATAATGACCATGTTTATGACAATTATAACACTCAACATTTGATTTATTATAAATGACACCTCGTCCTCCGCGACCACGTTCCCTGCGCCAAGCGCCTCCATGATTCTGGCCACTACGACCTTTGCTGAAATAGTTACCATGTTTATGATAGGAGCTACCACCAATTGAGGCTTGTGCTGGTAAAGCCTGTTCAATTGGTTTTTCAATCTTATTGCCATCCATCCGCTACTCATGCGCTCGTAGAGAATCAGATAATAACCTTACTGTCATTTTTGAAATGTCATTGGCCTCTTCAATTGCGGCAACAACATGTTCAAATATGGGAGTTAAAGATCTCAAAATCTTCTACACCTTTGTCTGCTCCGAATGTGTTTCACCATTATTCTTCATCTGATTTGTCAAGGCAAAAACTTTATTTATATAGACATCAATAGTCTCTGTGGTTTCCATCTGCAGCAGTTCATATTGGCGTCTTAGGGTTTGAAGACGCACCATTTTGATCTTATCATCATCTTTATAATTGGTTGACAAAATTGTCCAAGCCTCATTGGCAGTTGTTGCTCCTTCATCTGCTCAAACGTCTCGTCATTCATCCCTTGATGGATGAGATACAAAGCTTTATTGTCCTTCTTCTTCTGATCACGATGCGCTACTCGTTGCGCCTCAGTTGCATTAGCAGTTAATGCAGACACTCCACTCTCAACGACATCCCATAACTCATGATAATTAAACAAAACTCTCATTTGCACACACCACCTATTGTAATTTTTTCCATCAAGGATAGAGGCTGATAATTGGGTAGGGTTCATGATAACAAACTAGCTCTTGATACTAGTTGTAGGAACTAATTGATGGAAATAAGAGAAGGTAAAAGGTTGTAGCAATTGATTGAACGTAATTGCACAAAATTGCAAAAGTAAAAGTGATCTTATTCATTTTGATTTACTCAATCATATATATAATAAAATTACAATTACTGGAAGCTATAAAATTGGAATACAAACATGCCTGTAAACTGACCATTAATGCAATATAACGGTAAAATAGTTTAAGGGTAATAAAATCAGAATTATTAATAATAAAATCAGAATTAAAACCAACAGTAACAATTTGTCTATTATTTTCGTAACACCTCAGAAAATATATCTAAATATTACAATACAAGTTCTATCGATTTCTATACAGACTTGAAGTTTTTCAAAACATTACTAATACACGATTAAGACTTATAAAAATACAAATATTAACCAGATAAAGTTCAAAGCAACATCCTAAAGCCCTCCAGAACCTTTGTCACCTATACGATCATCTGCTCGTGTATATAGTTCAGTTATTACAGTTCACAACACAACTAGTAAAGAAATGGTAAACTAGTGAAAATAACGTTTTATAATATACACAATTAAATCAAAAGAGAAAACCAAATTACATGGATCAATTTCTCATTTATTCAATCTTCTTCAAATCCCAACATAAAACAATCACATAAATCTCACATGCATCTCCGGAATATCTAACAAACAAAATAGCAACTGACGCCTTCCGAAAGACCTATATTAAGTAAGTCCTACTAGAGACTAACACCTGATCCAAAGATTACCAGCGAATCCAAGAAAAAGGAAAAAGGTAAGTTCAATACAACCCAAACCGTACATCTCATAGGTCACGGTGTGCACGGAATCCCCCATCAGCTTCTCACCACCTTGTGTCTTAGTCTATGTGACTTAAACCATCAGTGAAGCTCGGAGATCTCTGTTACCACATAGGCACCAATACTTAATACACAAACAAACATTAGTCCATACATTATCCCAAATGTATAAATTCAATTTCATACCATTTTCATCATACAATATCATTCAAAATGCAATCCATAACATTCAAAATCCTATTTAACATTAAAAAAACAACACTTAAATACTAAACCATCAAAATCTAATATTTTTACAAGTTTAAACAATATATATAAACAAAAAACATCCTTGCAAGAGAAATTGAATATTGGGATCACGTCCCCTCCACATCGAAATCTTCTAACATAGGTACTATTAAAAATTAAAGTTAGCTTCCCTTATCTTAACTTCCTTATTCTGATGAAAATTCTACCTCAAACAGGGGAATCACTCCAAACATTAGGAACCTATAATAATTTATTTAAATATTACCAAATTTTAGTATGAGCTTAATCAAGTTGAGAGAAACATTTTTCTCAACTGACCCCACTAAAATTGAAGACTAAATCATAGACAATAAGGGATATTTAGAGTAAAAATGAACTTACTTTGTTTGAAAATCTGATCAAGTAGAAATGTATTTTGACTCCTCAACTACAACATGACATGATCAGATTTTGAAATAGATGAGATTTGGGAGAGAAAATAAAGAGAGAAGTGAGAAAAGAGAAGTTAGGAGAGAGATGGAGAAAATAAGAAAAGAAAAATTGAGAGAAAGAAAAGATGGTGAGGGTGGCTATTTTTTTTTTTTTACATCTATTACAATTTTTGCACTACAAGTTTTTTATGATAGATTAAATACTGTTTTGTTTGCATGAAAAATATTAAATTAGCTTTCAAATATTAATGTCGATTGAATTGCGACGCTATTAACTTATGTTAATACAACTCTAATGCAACACAGAAAGAAAAATAATTAAAAAAACATAAAATTATTTTTATTTTTTAATATAATAAAAATCTTGTTAATATTGGTTTAATTGATAGTATCAGAATTCGTATTGTCCCATCTATTTATTATAAGGTAACATTTATTTAAGAATGCAAAATAAATAATTTTTCATTATATTGCTTTATTCCATCATAATATAAATGTTACTGTATTCATAAGAAAATGTTAAGCAATACTATATTATTTTTGTTATATTATTTATTTCATTGAAATTAATGTTTTAATAAAATTCCTAATAATTTTATGGAATCATACATCTTAAATTGAAATTTTTTATAATTAGTATATAAAATGAAAATAAAATGAAAAATACAAAACAAAAGGATAGTACAATAACGAAGTCATCTAATTTGTGACTATTATCTCTAAGCCATACAGAACACCTGCATGTTTTTGTAAGTCCAACTCTGTATGAAAATAAAGAGTTTTAATTTTATTGAAAACATGGAGAGTGACTAGGCTATCAGAGCCTGCGTGATGACTTTTTCTGCAACTATTATCCAAACCCAGGGACTCAGAAACTTTGTCTAAACCGCCATGAAGGTTGGGAAAAAAATCTGATGAGATGCTTAACGTCGTATACTTTGTATCCAAAGAAGAATTTAACGAGTTGAAGAAAGTCACACAAGTTGGGAGGTAGAAATGGTTGCATATAAAAAAAGCGTTGACTCAGTATCTTGACCATGTACCCAAAATCATAGGCACTATGAAAAGCAATCCAGTGAATATTATTGTTGCATAGGAGTCCTGAGAACATCATCAACTCAGCAAATCGCACAATGCTCACTCCAAACTTTCGATTCTTGTCAAAATCTATGCCTTGACGACGGAGGAGGGCGATGGAGTGAGGAGCATGAGGATGGTGTGTCACATCGAACTCACAAAAGTTAAATTCCCAAATGAAACGATTGGAGGTTCCAAAGGTTGGAAGGTTGTCGTGACCGTGTGAAAGGGTGAGGCCTACTTGGATGAGGTGCATACCGTCCACGTTAGCTTTCATCACTGCATAGTTATTATTTGGTTGTCGAAATGCTGGATGCGACTGAAAGACGACACCGGCGAACTCCGGGTCCATAGAGATGAAAGGGTATAAGGAAATGATAGAACGAATCAACTCGAACTCCGATTCAAGATTGTAAGACCACACTGATCTCGTCATCATAGAACTGCAAGAAAGAGTCATGTTGTTGTTGCTTTCTCTTTCCATGTCTCTTATTCTTCCGATATCTCTTTCTCTTACTGTCTCTCTTTCTCTTTCTTCCAAGAACAACAAAACATCTACATCAATCCTCCTCATTACTCTACTTTTACAGTCCAATCAAACATAACTTACAAAAAATACTACGATATAATTGGTTTCTACAATCTAAACTTATCATCACACTTAATATTTGTTTATGGTATGATTGAAGATATTAATTAAATTTATTAAGATTGAGATTGCATTTTCCTTTTTTAGAGTTTCTTAGATTTTTAAACAAAATATAAGATTGCAGTCTGAAATCTTATCTTACTTTACATTTATTTACAAAATTTTATCTTTTTAATACATATTTTAAGAGTTCATAATTTTAGAATCAAAGATCATTTATCTTTTCTATCTCAACCCACAACTAGATCTAATTATCTTATTTATTTTTTAGCTGAATATATTTAAAATGCAAATATTTATTTTCTCTTTTTGAGAATATGATTATACACGTAAATCATAAGTAACTTATCTATTTTAGGAGATTGATATATTTAAATAGCATATCATTATTTTATCTGTTTTACGTTCCCTTTTTTTTAGTTGATTTCTAAAACTATTAAAAAAAAAAAAATTAATTATCTCAATTTTGATAATGTATATTTAATTAATTATGATATAATAATAAAATTATTTTTAACGATTGTGTTTCTAAATATAATAAATAAAAATATAATTAATTACAAAATTGTAATTATTATTTTTTTAATAAACACTATAAGAAAATCATAAAATAGAAACCAATTTTAGAAACAAAAAATAATTAGTTTACATGCCATTTTAGAAATTAATTTTTTTTATTTCTAAATTAGTTTTGTTAAATGGTTTTTAAATTGATATCTAATTAGCTATCAAATATTTTGTTACCAAATTTAAAATTTAAATAATTGGTAATTAAATACTTCATCAACCTTCTTTCTTTAACTTTGCATCCTTTTGTTTTCCTTCTTCCGCAAACAACATAAAGTTTACATTTAAAAAAAAAACACATTTTTTTAAGTTAAAACTAAAAGTTACTGACAATTACAGCCTAAATTTCAATTTTTTTAAAACTATTTATTTTGTCCAATACAAACTACATTTATAAAATGAAAATACTGTACAAAATTAATTTAATCTACATAAATTGTTTATCTGATATTTATTTTATGTTTATTATAAAAAAAATACATTGATTATAATGTATAGTTTATTAAATTTTGAACTTTGAATAATACGCGGCGTGAAGACCCTTCCCTTTCGCCTCTTTGCATTTGCATCTTTATTTCTCCTTAATTAACGAGTTATTTACGTAAGAGTCTTATTCGCCTACGTAATACTTCACAATATTACTTTCATCTCCTCACTTACATATTATTATATTATTAATTATGGAAATCTATGAGTTAATTCAGACTCACTTAATACGCAAGCTGTTATATGGTTTTCTACCTTTTTTTAATGCATATAGGGATAAAATATAAGGTTAATTAATTACTCAATGTTGAGACCCATAAATGAATATTAATGTGTTATATTAACAATTGAAGATCAGTTTATGGCTACATTATTCAATTATTGTGTTCAAGTGTATACTTATGAAGATTGCACCTTATTCTTCTGCGAAGACTCCTTCACCAATGTGGTGACTCTGAAGGCTATTCTAAGGGGTTTTGAGATAGCATCAGGGCTAAAAATCAATTTTCACAAATCAAAGCTCACAGGTATTAATGTCCTTGATAAAAACATTGAATGCTACACAAAGACTCTAAATTGCTCGATGATGAAAACACCGTTCAAGTACTTGGGCATTGAGGTGGGGGGTAATCCAAGGAAGAAAACGTTCTGGGAGCCTGTCACGAATAAGTTGAAGTCTAGACTGAGCGTATGGAAAGGGAGATTCCTATCTATGGCAGGCAGAGTATGCTTGCTGAAATCTGTCATTTCTGCGGTACCACTCTATTACCTCTCTCTGTTTAAAGCTCCGGAGTCGGTATACAAAAGCATCATCAACACTCAAAGGAGGTTCCTGTGGGGCTGGGGGAAGGATAGTAAACCGATCTCTTAGATAAGTTGGAAAAACATTTGTAAATCGCGGGAGGAAGGAGGGTTAGGTATTCGTGATATCCGGAAGTTTAATATAGCACTTTTAGCTAAGTGGAAATGGAGATGTATATCGAACGAGAAAGGGAAATGGAAAGAGTGCTTGGAGTCGAAGTACGGTACGGAACAAGATGGAAACCATACCCCGCTGAAACATCAATCTTGGTGGTGGAGAAATGTAGTAAAGGTATGCCGGCAGGGAGGGGGAGAGGGTTGGTTTAAAAAAGAGGTTAGCTGGAAAGTAAGGAAAGGAGATCAAGCAAGATTCTGGGAGGATATATGGACTGGGAATACCAGCTTTAAGGCCCTGTTTCCTAGACTATTCTCCCTGTCATTACATCAGTGCCAGACGGTGGGAGAGGTTGGACTGTGGGAGGAGTCAGAGTTGCAGTGGAATTTAAGGTGGAGACGCAACAGATTTGAGTGGGAGATCCCCCTCGAAACCGAGCTTGGTATGCTCATTTCCAGGGTCACTATGAAAAAGGATGAACAGGATAAGCAAGTATGGAGGAGGGACGAATCAGGGAACTTTACAATGAAGTCTGCGTATAAATGCCTTGAAGAGCCCGACGGAGGAACACAAATATCGTCGTTTGGCTATCTATGGAAGACAAAGGCGTTTCCTAATGCGCTGATCACTGCGTGGAGAGTGCTCTTGGGTAGACTACCAACAAGGGAGTGTTTGAGAAAGAGAGGGGTGACGGTGAACACCACAGAATATGCCCTTTGCCAGACCAAGGAGGAAACGTGCCAGCACCTCTTTATAGAATGCAAGTATGCAGTAAGGGTATGGGACTTATGCTTTAGATGAGTCGGTATATGGTCTGCCCAACACAACAATCTTAGGACCAATTTTTAAGGTTTTTCCCTCCCCCAACACTCCTATAAACAAAACCTGGTATGGAAAGGTGTGTGGGCAACCGTAGTCCGATGTCTATGGGAACAAAGAAACTCCATTGTCTTCAATCAAAGAGCTGTAGATGTAGAAGAAGTTTTCCACAATGCCCAACTTAAATCGTGGTTATGGTTGAAACACAAGGAAAATAATTTTTGTTACTCCTATGCAGAATGGGTTATGAACCCGCTGACATGCATTTGCAGTATCAAATAACAAGGGGAGGCATATAGCAGGCTAGACGGGATAAAGGTGGTGCTGCTGGAAAGAAGGAGGGTAAGGACTGGGTAATAGCCACTATGGTCAGAGAAAGGAAGTGAAATGGGTACAGTAGGCCTCTGAAGTAGCAAATCTGGAGAGGTTGATACCACAATCGGTGAGCGTCGAAGGTATGCAAGTCAACATGATCGCCGGTCGGCGAAGTGGTGCTTTACATAGGTTAACTTGGTTGCCGATCGGTGAAACGGCATGACCCATTTGTATGTAATCGGTGATCGCCAATTGTGCAAAGTTCAACATGATCGCCGGTAATTGAAACGGCGATTTCAACATGATTGCCGGTTGATGAAGCGACGCTCTCTATTTCTTGCAGACAACGATCGTAGATGGCAACGCTCAACATGATCGCCGGTTATATAAAACGGCGATGGTCAATATGATCACCGATCGAGGAAGCGGCGTTCCCCTTATGTGAGTAGTCGGTAGTCGCCGTAGCTACTTGAAGCGGCGTTCCCCTTGAGTAGTCGGTGGTCGCCGTAGGTATGCAAACATCAACATGATCGCCGGTTGGTGACGCGGCGTTCTCCATAGGCCAACAGGATCGTTGATCGATGAAGCGACGTTCACCATATGTGTAATCGGTGGTTGTCGATGTTGGTTATTTTTTGGGTAGGGTTTTCTCACTTTAAGGTTGTTCTGCTCCAACCATAAAGGAGAGTTGCGCTTGTGGATGGTATAGGAAGTCCACTTCTGGTTACTGTATATGGGTTGGGATACCCCTGAAGTATCCCCTTTAATTTTATTTATTCATTGCTGATAAAAAAAAAAACTTATGAAGATTGCAATTGATATTTCATTTGAGCTACAATTAAATTTTTAGGCAACTCAAGAGCATCACAATTTTCTTCTACCGTCTCATAATGATCCAATGCTTCGAGATGGTTGATCATCCATGCAGTCCGTAACTTATATTCATCATTATCATAAACGAGTGGTGAACTCAAAGATAAAGGCTTTGATATCAATTTGTTCTTGAAATAACACTCAATAAATTACATGAAAAAGATTTAAATATAATTAGAGAGAATCATTTATGTTTTATTCATTTGCTCGTTTAATAGAGATGGAAACTAACTACATAAACCACATATCATATATGATATCCTATATTTCTAGACATAATAATATTGATAAATTATGATCACATATTCAACAATTAAAAAAATATAAAGAATTGAATATAAAATAAACTGAATAAAAAGTATATATGTGATAGTTATTCTAGTGAGAATTTGAACAACAACTAACAAATTGATTCCTTGGATCTTCAAAAAAGAGCTTCCAATTCAACAATAATAACCTGTCTGGATCGTAATGTAAGAAAATGGCATGAAATCATTTTGTTCTTCTAGCGAAAACCTGTTGGATAGTGGGCAATTTAGTCCCAGTGGTTGGAGGTTTGGATTTAGGTGGTGGCCTTGTTGTAGGAGCAAGAACATTCTGAATGCTTCTCTTCTGTGAACTCATTCTGCCAAACACGCCTTCAACTTGGTTTTGGTTTTAATTTGTGTATGGACTATGAAACATGGGAATGTATGTATTTATAGGCATTATATTATATAGGAAGCATGCATTGAACTTTCTAAGTGATTCATTCTAATATACCAAGGAATTCCTCTCCTTTTTCATGTTAATTTACAAACTTTGAAATTGAAATATAATTAAGGGTTTGTGTGATGATATGTATATGAAACTAGCTTGCTGAAGGATATGAATGTAGTTAAGTAATTAATAATAGGTATATGAAAGTAGAAACGGTGACGAAAATTCTCATTACGAAATGTTCAAAGTGTTAGACTTTGAATACGCGCCATGCATATATACACAACAACATACATTTTTCTGCCCTTCTTGTTGTGTGTGGCCCTCTTATATCTCTCTGCATTTTCATCTTCATTTCCCATTATTTTCCCTTTAACATTAATTAACTCTTTCACGTAAGAGACTAACTCACCTACGTTAATACATCACAATATTAGTATCTTCTTTTTCTACGTTAATTACAATTTTTTCTTGATTTGAGTTTCTCTTCTCCTCCAACCTGTTTTTCCTCTTCCATTGGTGGTTTTGTGATCAGAAAATGTGATGATGTTGACGTTAAGGTTAGATTTGACTTGATGGTAGATACAAAATAATAATGACTTTATCAAATAATAGAGTTACTTGAAATGGAATGGAGAGAGTGATTGAAATAGGAATTAAAGGAAGAGTGGTGAAGTTAATTTGCAAGTAAAAATTGTCCATTAATATTAATATTACAAGTTTTATTGAAGGTGAAAAGAAGCAAGTACTTGTATTTAGGTATTGGAGAATAATACCTCAACTCAACCAGTGTATTTGCTTATTGCTTTTGTTGATTTATTTCATCACAACATAAATGTTATTCTATTCATAAAAGAATGTTAAGCATTACAATATTTTCTTTGTTATATTATTTGTTTGATTGAAATTAATTTTTAAATAAAAATCCTAATAAATTATGGAATCATACATCTATTTCACATTTGATTTTGATAATTATTATATAAAACGAAAATACAATAAAATAAATACTAAATAAAAGAAGATTACAATTTGCGTTTCAACAATTATATTTTGAGGATATGTTTCACACAATTCTCCATACCCACGAAGAGAACTCACATAAGTTTATAAGTTTCAACCAGTTGTTGGATTGAACGTTTATCATTGAGTCAAAAATGATAATTGATAATCAGGACATAATTTCTTTTATTTAAGAGCATAATAACCAAAACGTCATGATTTGACAATGACTTAACCTACCTGACCTCTGCCATGGAATAATTGATGTCCCCTGCAACATATCATGTGTGTTATAATATCTCAGAGTAGTCATATAATATCTATGGTTCAATTGTAGTTAGTGCACACTTCAAGAAAATAGTTGTTAAACATTGGTTTAGTTGACGTTAACAAGCAAAAACTAACACTAATTAGTCAATAGCATTGGATTTGTATATGTGTGTGCGACTCTAAAATCATTGACGCTAATTCACCAGCGTCAACTTAGCCGACACGTTTTTGTCACTGATTTTAAATTATTTTTTAATTAAAAGAATTTAGCGTGAACTTGACCCATATTCATATTTTTTTTATTTAAAAAATTATTTAATTTTGTGTCGGTCTTATTTTACAATTTATTTAATTTAACGTCGAATTAGTTGATATTAAATAATATCTATTTTTAATATTAATTTAAATTGCATCGATTTGATTGACGCTAATAAGAGTAATTTAAAAAAGGTTTCTTGTCAAATGTCTCATCTTTAAATAAATAAAGTATAAACGAAAAATTGTGAATGAGGAGATTTATTATTTTTAAATTTAATCCTTTAAATTAAAAATAATTCATAGTTTCTATTCATTGTAGATTCATAATCCACACTAATTGAAATAAATATAAATATCAATCAAGCATATATTGTAGGACTCGTACATTTTGAGGGAAAATATCAATACATTAAGCAGGACTCTATTAGTGTTGATTAAACCAACACTAAACCATGCTAACAGAAACATTTATTTAATTAAAAAATTATAAATAATATTACAGTTTTTTTTAAAAATAATTTTTAGATCGTGTTAGAATCAACTTAACCAATGCTAATATGTGTGATGTATTAACGTTGGTGAGTTAGTCTCTTACGTGAAAGAGTTAATTAATGTTAAAGTGAAAATAATGGGAAATGAAGATGCAAATGCAGAGAGATATAAGAGGGCCACACACAGCAAGAGGAAAGGGCAGAAAAATGTATGTTGTTGTGTATATATGCATGGCGCGTATTCAAAGTCTAACACTTTGAACATGTCGCAATGAGAATTTTCGTCACCGTTTCTACTTTCATATACCTATTATTAATTACTTAACTACTTTCATATCCTTCTGCAGCAAGCTAGTAAATTAACACGAAAAATAAGAGGAATTCCAAAGTTTGTAAATTAAGATGAAAAATAAGAGGAATTCCTTGGTATATTAGCATGAATCAGTTGGAAAGTTAAATGCATGCTTCTCCTATATAATATAATGCCTATAAATAAATAGCACCCACATTCCCATGTTTCATATGTTTCATAGTCCATACACAAATAAGAGGAGTGCTAATAATGTTGCATAATATATAACCTATAGTGAAGGTACAGAGTTAAGGCTTTAGGGATTAATCAATGAATCATACTAATAATTTTGTTTATAAGCAAATGTACAAGGGTTAATGCACCCAAGTGTCCTCTTATATTTATCACACTTTTTTAACTAAAAAAATAATTATTTATAAAAATGTAATTGTTCATAACAGAAAGAAAATTATGGATAGTTATCTTGTTTATACACAATAATGAATACATTTGTTAATTTGATTATTGACTTTAAAGTATATAATTTTAATTTATATTTTATATATTTTAATACTAAATCAGCGATAAGGATTACAAAATTAGAAATTTTACGCGAAAGCCGAAGATGTCTGTTTAATCCTTTAGGAGTGACAGTGAAATTCATAGTATAATTAAATATACTTATAATGTTATATACTGAGTGTAAATCAGAATTAACTAACAATAATAATACTTATAATTTACTTTTGAATAGTAGAAGTCGTTATTTAGAATAGTTTGAAGTGACTTATTATAAAATTTTATATTATTAATGAAGTTTTTTATGAGTACATTATTATTTTTTTCCTATTCATTCATAAAAGATAAGATTGGTTGTCAAAATAAGATTAAAGAGAAATACTGATGAAGTGCGGGAATTAGAATATCTTCCAACAAGATTGTATGTGATTTGGCAATAAGCAACCATACCGTGAGTCTTTGCTTTGGGTAGTTTGAAGTGTCGTTCGTAATTCACAAGGATCCTATGTTAAATTTCTTACAATTCAGGATGTGTCAGCCTTCAGATTAGGTTAATGATGTTTGGGTACAATTTGGGTTGGTGTTGTGAGTGAAATCTGGAAACACAGGAATTTTGTCATTTTCAATAGGGGAGTGGTAGATGAGTCTGAAGTGTTTGCATTGGCGCAAGTAAATGTTTGGTCTTGGATTTATGCAAAGTTCTGGTATATTTCTTTTTCTTATTCTGATTGGATTTTGAATCCTTTGGCTTGTATGAGGTTGGTTTCTTAACGTCATGTGGTGTTTTTTTTTTTATGTTAGTATCTGGGTCAGTCTGGTAGGCGTTCCTAGTTAGGAGAATGATAAGATGTTTTTCTGTATAAGGGTTGAACCACTCCTGAAGTGGTTTCAATTTATTTATTTTTTATTGCTGATAAAAAAACGCTATAAAAGTTAATTATGAATCCTATTTTTATCTCTTTCCTTTTTTGGCCTTTGTGGTAGAATAAACTATTAATGAAGTTATTATAATATTTAAATAATACATATGCAATAACATTAAATATATATATATAATATTATAAATTTTGATGCTAAAAATTAAAATAAAACATAACTTTATACATATTAATGTATTTAAAATATATAACAGGTTTTTTTTATCATGATGGGGTTATTTTTTTTTGTTTTTACCAAAATGGAGTCCGTTTAAAAAAAATTACAAATTTAGGCAAGTCGTGCCTAATTGGGACGACTTCATATGCAGAAGTCGTACCAATTAGGCACGACTTCTGCCATGTCATACTAAAGTCGTGCCAACTTGACACGACTTCTGCCCCGTCATATTGAAGTCGTGCCAACTTGGCACGACTTCTGCCCTGTCATACAGAAGTCGTGCCAACTTGACACGACTTCTGCCACGTCATAATTTTTTTTTTAATTTTATTGTTTATATATTGGGTAGTAAGTTATGTAATGTTAAAAATTAATTTGATACATAATTTTCTAAGAGTGTTATTTTAAGGAACAAAAAATTGGATAATCGTTCTTACCCTCCCAAATGAATTTAGTAACATGCTTATTTTGAAGGCGCAATAGAGACATATCACAAGGTAGATGACGTCTGGATGCCATGAAAAATGCTTCTATACTTACTGTAATTATTTTGAAATAATTAATTAATTGTAAATAATTATATATATTTTAAATAAGTCAAATAATATAAATAATTTGACTAATGTAGCAAATCACAAATAAAAAAATTATAAACAAATCATAAATTATGATATTTTTTTTTTGTCTGAACTAATAATTATTTTTATCACAAATCAAATAATACATTTTTCGTAAACCTGTTTTTTGTTCCTTAAAACTAACACTCTTAGAAAATTATGTATCAAATTAATTTTTAACATTACATAACTTACTACCCAATATATAAACAATAAAATTAAAAAAAAATTATGACATGACAGAAGTTGTGCCAAGTTGACACGACTTCTGTATGACAGGGTAGAAGTCGTGCCAAGTTGGCACGACTTTAGTATGACATGGCAGAAGTCGTGCCTAATTGGTACGACTTCTGCATATGAAGTCGTCCCAATTAGGCACGACTTGCCTAAATTTGTAATTTTTTTTAAACGGACCCATTTTAGTAAAAATAAAAAAAGATAACCCCATCATGGTCAAAAAATCTATATAACAACATTCAAATAAGATATATTATCATATTTAAATTAAAATATTAATAATATACAAAAATATTCATCAATAATAATAAATTTACATACTGAATAAAAGTAATAGATATTTTAGGTTAAGTTTACATTTATTATTTATAAAATAACTGATTTTGAAAACGTTAAAATTAGGTTTCTTCATTTTAAAATATCTTATTTTCAATTCCAACTTTTGATTTTTACCAACCCTCCCTCGTTACATCTAAAACTATCTTCAATCATCTTAAAACATTGGTTTTTTGGTAATAGAAGAAAAGGATGACATTCCGAGTGATTGAAAATTCAATAGTAACTCAATCATAAAGAAGAAGACAAAAAATTAAAGAGGCAAAAAGATATGAACTTCAAATTATTTTAATAAGAATTATGAACTTCAAATTTATCAATTTCAAGAAAGAATACTCTAACAATAAATAAATAAATAAATAAAAAATAAAGACATGCAAGTGCATGAAGGAGACATAAATAATTAAAAGTTTTGTTGTTTAACTTCTGAGTATAACAAATAAAGTTCAACTTGTTAGGAAACTCTTTTTCAATAAAATAATGTTGTTCAAAAAAATTATCTTTTCCAATGAAATAATGTTGTTAAAAAAAATTATGGTTACTATACCAGAAAAATATGAGTAAAAAATCACAACTTTTAGGCAATGTGAGAATTGAGTCGAAACTATATAAAGTGTTTTTCGTGAAAAAACACAAGATTCATGATTCTAAAGGTGGAAAAAATAAGAAGAACAATAAATAGAAGAAAAAAAAAGTTCCAAAAATAAATAATGTGGGAACTTTTTTTCTTGTTCATATTACAAAAAGATTAATCAATGTTGGTGGAGGAGAGAGATTTCAAGTGTAAAAATTACAATGATTTAGGATGTGTAAAGCGAATTTACAAGTTTAAAACAAAAGAGGTAAAAGTTTTTCTGAAAGAGCGAGCAAGAAGAAGAACAATTGACGGTATCTATTTGTTATAAGTGATAACTGATAGAAGAGTAATATCAAAAATAACTATTGATTATCAAGATAATAAATACGAAAAATAATTTATTAAAAAAATTGAAAAATAAATAAATTATAATTTTGCAATTAATTGCTATGTTATTTATTATATTTAGAAAAACAATTGGAAAAATTAAATTTATTATTATATCCTATAATTAATTAATTATACATTACCAAAATTGAGATAATTGATTATTATTTTTCTTAATGGATTACTTTTTAAATAGTTTTAGAAATCAACTAAAAAAATGGTTACTTATGATTTACGTATATAATCCTATCCCCAAAAAGAGAAAATAAATATATAGATTTTAAATATATCCCGCTAAAATATAAATAAGATAATTAGATTTAATTGTGGGTTGAGATAGAAAAGATAAATGATATGGGATTCTAAAATTATCAACTCTTAAAATATGTATTAAAAAGATAAAATTTTGTAAATAAATGTGAAGTGAGAGTACACTGGAGGAAGTAAGATAAGATTTCAGAGTCTAATCTTATAATTTTTAAAAATCTAAGAAACTCTATTAAAGGAAAATGCAATCTCAATCTTGATATATTTAATTAATATCTTGAATCATACCATAAATAAATAATAAGTGTGATTATAAGATTAGATTAAAGAAATCAATTATATCTTATTATCTTTTGTAAGTTATGTTTGATTGGGCTATAAAAGTAGTGCAGTGAGAAGGATTGATGTAGTTGTTTTGTTGTTCTTGAAGGAAAGAGATATTGAAAGAGAAAGAGAGATGAAAAGAGACAGCAACAATAACATGACTCTCCCTTGCGTTTCTGTGATGACAAGATCAGTGTGGTCTTACAACCTTGAATCGGAGTTCGAGTTGATTCGTTCAGTCATTGCCTTATATCCTTTCATCTCAATGGATACGGAGTTCCCTGGCGTCATCTTTCAGTCGCATCCAGCATTTCGACAACCACAAAATAACTACGCAGTGATGAAAGCTAACGTGGACAACATGCACCTCATTCAAGTGGGTCTCACCCTTTCAGACCGCCACGGCAACCTTCCAACCTTTGGAACCTCCAACCGCTTCATTTGGGAATTCAATTTCTGTGAGTTCGATGTGACACAACATCCTCATGCTCCTCACTCCATCGCCCTCCTCCGACGTCAAGGCATAGATTTTGAAAAGAATCGAAGGTTTGGAGTGAGCATTGTGCGATTTGCTGAGTTGATGATGTTCTCAGGACTCCTCTGCAACAATAATATTCAATGGATTGCTTTTCATAGTGCCTATGATTTTGGGTACATGGTCAGGATATTGAGTCAACGCTTTTTTTATATGCAACCATTTCTACCTCTCAACTTGTGTGACTTTCTTCAACTTGTTAAATTCTTCTTTGGATACAAAGTATACGACGTTAAGCATCTCATAAAATTTTGTCCCAACCTTCATGGCGGTTTAGACAAAGTTTCTGAGTCCCTGGGTTTGGATAATAGTTGTAGAAGAAGTCATCATGCAGGCTCCGATAGCTTAGTCACTCTCCATATTTTCAATAAAATTAAAACTCTATATTTTCATACAGAGTTTGACTTACCCAAACATGCAGGTGTTCTGTATGGCTTAGAGATAATAGTTGCAAATTAGATGGCTTCGTTATTGTTATATCATTTTGTTTTGTATTTTTTTATTTTATTTTCAATTTATATACTAGTTAACAAAATTTTCAATTTAATATTGGTGAAATAGATGTATGATTCCGAAAATTTATTAAGAATTTTATTAAAAAATTAACTTCAATAAAACAAATAATATATAAAAATAATAGAAGCAGAAGCATTAACTAAGATAACAGCTCAACAGGTCCAATCGTTTGTATGGAAAAATATAATATGTCGATTCGGAATCCCACACACCATTATAACTGACAATGGCAGACAATTCATTGACAAAAAAACTTATGGAATTTTATGCAGATTTGGGGATCAAGTCAACAAGCACGTCAGTTGAGCATCCACAAACAAATGGACAAGCTGAAGCCGCAAACAAAGTTATTCTCGGACAGTTAAAGAAGAGGTTAGGAAGTGCTAAAGGACTATGGGCTGAGAAGTTGCCAGAAATATTATGGGCATACAGATGCACACCACAAACATCAACAGGAGAAACACCATTCAATCTCACGTACGGAACAGATGCAATGTTACCAGTAGAAGTTACTGAACCAACACTACGAAGGCAAATGGAAGATTGGAATATCAACAATGAATGCTTAAGAACTGACCTTGATCTTATTGAAGAACTCAGAGAACGAGCAAAAATAAAGGAAGCAGCAGTAAAAAGAAGAGCAATGAAGAGGTTTAATGCGAAAGTAAAGTTCAGGGATTTTAAGGAAGGGGATTTGGTCTGGAGAATGCGTACTGATGCTCGGAAAGATCCACGACATGGAAAGTTGGCATCCAACTGGGAAGGACCATTCAGGATAATGGAAAACTTACACAACGGAGCTTATAGATTAGAAACTCTAGAAGAAAAAGTGATACCGAATACATGGAATACGAGTCATTTAAAGTTCTATTTTAGTTGAAACAGAAGATGTAAGCCAAAAACTTGTATACATACCGATCATCTAATCAAGAAGAATTATCCAGTAACATCATCTTATTAGACTCATGCTTTTCTTTTCGGTCTTGGATGTTGTCACTACAAGTGAAATCCCTTCCGAAACAATACTTACTACTTTTCGGTCTTGGACGCTTTTCATTTCAGGTGAAATCCCTCCCGACAAAATTTACATCATTCTTTTCGGGCTTGGATGCTTTCACTTCAGGTGAAATCCCTCCCGACAAAATTATTGACATAACTCTTTTCGGTCCTGGATGCTTTCACTCCAGGTGAAATCCCTCCCGAAAAGTGGTCTATTCGATTCTTTCTTCAATTAGTTCACAAGACATCTCCAAGCAATGGATATAAAACCAAGAGAATCATAGCGTTTAATTCAAACATCGGCAACTAAAGACAAGAGTTAGATCTACCCAAGCAGGTCCACGTTTTTGGTTACTCGCAACAAATTGCAGAGTAGGAAAATTCTCCATTTTGCACTAAAAAATAAAAGCCGAAAAGTAGTTTTTTACTTTTTACGTAATAAAAACCGAAAAATAGTTATGATTTTCAAAGCAACAAAAACCAACAGATAGTCATGTTACTTTAAAAGTAGTACAAACCGAAAGGTAGCAACTATTCCAAGGCAATAAAAAATCGAAAGATAAACTTAATGCTTGACGGTAATAAAAACCAAATAATACTCTTGTTACGTTTCTAAATTAACATTTAAAGCATTTAACTAAAATAATCGAAAGCACAATCCCAATAGCGTTCGACCGAAAGGTTTATCATACAACCGAGAAGACAAAACCGAGAGGTTCTAATAACATTTAGTACAGTGCCGAAAGTAAGAGTCAACAAATAATACCTAGTGAATAACAAACAATAACTCAAGAGGAATAATATTCTTTAATTTCTGATAAGATTCCAAGGGGAGATTACAAAAAGGACTCAAAACTTCCATATATAAGTTCAACATTTCAAAACCAAAACAGTCTCGTCATGTAAACCGAGAAACTATAAACAAAACATTAACATCTACATCTTCCTAATTTTCGATATTGATATCTTCGGCATCATTATCCGAAATCTCATTAGCAGGAATTAAGTCACCATTATAAAAATCCTTTTTAACATCAAAATTCCCTTCATCAATAGGAATCTTGTAAAAATATTTTGCTTGTTGAAGAGCCTTCTCGAAACCCAGCTTATGTTGTTCAAAGATAAAGCTTTCGGCTTCAAAAACGTTAGTCCTCAGCTGATGTATCTCCTCATCCATAGCTTTGATGGTGTTTTTGTCGGAATCATTCGCAGAAGATAATGCCGATACCTTTTCGTTCAAGCCTTGATTTTCTTTACACAGTCGAACATTCTCTTCGACAGATTTCAAGTTCTCGTTCTCCAAATCAGAAATTTTCTTCCCAAGACCTTCTATTTCAACTTCTCGTTCTTTTTTTTGCTTTTTAATCTCTTCTAACTGCACCGATAAAGAGCTCATTTTTTCTTTATACTCAGCAAAATCATTCTTCAATTTGTCAAACTCAGATAAAGCCACACAGTTTCCATTCTTCTCCTTCATCATCTTTCCAATCAAAAGATTTCTGCTTGACAATTCAATAACAGAATCTGCCAAAGAAGCAGCATCCATAGTCTTCAGCATGTTGTAAGACGATTCACCAAAAGATGTCTGAACAAACTTCGCATATTTGGTTGTAGCACTAAATATCGTTTCCGAGAGAGGTTCAGAAGAAACATTTTCACTATGGCGATGGCGCCGAGAAGACGAATGCGACCTCTTGCTATTTCTATCACGCTTTTTCGATTTCTTTGAAGGACCAGCAGCCTCAACATTACTTACCGGTTCAACCACTTCCACATTCACAATGGATTCCACGACTTCTTCCACCACAGGATTCACCACACTTTCACGACGAGGAGTTACATCACCCACCTTGTTCAGCAATTTCGAAAAATACGAGCGAGCTTTCGGATTAGTGCTCGCCATCAAAACTGAAAATCAATAAAAAATTTAGCTAAGTTAAAAAACTCATCCTATAAAGAGCGAAAATGTGGAACAACCACGTACCAATCAGATCTTCTCGAGGATTTGGTTAAGTGTACAGTTGTAGCAAGGCGCGAGTGGGAACCTGGTACGAGAGCCGACTAAAAACTTCGATAACATGACGATCGGCCACACCCATTGAATGAAACGAAATTGAGTTAAACTTCACAGGATCTTTTGTCCAGTACAGAGGAAACCTTGGAGAATCTCCATCAAAAAAATACTCTCTTCCTACAGGCTCTATTAGAATTTTAAAAAAACTCCCCTTAAAATCTTTGTATGACGATGTAAAAGGTTTAAGGAAACAAACATTGGATTTACTAATAAGGGATAACCACTCTGGCCGCTTCCCAGGCCGAGAGCTATAATAGTACAAGAAGGAAGCAGGACTGGGAGAAAGCGATAATAATTTACACAAAATGCTAAATGCTTGCATCGCAGCCCAACCATTCGGATGAAGCTGAGTAGGCGCGACATTAAGGAAGTTAAGGACACCTATTTGAAAGTTGTTCAAAGGCAACCGAATATGAAGATCTCTAAAAAAGCAAGCATAAAAATAAAAAAATTCATAACTATCACCCTCTCGACCATGACAAACATTATCGGCATCTCCAACACGCCGAAAAGAAATAATATCATTTTCAATGTCAGAATAATAAATCTGAGAATGGGAAAGGAAACTACGAAGTTCGATAGCAGAACGGTATTTGGACAAATACTCTCGGACTTTAGGATTAACCCATTGGTAACTTGGACGAAGATTTCTCTGAGGCAATACAATGCCGAATTCTTGAGGAGCATCAACAGTCGGTGCTCCATTTGGATCATTCATACAAGAAGGGGTAGCAGATGAAGACTTCGAGTCTTGACGATCCTCTTCTCGCAGCACTCGCCCAGTTGATTCACCACCCGCGCTTGAAAAATCATCAGAAGCAGAAAAACTTGAAAGAGACATTACCTTTGCACGAACTGGTTACAGATTGAAAGTAAGCTTCTTTTCTCAATACACAACGAAACACATTTGTAAAAGTTTAAAAGAAGACCCTATTTATAACCCAAAGATACACCCTAGAATTTGAAACGTTGCAAGCAATCTGAAACCGTTCAAAAATGTATAATCTAACGGTTGCAACAACAAATTCATGTCAAATCAACTTAACTCAACAAGTTAAAGCACAAAAACCGAGGCATTCAATATCAAATCAAATCAAATGTCAAATTTACTATAATTTATTAAGACATGAATATTTTTTTTAAAAAAAAAACAAGAGCTTAAAATATTTCTGTCTTGGGGGGCTAGTGTACTGGTAGGCTAAAACCGAGAGGTTCATGCCGAGAACTACATAGTATAACAACTAAGATGTTAGGTTAAAACCGAGAGGTTTTGACCGAAAGCGATGAAGACAAAAGAATAAAACAAAAATATAAATGTTGTAAAAGCCCAATTAGATAAAAACTTGCAAGAGGGGTGCACAAATAATAAAAAAGGTGCAAAAAGAAAGCCCAAGAGTAAAGGGGAAAGCCCATTAAAGAAACTCTATAAATAGGAGTTCAGAGATAGAAAGAGGTAAGAGTGATTTTATCTGATAAATATTAAACCTTTTCTGACTTTGGCATCGGAGCGACTTGCAGGTACCCCCCACCTGTTGTGAGGAGAAGTCGAGAGCACCAGCCTAGAGGAGAAGCCGAGAGCACCAGCCGAGAGCACTAGCCGAGAGCACCAGCCGAAAGCACCAGCCGAGTGGAGAAGCCAAGAGTTCCCATCAAGGAAAGAAATTAAGTACCCAGCTCAAGATAGTATTCAGCCCAAGATTGAAGGATTAGTCTTGTTAACCTTTTTCGAGTGTTCTTGGTCCCTGTTGTAAGAACATTAATGAACTTCTATATTATAAATATATTAAAATGAAATCGCATATCTAGTTATTACAAGGGATAGAAGAGTAATATCAAAAGTAAGTATTGATTATAAGATCATACTGTAAATAGTTTATTAAAAAAATTGAAAAAAATAATTACAATTTGGTAATTAATTATATTGTTATTTATTATATTTAGAAACACAATCGGAAAAATTAAATTTATTATTATATCACATAATTAATTAAATATACATTATCAAAATTGAGATAATTGATTATTATTTTTCTTAAAAGATTATTTTTTAAAAAAGTTTTAGAAATCAGCTAAAAAAAAAATGAACGTAAAATAGATAAAAGAATGATATTCAATTTTAAGATATAATCTCCTAAAATATAGATAAGTTACTTATGATATACGTATATAATCATCTCCTGAGAAAATAAATATTTACATTTTAAACATATTCGGCTAGAAAAGAAATAAGATAATTAGATCTAACGGTGGATTTAGATAGAAAAAAATTAATGATATGTGATTCTAAAATTATCAACTATTAAAATATGTATTAAAAAGATAAAATTTTGTAAATAAATGTCAAGTGAGAGTATTCATCCATAAGTAAGATAAGATTTTAGAATAAGATAAAATTTCAAGAGTGTAATCTTATATTTTTTTAATTGAAGAAATCTATTATATCTTATTATCTTTTATCTTTTGTAAGTTATGTCTGATTGGACTATAAAAGTAGTGTAGTGAGAATGATTGTTGTAGTTTTGTTGTTCTTGAAGAAAAGAGAAAGAGAGATTGGAAGAGAAAGAGAGATGGAAAGAGAAAACAACAATAACATGACTCTTCCTTGCACTTCTGTGATGACAAGATCAGTGTGGTCTTACAACCTTGAATCGGAGTTTGAGTTGATTCGTTCTGTCATTGTCTTACACCTTTTCATCTCAATGGATACGGAGTTTCCTGGCGTCGTCTTTCAGTCGCATCCAGCATTCCGACAACCACAAAATAACTATGTGTGATGAAAGCTAACGTGGATAGTATGCACCTCATTCAAGTGGGTCTCACCCTTTCAGATTGCCATGGCAACCTTCCAACCTTGGGAACCTCCAACCGCTTCATTTGGGAATTCAATTTCCGCGAGTTTGATGTGACACAACATCCTCATGCTCCTCACTCAATTGCCCTCCTCCGACGTCAAGGCATGGATTTTGATAAGAATCGAAAGTTTGGAGTGAACATTATGCGATTTGCTGAGCTAATGATGCTTTCAGGATTGCTCTGCAACAATAATATTTAGTGGATTGCTTTCCATAGTACCTATGATTTTGGGTACATGGTGAAGATATTGAGCCAACGCTTTTTTTTATATGCAACCATTTCTACCTACAAACTTGTGTGACTTTCTTCAACTGGTTAAATTCTTCTTTGGATACAGAGTATACGACGTTAAACATCTCATCAAATTTTGTCCAAACCTTCACGGCGGTTTAGACAAAGTTTCTGAGTCTCTAGGTTTGGATAATAGTGGCAGAAGAAGTCATCATGCAGACTCCGATAGCTTAGTCACTCTTCATGTTTTTAATAAAATTAAAACTCTCTATTTTCATACAAAGTTTGACTTGCTAAAACATACAGGTGTTCTCTATGGTTTAGAGATGCTTTGATTTTCCTTTTTTACCATCTTTCTACTTCTCTTATCTTTTCTTTTCAGTACAATGTAATTTCCAAATTCTACAATAATATATATCACTTCATTTTATCCTACCTTTCTCTCTTCTTTTTTACACCCTTATGTTTCTTTTTTCATAATACTAATAGTTACAAATTAGATGACTTTGTACCATAGAGTGACCATAGAGAGTGTCAGTGAAATTCATAGTATAATGAAATATACTTATAATTTTATATGCTGAGTGTAAATCAGAATTAACTAACAATAATAATACTTATAATTTACTTCGAATAGTAGAAGTCGTTATTTAGAATAGTTTGAAGTGACTTATTATAAAATTTTATATTATTAACGAACCTTTTTACGAGTACATTATTATTTTTTCCTATTCATTCATAAAAGCATTATGAAAATATCTATAAAAGTATCACGGGATTCCCTTTTTTATTTACGATATAGTTTTTATAAAAGTGTTTTTATATTTTGAAAACTTAAAAGAAAAGTAAAAATTATAAATTATACATAAATCATCCATATATTTTTATGGTGAAAGATAAGATTGGTTGTCAAAAATAAGATTAAAGAGAAATATCGATGAACTGCGGGAATTAGAATATCTTCCAACAAGATTGTATGTGATTTGGCAATAAGCAATCGTACAGTGAGTCTTTAGTTTGGATAGTTTGGAGTGTTGTTTGTAATTCACAAGGATCCTTTGTTAAATTTCTTACCATTCAGGATGTGTCAGACTTCAGATTAGGTTAATGATGTTTGGGATATAATTTGGGTTGGCGTTGTGAGTGAAATCTGGAAACATTGGAATTTTGTCATTTTCAATAGGGGAGTGGTAGATGCGTCTGAAGTGTTCGCATTGACGCAAGTAAAAGTTTGGTCTTGGATTTATGCAAAGTTCCGGTATATTTCTTTTTCTTATTCTGATTGGGTTTTGAATCCTTTGACTTGTATGAGGTTGGTTTCTTAACGTTCTGTGGTGTTTTATTTTTTATGTTAGAATCTGGGTCATTCCGCGTTCCTAGGTAGGAGAATGTTAAGGTGTTTTTCTGTATAACAGTTGAACTACTCCTGAAGTGGTTTCAATTTATTTATTTTTTATTGCTGATAGAAAAACGCTATAAAAGTTAGTTATGAACCCTATTTTTATCTCTTTCCTTTTTTGACTTTTTGGTAGAATAAACTATTAATGAAGTTATTATAATATTTAAATAATACATATGCAATAACATAAAAATATATATAATATTATAAATTTTGATGCTAAAAATTAAAATAAAACATAACTTTATAAATATTAATGTATTTAAAATATATAACAACGTTCAAATAAGATATATTATCATATTTAAATTAAAATATTAATAATATACAAAAATATTTATAAAATAACTGATTTTGAAAACGTTAAAATTAGGTTCTTGATTTTAAAATTTCTTATTTTCAATTCCAACTTTTGATTTTTACCAACCCTCTCTCGTTTTTTTTATCAGCAATAAACAATGAATAAATGTGAGTCACCTTAGGGTGACCCAACCCTTATACAAAACACACGACCTTTAACCTTTTCCACAACACACACCCCGCCAACTCCTAAATACTTAAATAAATCCGAAGAGAACCGCCTACAACCCTCACTCTTATACCCAAACAAAACATCAAAACATCATCTCCATACAGACCAAAGGATCAACACACCAATCAGAGATGGAAAAGATTGCATCCTGCGACTTGGAAGTAACCCAAGCCCATGCCTTTAGTTGCATCAAAGCGAAAACTTCCAATACATCTATTACACCCTCTCTAAATATTATTCTGTTTCTATGTTTCCAAATTTCGTAGACGATCGCGATCCAAATCACTCCCCAAACCCTCGTTACATCTAAAACTCTCTTCAATCATCTTAAAACATTGGATTTTTGGTAATAGAAGAAAAGGATGACATTCCGAGTGATTGAAAATTCAATAGTAACTCAATCATAAAGAAGAAGACAAAAAAATCAAAGAGGCAAAAAGATTTTTTTTTTTTTTTATGTTAAAAATGATTTTTATAAGAATTATGAACTTCAAATTTATCAATTTCAAGAAGGAATACGCCGACAATAAAGAATAAAGACATGCAAGTGCATGAAGGAGACATAAATAATTAAAAGTTTTGTTGTTTAACTTCTGAGTATCACAAATAAAGTTCAACTTGTTAGGAAACTCTTTTCCAATAAAATAATGTTGTTCAAAAAAATTATCTTTTCCAATGAAATAATGTTGTTAAAAAAATTATGGTTACTATACCAAAAAAATATGAGTAAAAAATCACAACTTTTAAGCAATGTGAGAATTGGGAAATGTCTTACATGCTAAAGAGCAAAGAAGAATGCTAAAGAGCAAAGAAGAATGCTAAAGAGCAAAGAAGAATGATGAGTCGAAACTATATAAAGTGTTTTTCCGTGTAAGAACACAAGATTCATGATTCTAAATGTGAAAAAAATAAGAACAACAATAAATTACAGTGATTTAGGATGTGTAAAGCGAATTTATATGTCTAAAACAAAAGAGGAAAAAGTGATTATGAAAGAGCGAGCAAGAAGAAGACAGTTCAGAGTATCTCTTTGTTATAAGTGATAACTGATAAAAGAGTAATATCAAAAATAACTATTGATTATCAAGATAATAAATACGGAAAATAATTTATTAAAAAAATTGAAAAATAAATAAATTATAATTTTGTAATTAATTACTATGTTATTTATTATATTTAGAAAAACAATTGGAAAAATTAAATTTATTATTATATCCTATAATTAATTAATTATATATTATCAAAATTGAGACAATTGATTATTATTTTTCTTAATGGATTACTTTTTAAATAGTTTTAGAAATCAACTTAAAAAATGGTTACTTATAATTTACGTATATAATCCTATCCTCAAAAAGAGAAAATAAATATATAGATTTTAAATATATCCCGCTAAAATATAAATAAGATAATTAGATTTAATTGTGGGTTGAGATAGAAAAGATAAATGACATGTGATTCTAAAATTAAAATATGTATTAAAAAGATAAAATTTTGTAAATAAATGTCAAGTGAGAGTACACTGGATGAACTAAGATAAGATTTCAGAGTGTAATCTTATAATTTTTTTAAATCTAAAAAACTCTAATAAAGGAAAATTCAATCCAATCTTGATATATTTAATTAATATCTTGAATCATACCATAAATAAATAATAAGTGTGATTATAAGATTAGATTAAAGAAATCAATTATATCTTATTATCTTTTGTAAGTTATGTTTGATTGGGCTATAAAAGTAGTGCAGTGAGAAGGATTGATGTAGTTGTTTTGTTGTGCTTGAAGGAAAGAGAAAAAGATATCGAAAGAGAAAGAGAGATGAAAAGAGACAACAACAACAACATGACTCTCCCTTGAGTTTCTGTGATGACAAGATCAGTGTGGTCTTACAACCTTGAATCAGAGTTCGAGTTGATTCGTTCAGTCATTGCCTTATATCCTTTCATCTCAATGGATACGGAGTTTCCTGGCGTCTTCTTTTAGTCACATCCAGCATTCCGACAACCACAAAATAACTACGCAGTGATGAAAGCTAACGTGGACAGTATGCACCTCATTCAAGTGGGCCTCACCCTTTCAGACCGCCACGACAACCTTCCAACCTTTGGAACCTCCAACTGCTTCATTTGGGAATTCAATTTTTGTGAGTTTGATGTGACACAACATCCTCATGCTCCTCACTCCATCGTCCTCCGACGTCAAGGCATGGATTTTGACAAGAATCGAAAGTTTGGAGTGAGCATTGTGCAATTTGCTGAGTTGATGATGTTCTCAGGACTCCTCTGCAACAATAATATTCAGTGGATTGCTTTTCATAGTACCTATGATTTTGGGTACATGGTGAAGATATTGAGCCAACGCTTTTTATATATGCAACCATTTCTACCTACAAACTTGTGTGACTTTCTTGAACTGGTTAAATTCTTCTTTGGATATAGAGTATACGACGTTAAACATCTCATCAGATTTTGTCCAAACCTTCACGGCGGTTTAGACAAAGTTTCTGACTCTCTAGGTTTGGATAATAGTGGCAGAAGAAGTCATCATGCAGGCTCTGATAGCTTAGTCACTCTCCATGTTTTTAATAAAATTAAAACTCTCTATTTTCATACAAAGTTTGACTTATCAAAACATGCAGGCGTTATCTATGGTTTAGAGATGCCTTAATTTTCCCTTTTTACCATCTTTCTACTTCTTTTATCTTCTCCTTTCATTACAATGTAATTTCCAAATTCTACAATAATATATATCACTTCAGTTTATCCTACCTTTCTCTCTTCTTTTTTCCAACCTAATGTTTCTTCTTTCTTGCAAATTAAATTACTTTGTCATTGTACTATTATTTTCTTTAGTATTTTATTTTATTTTATTTTCATTTTATATAATAATTAACCAAATCAAACAATTTAAGATTGGTGAAATTACTGTATGATTCCATAAATTTATTAGGATTTATATTAAAAATTTAATTTCAATCAAACAAATAATATAACAAAAACACTATTGTAATGGAATAAATCAATATAATGAAAAATTATTTATTTTGGATTCTTAAATAAATATTATCTAATAATAAGTGGATGGAACAATAGGACTCGTGTTAGTTTGATTTACAGTTATAATTAAAAATAAAACAAAGAATTCACCTGGTATAATTTAATAGTTTGATTTTGGTTTGTCAATTTTTTTTTAATTATATATATATATATTAAATCATATTTAATTATGAATAATTTTAAATTTCTAATTGATAATTAATATATTTAATCAAATAAATTAAAGTATTTATATGTTAAATTATTTTATTATAATTAATAATATAAATAATTTGTAAGGGTCAATGATTTAATTAATAATTATTTTTTTTATTTTTTAATATTAAATAAAAAATATTTATTTAATTATTTCTATTTTTCTTTAAAAATAATGATATTTTATGGAAAAAAAGTTTTGAAAGAAGAGAAAGGAAGAGAAGTGAGAGAAAAGAAAAAGTAACTAAAATTGCAAAATTGTAAAGGGGAAGCAATATATAAAAAAAGAGTTGAAAAATTAGTTACGCGCGCGGTAGGAATGTTCGCCCAACGACTTCCAATGCCCATGACAGTCTTGGTTCCATCATCTGGTTAGAGTTGGTTTCTCTTTCATCACTTCCTTCAATGCCATCTCCTACATTAAGGTTTTCTTCTTCTTTTTTTCTTCATTGCAGGGAAGCTGTTTGATGGAATTAAATTATAGAAAACTCTTTGAAGATTTTATTGAATCAGTTATTTTTTTCACCATGCGTGTTTCAGGTTCTAAATCTAGTTTAGTCACGCCATTTTGGTTGTTGTGGAAGCGTAACAAAGATGAATAGGACTGGGAAACTCAAATCGTCGAGTTCTGAATTGGACCTTGATCGGCCCAACATTGAGGATTACTTACCCTCTGGATCCAGTGTTCAACATGAACGGCAAGGGAAGCTCCGCCTGTATGTGTCTCCGCTGTTTTTTTTTTTCATTTTCATGTCTTGCTTTTACTGTTGTTTAGATGCTCCAAGATAAGGGGCAATGGAAATGGAGTAGTTTTCTGTTTGCATGATGATTATGTTCTGAATTAAATTGTCATTTCAGGTGTGATTTGATCGATATTTCACCTAGTCTGTCTGAGGCAGCAGGTGCCATTGTAGATTTGAGGTTTTGACCTTGTCTTCATATGCTGTTCTTCTGCCTTTTGGTTTTGGTATGTCAATTATTATCTTTTGGAAAATTGCTGATGATGGAATAGTTATGGAGAGAATTTAACGGCAAACATGATGTGTTCAACATTTTCTAAAACTAAATCTTGGCCTGCTTCAATGCAATAGACCGTCTCCCAATGTTGTCAAAATTGAGGATCATAACATGTATAATAAGTTCCTAGCTACAACATAAAATATACTGTGAATAGATACATATGCATAGAAAATAACTTAGATAACAAAAATGACATCTAAATCACGATATTTAACTATAGTTCAGAACTCTTAACATATAGCCAGCCCATAATATATCATAACATTTATTCCTGGGCCTTACTTTTCGATCGTATTTTCTATATATCCTGGTAATCTAGCTTTTACAAACTATCTAAACATCAATTTAGTTACATGAGATGCCCTCCTAACTCTTTCTCTCAGTTCTCTTTTCATAGACCTTATATATCGGGGTGCCATACCCTATCATTTGTACCCCCAGCGCTAAGTGACACATTGTCCCCAAGATGGAATTGAGAGTAAAGGTGGGTTAATCTTCAAGTGTCTTGTTAGCATACCTTTCATTTGGCGAGGTGAGGTTAATCTCCAAGGTGTCTTGCTGCTGATTGACTTCCTTAACTTTAGAAGGAATTGTAGTTTGCTTTCAACAATAAAGGACGATGGTCTTGCCCATACAAGGATCGGAAATGAGACATCTTAGTAACTAGTATTGAACCAAAATTCTGTCCGAGATAGGTAACCCCCATAGTTAGTTAGTAGAAATAAATAGAGTTTGTTGTGGGGGGCTGAGATAATTGGAGAAACAAGACATGTTGCTTGTAAATAGGAAAAGGGATTGGGAAGGAGATTTTTATTATTGCAGAGCACTATTTTAGATAGTGTAGGGTGTATCTGGTTCAATAGTACAGAGGCGAAGGATGAGAAATTGTGGCAAGGAAGTAAGTATAATTGAAAATGTTGGGAGAGTATATCTAAAATCTTATTCTTGAGCGATTTTTCATATTTCAGATTGAGGGAACTTGTCCAGGGAGCTAACAATAACCCTCTTCTTATATTTCCTGAAGGAACTTGTGTAAATAATCATTATATTGTCATGTTTATGTTTAAGAAGGTATAGGATTTGCAATTGCAAAATGCCGAGTTTTACACTTTTACTTATACAACAGGCTTTCCTTTTCCTCTTTAATTTTGTCTCCATTCACTTTTATTCTCATTCTTGTAGTCTGAAAGTTATAAATATAATTGAAGCCTCTTCTAATTTTAATGATGTTTAGGGTGCATTTGAACTTGGCAGTTTGCCCAGTGGCAATCAAGTACAATCAAATTTTCGTAGATGCTTTTTGGAATAGTCGACAGTAAGAAGTTGCTTTTTACATGATAATTATTTCTGTTTCTATTCATTCATGTTTTCTTGTATTGCTGGATAAGAGTTTCTGTATCTGTTTCACTTTCAGACAATCCTTCACCACTCATCTCTTGCAATTAATGACATCATGGGCTGTAGTTTGTGATGTTTGGTACTTGGAGCCACAAAACTTGAAGCCAGGAGAGACATCCATTTAATTTGCAGAGAGGTAAAAGACCTTTGTTCCATATTGTATGAACCACTATATATGTTTAGCTGCAAGGAATTAAAACAGTATATATCATTCCAATGGTATAGGGTGAGAGACATAATCTCACATCGTGCTGGGCTTAAAAAGGCTCCTTGGGATGGATATCTGAAGTATTCTCGCCCTTGTCCAAAACACAGAGAAAGCAAGTAAGTTAAATTTCTCATTTCTCAAGTCTTTGTCGCTAAGGTTTTATGATTAGATTTCTCATTTCTCAAGTCTTTGTCGCTAAGGTTTTATGATTAGAACTATGTATGTCTGTTAATTTTGTTTGAAGTCCAGCAGTCAATAGTAGAGCTTTATAATTAGCTAGCAATGATGCATGTGAGAATCAAAGAGGGAGAGAGAAGATTTTCTCAAGAAGTTTGATTACGTTAAAATAGACTAAAGTGTAACACATTATTCTCTATGGAAAAAGGCTGGTTACCTTTAAAGATTAAAAGGAGGGTACTGGGAATGGGAGCATAATTTATCTAATATTTGAGAAGTGAAAACTAAGTGACATTTGTGTAATAATGAAACGTGAAGTCTTTCCATAAATGACTCGCACCCTTGTCTACCCATGAATGTTGATATAGGAATGAATGTGGAAGAAGTAAATGAGTGTGAGGAGATTTATATAGAAAGTGAGAGAAGAAAATTGTGGAGCTTTAAATTAAAAATAATCTATGCTTCCTATTCGTTGTCACGAAGGCAGACAAATTCATAGTATAAGTTAGCATCGACTTAACCGACACTGAATTAAATTAATATAGTAAATGAAGGAGATGAGGTAAATGAAGTAATTGAATGTTGATATAAGAATGAATTTGAATGAAGTAAATGAGTGTGAGAAGATTTATATAGAAAGTGAGAGAAGAAAATTGTGGACCTTTAAATTAAAAATAATCAATGTTTCCTATTCGTTATCACGAAGGCACACAGATTCATAGTATAAGTTAGCGTCGACTTAGCCGACCCTGAATTAAATAAATATAAATATGATATGGAAAAATACTGTGTAACTTGTGTTTTTTTGGGAAATGATCAACATGATTTGGTGTGAAATTTTATTTGCTTAATCTTCTTGTCATTAATGAGTTTTGGAGTAGAATGTAGTTTTATTTTTACCATATTTAGTGATTTTGTTTTTTTATGAATTGGAGTACCTCTAGTACTCTAATTTATTATATTCTTTATTGTCAATAAAAAAATATGAATACTAAAAATAAATCAAATTATTCCTTTTTGTTGATTGACACGAATCTTATTTATTTTTAATAATTAATAACTGCAAGGATTACATTAAATGACTTTTTGAAGAATGATGGTAATTAGTGTATGATCCAAAATGTCACTACTAATAGGAATGGGGTGTAAGAGGTGTAGGGTACTCATTAATGGAGTCTAAATGGGGAGGCGTTATGTCATTTTCACTATCCTAATGTTGCATAATGTATAACCTCTACTGAGGTTAAGCTTTTGGGATGAATCAATGTATCCTACTAATAAGTAAAAAGTGTCTCTTGCTAGAAGGATTAAGACACTCCAAATATCTTAGTTATATTTGTAACATTCTTTTTTGTTGACTAAAAAAATAATCATTTGAAAAAAAAAGTCAAAGTCAAGACAACTAAAAATACAAGAAAGCGGAAAGACAATCTGAGTGTTTAATCTTTTAGGCTTGGCCGCGTAATTCATGTATGAGTTCGTCTTAGTTTAGTTAATTATTACAATTTTCTATATATAACTAATGTTTGGTTTTTATACAATTAAAATGTATAATAAATAAGTATTCTATAGTATTTTCATAAGTAAATTAAATTTTACTGTAATTGTTTTCAAATCAATAAAATATTAAAATTTAATTGAGAAAAATAAATAAAAGATTATAAATTGAAATGATTAAACATAAGAAAAAATAACTAAAATTATTATAGTGTGGAATGATAAAGAGAATATCTGTTTAACCAATTGTTTTTGTTATATTATTTGTTTTATTGAAATTAATTTTTTAATAAAAATCGTAATAAATTTATGGAATCATAGGTCTATTTCCTAATGTTAAATTGTTTGATTTTGTTAATTATTATATAAAATGTAAACAAAATAAAAAAAAATATGAAACAAAAAAGAAGAAACATAAGGGTGGAAAAAAATATAAGAGAGATAGGTAGGATGAAATGCGGTGATATATATTAATGTAGAATCTAGAAATTGTATTGTATTTATCAAGTTTAGAAGGAATAATATTTTCTTCTATTAAATTATGAGGTCATTAGACCTATATATACATGAGCCTGCTTCTTATTTTAAGAAATATGGACAACTAATTCTAGAGAAACAAATCCCTATGATTGTGGGATTGTTTCTAAATACATAATCCTAATATTAATAGTAAGATACAATTGTCATACAAAATAAAAATATAATAAGGATAAAATATAAAACTTCCTAAAAAATACAACACAGTTTTGACACTCCCTTCAAGCTGGTGAATAGATGTTCTCCATTCCCAGCTTGGATATAATTCTTTCAAAGTTACTGCAGTTCAGCCCTTTGGTGAGTATGTCTGCAAGTTGACTCTGAGTGGACACATATGAGGTGCAGATCAAGCCACTGTCTAACTTTTCCTTGATAAAATGTCTGTCCACCTCGATATGTTTAGTTCTATCATGCTGTACTGGGTTGTGGGCTATGCTAATTGCAGATTTATTGTCACAATATAACCTCATAGGTTCATCCCACCTTATCTTCAAGTCTTCCAATATAATCTTCAGCCATAGAAGTTCACATATTCCTTGGGCCATTGCTCGAAATTCTGCTTCAGCACTTGATCTAGCTACTACACTTTGTTTTTTACTCTTCCAAGTCACTAGATTTCCACCAAGGAAGGTGCAGTATCCAGTAGTTGATCTCCTATCCACAACTGACTCTGCATAATCTGTATCCGTGTATGCTTCAAGACGAACACTTTTGTTTCGTTTGAACAAAATCCCTCTTCCTAGAGTCCCTTTTAAATACTGCACAATTCTAAGGGCAGCTTGCAAATGTGCCTCCTTTGGTTGGTGCATAAATTGGCTGACTAGACTCACAGCAAAAGCAATGTCTGGCCTAGTGTGAGATAAGTAAATAAGCCTACCCACGAGTCTTTGGTACATTTCCTTGTCCACGGCATTATCCTCCTCCGCACTTCCCAACTTTATATTTGGATCAATTGGAGTACTTGTTGGTTTGCAGGCTGTCTTTCCTGTTTCTTTAAACAAGTCAGTAATATATTTTTGTTGAGATATGAAGATTCCTTTCTTGGAATGGGCCACTTCAATTCCCAAAAAATATTTAAGTCTCCCTAATGTCTTAATCTCAAATTCCGTGGCAAGACGTTGACTTAACGTTTGCTGCTCCTCTTTGTCATCTCAGTTATTATAATATCATCTACATACACCAATAATATTGTTACTCCTCCTGAAACTGAATGTTTGATAAATAAAGTGTGATCTCCTTGGCTCTGTTTGTAGCCCAAACTTGTCAAAACTTTGGTGAATCTTCCAAACCATGCTCTTGGGGATTGTTTCAGCCCATATAGAGCCTTTTTTAGCTTACAAACGGTTCCAGTTGCAACCTGTCCATCATAGCCAGAGGGCAACTCCATGTATATTTCTTCTTCAAGGTCTCCATGTAGGAATGCATTCTTCACATCGAACTGCTGCATATCCCAATCATGATTTGCTGCTAATGACAATATTACTCTGACCGTGTTCATCTTAGCAACCGGGGCAAATGTCTCCAAGTAATCCACTCCATAGGTTTGAGTGAATCCTTTGGCTACTAACCTTGCCTTGTAACGCTCAATAGTCCCATCAGCCCGATACTTTACAGCATATACCCACTTACACCCTACTGGTTTTTTTCCAGTTGGTAAGGTGACAAGCTCCCAGGTCCTGTTCTTGTTTAGTGCCTCCATTTCCACATCCATGGCTTGTTTCCATTTCCTGTCAGATAATGCTTCAGATACAGAGGAAGGTGTGGGTGTAGAGTTTAAGTTTGTGAGAAAGGTTTTATGGGTAGGAGAGAATTTTTCAAAGGATAGGAAATTTGATAGAGGGTAAAGTGGCTGTTGGGTGCAGGTTCTGGTTCCTTTTCTAAGGGCAATAGGAAGGTCCAGGTTTTGATCCACATGTGCTTCTGAATTTTCCAAAATAAACTCATTAGAATTATTGGAATTTCTAGGATTAGAAATTGTTACCTCATGTAAAGATGGTAGGTTGGATTCTTGGACATGGATAGATTCTGGAATGACCTTTGCTCTTCTTGAATATACCAGATTTTTTCCAAATTTCCCACCACCATTAAGTGCAGATTCAGCTGCTGATTCAGGTGTTGCTGCTGGTTCAGCTGGTTCAGGTGCTTGTTTTGTTCTTGTCTCAGTTCCAGGGACAACAATGCTATTTGTCCCAATTTCAAGTCCAAATGCCATATTTGGAAGCATGAGAGGCTTATCTTCCTCTCTTACATTCTCCCCCTGAAGATGAGGCTGGAAGTAGCTCTCTTGTTCATTGAATGTGACATCCCTTGACACAAAGAATCTCTTTGACGGGGGTGAAAACACTTGTATCCCTTTTGTGTGGTTGAGTACCCTAAGAATACACATTTGAAAGCCCTAGGGTCCAATTTTCCCCTTTCATTACTATGAACATGCACAAAGGATACACACCCAAATATTCTAGGTTGGAGTTTATTTGTAGGGTTTAGGTGTGGGTAGAAGGAGGATAGGACTTCCATGGGGCTTTTTGATGCTAAGATTTTAGAGGGTAACCTATTGATTAGGTAGGTGGCAGTAAGAAGGGCTTCCCCCCAAAATTTCTTAGGGACATGATTTTGAAAAAGTAGAGCTCTAGTTTGGTCTAATAAGTGCCCATTTTTTCTTTCTGCAATCCCATTCTGTTGGGGTGTGTTAACACATGAAGACTCATGAATTATCCCTTCCTTTTGGCAAAAAGAGTTTAGCACCAGGTTAAAGTAGTCCTTGGCATTACCATACCTAATTCTCTTGATATTAACTCCAAATTGATTTTTAATCATAGACACAAACTAAACAAAAATGGAGCTAACCTCAAATTTATGTTTCAATAGGAAAACCCAAGTCACCCGTGTACAATCATCTATGAAGGTTAAAAACCACTTAGCACCTGAGATATTAGGAATATTAGCAGGACCCCAGACATCAGTATGGATAAGAAAAAAAGGGAAAAGACTCATTTTATTACTAATGGGGAAAGGTACACGCTTGTGTTTCGCAAGCTCACACACCTCACAATGGAGACTCTCCACATTTAAATTCTTAAACAAGGAAGGGAAGATCACTTTTACAACTGGGTGTCCTAGCCGACAATGATATAGTTGAGCTTTCTCTTTACTGGTCATGGTGGATTCAGATATGAGAGAGTGACTATTGATACCAAGATTAGGATCCTCCATGTAGTATAGGCCATTCCATTCTCTAGCATGTCCAATCGTCCTCCCTGAGTTCTTGTCCTGAAATACACAATAGTTGTTATGAAAAACAATGTTACAAGAGAGATCTTTTGTGAGTTTCTGTACAGAAATCAGATTGGTGGACAATTTAGGGACATGAAGGACATTTTTTAATGTTATAGATGGGCTTATTTGGACTTCTCCTTGACCTGCGGCAGTTATACATGTTCCATCTGCTGTGGAAATTTTCTTGTTGCTAGGACATGGGAAATATGTGGAGAAGTATTTAGGTAGAGGGGTCATATGGTCAGTAGCACCAAAATCTAGTATCCAGAAATGGGTAAAGGGTGTATCTGAAGCAGTAAGTCCAAAAGAAAATGGAAACTTACCTGAATATGTTAAGGAGCACATACCTGAGGGCTTCTCCAATTTACTAAGGAAGGACCTTACCCTTTCTATCTCTTCATGATTCAGCTGGACAGATTCTTCTCCTTGTCCATTAACAATGTGTGCTTGCCTTTGTCCTTCACTTTTTGGAGGGCCTCCTTTCAGGCCCCATTCTCTGCTTGGGGGTTTTCCATGTAATTTCCAGCACTTTTCCCTTGTGTGGCGCGACTTGTTGCAGTAGGCACACCAGACTTCCTCCTGTTTTTTCTCTATATTGGAAAACCCGCTTTTCTTCTGGTTAGTTATCATGGTTGTTCCTCCTTCAGCTTTCATTGCTGAGCTTTCAGTAGTTGGGGTCTCCAACATCAATCCTCTCCTGCTTTCTTCACTCCGAATAATGGCTACCACTTCATTAAGCCCTGGGACTTTCTCTTTTCCAAGATTTGGATTCGAACCTGATCATATTCAGGATTCAAGCCTACCAAGAAATCATAGACTCTACCTTGTTCAATATATTCCTTAAGGATTGTTGAGTCTTCTGAACATTTTGCTTTTATAACTCGATAGTGATCAAATTCCATCCACAGGGACTTGAGTTGATTGGCATATTCTGTAACAGATTTGTTTCCCTGCTTGGCAGCCACGGTTTTCACTTTTACATCATATATTTGAGCAGCATCCTTGGCCTTAGAATAGGTTTGTTCTACTGCCTCCCAAATTTCCTTTGCTGATTTAAGGAACATGCAGGTATCACTGATTTCTGGGACCATTGAATTCCACAGCCATGCCATGATCATGGAGTCTTCTTCATCCCATGATTTGAACTTGGCATCCTGTTCATCAGGGGCAATATCAGTCAGGTGACTGACCTTTCCTTTTCCTTTCAAGATGGTTCTAATGAGTTGAGACCATTTGAGATAATTTTTTCCATTTAATCTATAAGCAGAATGAACATTCTGCAATTCTCCAGCAGTTTGGGATCTGTCCCCAATAGGATTCACAATCTCAGTGATCTCAGCCATCACAGTGATGAACAGTAGCGGCGGTGAACAGTAACTGTGATGAACAGTGGCGTGGTGAACAGTAGCCGCGGTGAACAGTAGCCGCGGTGAAGGCTACACAGTGATGAAGGCTGTGATTATGCCAAGGTTGTGCAGCAATGAAGGCTGCAACAAGGCTCAATGTTGTGCAACAATCACGGCTGCAACTTAGGATTTTCAGGCACGGTCAAAGACTCCTAAAGATCGAGCTCTGATACCATATCAAGTTTAGAAGGAATAATATTTTCTTCTATTAAATTATGAGGTCATTAGACCTATATATACATGAGCCTGCTAGTTATTTTAGGAAATATGGACAACTAATTCTAGAGAAACAAATCCCTATGATTGTGGAATTGTTTCTAAATACATAATCCTAATATTAATAGTAAGATACAGTTGTGATACAAAATAAAAATATAATAAGGATAAAATATAAAACTTCCTAAAAAATATAACACAGTTTTGACAGTATTGAAAGGAGAAGAGAAGAGAACAAAAATAGAAAGATGGTAAAAAAGGAAAATCAAAGCATCTTTGTGCCATAAAAGACACCTACATGCTTTGGTAGGTTAAACTGTGTATGAAAATAGAGAATTTTAATTTTATTAAAAACATGGAGAATGACTAAGATATCAAAGCCTATATGATTGCTTTTTCTAGCACTATTATCCAAACCTATGGACTCAGAAACTCTGTTGAAACAACTATGAAGGTTGGGACAGGAGTTGATGAGATGTTTAACAATTGTATACTTTGTATATAAAGAAGAATTTAACGAGTTGAAGAAAGTCACACAAGTAGGGAGGTAGAAATGGTTACATAATGAAAAAAGTGTTGGCTCTATATCTTCACCATGTACTATCATAAAAACTATGAAAAACAATCCATTGAATATTATTGTTGCAGAGGAGTCCTGAGAGTATCATCAGCTCCGTGAATCACACAATGCTCAATCCAAACTTTTGATTCTTATCAAAATTCATGCCTTGATGTCGATCGGAGGAGGGCGATTTTGTGAGGAGCATGAGGATGATGTGTCACATCGAACTCATAAAAGCTGAATTCCCAAATAAAATGGTTGGAGGTTCCAAAGGTTGGAAGGTTGTTGTGGTCGTTTGAAAGAGTGATGCTCACTTGGATGAGGTGCGTATAATTCACATTAGCTTTCATCACTACGTAGTTATTTTGTGGTGTTCGGAATGCTAGATGTGACTGAAACACCACTTTGGAGAACTCCGTGTCCATAGAGATGAAATGGTAAAAGGCAATTGCGGAATAAATCAACTCGAACTCTGATTCAAGGTTGTAAGAAGACATTGATCTCGTCATCACAGAACCACAAGGGAGGGTCATGTTAGCATGACCCTCCCTTGTGGTTCTGTGATGACGAGATCAGTGTGGTCTTACAACCTTAAATCAAAGTTTGAGTTTATTCGTTTTGTCATTGCCTTATATTCTTTCATCTTTATGGACATGGAGTTTCTCGGTGTGGTGTTTCAGTCGCATCCAACATTTTGACAACCACAAAATAACTACGCATTGATGAAAGCTAACTTGGACTGTATGCACCTCATCCAAGTGGGCCTCACCATTTCAGACGACCTCGATAACCTTCCAATGTTTGGAACTTCCAACTATTTCATTTGCGAATTCAACTTCTGTGAGTTCGATGTGACATTTGCGAAAGTTTGGAGTGTGCGATTTGTTGAGCTGATAATGCTCTCCTAACTCCTCTGCAACAATAATATTCAGTGAATTAATTTTCATAGTGCCTATCATTTTGGATACATTGTGATTATATTGAGTCAACTTTTTTTATACGCACCCATTTTTACCTCTCAACTTGTGTGACTTTCTTCAACTTGTTAAATTCTTCTTTGGATACAAAGTATACTATGTTAAACATCTTATCATATTTTTTCTCAATCTTCATGGCAGTTTAGACAAAGTTTCAGAGTTCCTAGGTCTGGATAATAGTGTCAGAAAAAGTCATCCTGCTCTCATAACTTAGTCACTCTCCATGTTTTAAATAAAACTAAAACTCTATTTTCATACACAATTTTACTTGCAAAAATATGCAAGTGTTGCAAAAATATGCCTTGATTTTTTTTTTTTACCATCTTTCTATTTCTCTTCTCTTTTTAGTACAATACAATTTCCACAATCTCTTTTTTCCACCCTTATATATGTTTCTTCTTTATTAATACATTTATGTTGTGATGGAATAAATCAAGAAATGTTATTCGCTTTTGGAAACTCATTGTACAGTGGCTAAGAAATTCAAATCAGTGTTGGTTTTGTCCCTCTCTTCTAAATACACACAACCAATGGAATTTTAATTGATTGCTTTTGGGTACATGACCATTTAATGTATCATCTTTTACTTCTATTTCTCAATTAAATTTTAATTTTTTTATTAATTTGAAAACAGTTATAGTATAATTTCATTTAGTTATGAAATACTATAGTCTACTTATTTACTATACATTTTAATCACTTAGTTATATATAAAAAATTGTAATAATTTAACTAAATTAAGTGAGACTTGATGTATGATATGAATTATAGGATCAGTCGTAAAAGATTGAACACACATATTTCTGCTTTCACTTAAATTTATAATTTTTTTAATACTTAATCATTGATTTAATATTGAAAAATATAAAATATGAATTAAGATTATACTTTAAAGTCAATAATCAAGTTACAAATGTGTGTATAAATAAGATAATTACTTATAATGTATTTTTTATTTTGTTATGAACAATTACACTTTTATAAATGATTAATTTTTTAGTCAACAAAAAAGTGTGATAAATATAAGGGGCGCATTAACCATGTACAAACAGACATTGCTTATTAGTATGATCCATTGATTAATCCCTAAAAGCTTAACTATGTAACTTTACTATAGGTTATATATTATGCAACATTGGCAATAGTGAAGATGACAAGACTCCATTAATAAGTATCCTACACCACTTCTATTAGTAGCGATATTTTTGGATCATACCAGTATTCTTCGGCTCAATTTCCTATCTAGCACCATTTACATCTTTATTTCCCTATCTAGCATCCTTTTGTTTTTCTTTCCATATTTAGCACCCTTTTGTTTTTATTTCCCTATCTAGTACTCTTTTATTTTTTATTTCCCTATCTAGCACCATTTTAAAAATAAATAAATAAATAATAAATTATTATTTTTTTAATAATTTTAATTTTGAATGCATTAAAAAATAAATATTTTTAATGTTTAAAATAATTAGAAATATAATTAATGAATAAATAAATGATTTTTTACAAAATAAAAATAAAAAAGTAATAAATTAAAAATGTTTACTTTAAAATTATTTTTTTTAAAAATGAAGAAAATAAAAAATTAAACTCTACAACAACATAAAAGTTGAATCTATAAACATAAATTAGTATTTATTTTTATTATTATTGATGATGTAATCATGTTAATTTCAAGTAAAATATACAGGACATATTTATAAAAAAAACCAAAGTCAATTAGTATTAATTAATAGTGGACACATAAATAATATTGAAGCGTTTACCTAAATGCAAAATTCTAAAAAAAACTAATACAAATGTTACACTTAATGCTTAAAAATGAGACCAAAAAAGTATAGAAAATAAAAACAGTAACAATATAATAAAAACAAAAAATAGATATAAATAAAGAATGACAGAAAAAATAACAACTAAAAACATAAAAGATATAAAATAAAGGCAAAACAAAATAAGATAAAGATAAAAGATATAAAAAAAATTCAAACAAGATAAAGATAAGAGATATAAGGCGATATTAAATAAGTATATGTTGATCATAAAAAGGAAAATAAATAAAAGATGATCATTCATTTGATATTTTCTTCAGTGGTACATTAAATAGTTTGTGCAAAATGAAACATAATTAATGACGAGAATTGCACAATCCAGTAATTTTTTTTATAATTTTAATTTTGAATGCATTAAAAAATATATTTTTAGTATTTAAAATAGTTAGAAATATAATTAATGAATAAAAACATAAATAGAAATAAATAAAGAATGGCAGAAAAAATAATAATAACTAGAAACATATTAAATGAATGATCATCTCTCATTTATTTTCCTTTTTATGATCAACATATACTTATTTAGTATTGTCTTATATCTCTTATATGTATCTTGTTTTGATTTATTTGATTTTTTTTATATCTTTTATCTTTATCTTATTTTGTTTTTCCTTTATTTTATACCTTTTATGTTTTTAGTTATTATTATTTTTTCTGTCAATCTTTATTTATTTATTTATGGTTTTTGTTTTATTTTATTGTTGTTGTTTTTATTTTATAGACTTATTTATTTTTTCATTTTTTTCTTCTCATTTTTATATTTTTTATGTACGATATAGTTTTTATAAAAGTGTTTTTATATTTTGAAAACTTAAAAGAAAAGTAAAAAGTATAAATTATACATAATCATCCATATATTTTTATGGTGAGAGATAAGATTGGTTGTCAAAAATAAGATTAAAGAGAAATACCGATGAACTGCGGGAATTAGAATATCTTCCAACAAGATTGTATGTGATTTGGCAATAAGCAACCGTACGGTGAGTCTTTAGTTTGGGTAGTTTGGAGTGTTGTTTGTAATTCACAAGGATCCTTTGTTAAATTTCTTACCATTCAGGATGTGTAAGACTTCAGATTAGGTTAATGATGTTTGGGATATAATTTGGGTTGACGTTGTGAGTGAAATCTGGAAACACAGGAATTTTGTCATTTTCAATAGGGGAGTGGTAGATGCGTCTGAAGTGTTCGCATGGGCGCAAGTAAAAGTTTGGTCTTGGATTTATGCAAAGTTCCGGCATATTTCTTTTTCTTATTCTGATTGGGTTTTGAATCCTTTGACTTGTATGAGGTTGGTTTCTTAACGTTCTGTGGTGGTTTTTTTTTTTTTTTATGTTAGTATATGGGTCATTCTGCGTTCCTAGTTAGGAGAATGATAAGGTGTTTTTCTGTATAAGAGTTTAACCACTCCTGAAGTGGTTTCAATTTATTTATTTTTTATTGCTGATAAAAAAACGCTTAAAAAGCTAGTTATGAACCCTATTTTTATCTCTTTCCTTTTTTGACTTTTTGGTAGAATAAATAAACTATTAATGAAGTTATTATAATATTTAAATAATACATATGCAATAACATTAAAAATATATATAATATTATAAATTTTGATGCTAAAAATTAAAATAAAACATAACTTTATAAATATTAATGTATTTAAAATATATAACAACGTTCAAATAAGATATATTATCATATTTAAATTAAAATATTAATAATATACAAAAATATTTATAAAATAACTGATTTTGAAAACGTTAAAATTAGGTTCTTGATTTTAAAATTTCTTATTTTCAATTCCAACTTTTGATTTTTATCAACCCTCTCTCGTTTTTTTTATCAGCAATAAACAATGAATAAATGTGAGTCACCTTAGGGGTGACCCAACCCTTATACAAAACACACGACCTTTAACCTTTTCCACAACACACACCCCGCCAACTCCTAAATACTTAAATAAATCCGGAGAGAACCGCCTACAACCCTCACTCTTATACCCAAACAAAACATCAAAACATCATCTCCATACAGACCAAAGGATCAACACACCAATCAGAGAAGGAAAAGATTGCATCCTGCGACTTGGAAGTAACCCAAGCCCATGCCTTTAGTTGCATCAAAGCGAAAACTTCCAATACATCTATTACACCCTCTCTAAATATTACTCTGTTTCTATGTTTCCAAATTTCGTAGACGACCGCGATCCAAATCACTCCCCAAACCCTCGTTACATCTAAAACTCTCTTCAATCATCTTAAAACATTGGATTTTTGGTAATAGAAGAAAAGGATGACATTCCGAGTGATTGAAAATTCAATAGTAACTCAATCATAAAGAAGAAGACAAAAAAATCAAAGAGGCAAAAAGATTTTTTTTTTTTTATGTTAAAAATGATTTTTATAAGAATTATGAACTTCAAATTTATCAATTTCAAGAAGGAATACGCTGACAATAAAGAATAAAGACATGCAAGTGCATGAAGGAGACATAAATAATTAAAAGTTTTGTTGTTTAACTTCTGAGTATCACAAATAAAGTTCAACTTGTTAGGAAACTCTTTTCCAATAAAATAATGTTGTTCAAAAAAATTATCTTTTCCAATGAAATAATGTTGTTAAAAAAATTATGGTTACTATACCAGAAAAATATGAGTAAAAAATCACAACTTTTAAGCAATGTGAGAATTGAGAAATGTCTTACATGCTAAAGAGCAAAGAAGAATGATGAGTCGAAACTATATAAAGTGTTTTTCCGTGTAAAAACACAAGATTCATGATTCTAGATGTGAAAAAAAAAATAAGAAGAACAATAAATTACAGTGATTTAGGATGTGTAAAGCGAATTTATAAGTCTAAAACAAAAGAGGAAAAAGTGATTCTGAAAGAGCGAGCAAGAAGAAGACAGTTCAGAGTATCTCTTTGTAATAAGTGATAACTGATAAAAGAGTAATATAAAAAATAACTATTGATTATCAAGATAATAAATACGAAAAATAATTTATTACAAAAATTAAAAAATAAATAAATTATAATTTTGTAATTAATTACTATGTTATTTATTATATTTAGAAAAACAATTGGAAAAATTAAATTTATTATTATATCCTATAATTAATTAATTATACATTATCAAAATTGAGACAATTGATTATTATTTTTCTTAATAGATTACTTTTTAAATAGTTTTAGAAATCAACTAAAAAAAATGGTTACTTATAATTTACGTATATAATCCTATCCTCAAAAAGAGAAAATAAATATATAGATTTTAAATATATCCCGCTAAAATATAAATAAGATAATTAGATTTAATTGTGGGTTGAGATAGAAAAGATAAATGATATGTGATTCTAAAATTAAAATATGTATTAAAAAGATAAAATTTTGTAAATAAATGTCAAGTGAGAGTACACTCGATGAACTAAGATAAGATTTCAGAGTGTAATCTTATAATTTTTTAAAATCTAAAAAACTCTAATAAAGAAAAATTCAATCCAACCTTGATATATTTAATTAATATCTTGAATCATACCATATTATTTTGATGGAATCAATTTTTGTGGGGACTCTAAGCGGAGGATGGTAGAGGCTACGTCTCTCAGCATAAAAAGGACGGGATCGATCATGTCCCCATCAGGCAGAACAGAGCCACTGGAGCATAGAGCATTGGAAAGAACAGTATGTTGCAGGCTGTAGCAGATGGAGTAGGGTTCAGGTTCGGCTGAGGAGTGGCCAGGATGGGCAGTTTGTGGCTGATGAAAGCTAGTAGTGACCATGTATGAAGATCATGTATGAAGAATGAAGAATAAGAAGTAGGCAATCAATCTTTGATCGATCTAACAAGTTCAACGTAGACCAACAATGTGTGTTGGCTGCTGAATATCAAGCACTCAATGCCATGCGTTTGGAGTATGATATTGTTTCTGGCTTGGGTTGCTGTCACATACATATTATATTCTGAGATGTTTTTTTTGAAAGCTGCATTTGGGTTGTTTATTTGGGATCTGCACTATGTAGCTCTAGTTATATGCTGTATTTCTTCTATAGGATGGTAAGGGTGAAGGTTATGATGGTGCTCATGAAACTATATATAATTTTTTGAGGTTGTTTTGTTGTAGTATAAGTCATATTTCTGTTCTAAGAGCAAGGGGGAGTACCCTTCATATGGGTTGGGATACCCCTGAAGTATCCCTTTTAATTCAATTTATTCATTGCCGATAAAAAAAAAAAAAAAAATCTTGAATCATACCATAAATAAATAATAAGTGTGATTATAAGATTAGATTAAAGAAATCAATTATATCTTATTATCTTTTGTAAGTTATGTTTGATTGGGCTATCAAAGTAGTGCAGTGAGAAGGATTGATGTAGTTGTTTTGTTGTGCTTGAAGGAAAGAGAAAGAGATATCGAAAGACAAAGAGAGATGAAAAGAGACAGCAACAACAACATGACTCTCCCTTGCGTTTCTGTGATGACAAGATCAGTGTGGTCTTACAACCTTGAATCAGAGTTCGAGTTGATTCGTTCAGTCATTGCCTTATATCCTTTCATCTCAATGGATACGGAGTTTCCTGGCGTCGTCTTTCAGTCACATCCAGCATTCCAACAACCACAAAATAACTACGCAGTGATGAAAGCTAACGTGGACAGTATGCACCTCATTCAAGTGGGCCTCACCCTTTCAGACCGCCACGGCAACCTTCCAACCTTTGGAACCTCCAACCGCTTCATTTGGGAATTCAACTTCTGTGAGTTCGATGTGACACAACATCCTCATGCTCCTCACTCCATCGCCCTCCTCCGACGTCAAGGCATAGATTTTGACAAGAATCGAAGGTTTGGAGTGAGCATTGTGCGATTTGCTGAGTTAATGATGTTCTCAGGACTCCTTTGCAACAGTAATATTCAATGGATTGCTTTTCATAGTGCCTATGATTTTGGGTACATGGTCAAGATATTGAGTCAACGCTTTTTTTGTATGCAACCATTTCTACCTCCCAACTTGTGTGACTTTCTTCAACTCGTTAAATTCTTCTTTGGATACAAAGTATACGACGTTAAGCATCTCATCAAATTTTGTCCCAACCTTCATGGCGGTTTAGACAAAGTTTCTGAGTCTCTCGGTTTGGATAATAGTTGCAGAAGAAGTCATCATGCAGGCTCCGATAGCTTACTCACTCTCCATGTTTTCAATAAAATTAAAACTCTATATTTTCATACAGAGTTTGACTTACTCAAACATGCAGGTGTTATGTATGGTTTAGAGATAATAGTTGCAAATTAGATGGCTTCGTTATTGTTATATCATTTTTTTTTGTATTTTTTATTTTATTTTCATTTTATATACTAATTAACAAAATTTTCAATTTAATATTGGTGAAATAGATGTATGATTCTGAAAATTTATTAGAAATTTTATTAAAAAATTAACTTCAATCAAACAAATAATATAAAAACAAATAATATAAAAAATAATACTGTAATGCTTAACATTTTCTTATGAATACAGTAACATTTATTTTGTGATGAAATAAATCAATATAATGAAAACTTATTTATTTTGCATTCTTAAAAAAGTAGATGGGACAATATGACTCGTTTTAGTTTATAATTAAAAATAGAACAAAGAATTCACCTGATATAATTTAATATTATTCAGTTATATTTTAATATAAAAAATTTCTTTTTTTGTTAAAGATCGATAATGTATAATATTTTAAATATAATCTTTGGTTTTAGATTTTAAAATTTTAAAAATTGACAAAAAAATGTAACATAAAATATATAAAATAATTAATTTAAATTTAATTATATCAATATTCTAAAATAGAAAAATCAGTTATGATTTACTTATAATCATATCCTGAAAAAGAGATAATAAATACTTAGATTCAGGAAAAAAAAACTAAATTGAGTTCCGAAAAATAATTTATGGAATTGAGAGAAAAGTGTTCTCAAAATCCAAATCCAGAAATGTGGTATGGAAAAAGGGTTCCAAAAATATTTTTATCCTCCCTTTATTTTAATTTAAGGCATTTTTGTCATTCACATGTAAATCTGAGTGTAGGTTCAAATTTAATAATTTAAAATTTGTTTGATTCAGGTTAATTTTCTTATTTAAAATTTTATTTAATTTAGTTTTCGTTTAACCCACATTATTATTTTATGTTTTTTAACTCTCTTTTAAAAAAAAAATATTGTGTCTCATTTGAGTTAGCTAAGTCAATTTTATTAATGTTCAACAAATATTAACAAACTATTTATTTAATTAAAAAATAAAAAATAATTTTATGTTTTTTAATTATTTTTTTCTATGTTGCATTAGAGTTGTATTAACATAAGTTAATGGAGTCGCATTTCGATTAACGTTAATATTTGGAAACTGATTTAATGTTTTCTTGTAATAAATAGAAAAAAATATTTAATGTATTATAAAAAACTTATTGTATATTAATTTTGAATTATGTAGTGCAAAAATTGTAAAATCCGTAAAAGACACAGTCGCCTCCACCATCTTTTCTCTCTCTCAATTTTTTTTTCTTTTTTATTTTTATCTCTCCCAACTTCTTCTCCATTCTTTCTCTCTTCATTTTCTCTCTCATACTTTATTTATTTCAAAATTTGATCACGTCGTGTTGTAGCTTATGAGATATCATTTATTCTTTGTTTTTCTCTATGATTTAGTCTTCAATCTTAGTGGGACCAGTTGAGAAAAGTGGTTCTCTCAACTTGATTAAGCTCATACTTAAATTTGTTAATATTTGGATAACTTGCTATAGGTTCATAAGTTTTGGAGTGGTTCCCGGTTTGAGGTAGAATCCGAGTAAGATATTTAAGGTAAGAGAAACGAATTTTAATTTTTAATAGTATCCTAGGTTAGAAGATCTGGATGTGGAGGGGACGTGGTCCCAATATTCAATTTCTTTTGCAGGAAGGTTGTTTGTTTATATATTGTGTTGTCTGTTTATATATATTGTTTAAACTTGTAAAAATATTAGATTTTGATGATTTAGTATTTAAGTGTTGTTTTTTTAATGTTAAATAGGATAGGACTTTGAATGTTGTGGATTGTATTTTGAATGACAATGTATGATGAAAATGGTATGGAATTGAATTTATACATTTGGGATAATATATGGACTAATGTTTGTTTGTGTATTAAGTATTGGTGCCTATGTGGTAATTGAGATTTCCGAACTTCATTGATGGTCTAAGTCACATAGACTAAGATATCAGGTGGTGATCAAGAGGTGATGGGGGAGTTCATGCACACCGTGACCTATGAGATGCACGACTTTGTATTGAACTTACTCTGATCCTTTCTCTTGGATTCGCTGGTAATCTTTGAATCAGGTGTTATAGTCTCTGGTAGGACTTACTTAATGCGGGTCTTCTAGAAGGCGTTAGTATTATTCTGTTTGTTGAATATCCTGGATGTGTAGATTCATGTGATTGTGTTTATGTTGGGATTTGAAGAAGATTGAATAATTGGGAAATTGATCTATGTAATTTTGTTTTCTCCTTTGATTTAATTGTCTATATAATAAAAATTTATTTTTACTAGCTTATCCTTGTTTTACTTACTGTGTTGTGAACTGTAATAACTGAACTATGTACACGAGCAGATACGACGTCAGAGACTTGAGGACTTTAGGATGTTGTTTTGAACTTTATCTTATTAATATTTTTATTTCTATAAGTCATAATCATGTATTAGGAACTTTATCTTATTAATATTATTTCTTACATTACGATCGAGACAAATTATTATTCTTCAATTAGAAGCTCTTTTTTAAGGTACAAGGAATCAATTTGTTAGTTGTTGTTCAAATTCTCACTAGAATAACTATCACATATATACTTTTTATTCAGTTTGTTTTATATTCAATTCTTTATATTTTTTTAATTGTTGAATATGTGATCATAATTTATCAATATTATTATGTCTAGAAATATAGGATATCATATATGATATGTGGTTTATGTAGTTAGTTTCCAATTATATTTACATTTTTTCATTTAATTCATTGAGTGTTATTCAAGCACAATCAAAGCCTTTATCTCTGAGTTCACCACTCTTTTATGATAATGATGAATATAAGTTACGGACTGCATGGATGATCAACCATCTTGAAGCATTGGATCATTAGGAGATAGTAAGAAAATTATGATGTTTCTGAGTTGTTTCAAAATTCAATTGTGGCTCAAATGAAGTATCAGAAAGAGTGTATGATCCAAAATATGGCTAGTAATAGGAGTAGGGTGTAAGTGGTGTAGGGTAGTGATTAATGGAGTCTAAATGATAAAAGGCTGTCATCTTCACTATGCCCATGTTGCATAATATATAACCTATAGTGAAGTTACAGATAACCTATGGAGGCAAAAAGATGTTTTTTTTTCATGTTAAAAATAAATTTTATAAGAATTATGAACTTCAAATTTATCAATTTCAAGAAGGAATACTCTGACAATAAAGAATAAAAATATGCAAGTCAAAAAGATACATAAATAATTAAAAGTTTTGTTGTTTAACTTTTGAGTATAACAAATAAAGTTAACTTCTTAAGAAACTCTTTTTCAATGAAATAATGTTGTTCAAAAAAATTATGGGTTACTATACCAGAAAAATATGAGTAAAAAATCATTTTAGGCGAAAGATTTGTCAATTCTCAATTTGTGAGATTGAGAATTGGTAAATGTCTTACCTGCTAAAGAGCAAAAAAGAATGATGAGTCGAAACTATATAAGTTGTTCATGTAAAAACACAATTCTAAAGGTGGAATATACAATAAGAACAATAAATAGAAGAAAAGAAAGAAGGTTCAAAAATAAATAATGCTGAGAACTTATTTTCTTGTCCATATTACAAAAAGATAAATCAATGTCGGTGGAGGCTAGAATTTCAAGTGTAAAAAGTAGGTTTTTTTGACCATGACGGGGTTATTTTTTTTGTTTTTATTAAAATGGGATCCGTTTAAACAAAAATTACAAATTTAAGCAAGTCGTGCCAATTCAGCACGACTTCATATGCAGAAATCGTTCCAATTAGGCACGACTTCTGCCATGTCATTTTTTTTGTCGTGCCAACTTGGCACGACTTCTGCCATGTCATATTGAAGTCGTGCCAAGTTGGCACGACTTCTGCCACGTCATTTTTTTTTTAATTTTATTGTTTATATATTGGATAGTAAGTTATGTAATGTTAAAAATTAATTTGATACATAATTTTTTAAGAGTGTTAGTTTTAAGGAACAAAAAATTGAATAATCGTGTATGGATCATGTTTGACGGTAATGTAATACAATAACTTGATTATTTGATTAATTAAAAAATGAAGAAAATTGTTATTGAATTTGGAAATAAATAGATAAATGAAAATTTATTATATTTGGAAAATAAATAGAGAATTATTGTTGTGAATTTGCAAAATAAATAGCTTGAGAAGTAATGATTTTACATAACACGTAATGATGAGAAGAAATTAATTTTTAACATTACATAACTTAGTACCCAATATATAAACAATAAAATTAAAAATAAAATAAAAAAATTATGACGTGGCAGAAGTCGTGCCAAGTTGGCACGACTTCAGTATGACAGGGCAGAAGTCGTACCAAGTTGGCACGACTTTAGTATGACATGGTAGAAGTCGTGCCTAATTGAGACGACTTCTGCATATGAAGTCGTCCCAATTAGGCACGACTTGCCTAAATTTGTAATTTTTTTTTAAACGGACCCCATTTTGGTAAAAACAAAAAAAAATAACCCCATCATGGTCAAAAAACCTAAAAAGTACAGTGATTTTGGATGTGTATAGTGAGTTTATAAATCTTTTGGTAAAAGTGATTATGAAAGAGCTATCAAAAATAACTATTCATTATCAAGATAATAAATACTGTAAATAATTTATTAAAAAAATTGAAATTTTTTTTATAATTTTGTAATTAATTGTTTTGTTATTTATTATATTTAGAAACACAATAGGAAATATTAAATTTATTATTATATCCTATAATTAATTAAATATACATTATAAAAATTGAGATAATTGATTATTATTTTTCTTAATGGATTACTTTTTTAATAGTTTTAGAAATCAACTAAAAAATGTTTACTTATGATTTACATATATAATCATATCCTCAAAAAGAGAAAATAAATATTTAGATTTTAAATATATCCCGCTAAAAAATAAATAAGATAACTAGATTTCATTGTGGGTTGAGATAGAAAAGATAAATGATTTGTGATTCTAAAATTATCAACTCTTAAAATATGTATTAAAAAGATAAAATTTTGTAAATAAATGTCAAGTGGGAGTACACTGGATAAAGTAAGATAAAATTTCAGAGTTTAATCTTATATTTTTTTTAAATTTAAGAAACTCTAATAAAGGAAAATGCAATATCAATCTTGATGAATTTAATTGATATCTTGAATCATACCATAAATAAATAATAAGTGTGATTATAAGATTAGATTAAGAAATCAATTATATCTTATTATCTTTTGTGAGTTATGTCTGATTGGGCTATAAAAGTAGTGTAGTGAGAATGATTGATGTAGTTGTTTTGTTGTTCTTGAAGGAAAGAGAAAGAGAGACAGGAAGAGAAAGATATATCGGAAGAAAAAGATATATGGGAAGAGAAAGAGAGATGGAAAGAGAAAGCAACAACAACATGACTCTCCCTTATAGTTCTATGATGACAAGATCAGTGTGGTCTTACAACCTTGAATCGGAGTTCGAGATGATTCGTTATGTCATTGCCTTATACCCTTTCATCTCAATGGATACGAAGTTCCCTGGCGCCGTCTTTCAGTCGCATCTAGCATTCCGACAACCACAAAATAACTACGCAGTGATGAAAGCTAACGTGGACAGTATGCACCTCATTCAAGTGGGTCTCACCCTTTCAGACGACAACGACAACCTTCCAACCTTTGAAACCTCCAACCGCTTCATCTGGGAATTTAACTTCTATGAGTTCGATGTGACACAACATCCTCATGCTCCTCACTCCATCGCCCTCCTTCGACGTCAAGGCATAGATTTTGACAAGAATCGAAGGTTTGGATTGAGCATTGTGCGATTTGCTGAGTTAATGATGTTCTTAGGACTCATTTGCAACAATAATATTCAGTGGATTACTTTTCATAGTGCCTATGATTTTGGGTACATGGTCAAGATACTAAGTCAACGCTTTTTTTATATGCAACCATTTCTACCTCCCAACTTGTGTGACTTTCTTCAACTCGTTAAATTCTTCTTTGGATACAAAGTATACGACATTAAGCATCTCATCAGATTTTGTCCCAACCTTCATGGCGGCTTAGACAAAGTTTCTGAGTCTCTAGGTTTGGATAATAGTTGCAGAAGAAGTCATCATGCAGGCTCTGATAGCTTAGTCACTCTCCATGTTTTCAATAAAATCAAAACTCTATATTTTCATACAGAGTTTGACTTACCCAAACATGCAGGTGTTTTGTATGGCTTAGAGATAATAGTCGCAAATTAGATGACTTCGTTATTGTACCATCCTTTTGTTTTATATTTTTTATTTTATTTTCATTTTATATACTAATTAACAAAATTTTCAATTTAACATTGGTAAAATAGATGTATGATTCCGTAAATTTATTAGGAATTTTATTAAAAAATTAATTTCAATCAAACAAATAATATAAAAAAATATTGTAATGCTTAACATTTTCTTATGAATACATTAACATTTATGTTGTGATGGAATAAATCAATATAAAGAAAACTTATTTATTTTGCATACGACTCGTGTTAGTCGAATTTACAGTTATAATTAAAATAAAACAAACAATTGACCTTGTATAATTTAATATTATTCAGTTATATTTTAATATAATTTTTTTTTTAAAGATCGATAATGTATAATATTTTAAATAAAATCTTTGGTTTAGATTTTAAAATTTTTAAAATTGACAACAAAATGTAAAATAAAATATATAAAATAATTAATTTAAATTTAACTATATCAATATTCTAAAATAGATAAATCAGTTATGATTTACTTATACATATCCTGAAAAAAAAATATTTAGATTCAGGAAACAAAAACAAAATGAGTTCCCGAAAAATAATTTATGGAATTGAGAAAAGTGTTGTGAAAATTCAAATCCAGAAATTAGAAACGTGGTCCGGAAAAAGGTTTCCAAAAATAGTTTTGATCCTCACCCCTATTTTAATTTAGAATTTAGGTTATTTTTGTCATTTCACATGTAAATTGAGTATAGGTTCAAATTTGGTAATTTAAAATTCGCTTGATCCAGGTTAATTTTTTTATTTAAAATTTTATATTATGGTGCATTTAATCACACTATTATTTTATGTTTTTTAACTCTCTTTTTTAAACAAATTGTCTCATTAGAGTCAGCTAAGTCAATTTTGTTAATATTCAACATTAAACAGACTGATACTATCAGTTAAACCAATATTAAAAAATATTTATTTAATTACAAAATAAAAAATAATTTTATGTTTTTTTAATTATTTTTTAAAATTAAATTTCTGTGTTGCATTAAAGTTGTATTAACATAAGTTAATAGCGTTAATTCAATTAACGTTAATATTTGGAAGCTAAATTAATTTTTTCTTGTCATATGATATGATGAATAAAGAAAAGTATTTAATGTATTATAAAAAACTTATTGTATATTATGTAGTGCAAAAATTGTAAAAGTCGTAAAAAGAAATACAGCCGCCCCCACCATCTTTTCTCTCTCTTTCAATTTTTTTTCTTATTTTCTCCATCTCTCCCAACTTCTCTTTTCTCTCTTTTCTCTTCATTTTTTCTCCCATACCTCATCTATTTCAAAATTTGATCACACCATATTGTAAATGAGAAATTAGGTACATTTTTATCCGATTAGATTTTGAAACAGAGTAAATTTTTTTTTACTTTAATTATCTCTTATTCTCTGTTTTTCTCTATGATTTATTCTTCAATTTTAGTGGTGCCCGTTGAGAAAAATGTTTCTCTCAACTTGATTAAGCTCATACTTAAATTTGGTAATATTTGGATAACTTACTATAGGTTCATAAATTTTGGAGTGGTTCCCCGGTTTGAGGTAGAATTTCCATCAGAATAAGGAATTTAAGGTAAGAGAAACTAAATTTAATTTAATTTTTAATAGTACCCTAGGTCAGAAGATCTGGATGTGGAGGGGATGTGGTCCCAATATTCAATTTCTTTTGCAGGGATGTTGTTTGTTTATATGTTGGGTTGTTTGTTTATATATTGGGTTGTTTATTTATATATATGGTTTAAACTTGTAAAAAATATTAGATTTTGATGATTTAGTATTTAAGTGTTGTTTTTTTTAATGTTAAATATGAATTTGAATGTTGTAGATTGCATTTTGAATGATATTGTATGATAAAAATGGTATGGAATTGAATTTATAAATTTGGGATAATGTATGGACTAATGTTTGTTTGTGTATTAAGTATTGGTGCCTATGTGGTAACAGAGATCTTCGAGCTTCATTGATGGTCTAAGTCACATAGACTAATATATCATGTGATGAGAAGTTGATGGGGGAGTTCATGCACACCATGACCTATGAGATGCACGACCTGAGTTGTATTGAACTTACCCTGATCCTTTCTCTTGGATTAGTTGGTAATCTTTGGATCAGGTGTTAGTCTTTAGTAGGACTTACTTAATACGGGTCTTCCGGAAGGCGTTAGTTGTTATTCTGTTTGTTGAATATCTTGGATGTGTAGATCCATGTGAGATCTATGTGATTGTTTTATGTTGGGATTTGAAGAATATTGAATAATTGAGAAATTGATATATGTAATTTGGTTTTCTCTTTTGATTCAATTGTGTATATTATAAAAATTTATTTTCACTAGCTTACTCTTCTTTTACTTGTTGTGATGTGAACTGTAATAATTGAACTATGTACACGAGCAGATGATCGTACAAGTGTCAGAGATTCTGGAGGGCTTTAGGATGTTGGTTTGAACTTTATCTTCTTAATATTTGTATTTCTACAAGTCTTAATCACATATTAGGAATGTTTTGAGAAACTTCAAATTTGTATAAAAATCGATAGAACTTGTGTGGTTCCAGTTAGATATATTTTTTGAGCTGTTAAAAAATAGTAGACAAATTATTACTGTATATAATTTTATGATATTCTAATCAATAATTCTTGAAATAAAATAAATTGTGACGTAGTAGAAATAAATTATATTTCCATCATTCGAAATTATAAAAAAAAGTAATATATGAAAATAATTAAAGTAAGTTATTAACTGAAAAGAGATAATGATATAAAGATATTTGTGATAAAAGAATAAATATATAGATATAAAGATAAAACAAAATAATATTTTCAAATAGAAATATTTAATTGCTCATTTTATCACTTAATTATCAGATAAAAGTAAAACGTATAAATTATACATAATAATCAATGTATTTTTTTTATAATAAATATCGTATAACCAATTTATGTTGATTAAATTAATTTGTACAGTACTTTCATTTTATAAATATAGTTTGTATTAGACAAGATAAATATTTTTAAATAAACTGAAATTTAGGCTGTAATTGTCTGTAATTTTTAGTTTTAACTTAAAAAATGTGTTTTTTACATATAAACTTTATGTTGTTTGTGGAAGAAGGAGAAAAAGGATGTAAAGTTAAAGAAAGAAGGTTGATGAACTACTTATCTATTTAATTACTAATTATTTAAATTTTAAATTTGGTAACAAAATATTTGATAGCTAATTAGATATTAATTTAGAAATAATTTAACAATAATATAAATTAAAAAAAACATGTAAACTAATTATTTTTTGTTTTTTTAAGATTGGTTTCTATTTCATAATTTTCTTGTAATGTTTATTAAAAAAATAATAATTACAATTTTGTAATTCATTATATTTTTATTTATGAACTACTTACGTATAATGTCTCCAATATTCAGAATTAATATTTGTTTAATCCAGCTAATATAGTTCATGATTGAAAGCTAAATTTTATGCCTTTAAATTTTAATTTTATCGTTAAACCTTAAATTTAAATTACAAGTTAAACAAAGTAATAAAATTATAATTGATGAATAGTTATATTAAAAAAGTAAATCACATTGTTGGTGAACTTCTATATTATAAATAAATAAAAATAAAATCGCCTAGTTGTTAAAGGTGATAGAAGAGTAATATCAAAAGTAAGTATTGATTATAAGATAACACTGTAAATAGTTTATTAAAAAAATTTGAAAAAAATAATAATTACAATTTTTTAATTAATTATATTGTTATTTATTATATTTAGAAGCACAATCGGAAAAATTAAATTTATTATTATATCATATAATTAATTAACTATACATTATCAAAATTGAGATAATTGATTATTATTTTTCTTAATAGATTATTTATTGAATAGTTTTAGAAATCAGCTAAAAAAATAACGTAAAATAGATAAAATAATTATATGCAATTTTAATATATCAATTAAAAAGATAAAATTTTGTAAATAAATGTCAAGTGAGAGTACACTGGATGAAGTAAGATAAGATTTCAGAGTGTAATCTTATATATTTTTTTTTTAAATCTAAGAAACTCTAATAAAGGAAAAGGCAATCTCAATCTTGATATATTTAATTAATATCTTGAATCATACCATAAATAAATAATAAGTGTGATTATAAGATTAGATTGAAGAAATCAATTATATCTTATTATCTTTTGTAAGATATGCTCGATTGGGCTATAAAAGTAGTGTAGTGAGAAGGATTGATGTAGTTGTTATGTTGTTCTTGAAGGAAAGAGAAAGAGAGATTGGAAGAGAAAAAGATATCGGAAGAGAAAGAGAGATGAAAAGAGAAAGCAACAACAACATGACTCTCCCTTGCGATTCTGTGATAACAAGATCAGTGTGGTCTTACAACCTTGAATCGGAGTTCGAGTTGATTCGTTCTGTCATTGCCTTATACTCTTTCATCTCAATGGATACGGAGTTCCCTGGCGTCGTCTTTCAGTCGCATCTAGCATTCCGACAACCACAAAATAACTACGCAGTGATGAAAGCTAACGTGGACAATATGCACCTCATTCAAGTAGGCCTCACCCTTTCGGACAGCAATGACAACCTTCCAACCTTTGGAACCTCCAACCGCTTCATTTGGGAATTCAACTTCGATGTGACACAACATCCTCATGCTCCTCACTCCATCGCCCTCCTTCAACGTCAAGGCATGGATTTTGAGAAGAGAAGAATCGAAAGTTTGGAGTGAGTAGTGTGCGATTCGCTGAGCTAATGATGTTTTCAGGACTGCTCTGCAACAATAATATTCAGTGGATTACTTTCCATGGTGCCTATGATTTTGGGTACATGGTGAAGATATTGAGCCAACGCTTTTTTTATATGCAACCATTTCTACCAACAAACTTGTGTGACTTTCTTCAACTAGTTAAGTTCTTTTTTGGATACAGAGTATACGACGTTAAACATCTCATCAAATTTTTTCCAAACCTTCACGGCGGTTTAGACAAAATTTCTGACTCTCTAGGTTTGAATAATAGTGGCAGAAGAAGTCATCATGCAGGCTCCGATAGCTCAGTCACTCTACATGTTTTCAATAAAATTAAAACTCTTTATTTTCATACAGAGTTTAACTTACCAAAACATGCAGGTGTTCTATATGGCTTGGAAATAATAGTCGCAAATTAGATGGCTTTGTTATTGTACTATTCTTTTGTTTTGTATTTTTTATTTTATTTTCATTTTATATACTAATTAACAAAATTTTCAATTGCGAAATAGATGTATGATTCCGTAAATTTATTAGGAATAAAATTAATTTCAATCAAACAAATAATATAAAAATAATAATATTGTAATGCTTATCATTTTCTTATGAATACAGTAATGAGTAGATGGAAAATACGACTCGTTGTTTTAGTCTAATTTACAGTTATAATTAAAAATAAAACAAACAATTCACCTGGTATAAGTTAATATTATTCAGTTATATTTTAATATAAAAATATCTATTTTTGTTTATTATTCAGTTATATTTTAATATAAAAATATTAATTTTTGGTTAAAGATCCATAGTATAATATTTTAAATATAATCTTTGGTTTTAGATTTTAAAATTTTAAAAATTAACCAAAAAATGTAACATAAAAGATATAAAATAATTAATTTAAATTTAAATATATCAATATTCTAAACTAGATAAATCAGTTATGATTTACTTATAATCATATCCTGAAAAAGAGATAATAAATATTTAGATTCAGGAAACAAAAACTAAAAATGAGTTCCGAAAAATAATTTATGGAATTGAGAAAAGTGTTCTAAAATTCCAAATCCAGAAATGTGATATAGAAAAAGAGTTCCAAAAAATATTTTTATCCTCAATATTAGGACATTTTTGTCATTCACACTCACATGTAAATCGAGTGTATATTTAAATTTAAAATTTAAAATTCGTTTGATTCAGGTTAATTTTTTTATTAAAATTTTATTTAATTTAGTGTTCGTTTAACCCACATTATTATTTTATGTTTTTAACTCTCTTTAAAAAAAAACATTGTGTCTCGTTAGAGTTAAGCAAAGTCAATTTTATTAATGTTCAACATTAAAAAAACTCTGTTACGTTAAACCAATATTAACAAAATATTTATTTAATTAAAAAAATAAAAAATAATTTTATATTTTTTATAAGTTAATGGTGCCGTATTTCGATTTAATGTATTATAAAAAACGTAAAAGCCGTAAAAAAAAATACAGCCGCCCCCATCTTTTCTCTCTCTCCATTTTTCATTTCTTATTTTCTCCATCTTTCTCTCATCTTCTCTTTTCTTCTTTCTCTCTTCATTTTCTCTTCCAAACCTCATCTATTCCAAAATTTGATCAACATGTACCTGAAGAGTTAGGATACATTTCTACCCGATCAGATTTTCAAACATAGTAAGTTTTTTTTATTCCTTATTCTCTGTTTTTTTTTTCTATGATTTAGTCTTCAATCTTAGTGGGGCCAGTTGAAAAAAGTGGTTCTCTCAACTTGATTAAACTCATACTTAAATTTGTTAATATTTGGATAACTTGCTATAGGTTCATAAATTTTGAAGTGGTTCCCTCTTTGAGGTAGAATTTCAAATAGAGTAAGATATTTAAGGTAAAAGAAGCTAACTTTAATTTTTAATAGTATCCTAGGTTAGAAGATCTTGACGTGGTCCCAATATTCAATTTCTTTTGCAGGAATGTTGTTTGTTTATATATTGTGTTGTTTGATTATATATATTGTTTAAACTTGTAAAACTATTATATTTTGATGGTTTAGTATTTATGTGTTGTTTTTTTAATGTTAAATAGGATAAGACTTTGAATGTTGTGGATTGCATTTTAAATGATATTGTATGATGAAAATGGTATGAAATTGAATTTATACATTTGGGATAATATATGGACTAATGTTTGTTTGTGTATTAAGTATTGGTGTCTATGTGGTAACAGAGATCTTCGAACTTGATGGTCTAAGTCACATAGACTAAGATATCAGGAGGTGATCAAAAGCTGATGGGGGAGTTCATGCACGTCGTGACCTATGAGATGCACGACTTTGTATTGAACTTACCTTGATCCTTTCTTTTGGATTCACTGATAATCTTTGGATCAGGTGTTATAGTCTCTGGTAGGACTTACTTAATACGGGTCTTCCGAAAGGCGTTAGTTTTTATTCTGTTTGTTGAATATCCTGGATGTGTAGATCCATGTGATTGTTTTATGTTGGGATTTGAAGAAGATTAAATAATTGAGAAACTGATATATGTAATTTGGTTTTCTTTTTTGATTTAATTGTGTATATAATAAAAATTTATTTTTACTAGCTTATCCTTGTTTTACCTGTTGTGTTGTGAACTGTAATAACTGAAGTACACGAGTAGATGTGTACAAGTGTCAGAGGCTTGAGGACTTTAGGATGTTGTTTTGAACTTTATCTTGTTAATATTTTTATTTCTATAAGTCTTGAACTTTACTACGTTCTTCTTCGCTAACTTCCCAAACGGGTATGTAGAAATGGACATGTTTAAGATTTTTAGAAGATGGGCAAGGGTGAAGGAAGTCTTTATTGCAAGAAGACTCAATAGATGGGGGAGAAGATTTGGTTTTGTAAGATTCTTTGAGGTGAGGAATGTGGAGAGGCTAGAGAGGGATCTAGACCAAATATATATTGGGAACAAGAAACTACACGTAAACGTCCCAAGATACAGAAGGAATGAGGATGGAGCTAATAGGGGGGCAATAAAAATGGGGTGCAACATAAAGAGAAGGCAAAAAATCCTATAGAGTTTCATGCAGAAACCTCTACCACGCAGGCTCAGAAGAGAACAAAAGAGGTGTGGAAGGTGAAATCAAAAGGGAAGTCATATGCGGATGCTGTGAGAAATGGTTCTCAAATGAGATGGAAAGGACCGATTATAAGAACAGAACAAAAGGTCCTGCCGTGGATGGAATCCAATGTGATAGGGGAGTTTAGGGAGGAGCTGGACTATGAACAACTGGGGGAGGAATTTGTGAGAGGTGGGATGAGTATGATTAGGGTGAGGTATATGGGGGACAATCTTGTCCTGCTTACTCCGTGAGAAGGGAGTAGCTTGGAGGAGCTGATCAAACTCAATAAGGAATGGTTTGAAAGTATTTTTCAGAATATTGATCCATGGTCGGCGGAACATGTTGCAGGCCACAAACTTGCGTGGGTGAGATGCTATGGGATTCCTTTGACTATGTGGAACACAGACTGTTTTTCGAAGGTGGTAGGCGAGACAGCCACTCTAGTATCGGTAGATGAATCAACGGTGCAATGGGAAAATCTGGAGTATGCGAGACTCCAGGTTCGTTTGCTCAAGAACTGTAGTGCTAGAGTTTCTAAAAAGATAAGGATTAATGGCCAAACGCTTAGCATTTTCATTGAAGAAGAACAACCTGCAAAACCCGGAGGTCAATGCACATGTCATCGGAATCTGTTTGAATCCTCCGACAGTGTTACCTCGTCTGAGACCTATGTTGAGGAAACAACACAGACGGGCTGGAGTGGGGAAGAGAAGATCATGGACGGAAAGGCTGATCGCCGATCAGAGGTGGAGACGGAAGGAGAGGAGATCCGAAGTGGGAATAGGACAAAAGGGGCGCATTCAGAGGTATCTGCTACCAGCAGCCCTAGTGCTCAGAGAAAAGAACCCTGGTTATTCACCAAAGAGGGAACTGTGGGTCAGAAGGAGTCTGCGGAGACTGCTGGAGTGTACCAGGGGAAACCTACCCCACAAAGCTACCCACTAGCGCATGATGACCTGGCCAAGTTGGTGGTGGAAATAGAATGTAGGGGTGCACAAAGTGAACCCAAAGCACCTTTGGGCTTGGACAATAGCGAGGCCCACTCTTGGAGAGATGGGGGTTTTGGGCTACGCAGAATGTTAAGTGGCGGAACACTGCTATCCATAAGGAAGGGGGAGACAGAGGCTGATGTAGGAACAAATCAGGAACGAAGCACGGTCGGGTACAATTGTGCACAAGGAGGCAACGGGGAAAACAGAAGGATGGGCACTCTAAACCCTGATGCTGCGTCGACAACAAGGGAGAATGGGGAATTGGACATGAATGGCATGATTGAGACAGAGGAGGAGGGAAGGAAATTGGGCAACGTGTGCGCCAGTTCATCTAGACAACGAAAGACAAATGGTCTTAGAGAATTGGTGGAGCCTAATTCCCATCCTAGGCGGTCTGTAAGGTTGAGCGAGAGGATGTCACAGGCGAGGAAGAACTTACTATCAAGTGAAGGTTTGCCAATAATCTCTATTTCAGATGGGGATATTGTTAACTACAATACCCGTGTACGCATCCTTGGAAATAGGGAGGAGCCTGCAGATATATGGGGTCGTGGTAAACAAGTTGGGCTAGTGTGTCGTAAGGAGGAAGAAGAGGTAGTCCATGAACTACAATGTATGGAAGACAGAGATGTGGAGTTCATGAAGAAATTAGAGGTGGGTGATCATAACGTTTCTCATGCTGATCTTTAATTTGAATATAAGAGGGCTAGGGGGAGGGACGAAAGCAAGGTATTTGAAGCGATGTATACATAGTGAAGGGGTAGAATTTGTATGTATACAAGAAACAAAAGTTGCTCAAGTCACGGAAGCCAGGTGCTTTGCTTTGTGGGGAGATAATAGTATTGGTTGGATTCACAATGGTGGGGACAATGGTAATGGAAGCCTCTTATCAATGTGGCACAAAGAAGTGTTTAACTATGAGAGCCACGTAATGGGGAAGGGGTACATAGCAGTAGTGGGCCAACACAAAATTTCTGGCCACAAGTGTTGTGTGGTTAATGTGTATGCTGGGTGCACTCAGAAAGAAAAGAAGTCTCTATGGGAGGAACTATCTAGCTTTAAAGATTCATCCCAAATTACAGTGTGGTGCTTGTGTGGGGACTTCAATGCAGTAAGAAGGAGGATAGAAAGACAAGGGGCAGGGACGGCTGACTTTAAAAGTGAGATAAAAGGCTTCAATGGTTTTATAGAGTCAAACATGCTTCTGGAGCTACCCATTGTGGGGAAAAAGTTTACTTGGTACAAACCGAATGGAGTGGCAAGGAGTAGAATTGATAGAGTTCTTGTCTCTGAAGAATGGTTGCAGTGCTGGCCTATGTGTAAGCAATATGTCCAGAAGAGGGAAGTCTCTAACCATTGTGCGTTGGTGATAAAGTGCTTAGATAAGGACTGGGGGCCCAAACCGTTTAGAACAATTGATGCTTGGCATTTGGAACGGGGATTTGAAGGGATGGTGGCTAATAGGTGGAAGTCGTATGCAAACCACGAAGATAATATAATAGGACTGAAGGAAAAATTCAAGCTACTGAAAGCTGATCTAAAAATATGGAACAGGGATGTCTTTGGTAACCTAAACTCTACCAAGAGGATTATCTTATAGGATATGGAGAACCTCGATCAACAAGATTGTGACAGCCAAGGTGTAGGAAGTGAGAGGCAGGTAAGGATTGATCTCCTAAGAAGGCTTTGGGAGACAAATACAAAGCTAGACTCCCTGCTTCGTCAGAAGGCCAGAATTAATTGGCTCAAATATGGTGATTCTTGTTCAAAATTCTTCCACTCGTCATTAAGGTGGAGAAGACTAAGGAATGAAGTGAAGGGGGTTGAGGTTGGTGGATGTTGGAGTGAAGAGCCTAGCACTGTCCGGATGGAAACAAAAAAGCTATTCGAAGCCAGATTCAAAGCAACAAAGGATCTCGAGGTTCGACTTGATGGGGTTGAATTCCAAACTATCTCGACAGCACAAAGTTTGGGGCTGATAGCAGGGTTCTCTGAGGAAGAAATTAAGGATGTTGTATGGCAATGTGAAGGATCAAAAAGCCCAGGCCCAGATGGGTTCAACTTTAACTTCATCAAAAAGAGTTGGAATCACCTTAAAGAAGACTTTGTTGCTGTCCTGAAGGCGTTTCATCAAACCGGTTACATTCCGAAGGGGTGTAATGCTTCATTTATTGCACTCGTACCCAAAGTCAGGGATCCCTGTGTGCTTGACCAATTTAGACCCATTTCGCTAGTGGGGGCCATATATAAAGTTATATCGAAAGTGCTACCAGGAAGACTGAAGAAAGTTCTTCCCTCTATTATAGATGAAAGTCAGTCAGCTTTTATCAAGGATAGGGGATTGATTGACAGCGTGCTAGTGGCGAATGAGGTGGTCGAGGAACTCAGGAGGAAGGGGAAGAGTGGATTATGTCTAAAGGTAGATTTTGAGAAAGCCTATGACTCAGTTAGATGGGAGTTTTTGTATGACATGCTTGGAAGATTGGGTTTCCACTCTGTATGGGTAAAGTGGATTAGAGGGTGTTTGGAATCAGCCTCAGTATCAGTGCTAGTGAATGGAAGCCCTACGGAGGAGTTTAGACCGACAAGAGGACTGAGACAGGGAGACCCACTAGCACCTTTTATGTTTATTATAGTGGTTGAAGGACTAGCAGGACTAGTAAGGCAAGCATTGAAAACCAATCTCTTGTCTGGGGTAAAGATTGGGAGTAAGGAGGTTGAGGTGAGCTTCCTACAATTTGCGGATGACACTCTCTTCTTCTGTGAGGAATCCTGGAGTAATGTCATCACTATGAAGGCTATCCTAAGGGGTTTTGAACTAGCTTCAGGGTTGAAAATTAACTTCCATAAATCAAAGCTAGCAGGTATAAATGTCCAGAGTCAAAGCCTTGGCTACTACTCGAAGACCCTGAATTGCGCCCAGATGAGTCACCCGTTCAAATATTTGGGCCTAGAAGTAGGAGGCAACCCAAGGAGGAAATCTTTTTGGGAACCAGTTTTGAATAAATTGAGAGCTAAGCTAAGTGTGTGGAAAGGAAGACATCTATCACTGGCGGGTAGGATTTGTGTCATTAAGTCTGTTCTCACAGCAATTCTCCTATTCTATCTGTCAGTGTTCAAGGCCCCAGAATCAGTATACAAGAGTATTATAAGTATCCAAAGGAAGTTCCTATGGGGGTGAGGAAAGGAGAAAAAACCAATATCATGGGTAAGTTGGGGAGACTTGTGCAAACCGAAGGAAGAGGGAGGCTTGGGTCTTAAGGATATCAAAAAATTCAACTTTTCACTCTTAGCTAAGTGGAGATGGAGGTCTATTGCGAAAGGCAAAGGAAAATGGAAGGAGGTTTTGCAATCAAAGTATGGTGTAGATTTGGATTACTCTCATATCCCAGTAAAACATCAGTCATGGTGGTGGCGGGACATAGTAAAAGTTTGCAAGGAGGGGGGAGGAGAGGGATGGTTCCAAAATGAGTTAAGGTGGAAACTAGGGAGGGGAGATAAGATCAGATTTTGGGAAGATGTATGGGTGGGTGAGACAACACTTAAAGCAAAGTTTCAAAGGTTGTTCACACTGTCGATGAATCAAGGACGAAAGGTGGAAGATGTAGGTGTGTGGGAGGGAACGGATTGGCGGTGGAGGCTAGAGTGGAGGAGGGACAGGTTTCAATGGGAAACTGAGATTGAAGGAAATCTTATGGTATGCATTGCAAGATCTTCTGTGAAGAGAGATATGGAAGATGTCCAGGTGTGGGGGGATGAGCTGTCTGACGAGTTCACAGTGAATGCAGCATATGTTAGCCTAACAAAGCAAATGAGAGGCGTGAGGCAGGATGCTTTGGATCTAGTTTGGAAAGCGAAAGCTTTTCCCAATGTGCTGGTAACAGCTTGGCGAGTTCTTATCGATAGAATCCCAACGAGAGAGGGGCTTTGTAGAAGAGGAGTGCAGATGAATACAACAGTATGTGTTATGTGTATGACCCAGGTGGAAACGTGCCAACACTTGTTCATAGAATGTAAGTTTGCCCAGCAAGTATGGTCGTTATGTCTTAAGTGGCTGGACATCATCTTAGTACAACACAACGAGCCAAAGACTCACTTTGTGAGCTTCCATTGTGTTCAGGCCAACTGTAAACAAATCTTGGTTTGGAAAGGTATATGGGCAGCTATTGTAAGGTGTATTTGGGATCAAAGAAACTCTATCTTGTTCAATCAAGGAGTGGCGGATGCAGAGGAGATTGTCCAGATGGCCCAGCTAAAAGCGTGGTTATGGCTGAAATATAGAACCAGGTTGTTCGATTTTGCGTATGCAGACTGGATTCTCAACCCGGTTACATGCATAAGTTGCATTAAATAATATGGAGTGAGTGGCAGAGGGGCAGTAGGAGCAATCATAAGGCCTATAGACCCAGCACAAAGTTAAGAGGTGCCACGGGTGCAGGCGTATGAGTGTATCTGAGTTTGACAAGGACTTGGAAGAAGAAGGCTACAGTGGCTCTCTCACAGGTAAACATGATCGCCGGTCGAGGAAACGGCGATCTCCTTGCGTGCGTAGCTGGTGGTCGTCGAATTGAAATGGCGATCTCCATGGGCTAGTCGGTGGTCGCCGAAGGCAAAGGTAAACATGATCGCCGGTCGAGGAAGCGGCGATCTCCTTGCGTGCGTAGCTGGTGGTCGTCGAAACTTGAAATGGCGATCTCCATGCGCTAGTCGGTGGTCGCCGAAGGCAAAGGTAAACATGATCGCCGGTCGATGAAGTGGCGATCTCCATGAAGTGGTCGGTGAAGTTGTGTATCATTGCCATATTCGAAGAACGGAAGATCAGGTACTGAAAATTACCGAGGTAGACACATCGCCGGGTGTGTGCTGGTTCGATAAAGATGTCTGTTAGCCTTATAAGAGCAATGAGATGGGGTTTTCCCGAGTGGATCCTCCCCGAGAGCAGGGTTTATCTTGATTGGGTATTTTTTGGGTATAGTTTTCTCACTTTAAGGTGGTTTTGTTCCAACCATAAAGGAGAGATATGTATATGGGTTGGGATACCCCTGAAGTATCCCCTTTAATTTATTTATTCATTGCTGATAAAAAAAAAATCAATGTATTATTTTTTATAATAAATATCATATAACCAATTTATGTAGATTAAATTAATTGTGTACAGTATTTTCATTTAATGAATATAGTTTTCATTAGACAAAATAAATAGTTTTAAATAAATATAAATTTAGGCTGTAATTGTCTGTAATTTTTAGTTTTAACTTAAAAAATTGTGTTTTTTTTTAATGTAAATTTTATGTTGTTTGTTGAAGAAGAAAAAAAAAGGATGTAAAGTTAAAGAAAGAAGGTTGATGATATAATGTCTCCAATATTTAGAATTAATATTTGTTTAATCCAGCTAATATAGTTCATGATTGAAAGCTAAATTTTATGCCTTTAAATTTTAATTTTATCGTTAAACTTTATATTTAAATTACAAGTTAAACTAAGTAATACAATTATAATTGATGAATAGTTTTATTAAAAAAAGTTAATCACATTGTTAATGAACTTCTATATTATAAATATATAAAAATAAAATCGCATAGTTGTTATCTAGTTGTTATAAGGGATAGAAGAGTAATATCAAAAGTAAGTATTTGATTATAAGATCATACTGTAAATAGTTTATTAAAAAAATTGAAAAAAAAATAATTACAATTTTGTAATTAATTATATTGTTATTTATTATATTTAGAAACACAATGAAAAATTAAATTTATTATTATATCACATAATTAATTAAATATACATTATCAAAATTGAGATAATTGATTATTATTTTTCTTGAAAGATTATTTTTTGAATAGTTTTAGAAATCAGCTAAAACAAATAACGTAAAATAGATAAAATAATGATATGCAATTTTAAGATATAATCTCCTAAAATGTAGTTACTTATGATATACGTAGTTAATCATCTCCTCAGAAAATAAATATTTACATTTTAAACATATTCGACTAAAAAAGAAATAAGATAATTAGATCTAATGGTGGATTGAGATAGAAAAAGTTAATGTTATGTGATTCTAAAATTATCAACTATTAAAATATGTATTAAAAAGATAAAATTTTGTAAATAAATGTCAAGTGAAAGTATTCATTCATAAGTAAGATAAGATTTCACATTAAGATAAGATTTTAAGAGTGTAATCTTATATTTTTTTAAAATCTAAAAAATTTTCATAAAAGAAAATGCAATTACAATCTTAACATATTTATTAATATCTTGAATTATACTATAAATAAATAATAAGTGTGAGTATAAAATTAGATTGAAGAAATCTATTATATCTTATTATCTTTTATCTTCTGTAACTTATGTTTGATTGGACTATAAAAGTAGTGTAGTGAGAATGATTGTTGTAGTTTTGTTGTTCTTGAAGGAAAGAGAAAGAGAGATTGGAAGAGAAAGAGAGATGGAAAGAGAAAGCAACAACAACATGACTCTTACTTACACTTCTGTGATGACAAGATCAGTGTGGTCTTACAACCTTGAATCGGAGTTCGAGTTGATTCGTTCTGTCATTGCCTTACACCCTTTCATCTCAATGGATACAGAGTTTCCTGGCGTCGTCTTTCAGTCGCATCCAGCATTTCGACAACCAAAAAATAACTACGATGTAATGAAAGCTAACGTGGACAGTATGCACCTCATTCAAGTGGGTCTCACCCTTTCAGACTGCCACGGCAACCTTCCAACCTTTGGAACCTCCAATCGCTTCATTTGGGAATTCAATTTCTGTGAGTTTGATGTGACACAACATCCTCATGCTCCTCACTCCATCGCCCTCCTCCGACATCAAGGCATGAATTTTGACAAGAATCGAAAGTTTGGAGTGAGCATTGTGCGATTTGCTGAGTTGATGATGTTCTCAGGACTCCTCTGCAACAATAATATTCAGTGGATTGCTTTTCATAGTACCTATGATTTTGGGTACATGGTGAAGATATTGAGCCAACGCTTTTTTTATATGCAACCATTTCTACCTACAAACTTGTGTGACTTTCTTCAATTGGTTAAATACTTCTTTGGATATAGAGTATACGACGTTAAACACCTCATCAGATTTTGTCCAAACCTTCACGGCGGTTTAGACAAAGTTTCTGACTCTCTAGGTTTGGATAATAGTGGCAGAAGAAGTCATCATGCAGGCTCTGATAGCTTAGTCACTCTCCATGTTTTTAATAAAATTAAAACTCTCTATTTTCATACAAAGTTTGACTTGTCAAAACATGCAGGCGTTCTCTATGGTTTAGAGATGCCTTAATTTTCCCTTTTTACCATCTTTCTACTTCTCTTATCTTCTCTTTTCAGTACAATGTAATTTCCAAATTCTACAATAAAGTATATCACTTCAGTTTATTCTACCTTTCTCTCTTCTTTTTTTTACCCTTTTGTTTCTTCTTTCATAATACTAATAGTTGCAAATTAGGTGGCTTCGTCATTATACTATTCTTTTGTTTATTATTTTTTATTTTATTTTCATTTGGTATAACAATTAACAAAATCAAACTATTTAAGATTGAATAAATAGATGTATGATTCCATAAATTTATTAGGATTTATATTAAAAAAATAATTTCAATAAAACAAATAATATAACAAAAACAATATTGTAATGCTTAACATTTTCTTATGAATACGATAATATTTATGTTGTGATGGAATAAATCAATATAATGAAAACTTATTTATTTTGCATTTTTAAATAAATGTTATCTAATAATAAGTAGATGGGACAATAAGATTCGTGTTAGTCTAATTTATAGTTATAATTAAAAATAAAACAAACAACTCACTTGGTATAATTTAATAGTTTGATTTTGGTCTGTCAATTTTTTTTAATTATATATATATATATATATATTAAATCATATTTAATTATGAATAATTTTAAATTTCTAATTGATAATTAATATATTTAATCAAATAAATTAAATTATTTATATGTTAAATTATTTTATTATAATTAATAATAGAAATAATTTGTAAGGGTCAATGATTTAATTTATAATTATATTTTTCTTTTATAAATAATACTAAATAAAAAATATTTATTTAATTATTTCTATTTTTCTTAAAAAAATATTGATATTTTATGGAAAAGAAAGTTTTGAAAGAAGAGAAAGGAAGAGAAGTCAGAGAAAAGAAAAAGTAACTAAAATTGCAAAATTGTAAAGGAGAAGCAATATATAAAAAAAAAGAGTTGAAAAATTAGTTACGCTCGCGGTAGGAATGTTCGCCCAACGACTTCGAATGACACTCTTGGTTCCATCATCTGGTTAGAGTTGGTTTCTGCAATTTCCCATCCCTTTTCTATTCCCTAGATCGTGAGCTCTTTCTCTTTCATCACTTTTTTTCTCTCTTTCTCTGGATTTCCTCCCAATGTCATCTCCTACATTAAGGTTTTCTTCTTCTTTTTTACTTCATTGCATGGGAGCTGTTTGTTGGAATTAAATTATAGAATTATGGTGAAATTTGTTGACTAACTCTTTGAACATTTTATTGAATCAGTTATTTTTTTCACCATGCAGGTCTACTTTAGTCACGCCGTTTTGGTTGTTGTGAAAGCGTAACAAAGATGAATAGAACTGGGAAATTCAAATCTTCGAGTTCTGAATTGGACCTTGATCGGCCCAACATTGAGGATTACCTACCCTCTGGATCCAGTGTTCAACATGAACGGCAAGGGAAGCTCCGCCTCGCCTGTATGTGTCTCCGCTGTTTTTTTTTTCATTTTCATGTCTTGCTTTTACTGTTGTTTAGATACTCCAAGATAAGGGGCAATGAAAATGGAGTAGTTTTCGGTTTGCATGATGATTATGTTCTGAATTAAATTGTCTTTTCAGGTGTGATTTGATCGATATTTCACCTAGTTTGTCTGAGGCAGCAGGTGCCATTGTAGATGTGAGGTTTTGACCTTGTCTTCATATGCTGTTCTTCTGCCTTTTGGTTTTGGTATGTCAATTATTATCTTTTGGAAAATTGCTGATGATGGAATAGTTATGGAGAGAATTTAACGGCAAACATGATGTGTTCAACATTTTCTAAAACTAAATCTTGACCTGCTGCAGTGCAATAGACCGTCTCCCAATGTTGTCAAAATTGAGATCCTACCAAGAATCAGGAAGGGGATGGATGATCGTAAGTTGCAGGATCATAATATGTATAATAAGTTTCTAGCTACAACATAAAATATACTGTGAATAGATACATATGCATAGAAAATAACTTAGATAACAAAAATGACATCTAAATCATAATATTTAACTATAGTTCAGAACTCTTAACATATAGCCAGCCCATAATATATCATAACATTATTCCTGGGCCTTACTTTTCGATCGTATTTTCTACATATCCTGGTAATCTAGCTCTTACAAACTATCTAAACATCAATTTAGTTACATCCTAACTCTTTCTCTCAGTTCTCTTTTCATAGACCTTATATATCGGGGTCCCATACCCTATCAATTGTACCCCAGCGCTAAGTGACACATTGTCCCCAAGATGGAATTGAGAAGAAAGGTGAGGTTAATCTCCAAGGTGTCTTGTTAGCATACCTTTCATTTGGCGAGGTGAGGTTAATCTCCAAGGTGTCTTGCTGCTGATTGACTTCCTTAACTTTAGAAGGAATTGTAGTTTGCTTTCAACAATAAAGGACGATGGTCTTGCCCATACAAGGATCGGAAATGAGACATCTTAGTAACTAGTATTGAACCAAAATTCTGCCCGAGATAGGTAATCCCCATAGTTAGTTAGTAGAAATAAATAGAGTTTGTTGTGGGGGGCTGAAATAATTGGAGAAAAAAAGACATGTTGCTTGTAAATAGGAAAAGGGATTGGGAAGGAGATTTTTATCTTGTGATTTGAGAGGGAAGTCAAATTGTTGTGGGAGAGTCTAGGCCTCCTCTCTAGTGGTTAAGGAGGAAGAAAAAATCAGCCCTTTCGAAAAGATCAACAACCAATTGGTAAGTACCCCTAACACTTGAGGAATCCACCCTCAAAACGCTAGCTACTAAGAAAGAAGACTCAAGCGCTTAAATGCATCCACCCGAGGATTCCTTATTACATAATGTAGGACTTAGACACCCATAAACTTAAGTTCCTATTTGTTAGAGCTCCGTCCTTAGAGTTGTAGTTGGAAATTGTTGAGAAAATTACTAGTTGACAGGGAAGATCGTTTCATTTTAAACATCTTTATCTTTTAAAAGGCTAAACAAACGGGCCTCACGCGGGTTCAGCTACATGCACATGGACTTACTTATAATCAGATTATCTTCCATTTTATCTACTTAACTCGAGGTTGTCCTGTGATCTTCTCACGCTCCACCAAATTAATCATGCTAGGTGCTACTGCATCTTTCTATGGTAGTACACTGTATATTTGTAACTAAATTATCTATTCATCCACATCAACTTTCCTTCGAGTTCGATGAGCACTTCACAAGTTATGCCTGATGCATTTCTTGATTTCATTCACAGGATTATTGCAGAGCACTATTTTAGAGAGTGTAGGGTGTATCTGGTTCAATAGTACAGAGGCGAAGGATGAGAAATTGTGGCAAGGAAGTAAGTATAATTGAAAATGTTGGGAGAGTATGTCTAAAATCTTATTCTTAAGCGATTTTTCATGCAGGGAGCTATTAATAACCCTCTTCTTATATTTCCTGAAGGAACTTGTGTAAATAATCATTATACTGTCATGTTTAAGAAGGTATAGGATTTGCAATTGCAAAATGCCGAGCTTTACACTTTTACTTATACAACAGGCTTTCCTTTTCCTCTTTAATTTTGTCTCCATCCACTTTTATTCTAATTCTTGTATTCTTGCCCAGTTGCAATCAAGTACAATAAAATTTTCGTAGATGCTTTTTGGAATAGTCGACAGTAAGAAGTTGCTTTTTACATGATAATTATTTCTGTTTCTATTCATTCATGTTTTCTTGTATTGCTGGATAAGAGTTTCTGTATCTTTTTCACTTTCAGACAATCCTTCACCACTCATCTCTTGCAATTAATGACATCATGGGCTGTAGTTTGTGATGTTTGGTACTTGGAGCCACACAACTTGAAGCCAGGAGAGACATCCATTGAATTTGCAGAGAGGTAAAAGACCTTTGTTCCATATTGTATGAACCACTATATATGTTTAGCTGCAAGGAATTAAAACAGTATATATCATTCCAATGGTATAGGGTGAGAGACATAATCTCACATCGTGCTGGGCTTAAAAAGGCTCCTTGGGATGGATATCTGAAGTATTTTCGCCCTTGTCCAAAACACAGAGAAAGCAAGTAAGTTAAATTTCTCATTTCTCAAGTCTTTGTCGCTAAGTTTTTATGATTAGAACTATGTATGTCTGTTAATTTTGTTTGAAGTCCAGCAGTCAATAGTAGAGCTTTATAATTAGCTAGCAATGATGCATGTGAGAATCAAAGAGGGAGAGAGAAGATTTTCTCAAGAAGTTTGATTACGTTAAAATAGACTAAAGAAGTTGTGAATAAAAAAATATGAATACTAAAAATAAATCAAATTAGCGTTTTTTAGATTGACACCAATCTTATTTATTTTTAATAATTAATAACTGCAAGGATTAAATTAAATGACTTTTTGAAGAATGATGGTAATTAGTGTGTGATCCAAAATGTCACTACTAATAGGAATGGGGTGTAAGACGTGTAGGTACTCATTAATGGAGTCTAAATGGGGAGGGGTTGTCATTTTCACTATCCTAATGTTGCATAATGTTATAACCTCTAGTGAGGTTAAGCTTTTGGGATGAATCAATGTATCATACTAACAAGTAAAAAGTGTCTCTTGCTAGAAGGGTTAAGACACTCCAAATATCTTAGTTATATTTGTAACATTCTTTTTTTTTACTAAAAAAATAATCATTTGAAAAAAAAGTCAAAGTCAAGACAACTTAAAATACAAGAAAGCGGAAAGACAATCTGTGTGTTTAATCTTTTAGGATTGACCGCGTAATTCATGTATGAGTTTGTCATAGTTTAGTTAATTATTACAATTTTTTTATATATAACTAATGTTTGGTTTTTAGACAATTAAAATGTATAATAAATAAGTATTCTATAGTATTTTCATAAGTAAATTAAATTTTACTGTAATTGTTTTAAAATCAATAAAATATTAAAACTTAATTCAGAAAAATAAATAAAAGATTATAAATTGAAAGGATTAAACATAAGAAAAATTAACTAAAATAATTATAGTGTGGAATGATAAAGAGAATATCTGTTTAACCATTTGTTTTTGTTATATTATTTGTTTTATTGAAATTAATTTTTTAATAAAAATCCTAATAAATTTATGGAATCATAGGTCTATTTCACTAATGTTAAATTGTTTGATTTTGTTAATTATTATATAAAATGTAAACAAAATAAAAAAAATGAAACAAAAAAGAAGAAACATAAGGGTGGAAAAAAAAAACAAAAGAGATAGGTAGGATGAAATGCAGTGATATATATTAATGTAGAATCTGGAAATTGTATTGTATTGAAAGGAGAAGAGAAGAGAACAAAAATAGAAAGATGGTAAAAAGGGAAAATCAAGGGATCTTTGTGCCATATAGGACACCTGCATGCTTTGGTAAGTGAAACTGTGTATGAAAATAGAGAGTTTTAATTTTATTAAAAACATGGAGAATGACTAAGATATCAAAACCTATATAATTGCTTTTTCTAACACTATTATCCAAACCTAGGGATTCATATACTCTGTTTAAACAAACATGAAGGTTGGGACAGGAGTTGATAAGATGTTTAACAGTTGTATACTTTGTATCTAAAGAAGAATTTAACGAGTTGAAGAAAGTCACACAAGTTGGGAGGTAGAAATGGTTACATAATGAAAAAAAGTGTTGGCTCAATATCTTCACCATGTACTATCATAGATACTATGAAAAGCATTCCATTGAAAATTATTGATGCGGAGTCCTGAGAGTATCATTAGCTCCGCGAGTAACACAATGCTCAATCCAAACTTTTGATTCTTATCAAAATTCATGCCTTGACGTCGATCGGAGGAGGGCGATGGAGTGAGGAGCATGAGGATGATGTGTCACATCGAACTCACAGAAGTTGAATTCCTAAATAAAATGGTTGGAGGTTCCAAAGGTTGGAAGGTTGTCGTGGTCGTCTGAAAGAGTGAGGCTCACTTGGATGAGGTGCGTATAGTTCACATTAGCTTTCATCACTACGTAGTTATTTTGTGGTGTTCGGAATGCTAGATGCGACTGAAACACCACGTTAGGGAACTCCGTGTCCATAGAGATGAAAGGGTAAAAGGAAATTACGAAATAAATCAACTCGAACTTCGATTCAAGGTTGTAAGAAGACACTGTTCTCGTCATCACAAAACCACAAGGGAGGGTCATGCTAACATGGCCCTCCCTTGTGGTTTTGTGATGACGAGATCAGTGTGGTCTTACAAGCTTGAATCAGAGTTTGAGTTGATTCGTTTTGTCATTGCCTTATATGCTTTCATCTTTATGGACATGGAGTTCCTTAGTGTGGTGTTTCAGTCGCATCCAACATTTTGACAACGACAAAATAACTACGCATTGATGAAAGCTAACTTGGACTGTATGCACCTCTTCCAAGTGCGCCTCACCATTTCAGACGAACTCGATAACCTTCCAATGCTTGGAACTTCCAACCGCTTCATTTGCGAATTCAACTTCTGTGAGTTCGATGTGACACGTCATCCTCATGCTCCCCACTCCATTGCCCTCCTGGCGTCAAGGCATGGATTTTGATAAGAATTGAAAGTTTGGAGTGTGCGATTTGTTGAGTTGATGATGCTCTTCTGACTCCTCTGCAACAATAATATTCAGTGGATTATTTTTCATAAAGCCTATCATTTTGGGTACATTGTGATTATATTGAGTCAACTTTTTTTATACGCAACCATTTTTATCTCTCAACTTGTGTGACTTTCTTCAATTTGTTAAATTCTTCGTTAGATACAAAGTATACAGCATTAAACATCTTATCATATTTTTTTCCAACCTTCATGGCAGTTTAGACAAAGTTTCTGAGGTCTGAATAATAGTGTCAGAAAAAGTCATCATGTTATAATAGCTTAGTCACTCTCCATGTTTTAAATAAAATTAAAACTCTATTTTCATACACAATTTGACTTGCAAAAACATGCAGGTGTTCTCTATTGTTTAGAGATGCCTTGATTTTCCTTTTTTTACTATCTTTCTACTTCTCTTCTTTTTTTTTTTTAGTACAATACAATTTCCACAATCTCTTTTTCCCACCCTTATATATGTTTCTTCTTTATTAATAGATTTATGTTGTCATGGAATAAATCAAAAAATGTATTCGCTTTTGGAAACTCATTGCAGGAGTGGCTAAGTAATTCAAATCAGTGTTGGTTTTGTCCCTCTCTTCTAAATACACTCAACCAATGAAATTTTAATTGATTGCTTTTGGGTACATGACCATTTAATGTATCATCTTTTACTTCTTTTTCTCAATTAAATTTTAATTTTTTTATTAATTTGAAAACAGTTATAGTATAATTTCATTTAGTTATGAAATACTATAGTATACTTATTTACTATTCATTTTAATCACTTAGTTATATATAAAAAATTTGTAATACTTTAACTAAATTAAGTGAGACTCGATGTATGATATGATGTATAATATGAATTATACGATCAGTCATGAATTATACGATCAGTCGTAAAAGATTAAACACACATCTTCTCACTTTCACTTAAATTTGTAATTTTTTTAATACTTAATCATTGATTTAGTATTGAAAAATATAAAATATGAATTAAGATTATACTTTAAAATCAATAATCAAGTTACAAATGTGTGTATAAATAAGATAATTACTTATAATGTATTTTTTATTTTGTTATGAACAATTACATTTTTATAAATGATTATTTTTTTAGTGAACAAAAAAGTGTGATAAATATAAGGGGCGCATTAACCATGTACAAACAGACATTGCTTATAAGCATAATTATTAGTATGATCCATTGATTAATCCCTAAAACCTTAACTCTGTAACTTCACTATAGGTTATATATTATGCAACGTCTGCATAGTGAAGATGACAAGACTCCATTAATAAGTATCCTACACCACTCCTATTAGTAGCGATATTTTTGGATCATACCAGCATTCTTCATTTATAATTTATTAATTTATTTCAAAATTGTTTTTAATGAATTATTTACAGTATTATCTTGATAAAGAATACAGACTTTTGATATTACTCTTGCATCGCTTATAACAACTAGGCGATTTTATTTTTATATATTTATAATATAGAAATTCATTAACAATGTTATTAACTTTTTTTTTTTATAAAATCATTCATCAATTATAATTGTATTACATAGTTTAACTTGTAATTTAAATATAATGTTTAACGATAAAATTAAAATTTAAAGGCATAAAATTTACCTTTCAATCAATAACTATATATTAGCTGGATTAAACAAATATTAATTCTGAATATTGGAGACATTATCACTTTTTTCAATTAATAACTTACTTAAATTATATACTTCATTTTCATATATTTTTTTTTCATTTTATAATTTTGAATGGTTGTAATATAATTCATTTTCTACTATATCACAATTTTATACAAATTATCAAAATGAAAATATATTATTCCACTGCAATGTTTTTTTTTCGTTTTTTACAACTGAGTTACTTGGGTCCCTCAAGATTAGTGGGAGATTAAAAAGGTCTACATGTTCAAAGTCAGAAAACGGTGACATGTTGATCAAAGTTAGGATAAAGGTTGTCTGACCTATTTGGATTACAAGGAGACACAGGTTGAACTTTTGAACTTTTGGGATACCCAAATGTTCAAAGAAAAATAAACTCAAAATAAAATGAATAAGGTTTCAGCTTGTGGTGGAGCATTGGGCTCCATAGGTCGAAAATCACATTCAAATATTACAGTGACCTAGTATGTACTTGTCACTTTCTTACATGTAATTCATTTTACTTCTACAACATATACTATTTCTAATTGTACAACATTATTAGGAGCGTAAAAATGGTCGCCCCCTAAAACCCGATGAACTCTTTATGGCCACTCACACAAACAAGAAGGATGATTGGGTTGATACTCGTGCTCGTGAAACTTATGTAAGTTATTGTTTTAAGTTTTTTTAATTTTTTTATATTTTTAATTTAATTTCCTAACATTTCCATTTCCTAATAATGTGTAGGAAAATTACTACGAGCGCTTGGGAACCCTTCAAGCAAATAGTTCTCAGGACTTAACCTTTGATGTCCACCAAGTATATTCAACAACCAAACTTCATGCTTGGAAGGAAGCTGCTAGAAGGAAGAGTAAAGGTCGAATTTATGGCACGATAGACATGGCTAGTACATGGCTAGTAACTTCCACCAAGTATATTCAACAACCAAACTTCATGCTTGGAAGGAAGCTGTTAGAAGGAAGAGTAAAGGTCGAATTTATGGCACGATAGACATGGCTAGTAACTTCCGCCAATGATTTTTTTTCCTCACTCAACCCTCCTCCTCTGGTTTTAGCGCTTCTCACTCTGATCAGTTGGTTGAAAATCAACAACTTCGTGCAGAAATTAACATGTATAGTCAAAAGTATACATACTTGGAGGACGAATGTTTTTTAGCGTGAGGTTGACGGACACTAATATTTTTTATTTAAAATTTTATTTAATTTTTCATCGACCTTATTTTATAATTTATTTAATTTAGCGTTGAATAGATCAATGTTAAATAAGATCTATTTTTAATATTAATTTAAATTGCATCGATTTGATTGATGCTAATGAAAGCAATTTAAAAATAAAGTTTTTTTTTAAAATGCCTCATCTTTAAATAAATAAAATATAAACGAAAAAAATTGTGGATGAGGAAATTTATCATTTTTAAATTTAGGCCTTTAAATTAAAAATAATACATGGTTTATATTCGTTGTCATGAAGGCGCATAAATTCATAATATAGTCGACACTGATTTAAATAAATATAAATCGGACATATTGTGAGACTTTATATTTTGGAAAAAAGATAAATACATTAAGTAGACTTTATTAACACCAATGCTAATTGAAATATTTATTTAATTAAAAATATAAATAATCTTACGGGATATCATTTAATTGTTGAATATGTATCAAAATTTATCAATATTTATGTCTAGAAATATAGGATATCATCTAGGATATTGGTTTATGTTGTTAGTTTCCAATTATATTTACATCTTTTTCATTTAATTTATTGAGTGTTATTCAAGAACAAATTGATATCAAAGCCTTTATCTTTGAGTTCACCACTCGTTTTTGATAATGATGAATATAAGTTACGGACTGCATAGATGATCAACCATCTTGAAGCATTGAATTATTGGGAGATAGTAAGAAAATTATGATGTTTCTGAGATGTTTCAACATTCAATTGTGACTCAAAGGAAGTATCATAAAGAGAGGAAGAAAAAAAAGCAAAGACAAAAAATTGTCTTTCTATGTCAAAAGTTATTTTTACATGAACTATGAATTTAGAGTCTATCAAAGAGATATGAAATTATCTTTAAATATCTTTGTTGTGTTATCTTTATTATAAATATTACATTATAAATTTATAATAATTATAATTTTATTCAATTAATATACTACGTGAATTTACAATATCATTATGAATTTTACTATATATTTCTATTCACACATACTCTAAAAATAAACACGGTATAGTTTAGATTATGATAATTTTATAACAATAAATTCTTCCTTAAATAGAAGATCAAACAAAAATTAAAGTTCATAGATCTATTTGAGCTTACTATAATTTATAAGAAATAAATTTTTTTATTAAAAGAATTATTTATTAAACTATAACAACAACCGAATATTCTTTCTTTAAAAAATAAATTATATATATTAAAGGGTAAATTATTATATGATAACAATTATTTCTAAAAGAAGAAGGTATTTAATTATTTTTTTATTAAATAAAGAAATAAATTATTTTTATTAAAAGATGAATAATCTAAATATTATACATTTTTTTATTTTGAAAAAAATTACAATTAGTATAATAATTATTGAAATAAAAATATATTATTAAAAAATTCAAACTATTTATACGAATAGTGCATTGGGGGACAAGAACCATTTCAAGCATTACAGTGAAAATGCAATGAAGAATATGAAGAAAGCTGGTAATTAATGAGTGTATGATCCAAAAATATCGCTAGTAATAGGAGTAAGGTGTAAGTGGTGTAGGGTAGTAACTAATGGAGTCTAAATGAGAAAAGGTTTTGTCATCTTCACTATGCCGATGTTGCATAATATATACCTATAGTGAAGTTACAGATAACCTATGGAGGCAAAAAGATGTTTTTTTTTTATGTTAAAAATGATTTTTATAAGAATTATCAACTTCAAATTTATCAATTTCAAGAAGGAATACTCTGACAATAAAGAATAAAGACATGCAAGTGCATAAAGGAGACATAAATAATTAAAAGTTTTGTCGTTTAACTTCTGAGTATAACAAATAAACTTCAACTTGTTAAGAAACTCTTTTCCAATGAAATAATGTTGTTCAAAAAAATTATGGTTACTATACTTGAAAAATATGAGTAAAAAATCATAACTTTTAGATGAAGTGAGAATTGGTAAATGTCTTACATGCTAAAGAGCAAAGAAGAATGATGAGTTGAAACTATATGAGGTGTTTTTCATGTAAAAACACAAGATTCTAAAGGTGGAAAATACAAGATGAACAATAAATAGAAGACCAAAAAGAAAGAAGGTTCCAAAAATAAATAATGGTGAGAACTTTTTTTCTTGTGCATATTACAAAAAAGATAAATCAATGTTGTGAGATTTCAAGTGTAAAAGTAAAGTGATTTGGGATGTGTAAAGCGAATTTACAAATCTAAATCTAAATAAAAAAAGATAAAAGTGATTATGGAAGAACAAGAAAGGGCAACTCTTTGTTATAAGTGATAAGTGATAGAAGACTAATATAAAAAATAACTATTGATTATGAAGATAATAAATACTGTAAATAATTTATTAAAAAATTGAAAAATAAATAAATTATCATTTTGTAATTAATTATTTTGTTATTTATTATATTTAGAAACACAATCGAAAAAATTAAATTTATTATTATATCCTATAATTAATTAAATATACATTATCAAAATTGAGATAATTGATTATTATTTTTCTTAATGGATTACTTTTTGAATAGTTTTAGAAATCAACTAAAAAAATGGTTACTTATGATTTACGTATATAATTATATCCTAAAAAAAAAATATTTAGATATTAAATATATCCCGCGAAAAAATAAATAAGATAATTAGATTTCATTGCGGGTTGAGATAGAAAAGATAAATTATCTGTGATTCTAAAATTATTAACTCTTAAAATATGTATTAAAAAGATAAAATTTTGTAAATAAATGTCAAGTGGGAGTACACTGGATAAAGTAAGATAAGATTTTAGAGTTTAGTCTTATATTTTTTTAAAATTTAAGAAACTCTAATAAAGGAAAATGCAATATCAATCTTGATGAATTTAATTGATATCTTGAATCATACAATAAATAAATAATAAGTGTGATTATAAGATTAGATTAAGAAATCAATTATATCTTATTATCTTTTGTGAGTTATGTCTGATTGGGCTATAAAAGTAGTGTAGTGAGAATGATTGATGTAGTTGTTTTGTTGTTCTTGAAGGAAAGAGAAAGAGAGACTGGAAGAGAAAGATATATCAGAAGAGAAAGCAACAACAACATGACTCTCCCTTACAGTTCTGTGATGACAAGATCAGTGTGGTCTTACAACCTTGAATCGGAGTTCGAGATGATTCGTTTTGTCATTGCCTTATACCCTTTCATCTCAATGGATACAGAGTTCCCTGACGTCGTCTTTCAGTCGCATCCAGCATTCCGACAACCACAAAATAACTACGCAGTGATGAAAGCTAACGTGGACAGTATGCACCTCATTCAAGTGGGTCTCACCCTTTCAGACGACAACGACAACCTTCCAACCTTTGGAACCTCCAACCGCTTCATTTGGGAATTCAACTTCTGTGAGTTCGATGTGACACAACATCCTCATGCCACTAGTGCAAAAAGAAGAAAAGGATACGCTTTATTTAGTGCGGCTTTTGCGCTACCCGCTTTCGAAAAAAACGTGGTGGCATTTTTGAAATTATTTTGATTTACGAATGCGGTTATTTGAATAACCGCATTCGTAAATCAAAGCGCTTGATTTACGAATGCGGTTATTTGAATAACCGCATTCGTAAATCAAAGAATTTTGATTTACGAATGCGGTTTTACCTTTAACCGCATTCGTAAATCATTTTTTACCTTAAATTTTGAAGCGCGCCACACACAATTTCAAACTTTATTTCTCGTCTTTGCCTTCGTTTCGCGTTTGCACTCTGAGTTCGTCTCCTTCTACTGCATCTGCATTCCATTTGTGCAATGTAAGTTTCTTGAACTCTCTTTTTTCCTCTTCATCTTCACAAATATATGCATAAATGTTTTTCGTTTTTCTTATATATGTTTTTTTCCTTGCATTAGTGGTCTCGAAGCACTCTTTCATTGTCTTCGTGGTTTCTTGTGGATTTTTTGGTTTGCTCCGTTGTTGCTTCCCTGTCCGTCGTCGCTTCTGCTGCCGCCACCGTTGTTCGCTCCCGTGACTCTTCATCAATCTTGGCTTCACACAAGATTGACGATGTTTTAAAATTTTTAATTTTTTTTAATGATTCCGCATATACAAGTGCGGTTAAAGCAAATAACCGCACTTGTAAATGGTATTTATAAATGCGGCTATATAGCCGCATTTATATTTCTTGATTTACAAGTGCGTGTTGATCAAATGCGGTTATAAAACCGCATTTATAAATTCAAAACAACCGCATTTGTTTTATATTTCTGCACTAGTGTGCTCCTCACTCCATCGCCCTCCTTCGACGTCAAGGCATAGATTTTGACAAGAATCGAAGGTTTGGAGTGAACATTGTGCGATTTGTTGAGTTAATGATGTTCTCAGGACTCCTCTGCAACAATAATATTCAGTGGATTGCTTTTCATAGTGCCTATGATTTTGGGTACATGGTCAAGATACTAAGTCAACGCTTTTTTTATATGCAACCATTTCTACCTCCCAACTTGTGTGACTTTCTTCAACTCGTTAAATTCTTCTTTGGATACAAAGTATACGACGTTAAGCATCTCATCAGATTTTGTCCCAACCTTCATGGCGGTTTAGACAAAGTTTCTGAGTCCCTAGGTTTGGATAATAGTTGCAGAAGAAGTCATCATGCAGGCTGCTTAGTCACTCTCCATGTTTTCAATAAAATCAAAACTCTATTTTCATACAGAGTTTGACTTACCCAAACATGCAGGTGTTTTGTATGGCTTAGAGATAATAGTCGCAAATAAGATGACTTCGTTATTGTACCATCCTTTTATTTTATATTTTTTATTTTATTTTCATTTTATATACTAATTAACAAAATTTTCAATTTAACATTGGTGAAATAGATGTATGACTCCGTAAATTTATTAGGAATTTTATTAAAAAATTAATTTCAATCAAACAAATAATATAAAAATATATATATTGTAATGCTTAACATTTTCTTATGAATACATTAACATTTATGTTGTGATGGAGTAAATCAATATAAAGAAAACTTATTTATTTTGCATTCTTAAATAAGTAGATGGGAAAATACACTCGTGTTAGGCGAATTTACAGTTATAATTAAAATAAAACAAACAATTGACGTGGTATAATTTAATATTATTCAGTTATATTTTAATATAAAAAATTTATTTTATTTGTTAAAGATCGATAATGTATAATATTTTAAATAAAATATATAAAGTAATTAATTTAAATATATCAATATTCTAAAATAAATAAATCAGTTATGATTTACTTATAATCATATCCTGAAAAAAATATTTAGATTCAGGAAAAAAAACAAAATGAGTTCCCGAAAAATAATATATAGAATTGAGAAAAGTGTTGTGAAAATTCAAATCCAGAAATTAGAAACGTGGTCCGGAAAAACGTTTCCAAAAATAGTTTTGATCCTCACCCCTATTTTAATTTAGAATTTAGGTTATTTTTGTCATTTCACATGTAAATTGAGTGTAGGTTCAAATTTGGTAATTTAAAATTCGCTTGATCCAGGTTAATTTTTTTATTTAAAAATTTATATTATGGTGCATTTAATCACACTATTATTTTATGTTTTTTAACTCTTTTTTTATCATTAGAGTCAGCTAAGTCAATTTTGTTAATATTCAACATTAAACAGACTGATACTATCAATTAAACCAATATTAAAAAATATTTATTTAATTAAAAAATAAAAAATAATTTTATGTTTTTTTAATTATTTTTTAAAATTAAATTTCTGTGTTGCATTAGAGTTGTATTAACCTAAGTTAATAGTGTCAATTCAATTAATTCAATTAACGTTAATATTTGGAAGCTAAATTAATTTTTTCTTCTCATATGATATGATGAATAGGAAAAAGTATATTGTATATTATGTAGTGCAAAAATTGTAAAAGCCGTAAAAAAAATACAGCCGGCCCCACCATCTTTTCTCTCTTTCAATTTCTTTTCTTGTTTTCTCCATCTCTCCCAACTTCTCTTCTCTCTCTTCTTTCTTCATTTTTTCTCCCATACCTCATCTATTTCAAAATTTGATCACACCATGTTGTAGATGAGAAATTAGGTACATTTTTATCCGATTAGATTTTGAAACAGAGTAAATTTTTTTTACTTTAATTATCTCTTATTCTCTGTTTTTCTCTATGATTTATTCTTCAATTTTAGTGGTGCCAGTTGAGAAAAATGTTTCTCTCAACTTGATTAAGCTCATACTTAAATTTGGTAATATTTGGATAACTTACTATAGGTTCATAAATTTTGGAGTGGTTCCCCGGTTTGAGGTAGAATTTCCATCAGAATAAGGAATTTAAGGTAAGAGAAACTAAATTTAATTTAATTTTTAATAGTACCCTAGGTCAGAAGATCTGGATGCGGAGGGGACGTGGTCCCAATATTCAATTTCTTTTGCAGGGATGTTGTTTGTTTATATATTGGGTTGTTTGTTTATATATATGGTTTAAACTTGTAAAAACTATTAGATTTTGATGATTTAGTATTTAAGTGTTGTTTTTTTTAATGTTAAATATGAATTTGAATGTTGTAGATTGCATTTTGAATGATATTGTATGATAAAAATGGTATGAAATTGAATTTATAAATTTGGGATAATGTATGGACTAATGTTTGTTTGTGTTTTAAGTATTGGTGCCTATGTGGTAACAGATATCTTCGAGCTTCATTGATGGTCTAAGTCACATAGACTAAGATATCAAGTGATGAGAAGCTGATGGGGGAGTTCATGCACACCATGACCTATGAGATGCACAACCTGAGTTGTATTGAACTTACCCTGATCCTTTCTCTTGGATTAGTTGGTAATCTTTGGATCAGGTGTTAGTCTTTAGTAGGACTTACTTAATACGGGTCTTCCGGAAGACGTTAGTTGTTATTCTGTTTGTTGAATATCTTGGATGTGTAGATCCATGTGAGATCTATGTGATTGTTTTATGTTGGGATTTGAAGAAGATTGAATAATATTGATATATGTAATTTGGTTTTCTCTTTTGATTCAATTGTGTATATTATAAAAATTTACTTTCACTAACTTACTCTTGTTTTACTTGCTGTGATGTGAACTGTAATAATTGAACTATGTACACGATCGTACAGGTGTCAGAGATTCTGGAGGGCTTTAGGATGTTGGTTTGAACTTCATCTTGTTAATATTTGTATTTCTACAAATCCTAATCACATATTAGGAATGTTTTGAGAAACAACAAATTTGTATAAAAATCGATAGAACTTGTGTGGTTCCAGTTAGATATATTTTTTGGGCTGTTAAAAAATAGTAGACAAATTATTACGGTATATAATTTTAATATATTATAATCAATAATTCTTGAAATAAAATAAATTGTGACATAGTAGAAATAAATTATATTTCCATCATTCGAAATTATAAAAAAAAGTAATATATGAAAATAATTAAAGTAAGTTATTAACTGAAAAGAGAGAATGATATAAAGATATTTGTGATAAAAGAATAAATATATAGATATAAAGATAAAACAAAATAATATTTTCAAATAGAAATATTTAATTGCTCATTTTACCACTTAATTATCATATAAAAGTAAAACGTATAAATTATACATAATAATCAATGTATTTTTTTTATAATAAATATCGTATAACCAATTTATGTTGATTAAATTAATTTGTACAGTACTTTCATTTTATAAATATAGTTTGTATTAGACAAGATAAATATTTTTAAATAAACTGAAATTTAGGCTGTAATTGTCTGTAATTTTTAGTTTTAACTTAAAAAATGTGTTTTTTACATGTAAACTTTATGTTGTTTGTGGAAGAAGGAGAAAAAGGATGTAAAGTTAAAGAAAGAAGGTTGATGAACTACTTATCTATTTAATTACTAATTATTTAAATTTTAAATTTGGTAACAAAATATTTGATAGCTAATTAGATATTAATTTAGAAATAATTTAACAATAATATAAATTAAAAAAGGCATGTAAACTAATTATTTTTTGTTTTTTTAAGATTGGTTTCTATTTCATAATTTTCTTGTAATGTTTATTAAAAAAATTAAAAAAATAATAATTATAATTTTATAATTAATTATATTTTTATTTATGAACTACTTACGTATAATGTCTCCAATATTCAGAATTAATATTTGTTTAATCCAGCTAATATAGTTCATGATTGAAAGCTAAATTTTATGCCTTTAAATTTTAATTTTATCGTTAAACCTTAAATTTAAATTACAAGTTAAACAAAGTAATAAAATTATAATTGATGAATAGTTATATTAAAAAAGTAAATCACATTGTTAGTGAACTTCTATATTATAAATAAATAAAAATAAAATCGCCTAGTTGTTAAAGGTGATAGAAGAGTAATATCAAAAGTAAGTATTGATTATAAGATAACATTGTAAATAGTTTATTAAAAAAATTTGAAAAAAATAATAATTACAATTTTTTAATTAATTATATTGTTATTTATTATATTTAGAAACACAATCGGAAAAATTAAATTTATTATTATATCATATAATTAATTAACTATACATTATCAAAATTGAGATAATTGATTATTATTTTTCTTAATAGATTATTTTTTTGAATAGTTTTAGAAATCAGCTAAAAAAATGAACGTAAAATAGATAAAATAATTATATGCAATTTTAATATATCAATTAAAAAGATAAAATTTTGTAAATAAATGTCAAGTGAGAGTACACTGGATGAAGTAAGATAAGATTTCAGAGTGTAATCTTATATATTTTTTTTTAAATCTAAGAAACTCTAATAAAGGAAAAGGCAATCTCAATCTTGATATATTTAATTAATATCTTGAATCATACCATAAATAAATAATAAGTGTGATTATAAGATTAGATTGAAGAAATCAATTATATCTTATTATCTTTTGTAAGATATGCTCGATTGGGCTATAAAAGTAGTGTAGTGAGAAGGATTGATGTAGTTGTTTTGTTGTTCTTGAAGGAAAGAGAAAGAGAGATTGGAAGAGAAAAAGATATCGGAAGAGAAAGAGAGATGAAAAGAGAAAGCAACAACAACATGACTCTCCCTTGCGATTCTGTGATAACAAGATCAGTGTGGTCTTACAACCTTGAATCGGAGTTCGAGTTGATTCGTTCTGTCATTGCCTTATACTCTTTCATCTCAATGGATACGGAGTTCTCTGGCGTCGTCTTTCAATCGCATCCAGCATTCCGACAACCACAAAATAACTACGCAGTGATGAAAGCTAACGTGGACAATATGCACCTCATTCAAGTAGGTCTCACCCTTTCGGACAGCAATGGCAACCTTCCAACCTTTGGAACCTCCAACCGCTTCATTTGGGAATTCAACTTCTGTGAGTTCGATGTGACACAACATCTTCATGCTCCTCACTCCATCGCCCTCCTTCAACGTCAAGGCATGAATTTTGAAAAGAATCGAAAGTTTGGAGTGAGTAGTGTGCGATTCGCTGAACTAATGATGTTTTCAGGACTGCTCTGCAACAATAATATTCAGTGGATTACTTTCCATGGTGCCTATGATTTTGGGTACATGGTGAAGATATTGAGCCAACGCTTTTTTTATATGCAACCATTTCTACCAACAAACTTGTGTGACTTTCTTCAACTAGTTAAGTTCTTTTTTGGATACAGAGTGTACGACGTTAAACATCTCATCAAATTTTGTCCAAACCTTCACGGCGGTTTAGACAAAGTTTCTGACTCTCTAGGTTTGGATAATAGTGACAGAAGAAGTCATCATGCAGGCTCCGATAGCTTAGTCACTCTACATGTTTTCAATAAAATTAAAACTCTCTATTTTCATACAGAGTTTAGCTTACCAAAACATGCAGGTGTTCTATATGGCTTGGAAATAATAGTCGCAAATTAGATGGCTTTGTTATTGTACTATTCTTTTGTTTTGTATTTTTTATTTTATTTTCATTTTATATACTAATTAACAAAATTTTCAATTGCGAAATAGATGTATGATTCCGTAAATTTATTAGGAATAAAATTAATTTCAATCAAACAAATAATATAAAAATAATAATATTGTAATGCTTATCATTTTCTTATGAATACAGTAATAAGTAGATGGAAAATACGACTCGTTGTTTTAGTCTAATTTACAGTTAAGTTAATATTATTCAGTTATATTTTAATATAAAAATGTTCTATTTTTGGTTAAAGATCGATAATGTATAATATATTAAATATAATCTTTGGTTTTAGATTTTAAAATTTTAAAAATTGACCAAAAAATGTAACATAAAATATATAAAATAATTAATTTAAATTTAAATATATCAATATTCTAAACTGAATAAATCAGTTATGATTTACTTATAATCATATCCTGAATAAGAGATAATAAATATTTAGATTCAGGAAACAAAAATTAAAAATGAATTCCGAAAAATAATTTATGGAATTAAGAAAAGTGTTCTGAAAATCCAAATCCAGAAATGTGGTTCGGAAAAAGGGTTTCAAAAATATTGTTGATCTCACCCCTATTTTAATTTAGGGCATTTTGGTCATTTCACATGTAAATCATGTGTAGGTTCAAATTTGATAATTTAAAATTTAACTTGATCCAGGTTAGTTTTTTTATTTAAAAATTTATTTAATTTTGTGTTCGTTTAATCCACACTATTATTTTATGTTTTTTAACTCTCTTATTTTTTAAAAAAAAAATTGTGTCTCATTAGAGTCAGCTAAGTCAATTTTGTTAATGTTCAACATTAAACTGACTCTCTTATTATCAGTTGTGTCACCCTTTCATTTGGCTATGTCAACCTTCCAACCTTTGGAGTTCAACGTGACACACGATCCTAAGCTTCATTTGGAAATTCAACTTTTGTGAGTTCAACATGACACACCATCATCATGCTCCTTACTCCATCTCCGAGCTGATGATGCTCTCAGAACTCCTCTGCAACAATAATATTCAGTGGATTACTTTTCATAGTGCCTATGATTTTGGATACATGGTAAAGATATTGAACCTACGCTTTTGTTTTATGCAACCATTTCTAGAAAGCTACTGAAATAGGGGTTTTCATATTGTATTTTTGGTTCTTGAAGGTTCTTGTAGGGTTTAAGAACTAGTTTGTTTGTAATCTTTTTGTAAAGATTGTTATGGTTCTAGTGAAATCCATCTTAGTGTAAGGTGGTAATGGATACAGCTCACATTGAGTGAACCAGTATAAATCTGTGTGTGTTTCTCTTCTCTCTTAATCATTGCATTCAAAACTGAATAAATTTGTTGTTCTAAAATTGAATTTGTTGTTTTAACTGCTTTATTGGCATAAAGCACATTATGTTATCTAGTTTTTAATAAGTCTTTAATCAATCTTGGAACACGTGGAAACCTTAATCTTTAACAAATTTATTCTTAAAGATAAGTATCTTAAAAGCAATCTTGGTTTAAGAACTGTTTTTAACTCTTCGTATCAAATCTGTTTTTAAAAGAGAAGTAGTTACTGATTTAAATTTTGTTTATTCTTGATCAATCTTTGCAAAATTGGTTTGAGTAGATCTATGAAATTGTGAGTTTAAAAAACTATTGTTCTTTAATTCTGAAATAAAGATCTCACTTGATTTGTTTTTCAAGATCTTGGTTTTTGAAAATAAATTGAATCTTTGATATCTCATTGTATTCAAAGCATTTATTCTTGATTTTGTTCTTAACATGGTGTAAAGATCAGAATTGATAAGTCAGAAATAAAATAAAATTTGTTGATTCTGAAATATATTTTTGAAACGGCTTCCTGAAACAAGGAAATCAATTTGTTTTTCTTTAAGTCAATCTATTTTTTTTTTTCTGTCATAATTTCTTAAATAGTATTTTTACAAAAATTTCTCTAACTCTTGAACTTAGACTATCATAATCTCAACAATTGTTCTTTCTTACATTTTTATTGTCCAAAGACTATAACTAAATAAATATATCCAAAACAAAACAAAAATTACAAAAAATGATATTTTTTTTAAATGTAATGAGTTAGCTCGTCACTCCGTTAACCCACTATATAATGAGACAACTACCAATTTCAGACAGTATAACCCTAATGGACCAGTGACAGATCAAGCTAAAATTGATTGAACTCGTTTTATCACTCCTACTATATCTTAAATTTTAATGATTTACATGTATATACATAAAGAAACATGTCACTTAATAAGTTAACTAATCTAGAAATTGATTCTAGGAAAAAAGAAAATCACTGGTTTGAAACATATAGGTAAAACATACTTTAGAAACTGATTTGGACCAATGAAATTTAGATTTTTTTTTCTTAATGTATCATAGGTTTTGGTTTGGTTGAATGAACATTATTCCTTTGTTTTTCTCTATTTTTAATAATTATGTTCTTTTTATACAAATTACTATTAGTATATTTTAGCTATGCAATTAACTGAGATGTCATAATATAATAATTATCATGCTAAAGAACACGTGGATCACATACAAAATAGCATAAAATAAAATAAAAACAAAAATATGAAAGATTAAACCAACTCATAAAAAAAACAAAGAAATTTTAAAAAGTAGCCTAAATTTTTAAACCAAAAAATTAAAAACAAAAATGAAAACAATGAAATAAACAAAAGAATATAACGAGTAACTTCCATGAAGACAATTCAAATTCCAAAAATCCAATTAGATTAACCTTCGTCATTATTGGGTTGACTTTTTTTTTAAGATCATTTTATTAACTTTCACCCTAACTTTAAGAAAACGTCCTAATCTCCTAGATAATGCATAACTCATTTATCTTTTTATTCTTTAATATAAAAAAACAATGAATTGTATAACAGAAATATTAGTGTAATTATTTTATGCATAAAAATGACATAAAATTTTAGAAAAGATTAGGATAATTGAAATATGACTACGAAAACTTAAGATAGATAAAAAAAAGTATATGCAAGATAGTAAATGACACTTATATTCTCTAGTTTTAAAATAGAAATATATTTTCTATATCTTCAAATAAACATCTATGTATAAATAAACATTCACTTTTCTATACCTTTAATGAATAATTTATATTATTTTAAAATATCACATTGACTATAACTAAATAAAAAATTAGAAAATAAAAAATGAAATTTCAAAATATTTATAGGAAAAAATTAAATTATTTAATTCTTATATATTAAAAATATCATAAAAACTAAATAATAAATGTTTTTATAAAAATAGATAAATTATATTTTTAAGAAAATATTATTTTAATATGAAAAATAAATATTTATTAAATATATTACTAAATTTGTCAAATTATTATTATATTTCTATATAATTTTAATACAAGTATAACTTAAGTAAAATAGTTAATATACTTGTTATTTTGTTATTAATAACAAGGAAAGTGAATAACAACATTGATGTTACCATAGAGCAAACAAATAAATTATTGTTAATAACATATATGTATCACCTATTAATGCCAATGCTGCAAAAGCAAATTTAATTCATGAAAATAGTAACACCTAACTTTTAACTTTGAACATTGTTAGTGGTTAAGCTTTTTCACATTCAACCTTTTGTGGTGAAAAAAGACTTCGAAGTTTGATCACCTGACATGGAAACATGTCCTCGTCTTCCAATTATTAGCAGTGCGTAATGTCATGAATATATTGAAGTAAAATCAAACAATGAGTGAATTTAAAAGTATAATCAGAAGCATTTGCTACTTAAATATGTGTAAGAATAACTAATAATGGAGAAAAAGGAATGCAGAAAAGTTGCATATCTAGAAAAGTTGAAAAGTTGCAATGCTTGACGTTTACTAGTCTTACACAACAGTAATTTTATGACAAATTTGTGGATGATCTAACAGTGACAACTAAAACTGATCATTGTAGTATTTGACTACCATAATCAGCATTGAACTTGTCGTATTTGTGGGCATGGAGATGAGCAGATGGTCTTGTGTTTCTCAATGCTGTTTCTATATCTTCAGATCTGATTGGCCCAACTTTTGGCAGCTCTGTAACCCAATGATTAGTTTCAGTTCGAGAGGAGTAAAATTAAGCTCAAGTAAATATTTAAGAAAATAGCCAACACATTGTTAACAGAAAATAGCTTATAGTTGAAAAATCTATATAAAAGAAGCTGTTATCATCAATTTCCTGTGTAAACAGACAACATACCATCTTCAGGCACCACCTCCTCCTGTCTCTGCTCAAGTTGTGACATTAAGCGTCTCAAGGGCTGCATTGCTGTTTCTTTACAGAGTAATCGGATATCTGACCCTGAAAATCCTTCTGTTTGATCGACAAGTAAATCATAGGGGATCTGCTCCTCGTCAGGCTTTTGAGGAAGGAGTTCCTCAAACATTGATCTCCTCGCTACTGGTTCTGGAAGTGGTACAAGGATCTTTTAGTTATGGTCAAGGAACAACCATTAGACAAAGACTGACGAGCTTTCAATTGCAAGCACGGATTGCTTATAAGGGCATCATCTATATACATATTCGACTGAGATCTATTCTCAGTAGTATTTTTTTTTCTCACCACCAAAGTTATTCCCTACCAAGACAACAATTTTATCCCAGATATTTTGAAATAATAATAATAATAATAATAATAAACAATAGACAACGAGCTTCAAGTATGCCAAGTTTACAAACACAGTACTAGTCTACAATGCATGTCTATACGGACTGCAATTAAAATTTAAACCCAAAACAATAATTGCTCTTACTTTAGATTATAAACCAAGCATCTTAGATAGAATGCCAGTTTCATTTAGAGCGAATAAGATGTCCAAAATAAGTAATGTAGGAAACAAGAGTACTGAGATGATACGAGATGCCCAATAATTTATTCAATGCTCCCAAAAAACATTTGGCCTGACAATTTATCATGCACACTAATATGATGCACAAGCTTATATTTAAAGGATACACGCTTCTCAAGACGTCGGAGCATGGCTGCATCCAATTCCCAGGGAAGATTTGTTGCCGCCAAGACAAAAACCAGTTCATCAGTCCGGGTCAAACCATCCATCTGCAATCTTAATCCAAATGATTAATGTTTGAGAAAGCAAAGCTCATACGTCACTGTTTTGATGACAATGCATATTACGATGCAGGTGCTTGAATTTTCAGAGGACACAAGCTCCCAGGTAATATGAAAAAACTTTCACAATTTCAAAGGCCAACTATCATGCTCAAAGGCCAACTATCATGGCGAACTTAAATAATTAATAGATGAAGTTGTAATAGCTGAAAAGGAAAAAATCTAACAATTTATCTGGATATTTGTAATTTTTTCGGAAGCAATTTCTCCTTAATATTTGTTTGCTGTTCAAATTGTGCAATGAAATGTTGAGGATCTTCCTGTGCCCGAGAAGGGAACTGAAGAAATGCAGGATTATGTGCAATATAAAATAAAAAGTACATAATTCGTTGGATAGCTGAAACTTTTAATTGCCTGAAGCTTATCTTTTTTTATTAATAAGAAAAAATAAATAAATGTAAATCACTTCAGGGTAATCCAACTCTTATACAAATCGACAAAGACCTCCAAAGTCTTTCCCTAAAAAAATGTCAACTTTAGCATCCTACCAACAACAACTAATAATACACCCGCAAACACCAAACCACCCATAAGGAATCTAACCAATAATACTAAAACATCACTTAATCAAATTCATACAAACCAGAGAATCAAGACACCAATCAGAATAAGAAAAACAAACAGAAGGTACCTTGGAAATTACCCAAGACAGACCTTTAATTGACCAGAGTGAACATTTCTGAAACATCAATCATACCACCTTTAAAAATAAAATTATTCATGTGCCTTCAAATCTCACTTACTACAGCAATCCAAATCATCCCCCAAACTAAATTAACAAATTCAAATGCACTACACATCTTAAATTGTAGAAAGTTATGACTTGTTTCATGATGATCTACAAACACCAAACCTAGCCAAGTGTAGTCCTGACACCAAACAAGTCAAGCTATTCTACACTCAAAGAACAAATGGCGATAAGACTCCTCATCCTCCCCACACATACTACATAGGATGCTTTCGACCACTACCCCTCGTCTTACCAAATTAGCCTCAGTGTCGATCTTATTTACCAACACCTTCCATGTTGTGACTTATCATTATTGCTTATTTAAACAAATGATCCAACAACCTTCTAAAGTTCATCTTCAAGTTTATGGACTTCATAATAAGGGTATTTTGTTACAAAGATTGAAGCACAACATATTTTGGATGAAGAATTTTAAAATGTGAGAACTTGAAATGCGAAGTAATTCAATTTAAAAAAATTTGAGAAATAAATTTGTATTATTTATTTTTTCAAGCATTTTCATAGAAATTCAGCACAAAAATATAACTGTTCTAAGCTATCAATACATAACCTAATTTCTCTTCGGCCATTTTCTAGTTTAAAAGTATTATATTGAGCACAATTGTAATTTATATGACACATTTCAAGTAGGGGTGGTCATGGATTGGATTTTTCCAGATCCAATCCAAATCCAAATAAATGGATTGGATTTAAAATCCATATCCATTTTAACTAAATCAAATTTATTTAAATTTTTTTAAAATTCATTTAAAGTGAATTAAATCTAGATTAAATCCACTTTGTTAATTAAATTAAATTCACTTTGTCAATTACATTAAATTCATTTTGATATGGACACACACTAACTTGGCTCGAATTGAGCCTAAGTCGACTCAACCTGGACGCAGACCAACTCGGCTCGCTATCGGCCCGAGCTCGGACGGCTCGACATCGGCCTGGGCCCAGACGGCTCGACATCGACCCGGGCACGAACAACTCGACATCGACCCGGGCCTGAACGGCTCGACATCGGCCCAGGCTCGGACGACTCGACATCGACTCGGGCGAATCGACATCGACCTGGGCCTGGACGACTCGACTTCAGTCTGGGCTTACTCGGCTCAAATTCAACCCGGGCCTGCTCAGCTCAACATCGACCCAAGACTGCTCGGCTCAACATGGGCTCCGGCCCGCTCGGCTTGACATCGACCCGGACCCGCTCGCCTCGACATTTGCCCAGGCCTGCTCGGCTCGACATCAGCTCAGGCCCGCTCGGCTCGACATCGGCCCGGACTTGCTTGGCTCGGCATCGGCCTGTGCCCGCTCAACTCGAGATCAGCCCTGGCCCGATCGTCTGGATATCGGCTCGGGCCCGCTTGACTCAATATCGGACCCGAAAGACTCAGCTCGACATGGGCTTGGACCGGCTCAACTAGACATTGGCATGGGCCAACTCGGCTCGATATCGGCCCCGGCCGACTCGGGTCAACTCAATATCGGCCAATCAGCTCGACTTGGCCCATCGACTTTGCCCCCAAATGACTTGGCTCAACTTTGGCCCATATCGACTCGATTCGACTTGAGCCCGGACGACTCAGCTCGATGTGGACTTGGGCCGACTTTGCTCAACCTGGGCTCAAATTGTCTTGGCTCAACCTGAATCGGGCCAAGTCAAAATCCAACCCAAAATGCAATTTGGATAATCCAAAAATGTATCCAATCTATATCTAATCCATATTCAATTAAATGGATTGGATTTAAAATCCAAAAATATGGATTTGAATTTGAGATAAATCCATTTAAATAGATTAAAACTAACATAGATTTGGATAATTATGGATTGGATTTTGTAATTTGGATTTTTTGCCCACCCTTAATTTCAAGTTATTTTCATTATGTTTATCATTCATGATTAAAAATATTAGCGTATTAATCATGATTAGATTGATAATGCGGTAGACACTGGCAAGCTTCTTCAATAAGAATAAATTAACTTTCATTATTCTATTCGTCTCAAAAAAGTAAAGAACAAGCTTCAAATTTACTGGTTTATAATTGTATTATTAGAAACATGAATACTAAATAAAGAATTAAATTTAAATACGTGTAAAGGCACATTGTCATCAAATTATAAATTGTCGTGTATTGTAAAATTGTAAACTATTGTAATAACTACTTTTAAAGTCATGCTGCTTGACAATAAAAAATTTTACGACGGCCAAGTTGCTACTGCACCTTTAAGTAATGAAATTGATATATCTGTTTGTAAAACAATCCCCTACAAGTACAATATTTTTTAAATGTTTTGCTGATACGTGAATCTGATGTCCCATATGGGTTCTAAATGTAGGACAGGGGTTCGGCATTATTTAACTCCGAAAGCTAGCTCAAATGGGTAGAATTATCCAAAATCTTATTCCAAGGGGCATTTTGGACCATAATCCTAGTTGACGTGGGACATGTAAAAAATAGTATAAAGTATGAACTAGGTGAAGGTAACAAACTTGATGATTATAAAAATTATGTTAAATGTAAGAAACAAGCATCACCTGAACAAGAAGCTCAGTTTTCAACCGTCTGCTTGCTTCATGTTCACTACGAGCTTCACCACGTTGACTAATGATTGCATCAATTTCATCAAGAAATATTGTTGAGGGTGCATGATGCCTTGCAAGTTCAAATAACACTTTCACTAACTTCTCCGAATCACCTGCAGTCCAAAATAACTTCTGTAAATGTACAGATTCTCAAATGAAGCTTGCAAGTTCATCAGACGACTCGTCATTAGACGCAATACTTAAGAAATCTTGTTTGATAGTACATCTATTAAACTTCATTTGTTAACACCTATATTATGAAGCTTGCAACTTCTTTCTTGTGTTTTTTTTCCTATTTTCACATCAGGAAGGTTGTCAAAGGAAGTAAGAGAAAAAAAATCAACTGTTTATTCAAAGAACATTCTTAATGCACTTTAGAATGAATCCGGGTAAGTTCTTGAACCCTTCTACAGAGAGAATAGATATAAAAGATAGAGCACAATGAGAGATATGTTATCTAAGATCTCACCGAATAATTTTCTTGTCATTTGAACTAAAAGGAAATTACATATATGAGAGTGATTCAATTATCTAACAACTGCACTTACCAAGTCGAAGGCCCTAATTCTCTCACAAAATAACAAGATCCTCTCTCCCTCTTCTATCCCTCACTTTAAAGGCAACACACCCTAGTTCATATATTGTAACTAGATACTAAACTAATGGGTAACTACTCTAATTCAGCCTAACCAGCTGATATATTGTAATTAGCTATTAAACTAATGGGCAACTAACATACATCTGACCTCTAATGGCAACCAACTGATAATTGGCTTACAGTGAGATGTGAGAAGCTCAAAATAGCAAATGGTGCAGATTAAAATTAAACTCAAGTCATGCAATCAATTGTTTTAATCCAAATCACACATGCTATATCAAATAGTTGTTTTAAGCTTCACTGTCTGATATTAGACCTTTCTTTAAGATATACATATGCTGCATATGCCTCTCTGTCTATTTGGCTATTTCAAACACAAGGGTGTTGAACAAAAACCTTTCCAAACCAAAAAGGGCGTATGTCAATTGACCAGATGCAAGGTAGTTATCAACATAATATTTGAAGAAAAATAGTTAGTTCTACATCTTCCAGACAGAGATCATTCTATTTCCTTTAGAGAAAATAATACATATACACTACAATTATAAAAATAAACACATTCATGTTTCATACGGTACCTAGATTTAGATTTACAAAATAAATAATCTAAAGAAGAAGAGGGAGAAAGTTATATGAAACATGCCTCGCCATTTGCTAACTACAGATGATGCGGAAATATTAAAAAAAGTAGTGTTGCACTCTGTCGCAACTGCCTTAGCAAGCATTGTCTGCAACATTCAAACCAAACTTAGGAAGTTATTAATAATTCAAAAAGGAAAAAATAACTGCTCTAGCAAAATATGAAAATAGGAAGGCTGTACATTTACTGTTTAATTTTTAATTTTTAATTTTATGTGCATACATACACATTAATATTCTCGTACAATTTTAGAATGACAGTACGAGGCAATCTAGTGAATATTTTTTTATGGAATAACAATACAAACCTTTCCTGTTCCTGGTGGCCCAAAAAGGAGGATGCCCTTCCATGGTGACAACAGACCAGTGAAGTACCTAGAAAAATGACAAAGATTAGCTTGATCATGAAATTTTTTTACTCATATCTCTGGTTCTCTAGTAAACTTTTATTAGCACATATGCAAGTCTAGGAAATCAATTACTTAACCATTTCAAGAACAATATCTTAACACAGCCATTTTAGCATGACAGGGAGCTTAGAATATAATCTTAAATTCCGTAAAACATAAAATAACTAACTGATGTGGTCAAAATTTCAAAATAACAAATCTTTGTCATAGACGTAAGTATCTTTGTCATTTTCAAGCAAGCATCATCCGAAACATGTGAATCAGCTAGACCTGTTTCTGTTCCTTTTTCAACTACTTTAAAATGAGATTTTTTCTTTTCTAACAAAGAAAGAAAATAACGTAAAATCTGTATTCATCACCGGATCTCTTTTATTAACTTCGTCCATTGTCCAGCCTGGTTTTCCTCATCCCTCTTTTACAAGATCAAAAACACAATTTGCTCTCCTGACCGGTGCCTCCAATTCTGCCCGTCTTAACTAATTTAACCATATTTTTGTTATCTTCTCAACTAGAACCACAACAATATCTTCTCAAATACAACTATTTCATGTTATCTCCTTTCTTATATCGTCACACATCCACCTTAACATTCTCATTTATGCAACTCTCTTTTTTATTTATTGTCCCTTTAAAGACCAGAATTCACTGTCACAATATAGTCAGTTTGTAGTCATTGATAATCTTCCTCTTAAGTTTGGTATGCAGGTACTTTAGATCTTCATTAATTTCTCCATCATGCCATAATCGATCCTTGATACTTAAACTTAGAGACTTGTAGTATGACCTCTTGAATTTTACTTTCAAAGCGCTTTCCTCTTATTTTTGCAAAGCATATTTGTCAACAATCATATTTTATTCTTCCATATTTAGCAGATTATAATTAAAGTGTATAATGGGAATATCCATGAATTACAGGAAACTAATTATATCCCTAAATCATAAGGATATTATTATCCTTGAACCATAGGTATATGATGTGTGTGCGTGTACTATATATATATGATGTATTGTTAGCAATAAAATCATTTCGACCCTAATATTTGAGATGGTATCAGAGAGCGTTCAAATCCTGAGAGCCACCTCTGATTGGGATCCAAAACATCCTAGATGATTGCCTATAATCCAAGATGATCTATTCAACTCAATCATGAGGAGCTAGAAAGAGTAAGGTCCTTCCATAGTAAACTGGAAAACCCAAAAGTGTTCATTGACACATTATGGTATGTTACCATTTTTTGTTGGATTTAATGTCTCAAATGCACCCTTCCTACTACTGGATTTTAGACTCTAGAATCACTGATCATATGACACCTCTTCATAAATTCTTTTCCACATATTCCCCATGTCCTAGAAACAAAAACATTTCAACAATTGATGGAAACATGATAACTGCAGTTGGTCAAAGAGATGTCCAAACAAACCCAACCATAATTCTGAAAAATGTGCTACATTTTCCTAAATTGTCCACAAACCTGATATCTATACAAAAACTTACAAAAGATTTCTCATGTAATGTGATTTTTTATAGCAACTCTTGTATATTGCAGGACAAAAATCGAGGAGGATGATTAGACATGCTAGAGAATGGAATGGTCTTTACCACATGAAAGATCTGAATCTGCCCATTAAGAGTCAATCTTTTATGTCTACAACCTCCATTCCCAACACAGAAAAAGTTCAGTTGTTACATTGTTGTCTAGGACATCCTTCACTTCATGTTATAAAGTTTTTGTTTCCTACCTTGTTCAAAAACTTAAATCTGCAAAGTCTTCATTCAGAGGTGTGTGAGTTGGCTAAACATAAACATATACCTTTTCCTATGACTAATAAAATAAGCACATCTCCTTTTTATCTTGTTCATACTAATGTGGGGAGTCCTTCTAAAGATCCTAATATTTTAGGAGCTAAATGGTTTATCACCTTTACTGATGATTGTACAAAGGGTAACATGACTTTCTCTCCTTAAACACAAATATGAGGTTAGCTCTCTTATTATGCAATTTGCATCACTAATTAAGAATCAATTGGGGGTTACTATCAAGAAAATAGGTTTGATAATGCTAAAGATTATTTCAATCATACCTTAGATTCTTTCTTTCAAAAGGAATGGATAATTCACGAATCCTTATGTGTTTACACATCCCAACAAGGAATTGTTGAACAGAAAAATGAGCACTTACTAGAACAAACTAGACCACTCCTTTTTCAAAATAATATTCCAAAAGATTTTGGGAGAAAGCTATACTTACAATTACTTATCAAATGCACACATTACCTGCTACTGTTTTTTTGTCTTTAAAAAGTCCAATTGAAGTTCTACACTCATTCTATCCCCACACATAACTCATACACTTAAGCTTCCACTTAGAATATTTGGGTGTGTAAAGTTTATACATATTCACATACAACTAATAGGAAAACTTGATTCAAGGGCTATTAATTGTGTTTTCCTAGGGTATTCTGTCATACAAAAAGAGTATAAATGCTTTCATCCCCTTTCCAAAATATTTTGTGTCAAGACATGTCACCTTCAATGAGTAAGTTAGCTATTTTAATCATCCTCATCTTCAAGGGGAGAGTTTAAGAGAGGAAGATGATGAGCTTTTTATATCCCTAAATCTGTTTTTTGGATTAGAAAATGAGTTTTAAAAAAGTAATCCCATTAAAACTGAAGCAGAGAGAAAGACAGTAGAGGTGGAATCAAAATCCTAAATCTTCTGATCAAAATTATGAATCTGTAGGACCAGTTATTACACCACATGATGATACAAAGTTTGGAAAAATGTTGGGTATGCCCAAAGAGGAAAGGCCATTCCAGGTTCTACTCATATTCAAGAGTTCAACCCTATATCATTACATGAGGTAAATGTGTTTGACCTAATTCTACTAGTTGTGTTGTGATGATCTTACTAATAATGAACTCTCTTCTATAGAACCTATTGCACAGGTAGACCAAAATTTAGATTTCCCAATTACTCTTAAAAAAGGAACAAGAACCACTAAACCACAAATTATCTATTTTTTGAAAAATTCTCACTTACCCATATAACCTTCCTAACAAGCCTAAATACCACAACCATACCTTCTTTTGTATGAGGCATTAATTGAAAAAAAAATGAAAACAGGTCATGGATTGAAAATGGAGGCATTGCAGAAGAACAATACTTTGAAACTAGTCACTCTACCACCAGAAAAAAAACCTGTTGGGTGCAAGTGGCTTTACCCACTCAAATAGAAGGTTGATGGGACTATTGAGAGGCATAAGGTCAAGTTGATGGCTAAAGGATTCACTCAAACTTATGGAGTGGATTACTTGGAGGCTTTTGCACCAGTTGCAAAAATGAACACAGTCAAAGTAATTTTATCATTGGCAGCAAACCATGATTGAAACTTGCATCAATTTTATGTGAAAAATGCATTTCTATATGGGGATCTTGAAGAAGAAATATACATGGAAGTACCACCTAGGTATACAGTGCAGAGTAAGGCCAACACAGGTCATGGTCAGTAAGTTGAGAAAACAATATCAACAAAGGTAACAAGAACCCGTCCTAGTCGAACAACTTCAATTGTCCAAACCAGAGGTAAGAACTCATACCTGTGAAACTCTTGAGGACACCTTAAATACTGCTTTTGAACCTAACCTAAATGATTTACCTATTGCCTTGAGAAAAGAAAAAATATCTTGTGCCAAAATATCCTATATCCCAATTTGTGTCTACCGAAAAACTTTCTATGCAGCACCGGAGTTTTCTTTCAACTATTGATTCTATCAAAATCCCTACATTAGTACAAGAAGCCTTAAAAGATGAGCATTGGATTCGAGCCATGAATGAATAAATGAGCGCATTAGAAAGGAATGAGACTTGGAAGATTGTAGAGAGATCAAAAGATAAGAAAGCAGTGGGTTGTAGGTGGACATACACAGTTAAGTATAAGTCTAATGGCACACTGGATCGGTATAAAGCAAGGTTGGTTGCAAAAAGGTATACTCAAACCTATGGGATCGATTATGAGTAGACTTTTGCTCCAATGGCAAAAATGAATACAGTCAAGATTATTCTCTCCCTGGCAGCACACTTTGGTTGGGCGATGCATCAATTTGATGTTAAAAATGCCTTCTTGCATAGAAGCTTGGAGGAAGAAGTATACATGGAGATTTCACCTGGTTATGGTGCTGGTTATGGTGCTATTAATGAAGGGAATAAGGTGTGCAGACTTAAAAAGGCCCTATATGGTCTTAACCAATCACCTTGTGCTTGGTTTGGAAGGTTTACTCAAGCTAAGGTATCTTTGGGGTACCGACAAAGTTAAGGTGACCATATTCTGTTTATAAAACATTCTCAGAATGGTAAACTCACTCTACTTTTGGTCTATATAGATGATATGATTATTACAAGTGATAATGAGATTGAAAAACAAACTTTGAAGGAGAGACTGGCTGCTCAATTTGAGATGAAGGATCTTGGAAAGCTGAAGTACTTCCTTGGGATAGAGGTTGCTTACTCTAGACAAGGCATCTTTATTTCTCAAAGAAAATACATCCTTGATCTCCTTAAAGAGACTGGTAAGCTGGGTTGCAAGACCACTGAAGTGCCAATAGAGCAAAATCATAGGATTGGGAATGATGAGAAAAATCCAAAGGTGGAGAAGACACAATATCAAAGACTTGTGGGAAAACTCATTTATCTATCACACACTAGGCCAAACATAGCTTATGCAGTTAGTGTGGTTAGCCAATTCATGCATGATCCAAGAGAAAGACACTTGCAAGCTGTAAATAGAATTATTCAGTACTTAAAAGCCTCTCTAGGGAAAGGATTGATATTCAAAAAAGGGGAAAACTTATCCACGAAAATATATACTAATGTTGACTATGCAGATCAATTGTTGATAGGAGATCCACCACAGGCTATTGCATGTTCCTGTGTGGAAATCTGGTGACATGGAGGAGCAAGAAACAAAATGTAGTTGCAAGATCAAGTGCAGAAGCAGAATTTAGAGCCATGGCTCAAGGGGTTTGTGAACTATTATGGATGAAGATCATACTCGATGATCTCAAAGTAAAATATGAAGCTCCTATGGGTTTGGTGTGTGATAATAAGTCCGCCATCAGTATTGCACACAATCCAGTTCAACATGACCGAACAAAGCATGTAGAGATAGACCTACATTTCATTAAGGAGAAGTTGGATAATGATCTTATAGCCACCGAGTACATCCCTTCAAGACTCCAATTGCCAGATATGTTTACTAAGGGACTTCCCACAAAACAATTCAAAGATCTTACTTGCAAGTTGGGAATGATAGATATACATTCACCAACTTGAGAGGGGAGTGTTGCATAATCAGGAGAATTATTATGTAATTAAGTGCAAATTTCATTCTCTATTTATTAGGACAAATTTGATTAGATTTGTACAGCTTTAATCACCCATTATTTCTTGTTTTCATTACCTATTATTTCTTTCCTTAATTAGGTTGTAAACAGTCTATAAATTGAGACTGTAATAACAATTGTAAAACATCTCAGAAATATATTTCATCTATTTCTTTCAACTCACACTATAGGAACAATGAATCAAACATGTCCCATTAAGTGGTCTACTTTCCTATATCTATATTACACAAATAACAGTCTGTACATATATTGATAACTGCCCTACAACAAATAAAAACCACTCAGTAACTGTCACAACAGTTACATTACTGTCCTATAACATTTAAAAAAATAATCAAGCCTTAATAGAATAAGCCTATCTTTTATTCCTTCTAATGTACACCTTTCATGGTTGTCCAACTTAAATTGTAGTATCAAATTATATGACCCTTTTATAAATCATCCCATTAAAGCAAACACAAAATACCATTAAGGCACTAGGCAGTCCAAAGACATGACCCTCCCAAAAAAGGTGAGAAGAGAGAAGCTTCAGCTGAAAAGTACAGGCATTTCACTAGTTAGAGCTACTAGAGCCCATGAAAGGAACCACACTTCCATAAACCCTTACATCAATTTGTCTTCTGCATGGTACAACCTACTGGGCAGGTAATTCAATCTATGATGTGGAGTGGCAAGTTGGCAATGGGGAAGCCACCGTTAAAACCATGAATTTGTTTTCCAAAGTAAAATTATGTATGATTTACTCCATTCAGATGGTAAATGAAAATAGATGTATAAATAATCCAAAACAATGAAATTAGTTTGTATATAAGAATACTCCATCCAGTCAACATCTTGAAATATATACTGATAGGCATGAATTTGTTTTCCGAAGTAAAATTATGTATGATTTACTCCATTCAGATGGTAAAGGAAAATAGATGTATAAATAATCCAAAACATTGAAACTCCAGCAGTTTGTATATAAGAATACTCCATCCAGTCAACATCTTGAAATATATACTAATAGGAAATATCTACTATCTAGATAAAATATTGGTTCAAGATATTTCTTATTACAAAAGCTAAATCACCATACAGTTAAACTAAATCAATAGAAATCTAATCTTAACATTACTGTTATCCTTGCTTCATCTTAAATTAAAAACACTAGATTATTCATTGATCAATGTAAATCATCTACAATATCCAATGAAAAGATCTCATTTGTAACATACACAAGAATATGTTGACAAGCAGTGAAACAAAATGGTTGTCAACATCTCTAAGGAATGTTAGGTGTAGAATATTTTCAATAGGGATACCTACCTCGGATACTTAATTGGCATCACAACAGCCTCTTTCAGTAAACGTTTGGCATTCTCTAAGCCCTTGATACTTTCCCACTTCACATCTGGACTTCCACGAATGATATCCCTGCAACAATATGATGGGCAACGCAAAACATGTGAAAATTTTGACTAGCACACCGGTAACTTCTCCGAGTAGTCAGCAGTTGAATCAAAAGTGTTGGAAATATTGAGAGAGAAAATATACCTACTTAGGCTCTCTGCTAAAGTTCGCATTTCTGCAGATTCAAAAGGTGGAAGCAAAGATCTCTGCCTGAAAATGTTAGGGATAATTATCTGAGAAGTGCAGATGACTAAATTCTTCTATCTTCCGTATTTTCTAGGTTATCTGTAATTCTAAGAATGAATAAATTCTCTATCTTCCATATGGTCCCACAGAATCACAAAACGTATACGTTGATAATGCTAATGGTTAAAATTGTGAGTACAGATTAAAGGGTCAGTGTCAATCGTAATTCATTCAACAAAAAATATCAATTGTGAATTCTAAAAGATGTAAAACTGTATATTATTGTCAACTTCTCTTTACTTGGTAGCAAATTCTCTACATTCCACATAGTCCACTAGAGTAGAAGAACTCAAGAGATGATATTACTAACTGTTAATTGTGAGAAAATATCAAATTATCAATTTTAGTAATGGCTGCTAAAATATGCACATATGATATTTGTATGTTTCCTTTAGGTGAGATGAGAACCTCAAAGGTATGGAATATGCATAAATCTCAGCAAATTCAAAATGCAATGAAAGAAAACAGAAACTTCATTGATCCTATCATCGACTGATCCTGAATGTCTATTTTTTATAGTGTGAAGGACTTTAACCATAGCTGAACTAGTCTGTTACTCGATCAACTACGAATGGCATCCTATCTGTTTCTGATAAAATTGAATTTTAACATTTTTAAATGAATATGTGCTAACGACAGAGTCCAAGAACACAAAGTGATGGCTCAGCAAATCATACGGTCTTTCATCCATATTAACCGGCGAAAATCCATTTGAGTGAATCTGGTTCTGCCCCTGAAACACAAAATCAAAGCATGACGAAGCACAAATCAGCGAAGTTTCAAGGAGTAATGACCGGTTCCCCAAGAAACTTCTGAAACACACTACCTCAGTTCGATGCTGCTCATAAAAAGCCATTTCCGATGCCTTTTTCGCATGCGGATTGCCATTGGACACAACGCCCAACGAGCCTCCATTACTGACCACCGCTTCATCAGCAGTCTCGCCGTTCTTGTCGGCCTTCTTCCTACCAAACTTAGCATCATAATAAAATTTGAAGTCCTGAAGATCCAAAATTAAAACTACGTAAAACTCTCGGTAACAATAAAAGTAAAATTCAGTCCACCACAGAATCAACAAAACCAAACAGACAAAAAAAATACACAATCTATCCAAGCAAAGTTAAATTTCCATGACATTATTCAAGCTAGTGAGAAAACAAATCGGAGCAACCATAAGAAATCCATATCGAATTATCAACAAAACGCGATTCGGAATGTGGTGGTATGAAAAATGAAAAAACAGGGAATCGAGAATCGCAATTTGCGAGGAAATGGAGAGAGAGAGAGAGAGAGAGAGAGAGAGAGAGAGAGAGAGAGAGAGAGAAGAGAAAGTAAAACACCTGAAAAGACCAGCGCGTGGGCATTGGATCGTCGGCCATCATAGAGAGAGAGAGAGAGAGAGTGGAAGAAGCGTTTCTCCCTCTAGAATGGATCACCAGCGAAGTAAAGCTTCCACTCTCTCTGGCTCTTGCTAGAGAGTGTGAGGAACAGCCAGAAAATCGATAAATAATGGAAAAATTACACTTTATTATTACTATAATGTGCAAGATTTGAGAGGAGCTTCTTTCACGTGTGCTGACACTTGGGTTACTAATGTCTGCACCAATAAATAATTACACAGAAGTCTGCCCCAATAGATGTTACTCTGATTAATGTGATTAACGGACTTATTTTCAATGCACCTAATTCCTCTACTTCTTAATGTTAAAGTTTTCAACTTATTGCTTTTTCACTGCCCATTTTTGTCGGCCATCAAAAAATATTTATCTTAAATATTAATTTTCATTTACTAAAAATCATAAATGAAGGAACATGTTCAAACGTTTTTACTTTCACTTGAAATATTTTGTAAATTAAAGTTGGCAAAAATTAAATATTTCATTCATTTTATCCATTTATATGCTGTCTCTCTTTAAAAATAAAATTTCCAATGTGATAAACATTAAATGAATGCTTGAATTCAAATACACACATTTCAAAATTATTAATATCCATTTACCTTAATCTCATTGTCTATTGAATGACTTGGTAATGGTAAACAGGCAAATGTCCGGGTCATTAATAAAATACTCCATTTACTTTATTTATTTTTATATGTTATTTCTATTTAAAACTTCATAATATAATAAATACATAATAATGATTAAATGAATGCATTTAGTTTGGAAGTAGATTTTTCCCATTTGAAGGTTCACACTCCATTCTTATGAGTGTTGTAATCTCTTCTATTTTGATTACCTTTTGGGTTTCCTCATTACTTCTCTTTTTAATTAGTTAATCTCCTCTTCATATTTATTTATCCATCACCGAAAAAATCACTAAATAAAAATCAATCTTAAATACTATAAATAATTAGTTATTATATTAATTAAATTATATATTATTTTAAAGACTAAAAATTATTGGTATTTAAAGTATTTTTATTTTAATAAATTGTAAATAGGTATTTAATTAGTTAACAATGTTTTAAGTACCAACTTTACAATCTAAAGTAATTGGTAGTTAATTAGATATCAATGTAGAAACCAGTTTATAAAGTTTATTAATAATAGAAACTAGTTTATATACCAATAATTTTTTTAGTCTCTAAAATAGTATATAATTTAGTCAATATAGTAACTAATTATTTTTTTTCTCTAAAATTGATTTATATTTAATGATTTTCTTGTAGTAAATGTATTAAATTGTTCCTGTAACTAACTCTCATCACAGTTCTTGCCGTCACAAACAAAATGTATTAATACGAGTGTTACAGGCAATATGGAGTTGTTCAATATTAAGAAAGATGGTTAATTAGAGTAATTTTTAACACATTTTCTCAATTATATTTTAAAAAAATTCATGAAACACTCAATCTAATGAATTAGGATTTTTGCATGAATAAAAAAACAAGTAAAAGAGATATATAAAAAGAAATATTACATAAGAGAATTTAGACCGATTCAAATCAATGGATTACATCAAGTATCAATTAACTAAACCATAAAATGATTGTTTCCACTATTTTAAAATATTTAGCTTGTCACTACACTACACATGCAAAACATGTAGTTAAACTCAAGATAATGCACATAATTCCCTTGAACAACTTTCAAGAGAGAATACAAAGTAACGTAAATACACTTTGCAAGCAATACACCAAATAGATGTATTACAAGAAACTACAAGATTTGAGAGAGATATTATGTCTCTTTGATGGATCACAAAGATGTAAATTCAATGAGAAAGCAAGCAAAGAGATCATCAAACTGCCTTGAAAATGATCTTATAGCATGAGCAATCAACACATAAACAATTGTACAAAAGGATAATCGATTATCATCAAAAGTGATATTTATATTTGGAAACAACTTTTGTTGACCAAACCATAATCAATTAATAATAATGATAATTGATTATCCAAATTAAGATAATTGATTATTAAAATAGATAGTCAATTAAAGTTCATAAAACATTTTTAAAAGTTTTTGAAAACCAATAAACATTTTTTAAAGGTTGTGGTGACTTGTATTTCTTAAACATGGATCAAAGCTTTGTTATATGCATGAATCATTCTTATTCAGTCATGAAAGTGTATAACATACTATATAATAGGTAATTTTTCATCATCAAAATCTTCAAGCATCTTTATGTGATGAACTTGATCAACATGATTAATGGGTGCACGCATTTACAATTGCATATTTTGTCGTTTTTGTGGAAGTCTCTCAGTATTCTTTATCAATAATTTAATTTGTTGAGTAAGAAGCTTATTTTGGAATATAATAACATCATTTTCCTCCAACACATAGGTCACATTCTTTTGTGCAAGCTTATACTTTTGAAATTCATTATGACTATGAGAAATATTCTTTACAATCTTTATAGCCTCCTCTAGAATTTTAAAATTAATTTTCCTCCAGCCAAGGCATCAAGGATAAACTTAGTGACTATCATGAGTGAACTATGAAGGAAAGGTACAATCATATTCATCAAGCCCAAGACTAGGACATTTTCTTTCTAAATCTTGTAATCTCTCCTAAGCTTTTGTAAGTGATTCATCAACCTCTTTATCAAATGTGTTGATCAAATTTGGTTTGTTTTACTTTTTTCTATTGGAAAATATTTTTCAAGGAATTGATTGACCAAGTACTCCCATGTGGTGAAACTATTGGGTGGGAATGACTACAACAAATAACTTGCTTTCCCTTGTGACAGTAAAAAGGAAAAAATGTCAATTTAATAGTGTCGTCAAGCATACCTTGATATTGCATAGTGTTGGTGATGTGAGTTGATTTTAGGATTGTACATTTTAATTGGTTGCTTTTGTTTATGATTTTGAGATTAGCAATTTAAGGTGAGAACCCTAAGAAGATTCTCACTGGACACGAACTTAACCAAGTGATTAAGTGTGAAGGTTCACTTTAGGAGGGCAAAGAGAAAAACACAAAGATAAGGTGATTATGATGTAAGGGGAGGAAATTAATAAGCATAAGATGAAGCAAGGAATGAAGAAGATGACCGAATGGAAAATGACACAAATAAGAACACAAACAAGTAACATAAATAGCGCAAGGAATGATGGAAAAAGAGATGAGATGAAGGAATTTTATGGTGAAGATGATCACGCCACTTGGAGGGTGGGAAACTCCAAGATAAGTGAGGAAGAGACGCCACTTGAAATGTTCACACACTCAAGATAAGATCCAAAACATTTAGGAGACAAAGTTCACTAATCACTCAAGCAGAGTTTCTTTACTATGTTCAAAATCTAGGTGTAAATACATGAGGTAAGACACCCTATTTATAGGAAGGGGTGCCTTGGTGGGCAAGATGGGTGAAGGGTAGAAATGGCAAAGGAGAGGGGCTACCTATGATGTTGACCATGGTCAAAACCGCACCTTTAGGCATAACTTCTAGAAGGTAGGTTAAAAACCCTAATTTTAGGTGTCTTGTCTTGAAAAAGTGGGCTTGGTACAAGCCCATTTCACTAAGTACACTCCATTTTATGATATGTGAACCTACTCTAGCTTATTTTGCTATTTGAACCCTAAAAGTGAGCCCAAATTATTTACAAACATGTTTTTGTCTTTTAAGAAGACCAAAAGAAAAAACAATTGATGTTCTGGTCTATATCAAGTTCTTCTTCTAGTGAGGTCCATCTGATATTTGGTGTGGCATTGACTTGATTGTTGAGATGACTGCTCACAATGTGAATTGTCTCTTGAGTCCTTGGTCATCTTGTTGGCTACTTGGATTGTATCAGTTGAGAATCATGATGAAGTTAGAAAGGTGTGCATGAAGATTTTCATTACTTGCACCAAAGAACTAGCTTCCTCTTATTAGATTCAACGAGGATGGTTTGATCTCAAGGTGTCTAGCATTAGTTATGGGTCTCAAAATGCTATTAGATACATGAGGCCCATGGTGTGTCATATGGTCAACCATGGTATGTCTCACAAATGGGGTTGCTCCTCTATAATTGGTTCAAACATGGTTGGTGTAATTTACAGGTTGTCCATTTGGCTTTTTTTTTAGTTATGTAATCTTTCTAAAGATCTTCTCAATCTCAAGCTAATAGGAAAATTCAACCTTGTAAATCTACCTCACATAAGTAATAAAAGCTCCTAAGAAAAAAATGAGATCTAATAAAAAATAAATAAATAATAAACATTGGTGTTGGTCCATCTAATTTTGATGATGTCCTATCAAGTGTTGACACAACGAGATTGTACATACAAGATCATCCCACATCATACATTTTGATATTGCCATATAACCTTCTTAAATGATCAAGAAATATCCATTAGAAATCTACCAAAAGATTATGTTCCAACAAATATAGTCATCTCTAGCTTCTATAAGTTGGATGATGCAGCAATATCTATGTTGATTCCCTTTCTTCAAAAGTAAAATGTTGTTGCTCCTACGAAGATTCTTAATGATGTACAAATATTTTCTTCTTCTTTAAAAAAAATATGTATATAGAAATATATGTTATAATTTATAATAATATTTATAAATTTACTATATATTAATTAAAAAATATAATTATTATAAACATATAATGTATATTATTATTATGTAAATTATTATTATTTTTGAATATATAGATGCGATAACACGTGTATTTTCATTATTATTATTATTATAATATTAATTGCATAACAAGAATAATAATAATAATCATACCATCACTACTAATATAAATTGCATGTCTCATTACTTGTTCTCCCATATACAATTGTCTCCCATGTATAATGTATAATAATAATAATAATAAATAATAATAATAATAATAATAATAATAATAAATAATAATAATAATAATAATAATAAAAAATAATAATAATAATAATAATAATAATAATAATAATAATAATAATAGATGTGTGTCCATTACAACTTATAATAATTAATTATGCTAAGTTATAACTGATCATAATTATTTATTCTTCAAGCCTTTTTAAGCAATGTTGAAAATATGTTTAAATTTGATGTAAATTCTAACTTTATTATTACTAAGTGTATAAGCCACGCTCTTTCATACATGAAAACTATAAATACTTGAATACAATTTGGTTCTTAATCAAAGTATGTGAAAACTAACTAAAGTTTTCAAATATCAACCACCGGATCAACTTGTTCAACAATTTTTACTTTCTAACGTTCCAAAATGTACGTTCGACAATCTATTTTTACTTTCTTAACATTTTCATAATATAAAAATGAAAAGAGTATTAGGAAATTTATTTCCAAAATATTAAAAAACTTTGGAACATGTGTTGGAAAGTATATTTCCGATTGTATCCTACCGGAAGCAGTGCCCTGGGGTTCGAAGACTGAAAGAATCAAAGGGTTAGTGTGTGAGTCCAAAGAAAGTAACATATATATAAGGATAAATATGTTATTTTAAATAAAAGAAATCAAAAGGGTTTTAATATTAAAAAAGGGGAGTGTAAATAGAAGGAACCTACTTATAACTTGGTTGGGATATCGGGCCAGTTTCATTGGGCCTGTTTTGTGGAGATTTGTTTTGCACATCCTATAATTTTCTTCTGCACCCCCACAAATATGAAAACCTTCACTTTACTCTTCTGGTTTATGAAAAAATGAATTTTGATTTATTTGCCAAAGAAAAAAAAAACTTTGGGATTGCAAAAAAAAATTTAAAATTGACTTATAGATTATGTAATATAGAAACTTTTTGAACTTTTGAATTATATAATCCAAAAGTTTTTTGACTTTTAGATTATTCAATTTGTAAGTTTTGTTCACTTTCAAATTGTGCAATTTACTAAATTATGCAATTTACTAGTAATTTTTTTTTGGTATGAAAAAAGTGATTAGATTGCATAATTTGGAAACGGTTTTTACTTTTGGATTATGGAATTTTTAAGTAATTTTTATATGATTTTTTTTTTAAATTATACAATCTAAAAGTTATTTATCATAAAAAAACTTTCATATTGCGTAATTCGTGAGTCTTTCATATTGTAGTATCTAAAAGTTTTTTTTTAATGTAAAAAATGACTTTCAGATTGTATAATATGGAGCATTTTCTTCCTTGAGTCCATTCATGACATATCACATAAATAAGGTAGTAGCGACGATAAAGGGTGACAACGATGACAAAAGGTGACAACAATGACAAAGGGTGATGGTGGTGACAACAATGACAAAGGGTGATGGTGGTGACAATAACAAAAGAGGTGGCGGTGGTTAGGAGTGACAACAACAAGGGAGGGAGACAATTTGATCTTTTAACCACTCTTATTGGGGTGCACATGAAAACTATGAGGGTGCAGAAAGAAATGTTTGTGTTTAAGCTGAAATCATATTTTGAATAATTTTTTCTACATGCCCATAATTTCCATGGACATCCCAAAAGATAGTTAAAAGACCAAATTACCCTCTTATTGTTGTTATCCCTTGTCCTCAACGTCACCCTTGTGTATGTGTTGTGTTATGGATGGAATAACATTATGAATTATGTAATCTAAAAGCCAATTTTTATATTAAAAAACTTCTAAATTGTGCAATATGACAACTTTCATTCATGCAAAACTGACTTACAAAAATAAAAATAGCTTTTGAATTGCACAATTCAAAAGTCATAAAAAAATGACTTTTAAATTTCACGATGTAAAAAAAACTTTTAGATTATAAAATTTAGAAGTAAAAAATGACTTCTAGCAATCAATAAACTTTCTTCATAAAAAAAAATAGGGATTATATAATCTGAATTGTGTGTCAAAAACGACTTTTCAATTGGACAATTCAAAAATCACTTTTTAATAACAAAGTGAACATTTATTTTTCATATTTATGGGAGTACAAAAGAAAAAATATAAGGATGCAAAAAAATAAATCTCCCATTGTTTGGGCCATTGTAGAACTTAGATTAGAAAGCTCAATAATTATTACTTTAATTTTTATTAGTTTTTAGTAAAATAAAAATATCATTTGGCATATTAAAATGTGCTATTTAAGTGGAAAAGAATCCGACCTATAAAATAATTTTTTAATTGCTTCTTTAAGGATTAATCTAAAATGTTCATCTTAATATTACAAAAACATCACCTATTTACATACTACATTAATTTTGCATGTATAGACGGAAACAACCAATATAAAAAAAATATTTTTATAATATTAATAGATAATGTTAGATAATTTAAATTTTTTTAGAAATTGATCAAATAATCATGTTTTTAAGAAAATAAAATCGTTAAGAAAAATTTAAAATGATGCAAACACAGAAAGGACTAATTAAAGAATTATCACAATGAAATTTATCACTCAATAATAAATAATTTTAAAAGTATATTTTCTTAAGGGGCCTTAAACTAGTTGGAAGTTTAGGAAAAACAACACAAGTTCTGCAGAAATATAAACCCATTGAAGGCATTGAAAAAAAATATGAATATGCCCCACCAACACATGTGACCACTTATTGATATTGGCCAATGGTTATATATTTCAGCCATCAACCACAAAATAATCCTCGGATACCTACTCATACCTAGTTTGTACCCTTTTATTAGTGCACTTGTTTTGACTATAAAAAAAACCTAGTCGATATAATTGACATCAACAAAATGAAAAAAGACAAGACATTTATTATATATAATGTGATAAAAGGAGAGAAATATAAAATAATATTAATAAATTGTATGATAAGTGCAGTCCCCATCCACAGATATATCATCTCTACCAACTATAGAGAGAAACCAGATGAAGCCATTGCGTATTCGCATCAATGAAAAACGACTTAATATTAAGCTCGGAAGTCTGAAAACACACATACAACATACAAATAAATAAATATATATATATATATATAATGTAGTAAAGGAAGTTTTAATAGTTGATCTTGCAATAATAGTTTGTCTGACTGATCTCCATGTAACTGCACTATCCCAAGTGTAAAATACATAACCACTAGTGGATTTTGTCTCATCTGAATCAAAGATCTAGTTAGCATCACTGTACACAGCAGGAAATCCACTATATTCAATGATATAATCCATTGTATCTCTTAAGTATTTCGTGAGTCTCGCAAGTGCATCTCAATGATCGTGACTGGAATATTGAGTGTACATACTTAATTTACCTACTGCATAAGCAATATCTGGTTTAGAAAAGCTCATTAAATGCAATAAGCTCCAAACTATTTGGGCATACTGAGTTTGAGAAATAAATTCTCTTATGTTCTTCTTTAATTTAGAGTTAGCATCATAAGGACTGCTCATTATCTGATAAATGTCAAATTTCAGTAATATTTCATATTAAAATATAAATACTTATGAGTATTAATTGCTAAAATAAGTATAAAATAATCCATAATTTATGAATTTATACCTTTTTACATATTTATGATTTTTATTTGAATAACTACGATTTATTCCCAAATTTGTGTTAATTTTAGGATTATAAGGAAGAATGGAGATAATTAGGCAAAAGGAAAATATACAAAGCTGAAAAGATGAAACCCAATCCCTATTTTTCCAATTGAAGCAACAACTCTATGACTTGTTTTCTTGTTAATTCTTGCCATCATAACAACTCACAAACTTTTAGTATTCTGTTTTATATTTAGTGAATCTTTTACTTGAATATTCAACTATTCCTTGTGGGTTCGATATCTGTTCTTAAGGAAACATTATTATTTCTGACAATGTGGTGCACTTGCCGTAAAAATTCATCACTGAGTTAAAGTCATAGTAACTAAACTTCTTAAGAAGTTTCTCAGTGTATTACTATCTCCCTTCCTTATAATTTTAACTTCTAGAATCACACTTGCTTCACCCATGTCTTTCATCTTAAACTTAGATAAAAGAAATTATTTTGTTTTAAAAACAATATCATTGCATATACAAAAAATTAGCATGTCATCTACATACAAACATATAATGACATCCGAATCAACAATATAAGCGAAATACTTAGATTCATTAATAATTTTAGAGATGTTCAATACAAAAAGAACTTGATCACAATATCCCTTTCCCACAAAAAAAACATTGTTTTTTGTCATAACAATCTTGTCAGATTCAAATGACACTTTAACCCCAACTTTGCTTAGTAATGCTACAAAGATCAAATTAACTCTAATTGATGGTACATGTAGCACATCACTCAAGTTTTGCCAGATGTGAGCTTTAGAAGAACCTTTCCTTTTCCTAGGACATGAGTTGTCCTGGAATCATCGAGATAAACTTGTTCTTCTCCATCCCCCACACTTGTATAGGAGGTAAACACATTTCTGTTTGCACAGATGTTTCTGGTAGTCCCAGAGTCTACCACCCATTTTCTCACATTTGTCACAAAATTTACTTATGAAACGACTGTTACAATGGTATCTTCCCCTTCGGCGAGATTTGCCTTAGGAGGATATTCGTTTTTGGCCTTATGTCTGCGTTGAGGTGCATGGTGACCTGCTTTCCACAGACAAAACAATTACTCTTTTTCTTGAAAGTGGGGTTAGTTCCATTGGGATGAGAAAATTTATTATTATATTTTTTTTTGTGATCAGATTTTTTTCTCCTACCTTTTTGGAGTTGGTTTGTCTTCTACCATGTTTGGCAGACAAAGTTTTGACCTTTACAGTAGCACACTTCTGTTTGTGTCTTCAATGATGATGTGGGTGATCAGATCTGATAGTGAAATCTATTTGTGTTTGTGCTTTAGTTGTTGTTTGTAATCAATCCAAGATTGCAAAAGCTTTTCAATCAAGAGTTTGAACACAATTTCATCAGGTAATGTTATGCTTTCAACTATGATATCTTCAAGCAACTTGTGATATTCGTTTATCTGGATTTTTATGTCTTTGTCTTTGATCATCTCCCAGCGGTAGTAGTTTTCGATCATGAACCTTTGTCTGATGACGTCTTGGACAATGTATTTGAGGATAAGGGAATCCCAAATATATTTTGCTTCCTTGTAAGAGCAATAGACATCGAACAAATTGTTAGATAATGCACTGAGTAAGGTGCGACGACTATACCTTGTTTGCATGGGTCCAATCATCAATTTGTTTTGCAAACATGCTTGAGTCGGGTTTAGAAGTCATAAGTGCGAAAGCGATTCCATACATGTCCAAGGATGGACACACGTTCTTCCCAGGGTCGGAAATTTTGACCGGTGAAGACTTCAATTTTTGAGATGTCGGGAAATGGTTTTGCAAAAATGGTTTGCGTTGCGGAAACAACATTTGACGTTTGAGTTGTTGTTGTTTGTATTTTCAACCATAAATCTTTACGATTGTAGTAAAGGAGGCTTTAAAACACGAACAAACTTATTTCCCAAGACATGAGTGATGATATCATTGTCCGTAAGGACTTATCTGTGATGTATTGCAAGTCCCCCAGTATATAACAGGAACTTTTTGGAAATTTTCGAGGATCAGAACTAGCAAGTTACTCTTAAAAGAGTAAGAACCCAACAAACCCAAAAATATTATAATTTAAAATAAAAGAATAAAAGTGAAAAGGAAAAGTGAGGAAAATGAAGAAGAAGAGAAAAGAGGAATGTGAGTGTGAGATGAGGAAGATGAAGAAGCAGTGAATATGTGTTTCTGAAGGAGAGAGAGAGAAAGGTTTATAGTTTTCATATTAAGAATCCAATTAACATTTAATAAATTAAACTTAAAAGTTAAAACAATATGTACATAATCCACATATTTTCTCTTTAAGTCGTATTATAATTAAACCTTAAAATTTCATCAATTTTAAGAAAGAAGATGTTGAAGATCCTAATTGACTAGAAATAAAAATATTTCATAAGTATGTGTAAATCTTATCTTATAAGTCGATTTTATAAGATCGAATTAGACATAAAATTCACTTTTTAATATGGTATTAAAGTTATTTAAAGTCTATTTTAACGAGAGTTTGTTGGACTGATCAGATCACCTACTATCCATTATCAGATCACCCATTATATAGATAAAAGTATATTAGAAATCTCTAACTAAAATAAAAATATTTTATTTTATAATATATAAGGAGATGCAAATATCATCTTTATCTTATGAATCAATCTATTGAGTTATACATGAAATCTAATTCTTAATAGAAAGACACGTGTATTAGGAAAGAAAACCTAGATTGTCGTACGTAATTAAACAGAAATTAATGGGTTGGTGGGTCTTGGAATAGTACCATAAAATGTCTACTCGATTGTCTAATCGGGAAGCAAAGTATACTGAGAACAGTGAGCACTCACTGAACCTATACTTGATTATACAATATCAGGAGAACTCTGATTAGAGTTGCACCTAAAGCATTATCGTCTTTGACGGTTACCTAACTACAAAATGGACCCGGGGAACATTGAAAAGTAGAACTTTCTCATGGTCTAAATTAATGACCTTAATTCTTACCAAAATTATTGATTCTGTCAAATTGATAGAAGTGCTTAGTCATGTAATCTTCTCATGCAATAGCAATTTGACAACTGACAGACAAATTAAATAAATTTCGTTATCTCATTCTCACTGGACCCCGTCAAGCTGTTATCTATATTTTTTCTAAATTTTTATTTGTTTAAGGACAATGCTAACAAATCTCTTTATAGTACAGGTTAAGACATCAAAAGTAATCTGTTCTAAGAAAAAAAGGTTTATTGATACAATTTCAGCCCCAGTTTATGAAACAAATCTTGCTCAAATTGAATAAATATGATCAACAAGTTGAATAAAATTATACAAACACCTCAACCTAACTTCCAATGCACCTATTTTATAGTTTGTATTTAAAACATTTGATTTCTCACAATCCTGCTATACTGTAAACACATTTCTTGGAATCTTGTTCATAGAAGGAGTAGAAAAATAGAATTACATTGTATATTAAAGTTCAAGTTATAAACCCTAAACAAAACTAAGCAGCATAGGGATTCTGCATAATCATTTCTGTCTGTCAATCTTTTCCTCCCTTATCTTCTTTTGGGGTGGGGCTGGGGAAGGAGGAGTTACATATGGACAAATCCAAAAAATGACCCTACTGTAAAGTCTATATACAATTTGATGATATATAATTGTGTGTGTGAAACGATATGCGATTGCATTATACTGTTGAATTGCTCGATAGCTTGTTTGTCCTCACAGGAATGAAGTGAGTTCAATGAATGTGGCAAACAATTTGAAAAGCAGAATCACATTTTTCAAAGATGCCGAAATTATCCTAATCACCATGGTCCCTGGTTATCAGTGATGTGCATAAAATCGCAGACAAGGAATGAACAAACTCCTTGATTAATACCAAGTGAAACAACTTGCATGCATGATTAGGTCTGTATTCTAGAGCTAGGGTTTAAATTGCAGTCTGAAACTTGAATTACGGTCCTGAAATGAAGGTTTATATGATTCACATTTATCTATATAATTTCTTATAATATCAAGATTTTTTAGAACTGATTGTGTGAATGCTAAGCGTTGTGTTTAAAATTATAACCGATAATTACTTGAAGTTAAACATGGAGCCATCTAGCTTGATTTTATTATTTTAATAGATGACTTCCAGTCAAAAAAATTATCAAATTACCAATAAAAAAATCACCAAACAAAAAATAATTTTAAAATAAAAAATAATTAATTATTATATTCATTAAATTAAATCGTATTTTATAAATTAAAAATTATCAGTATCTAAATTTATTTATATTATTAATAAAAATTTATAAACTAAGTTCTAAATTTATATTAGTAATATTGAGAAACTAGTTTATATATTTGTATTAACAGAAAAATTAATTTAGATATTAATAATTTTTAAAATTATAAAATAATATATAATTTAATTAATAGTAACTAATTATGGTTTATCTTTATAATTAATTATTTTTAATGTATAATGAATTTCATATTTTACCAAAAAGCAATGGAGGGGCCAAAGAGATCAATATCAACTATTAATAAAGTTTTTTCATAAACATGTCTAAAATGATAAACAAACTATCTAGATTTTCGTGATAAAAAATTATATATATTATATAAGTAAATTTTTAAAATTCTTACTCCTTCTATTGACAAAGTATACTTACCATGTATTCTTATTTGTTTTTATCCATGGGAAAGAATCGTACTCATATACTATAAATTTTACAATAACTCATATAACTCATTTTTATTAATTTAACATACCAATCACTCCATGTATAAGTTATTTCAATTCCAAAAGAAGTAACATACATAAACAAGCATTAAATATTTAGATAAATGTAGTTATTTTAGTTATGACTAACTGGTGGAATGAAGAACATAAGAGTTGAACATGTGCAATCAAAATCATTGTGCCTTGTAACTTTGGAACTTTGGCCAATATTAAGCCTCCATGACCTTGGAAATAACATCACTCTTGGCCTGGCCAACTGTGTGTCCTGGGTGGACCATCACCTTGGTTGTTATCTTGGTGACAACATATAAGCAACATGGTGACCATCTCAACAATAGATCCATGGCAGCAAAACAAATTCAACTTGAGTATGATGGAGTTGAAATATGAATTGTATGTGATATATAAAGCCACTTTGTTACTCTGTATGATATTAAAATAGGCGTGGCTTGTACTCTAGGTTCTTAGAAGCAGGAATAGGTTTTGGTGAATAACTACATTACAAGAAAAGAAAAGAAAAGAAAATCATGCAATAAAAATTATTTTTAAAGAAAAAAAATAATTAGTTGTTATAGTGACTAAATTAGAGATCATTTTAGAGATAAACTATTTTTGGTTTTTAAATTAGTTTTTATTATTGTTAAATGGTTTCTAAATTGATATATGTTAGAGATCCCATCGACCAAAGATTAGAGTCTTTCATAGTATACAAATGAGTGCAAACCTCACCTCATTGAGCCGTTTTATGAGGTTGAGTCAGACTTAAAGTCCACTTCGTAATATGGTATCAGAGCCTTTCATAGTATATAAATGGGTTCAAACCTCACCTCATTAAGCCAGTTTTATGAGGTTGAGTCAGATTTAAAGTCCACTTCGTAATAATATATCTAATTACAATTAGATACCAATTTAAAAATTATTTAACAATAATAGAAACTAATTTTATTTTAATTTCTAAAATGGTCTCTAATTTAGTCACAACAACTAAGTATTTTTTGTCTCTAAAATTTAGACCCTAGTATAACAAAGTTGATTAATTGAAATTTTTAGATTATATTTAGTTAAAGTATTTTTTAATTATAATATATCAGATATTAGCACCTCATCCGGTTTTATTAATTATATTAAAAAATCAAACAAATGTCATGATCAGCAAAAATAATTAAATTAGATAACTTTAATTCATGAAATTAGATTTCTCGTTTCATATATTCACAGTTAATTAAATAATATAAGTGGTTATATTTAATAATATTGTTTATAATATGGTTAAAAATGCAATTTCTACACCAATATACGTCTGAAAGTTAAGTCTACATGTTTGTTACAATTAAGACAAAAATATATTTATTTATTTCTGTAGAAAGGACTAGAGATTATATTATAAAAAAATAATTAATCTAACAAAATTTTGAAAAGGTCCGAGATTATTTGCAGAATTTAAAACACTGACATTTGTTATGAGAATATTAATTATAAGGGTTAGTGAAACTAATTGTTTATCAAAACAAACAACTTTATATTTTGATGATTATGAATAAATTCATAAAATAACTTATTATTTTGATTAATTAATACTAAATGGTTATTTGGCAGAATAAAATATAACTCATCATTTTCAGTAACCAATGTAATTGAATACAAAAATGAAGACTTATTTTATAGTAGTCCCCACCTAGATATGTTACCAAAATCTCATCTAATATCTAAGTTTTCTCTTTATACTTGTAACTATCCAATCGTCAACCTCATCTCAATTGTTGATTTTTCCTATGCTGATCCATTAGAAAAACAGCTCATTCATCTCAATCCCTTCACCTTCTCTTATTCTATTTATAAAAAACCCTAAGAAGAAAACTTTGCTTCCATTTCCTCCAATTAATGCCAAGTTACAATTTTTTTTATCAAAAAAAATAATAAACAAATATGAATCATTTCAGGGATAATCTAACCCTCTCCTGAAAATCAAACAAAATAATAAAAAAACTCTAATAACAGCGGGCAGCACACCACCAGCCAACATCCATCAAGGAAAGCAAAATTAAAGAAAAATTCCAAATCTGATACATGCAAACTAAATGATCAATACACCAGTCAGAATAAGAAAAACAAGTTGAAGGTACCTTGGAGGCAACCCAAGAGCAAACCTTTAGTTGAATAAGCGCAAAGACTTTTGAAACATTCACCATTCCTCTTTTAAAAATTACCTTATTCTTGAACCTTCAAATCTTACTTACTGGAACATGCAAATAGTTCCCCAAATTACATTAACAGATTCAAATGCATTACACATCCTAAACTGTAGGAAATTAAAAGATCATAATGGTCCACAGATACCAAACCTAACCAAGCGTAGCACTGACTTCAAATAAATCATTCTATTCTGCACTCGAAAAACAAATGACGCCATGACTCATTTTCCACCCTGCAGATAATACATAAAATATTCTCAAACTCTATCCCTATTCTTACCAAATTTTCCTTGATGACTAATTTACCAATACCCTCCAAATAGTGACTTGGGCCAAATACATAACCTTAATCATCCAAAACTCAACAAATCAGTGATCCAAAACTTTCAATTACAAGTATTAACAACGTAGTAATATTTCCCTAAATAAGGAAACACAAGAAAAACTTTTTGCTGGAAAAGAAGTTAAAAGTATTATTACTTAAAAAAAGCTATTCTGACGTGCTTTTGTGTTATTAAAAATATTTAATCAAACAGATTAATAAATTGTCAATCAACATATTGTCCATAGATTATAACGGCAATAACAATGACATCCCACTAATTAATACATCTTTTAACATACTATTTATTATTAAGAAATAGTATTTATTTTATGACCCACTAAATAGAGAATATAAAACCTAATATATGGTCCACATAATTTAATGAGAACTATATGAATGTGACTAATTCCTAATAAAAAAGAATATATAAAAGTAATACCATTATTATAGCATTCAATTTCAGCAACTAAAATATGTGTTAAGAAAATAAGTGAGTTAAACACTAATCAACATTCGTTGACCTAGGTAGTTAAGAGAGTCCAAATCCTTCAAATCGTGGCAAATATTGAATTTTCTTTTGCTGATTTTCCCATTAACAACTGTATGTTAATTAAGATAATAATCTCTCATGGTGGGAGAACTATTCCATCAATTGGGTGTATGGATTCTTCTTTGTTAGATACAATTTTTTTTTTAAAAAAAAGAATTAGATTGCAGTTTTTTTATTAAGGATTGAGATACCTTTATTATTAATTTATATTTTCTTTTTGGCTGATAAAAGAAATGAATTGGGTGTATTGAAGTAGGTTAGTAGGTGATGAACTTCTTTGGAGGTCCCAGTAGACGAATGATGCATGAGCATTATTGGTGTTTGTTTTCCTTCACATTTGAAACAGATACACAGCTTTCAGAAAGACCAATTTATATGTGTGATTGATGAGGATGCACATGACGATGGCCCTTTTGTAGAGAGGACAACAATGTTTATCCCTCTGTCTTAGGCATGCATGTGTTACACTTGCAACTGCATGCAGTCTCAAATTAAGCCTTGGAAGATGAAGACAAAAAACATAGAAGTAGAAGACTTTTTTAAGGAAATAATATGTGTTCCGGTTAGGAATATGAGACCTAGAGAACTATTGAAGAGTTTCGTCTTTTTCTTTTCTTTGGGCAAGTTGCTAACACTTCACTGTGATCCTTCTAGTCCTCGCGTCACTCCTTCGGTTTCGGTCTCTCAGTCTTGGGTGAATGTCAAATGGGGAAGGTACCTGCAGAAGGCGCTCCGACACTCAAGTCAGTAAAAAGGGTATTCGACACTTGGGGGTGTACAGTGATAATGACGTACCTTTCTTCTTGGAATGTGTGCGCTATTTATATTATTTTAATGAGCTTACCTTATTGTGCCAGATTAGTGAAGTGGATCGTGCTTAGAAGGGTATTACTTAATTCTTAATGACGGTTTAACTTTATTGACTTTGGTTTGAACGTTAATGAATTAGGTGTGTCGGTCAGGCAGGCCGTCCGTATACCTTTCGGTCAACTCGGTTAGGGAGACGAGTCGTGGTAATGACCGGTCAGTCTATACCAGTACAATATTCATTCCATATTTTTATATTAAAAGTTTTCTTTTTTAAGTTATGATAAAATTATAATAAATAGAAATGTAAAAAATAGAGTTATTTTTAATTTGTGAAATAATCCAAACGTAAATGCTTAGGATTCTTTGTTAGCGGGGCATGCATGTAAGCTGAAAAGCAAACATGGAACTACAGATGAATTCATCACATCATTCATCATCAATTATTTGTAAACATCAAAGAGACCCGTCAAGTCATTTCCATTTGAAGTCCCTAACGAGAAAATTATATATATTTCTCCTTTTTTCTTTCACTTTTACACTCATGATTTGTTATCGGGTCAATCAGAAGAGAAATTATACAAATGTTTTTATAATTAAGAGGAAAATAAGTTTAGAATTAATATATAAGATGAATTTTTGATAAGAGACAAATTCTTATCAAAGAGAATTTACGTACAATACTCTTGGCCATGTTAATTAGGAATCTTCATGAGAGTTCACATACATATGAAAGCCATAAACTTGATGGATGGACTACCACACTGTCCCTATACAGTTATGAGATTCAACACCACTCATAGTAATAAGGAAGAGACACATGCTCCACTTTCCTTTCTAAACACACCCATGTGCCCATGTTCTAACTTTCATTAATTCTATATCCGTTTTAGCTGTTAGGGAAAATCATTTTATTATTATGGACTTCCATTAATTGTACTACTTGCAAGTATTAAAGATACCACATTGAATAAAAATTATAATATTTTATAATATATAAATAAATGTAAATTTTAATAAATCATTTTATAAGATTAATATTCACTTATTTGTACCTTACAAACTATGAATAACACCCTTATCCTTCAATGTACCTTCTTATCCTCAAATATTTGGACCTCTAAACTTACATTTCAAGATAATACAGTAGTATATCCTAAATTCATTCAAATCATCATCTACTACTTTATCCATAAATTGACCTTTTTCTTTAATAAATAAAATAGATTTTCTCTCTAATATGTATAATTGATATCTAAATATATAATGGCACTTTCTAAAGTTTAGTACCAAAAACAGATTATTTCAATTAATTCAATGCGTGAAGCTTATTTTAAAAAATCAACAAAATTAATCTAAGAAAAGAACTCATTGCTGAGGAAAGTCTTGTGGTCAACCCATAATATCATATTCAAGAAATTGACCTAGTAAAAATAGACTCCAAGTTAAAGCTAATTTTAACCTGGCCCAAAAAGATCACATAATTAACATCTTACCTTATCAGATTAAGTTGACTAAACCTGACCGAAAGAGTCACATTAACACCCTACTTGTTCATCTAATCAATGAATTTGAGTTAAAGTTTAATTAAACCTGACCCAACTTGTTCATCTAATCAAATTAAGTTGAATTAAAGTATAATTAAAACTGACACAACTTGTTTATCTAATCAGATTAAGTTGTATTAAAGTTTAACTAAACCCGACCCAAGTTGTTCATCTATTAGTTAAAGTTAAATTAAATCTGACCCAAGTTGTTTGTCAAATAATACTATATGTTAAACTAAAAGCTAAACTCAATGTGACCCAACAGGTCACATTAGCACCCTACTTGTTCATTTAATAAACTAAATATTGAACTAAAGTTACATTAAACTTTTTGACTCCTGTATTTGTCAAACTAAACTGTGTTTAACTTGACCCATCTAGTCAATTAAAGCCTACTTTTGAATCTAATCATTATATTGTGTTGATACTCAAGAAGAAAAGATGATTTGTGGCACATCATCAATAGAATCCCCACCAAAGATAAACAATAAAGTTGATAAACTAGGAAGATCACTTGCTATACTTGTAGGGTCTTTGAATGACATCAAACGAATATTTTCAGAAGTAGTGGGAATGAAAGTAATTTTGATTGACATGCACCTCTACGGCTTTAGCTTAGTATAGGGCAAAACAAATTTGTTGTTACAAATGTACTCTCTCCACCCATTTTGATTTTGAAAGATTAAACCTTCTAATGTGATTAGGTTTAGACTTTAGACTCAAGTTAGTTTGTATATATGGATAAAGGTAGAAACATAGAGAGAGCATTTTATTTTATATATTATTATATTATAAGGGTTGATGTAACATATTATCTCTTTTTATATGTATATTTGAGGATTGGTTCGTTGATTTGTAAAATTTAATGGTGTTGAATAAATTGGTTTGGTCTAAGGATTAGAATATCCCTTAAATGTTTTTTTTATTATTTACTTTTTATTGATAAAAAAACCAATTAGCAATAAATCTCAACTCCTAATTTATCTTCTAAAATGATTAATTAAAAAAAATATTTGTCAACAATTTTTTTTTAGTTATGAGTCTATAGTATATGGTGTCAACTTTAGTAATTGACACTTTAACCATTATTAAAATTAAATTTTATCAATCAATATTGATTATATATATCATTTAGATATTTAAAGATATATGATATAATAATTACTTACTTATATTTTAATAATACATTATAGGTTAAAATAGAATAAAGTGGTAATTAGGGGCCACAATATATCGGATTTAGTGGATCAAACTAGGTAGTTTTAATTTCCTAGTGGGACCTGATTTATTTAGCTAACCTCAACAATTCAGAAGCTAGGAATGAGTTGGTACGTTGACTTATGTTATTAAAGTTAAAAAGTTTATTAGGTTTTTATACCAAGTTCGTACTATAATTTTTTTAAAAGTTTGTAATGTTTTAAAAAAATTGAAATATATATTTTGTGATTACTATATGTTTATTTTATAACTCAAATAATGCTAGATTCTTCATCTTGACCAAGAGATTTGTTAACTAGGTTTCAAGAAGTAACTTCAGCTCAAATATTACAAATTTTTCATTTCCTAAAAAGGTTATCTCTAAGTCTCAAAGAACTTATTTATATAAATAAAAGATCTAAAATAGAAATAACTAAGAAAATTATTAAAAAAAAACAATTTTAGAGACAAAATATTTTTAGTTTCTATATATTGACTAAATTAAATACTATTTTAGAGACTAAAAAATTATTGGTGTCTAAATTAGTTTTTATTATTGATAAATAGTTTTTAAATTGCTATCTAATTAACTACCAAAGTTTTAACTTTCAATTATTTAGATTCTAAAGTTGGTAGTTAATTAGATATTAATTTTTAGAAACTATTTATCAATAATAGAAACTAATTTAAATACCAATAATATTTTTAGTCCCTAAAATAATATTTAATCTAGTAAATATAGCAACTAATTATTTTTTATCTCCAAAAATTTGTTTTATTTAATGATTTTCTTGTAATATAATCTAGTATAATCAATTATTTAAAAACCATTTTAACTTATTAAACCAAAACATGTCTTATCTTGAAAAGTCGTTACAATGGGTTTATTAACGTTTCAAATGGTTAAAATCACTTGAAGTACTTATGGATGCAAAAGACATCGAAAGTGAGATTTGATGAGCAAGGGAGGGAGGAACGGAGGTTTCTGCTAGCCGAACAAAATAGAAATTTTCTCAAGCAAGAAACTGTATTACAACAGAAAGCTCATCCAGCAGTAAAATGGAGGAGGGCTAAGAACGGGTTAAATTGGGGTTTTGAGAATGATCAGTGGCGCGATGACAAGGAGATGATTAAGGATAAGGACAAAGACTTTTTTAAGTAAAGATTTGAAAATGTTGATGAGATTCTTGTTAGATTGGGTAATTTTAGCTTCAATTCAATATCTGGTGAAGATAATTGTATGTTGGTAGGAGCCTTTTCTGAAGAGAAAGTTAAATTAGTTGTTTGGAGTTGTGATAGTTTGAAGAGTCTTGACCCTTACGGGTTTTTAAATGAGGATATTCTCTCAGTAGTGAACGAGTTTGCGAACAGTAGCAGATGGCCCAGGGGTTAAAACACGTCATTCATTTGTTTGGTTCCTAAGGTCGATAATCTCCATCAGTTAGGTGACTTTAGACTTATATCGTTGGTTGGTTGTCTATATAAAATTGTGTCGAATATTCTGTCTTTAAGGCTGAAAAAGGTGATAAGTAAAGTCATAATAAACCTTAGACAAACAGCTTTCTTGAAGGAAGAGGGTTGTTGGACAGTGTTCTTGTGGCTAACAAGGTCTTAGAGGAGATAAAAAGGAAGAAGAAAAGTTGTGTTTTCTTCAAAGTTGACTATGAGAAGACCTATGATTCTGTTAGTTGGAAGTTTATCTTCTATATGCTTGAAATGTTAGGTTTTTGTGATAAATGGATTAATTGGATAAAATCATGGTTGGATTCTTCTTCTGTTTTGGTGTTAGTTAATGGGAGCCCAACTAAGGAGTTCCACCGGAAGAGGGGTCTTCGTCAAGGTGACCTTTTAGCAGCCTTCTTGTTCCTCATTGCGACAGAAGGTCTAACAGGTGTGTTAAGGAAAGTTGTCGAGTGGAATTTGGTTGACAATTAGGAGATTGGGGTTAAGAAGGTAAACGTTAATATGCTTCAATTTGCAAATGACACTTTGTTCTTTTGTGAAGCTAATACTAAAAGTGTATTTACAATAAAGGTAATTTTGAATTGCTTTGAGCTAGTCTCTTACCTTAAGGTCAACTTTTTGAAGAGCAGGATTGGTGGGTGAGAGTTGATCAGTTAGTGATCATGCGTTCTACTGCAATTCTCAACTATGAAGTGATGAAAAATCCTTTTAAGTATTTGGGGAAGCTTGTGTGTGTGTTGGGGGGGGGGGGCGTCATAAGAGAGGTGCATTTTGGGTTGGAGTGGTTGATAGAATTAAAAACAAACTGGGTAGGTGAAAAGGTAGATTTTTGTCGGTGGCAGGGAGGATTTGTTTAATTAAGTATGTTCTCTCGTCTATACCGTTGCTCTAAGTTTCTCTATATAAAATGTTTCTCGTCTATACCATTGGCCCCTGATTGAAAGTCTAAAACGACTATTTTTTAGGCTATATAATCAGTGTTTAAATCTAAAAAATGAGAGAGATAAAATTTACAAAAGAGATTAAAAGTTTTTCAAGATTGCTTAAGGCTTTGCATTGGTTAAGAGTGGAATAGGATGTGCTATATTCATTTTGTATCAGGTGAGATCCTTCATGTTCATACTTGTGTTTCAATTCATATTTGTAAAATTGTAAGATACTGGTTTTTTACCGTCAGAGGGTGTTCTGACTTGTAGTTTTTGTGTTTCAAAGAGGGTGAGTGTTCTTGAAGAGTTTAAGATCACCTCTTTGATATTTGTGTTGTGTAATCTGTGGTTGATTACTTAGTGAAATACCCAGGAGTTTCTGGAGACTAGATGTAGCTCAGGTTGAAAGTGAACCAGTATAAACATTACGTGTGAATCTCTCTATCCCTCATTGCTTTAAAACTGTTTTATATGTGTTTTTGCAAAGTGCTGATAAAAATTATTATGAATATTAAGAAAATTATTAAATATTATTACTATTATTAAATATTAGTAATATTATTAAATATTATTAGAATTATTAAATATTATTAATATTATTAAATATTATTAGTATTATTAAATATTATAAATAGTGTTAATATTGTAAATAATATTAATATTATAAATATATTAATGATATTAATATTTTTATTAATATTGTTTATTTATTATTACTAATATTATTAATTTTATTCATATTATTAATATCATTAATTTTATTAATGTTACAAATACTATTAATATTATTATTCATATTATTAATATAATATTAATTATATTATTATATTATTATTATTAATTTTATAATATTAATAATATGTATACCTATTAGTTAGGATTATTATTATTATTTATGAATATTAGTTATGATTTTATAATTGTTCAAATTATAATAATATTTTTAATATTATGTATATAATTATTATGATAATAGTTGGTAGGTAATAGATATTTGTCGGTAATAATTGGTAAGTAATAGAGATTCGTAGGTAAATGTTGGTAGTGAATAGGTAATAGAGATCTATGGATAATAGTTGATAAGTAATAAATATTCGTGAGTAATAGTTGGTAGGTAATAGAGATCCGTGGATAATAGTTGTAAAATAATGTTGAATTTACTTACGAATTTTGATATGTGGATAATATTCATAAATAATGTTGTCCGTAGGTAATGCTGAGTTTATTTACGAAATCAGTTACGTGGATAAAAATTCATAGACAATACTAATTTTTTTTTAATGTCATTTTCACTTTTCTAAAAGAATGATGTTAAATAGGCTTAAATATTTTATTCCAAGTCCTCACTTTAGAAGTAATTAATATGAGTCCAGAAAATTCTCTAAAGAAAACATGTAAACAGTAATTATTTCTTGAATAAATCAATTCAGACAGCATCTGCTTGCTGATTTTGTTAGCTTAGGAATATTAATATAGAATTATAACCAAACTTGATCTGATCTGATCTTGTGTCCAGGGAGAATTCCAAACGAACAAAACAGATTTTGTTTTAGTCATTCATGTACACTCTCCTAGAAGAAACTTAGTACTAAACTATGAGTTAGTTGATGAATTAAGCCCCCACCACAACCTTATTGAGACCTCACTTTCTTGATCCCAAAGCATGTTTCCTTTTTACTATCCTCAATTATCTCCCACCACTATGCTTCATATCACAACAAATACTAGGTACCCCACCTAATCTTTTTAGGCATTCCATTTCCCAGACATTTTGGGATGTTAGTTTTTCTAGAAAAAACAACCCACCTCAACAACTTTCCCAATTAACCTTTTTCAAACTATTTTTTATTTTATAAAATTTATATATATTAAACAAATGTTTGGCCAAGTTGTTTACTTGATAGGTCACTTCTATTCTTTTGGACAGGTTGTCAACCTAGACAAATCTAAAGGAGAGAGAGCCCTTATGTTGTTTTTGGGGAAACTTGTCGAAATAAAGGAATTTAAATGTTGATTTTCCTTTTTCTATTTTTGATCAAAATTTATGTTAATTCTGTTTTAGAGGGTGTTCGGTACCATTTTTTTTTTCGTGTTCGAATCATGATTCTAAGAATAATAAACCTTAAAAATTATCAATATTTTTCTATTAAAAAAAATTAAATAAATAAAAGTATTTGAGACATTCTTTAACCTTTCATTCTTAAACGTTAATAAATTTTGACTGGTTAAATAAAATTTCACGGTCACGAAATTATTTTTTCAGGAAACGTGATTGTGCACAATTCTAAAGAAACATGATTTCTGAAAATACTATTATTTTTTCAAAAAATCAAATAGAAGAAACATTTTTTCAAACCTTAAATCTTCTCGACATCAACACTATGTAGCACAGATACGGATACGGACACTGACACGACACGAATACAGACATTGACATGACACGAATACGGATACGGAGATACGTATAATCTCTAAAATGTAGGACACGGGGACACAGATCTATATATTATATAATTTTGAATTATATAAATTGAAAATAAATATTTATGTGCAAAAGTATGTTTCAGATTATTTTGGGAGCAGAAAGATATTTTTCATGACTGGTTCAAAAGAATTTGTTCCTTATTTTTATAATCATAATAAAAAATTACATAATAAATTTGAGTTTTTAGAAAATTATTGTATTTATACATTTTAAAATTGTGTTAGAACCGTGTTAGAATTTTCAAAAATCCAACAAATATTTTTTGAATTGAACACTTCACTGATAAGTGTCCTACGAGTATCGACATCGACAAGTATGTCCGACACGGATACGCCCATTTAAGATAAGTGTCCGAACCTCATAGCATCAACAACTTTCCTTCAATCAAATATTCACAATGAAGGTAGCGTTGTTTTTCCCTTTTCCAAGAAAATATAATCTCTCTTCGAAACTAGGTTAAATATATATTTTTTTATACTATAACACGAGATTTGTTTTCATTCTCGATTCAAACTTCAAACGATTTAAACATTTATAATATAAAAAGGTTTGAAATAAATTTCTTTTATATAAAATTAATTTAATTTAAGGGTTCTATTTCATTAACTTATTAGAAGTGATTATAGTAGATATTAACCATCAAAACAATAACAACAAATTTACATAAAAAAATTAATAATAATTTTACATATAAAATGATTTGTTTTAATTATTTTTATATTACAAGTTGAATAATCTAAAGTTTGAATATAGACAAAAATCAATTTTATTTTATAGTTAATAATTAAAAAATATATTAAATTATTAAAATAATAATATTAGTTGAGTTGATATTTAAAATCGAAACCACCAGTTCAAAACTGCTTCAAACCAAATCATCTATAATAAAGGAAAAGTTGATAAAGAATAAATTAATAAAAAAACACAAAAATAGAATACAATTCCAATGTAAGCAGTAGAAAAAGGTTTCCCATTCCACATAACCTGCTTTGAATCTGGAAGTTGATGTTGATGTAGTATACGTTGTGTTTATCTCCATTAAAAATCCTAATTTGGATAACTAGGGCAACATGTGAGGTGTAATTAATGCCTCTATTGCATCTTTTTGACTTCATTTTCCATTGGATCACTCGCACAAATGCTGGCTTTTATTTTCGGCAATGATTTCATTCTCATCTCAACTGTTTAATTTTGAAGCTAATTACAACTTTACATGTTTGACAATGGTGGAATAATCATATTTTAAGCCACACTTTTCTCAAATGATGAATGATTCACAAACCGTTGCCAAACAGCTTCTGACAGAGTTTATGATTCAACTTTTGTCCATTAGTCTTCACCTTATTTTATGCATTTGCCCTTTCTGTTTCATCATAGTAGCAGTGTCCTCACTCAACATTTTTATATCTACAGACAAATCATATCTTACTTCGCATGAGAATAATAGTATGAAAAATTCAGTAATCATGACTCCATAAATATTATTTGCAGTAAACATTTTTTTTTATCAGCAAATAAAGATGGAATAACATTAACCACTTAAAGGTGGTTCAACCCTTATACATACCTATATAAGACCTAATTTCTGTGGTCTCTCAAACCATCAAAAAGAGAGTCAAAAATAATCTACCACTATAAATCTCCTACCATCTCAAAACAAACCCATTACAATACATAACATTACAAAATTGCAAGAAGTGAACGAAAGGATCAATGGAAGTGGCCGACGATACTCTTAACCACGCAGAACATTGACCCCAAACAAGCTAGACAATTCTACAATTAAAGAGTAAATGACTAGTAGATTCCTCCTTCAACCTGAAAAAATAGCAAACTAAACCGTCAGTCGTCATCCGTCGCCCTGCAGTAAACATTTTTAACCATTTTTAAAATTCATTTTATTACTCATTTGAACTGGTAAAAATGTTTCTTTGACCTTCTTCATCTCTCTTATTATATCTGTGTGGTTTTTGTTATTAGAAGCTTCTTGATTGCATCCTTTTCTTGTTGACTTGTGAGTACAAATGTTCGGGCGGCTACAAAAATCATAACCTCAATTTTCATAGTTTTCCACGAATTGACAATTAAATAATTTCATAATTCTGAACTTTTAATTTAAAAATTAATTTTCTCTTTTATTACATTTTTTTTTATCAGCAATAAATCTCTTTTATTACATTATTCGTCATGTTTACTTTTCTTTTCTTTCATCTTCTTCTTCTTCTTTTATGATATATTTTTCTTCTTTTTCTTACTCCCAATCACGCTTTCCGTGTATTCAAAGTGTATAGTATTTTAGGAGATTAAAAAAAAATATTTAATTAGCTAATATGTATATGAAGAATGTAATTAATATTTTTAATTTCACAAAAAATAATGTGTTGCTTTTAGTGTATTTTTTTAATCAGTTAGTCATTCACTCGTAATAACAGTCCTATAGAATTTTTAACGCAGAATAATTTTTTTGAAACGATATCTAATTTGGAACAAATTAGTTTTTCTAAAATATCATATGACGGGAGCGATGGTAGACACTAAAAAATATCGACTCCTTTTTATTTTATCCAAAGTAATTAATAGTAAATGAGTTATTAATTAGTAGGTTATGATTATATTTTTTTCTCTAAAACATTTTTACCCTTTTTTTTGTCTCTCAATATACAAAATAAACATCATTATTTAACCAAAAATTTCTGTAAGAACAAATGATTTAGTAGTAATTAGACATCATTAACTAGTTTGTTTGAACTCATAAAAAACTATTTTTGTAGTCATATATCGACGTAAGGGTTACGAGTATGAATGATATCTATATAGCTGGCTCAACTTGCTTAATTCCTGAACTACTTCTGATTCATAATTCATAATTCATAAAATTTCCTTAACTATTTTTCAACTATATAATTGAGTTTCGAACCTAACAAGGAATTTAGGGCACAAATTATTCGCTTATTTAAGCTTAAAATCTATTCGGATACAAACAGAAAAAACATGCACCTCAATATCTGTCATGAACAGACGTTTCGATCTGAATTATGTTATACAATAGGATACTGCTATAATTCTTTTATTGCTTAATTAAGTTTTATACTGCTTACTTTAAAAATTATTGTTATCCTATTATTATTTTAGTTAGTTAATATTATATTTTATATTAAAAAAAACACAAAAAATAAACTGTTCTTAGTGATGAGTATAGTTAAAAATAAAAGAAAATTAGGGTAGCAAAAGAAATTAAAGTTTATTAAATATGCAACATATAAAAAGTTGATTCAAGAGTTGCATTCGGCATAAAATTGTATCTAAAAAATACTATAATGTCAAGTCTGTTTGTGAGTGTGATCTGCAGATTTTTGAAAGAGAGTGATCCTATCATCAGAGAGCCTTGTCTTGTATGCAGCATTCTTGTATTCCCGCCATGTCAACTCTCTGTACAAATTCTCTTCTTCCCTTGACACCAGTGAAGGTAAAGGACCAATCTTTTCGTCCAAACATGGCCCTCCAAAATATATCATTGACAACCTTGACAAGCTTGAGTCAGCCAACACCCTGTGCTTAACACTCCTAAACCTCCCATTTGTCATAACCTGAAATTTGCATATTCAAACATTTACTACAACATTTCCTTACAAAATTTACATATATAGTAAAACTAACTACATATACTACCAACTAAACGCATATTTACTGATTTACTGTATAATTTTTTTTTTTCAATTTCTATCACAAATTATAATCTATACATTTATATATAATATTCTTCATACATACATTTTTTATAGAATAATAATAATAATATATAAAAATGATAAGAATGGGATAATTTAGTGATGTTATTTGTTCCACGTTTGGTTTTGTTTTGTTGTCTTGAATCCTATAGCCTTTTTGTGTTTTGATCTTGAGTTAAAAAAGAAGAAAAGGAAAAAGGGTTTTGGTTTGAAGATGTACCTGCAAGAGGTCACCAACATTGACAAAAAAGGAGGAAGGGTCAGGGGGGATTGAAACCCAAGTCCCATCTGGGAGACAGATTTGCAGTCCTGATGTGTTGTTGGATCTGAGGACAGATAATATCTGTGGGTCTGTGTGCTCTCCAAACCCAATCAAATTTCGTCCACTCAGTGCACCTTCCTCTTTCAGCTCTGGACATGCTGGGTACCTATTCACCCTCAAGCATGAATCGCTTCTCTCCTCTCTTATCATTCTGCTAAACACATTCCTTTCTCCCATCCCCAACCCCTCACCCATTTCTTCCAACACTTCACAGCACATCTTCTTCACTGCCCCTATGTATTCCTCCACACACAACCTGTTCAATAACCGTCAAAACCTACTTATCTTCATCTCCATCACATCATAATAAACATTTTTATCAGAAAATACAATAAATGCAGATGCGATTAAGGTGGTCAACTTGTACAGAGAGTGCAGCCAAAATTGCTGTGGTGAACGCGTTTTGAAACGTTGACATATAATTAAAGAGAGAACAAAAAAACAGAAACCAGGGGACTCTGTTCTAAAAAGTTGATTGAGTTACCTGAAAACTTGCGGGTTTTGGTGAAAAAGCTGAAGAGTTTTGGGGGAGACGATGTCAGGGTTGGTGCTGAGGAGGAGATACTCGACCCAACCCAGGTCACCGTTTGTGCCAATTCTCTTGCTGCCATAGCCGAAAGGGTCGGGAGGACCGGCCTTGTCTTTGTGTGACTGGCTTTGCATGAAGAACTTGAGCGCTTCATTCTCCAAACGCGTTATCACCTCCAAGGGAATGCCATGGTTGACCACCTTGAAGAGACCAATCTCTTGGCAGGCCTTCACCATGATTGTTTTGGCATCAGGGCGTGAGAGATCAACCACGGGAACCTCCGTGAACATGGTGGGGGGATTGCATGTCTTGGCCAGAAACAACTCGTTCAGTGCAGATTGGTTAGAAAGAACAACCATGGTGGTCTTAGTAGTTGCCAATGCTAGCTATCAGCAAAAGGAACACACTAAGAAAAAAGTGAGAGAGAGAGTGAGAGAGGAATGATGTGAAGAGTGAGAATTGTGATGAGAATGGGAATGAGAATTGTAATGCATGAAGGGTGAAGAAAGGAGAGGCGTTACGAACTATAGAGACAGCCATCTGGCTCTCATTGTCTTCCTGGCATTTATACTATCGACCCACACATGTAAAATAATTGTCTTTTTTTTTTCTTTTCCTTTTCAAAATTAAAAACTCACGTCTCTTTTTAAAATTTGTATATTATATAAACAAGGAGACAATATTACTTACACTATTGAAGTTTAATGAAATTGTTTTAATCTTCTCCTTTTTAACGTTATTATCTTCTTTAATTTTTCTACAAAAAAAAAGACCCTTTTAATATATGTAATGAATTTTAAAAAAATACATATAAAATCAATTTAAATAAAATTACTAAAAGTGTGATTTTTTTTTGGTTTTTTCATCCATTAGGGGCAATTTCACATTCTAATTAAAAAATTAAAATTATCAAAATAGATAAATTTAACACGGTTAAAATCTGATTATACTTAAATTGTAGAAACTTGACACGATACTCACAACAAAAAACAATAACTAAAAAAAACTTAAGTGAGAGTATGGTATATTATACCGATTGGGCTATCTAACTGGTATAATATACACTTTCTAGAACAAAAACTAAAATTACTTTTAATATTTAACTGTTGGCAAAATATATTACATCGATTGGATAGACTAACTGGTGTAATACACATCTAACAAAAAAAGTTTTAAAAAAATATAAGTCTTAGACCAGTCTATTACACCGGTTGGGTCATCCAACCGGTGTAATATGTATCAAATATTTACAAAAATGTCACCGTGTTTTTTGTTTACATCGATTCTCGTTTGACCGATCTAGAAAGTGATTGTAGTATGCGTTTTCTGCACTAGTGTAAACATTCTAGTTGTAGTATTATAATTAGTTAATTAGTTATAAAAATGTATGCAAAACAACATTTATTTTCGTATCACTTCATCTTGAAAGTTATCTTTACTGTGATAACATCAACTTCCTGTTAATCGACAACCCATAATTGTATTAAAGTTTACTCAGTCTACTTGTCGAGTAAAATAAGTGAGACTTAAACAATTTCACCACCAATGACCTTTTCTCTAGACCATCATTAATACACTATAAAAAAACACATTTTCCAACATACTTTAATTATTAAAACTTTTTACTATTTATCCCTCCTTAAACTAGAGATTTAATGTACACGTTATACTAAAAATACGAGAATATTTGATATGGTAGAAGTCTTCCAAGAAAAGACACTACAAAAAAATCATTACATAAAAACTTATTTTAGAGATCAAAATAATTAGTTACTATATTAATTAAATTAGAGACTATTTTATAAACTAAAAAAATTATTGGTATTTAAAGTAATTTCTATTATTAATAAAAATGTATAAAATAGTTTCTAAATTGTTATCTAACTATTAGCAACCAAGGATTTAGTTACTAACTACTTTATATTTTAAATTAGTCTCTATTAGTCTTTTAGAGACTAATTTAAAATTTAAAATATTAGTAGCTAAAATCTTAATAGCTTTATCTTATCAACAATAAAGATTATATACATATGAACAACTTCAGAGGTGATTCAACCTTTATACATCGAAATAGGAAAAACCTCTAACACCTTCCAAACAGCTATTACAAATACTAAAAATACTAAACCTGACAAAAACAAATTCCATCACCAATCTAAATCAAGTTAAGACATACCAGAGGGTCGAGACACCAATCAGAGAAAGAAAAGC